>NC_133397.1:39742500-40342500 GCF_047511655.1 Castor canadensis | reverse complement strand
AGGAAATACACAAAAGTGCCCTCTTAAGAAAAAGAGTGATGTGAACCATCCTGTGCCCAGAAAGCATGAAGATAGCACTAGCTAATCATGAGCAGCCCTAAATCAGAGAAAAGAAAGAACAAGGGGTCCTTCAGCTTCCCTGATGCACAGATGACACGCAGGAATTTTCAGGTGTTCAGGTTTCTTGGGCCCATTCTGAGAATGAAAGCACAGGAGGACTCCAGCAGCAGAGGTTAGAAAGATTTTATTTGTAGAGAAGAAAAGAGAAAGGCTGCATGGAGGCACGCAGGGGGACCTGGGCTAGCGACATACTAGCCTTCCCAGATGCTGTTCTATTGCCTAAAGTGGTTTCAGTGATTCATTGTAGAGGTCACCAAAAGGGGAAGCTAGATAAGAAAGGGGAACAAAGCAGCTGACAAGGCTAAATAGGCAGCTATGCAGGAATATACAGCTGGCCCTCTTCTCTGGGAAAGGACTCTGCTCCCCCAGAGAGACCACAATATCGATCAGAGGAAAGTAAGCAAGCCTCAGACCAAGGGTACCAGTTAGATCACCAGGGCTGGTGGGTGTCCCCTGGAGAGAAGCTATGGCTCCCTTAGCCACTCCAGTGGAAAATTCTTAAGACTCTCTGCCAACTTTATCATTTGGGCTTAGACAATACTTTGGTTTTGGTCAACAAAATGTTTGGGGGGACTAAATTAAGGGACACTGCCCAACAAGTTGTACAGGGATGTGAAATGTGCCAAAAAAAAAAAAAAATCCCAATAATAAAAGGCTCCAGGTGCCAGGAGCACAGAGACAGGGATCCTATCCTGGGGAAGACTGGCAACTAGACTTTACCCATATGCCAGGGGGACCAAAGTCAAAACTGCTGTTAGTATTTGTGGACACATTCACTGGATGGGTAGAGGCTTTTCCTTGCAGTACAGAACGTGCTAGGGAGGTGGTCTAAATTCTAATCACAGAAATAATCTCTCGCTTGGTCTCCCTAAAAGCCTTCAGAGTGATAATGGGCCTGCATTTAAAGCAGAAGTAACTCAGGGACTCTCTAGAGCACTAGGCATAGAATACCATCTCCACTGTGCCTGGCGTCCTCAATCATCTGGAAAAGTAGAAAAAGCAAATGAACTTTAAAAAAGACACTTGGCTAAATTGGCCCAAGAAACCCACTCCCCCTGGACTAACCTCCTCCATATTGCTCTCATCAGGCTCAGAAACACTCCAGGCAAGCAGGGACTGACCCCTTTCGAATCTCTTTATGGCAGGCCCTTCCTAACCAATGACCTCCTTCTTGACCAATGTCACTCAACTTGCTAAATTCCAACAAGCACTCTCGGAGATGTCCCTCAGGTCTCCTGGGAAGGAGAAGTGTCTCCTTTGCCAATACTCACTTTTGGGATCTTTTGCAGTCCGTCCTTCATCCCAATTTCCATGAAATTCACAGGAACTTGAGATTTATGGAGGTCTCACAAAAAGGAGAGTCTCACAAAGTGGAAATTTAACAATGAGTTATTTTAGTAAAACAGGATAAATTAGGTAGAAATAGGAAAGAGAAATTTCTCTTGCTTCAAAATGGGCATGAAGAAAAGTCAAGATGGTTATTCTTGTCTGGGGTCTTAATACTTTCTGAGCTGGGGGACTCCATCTCAGAAAGTCACTTCTGACTTGGACGTTCAGAGGGACCCAGTGACTTGCATGGAAGTTCAGAGGGACCCAGTGACTTGCCCAGGTCACAAAGCAAGTGGCAGAGGAGCAATGTGTACCAGGCACTCCTGATTCTACTTCTCAGGCCCCTCAGCCACATTTCTCTGTGTGGATGCTATGGGGATGTCCCTGCATCTTCTCTAGAGCTTAGCAAAGGCTCTCTAGAGCCCTCAGCTGCTGCCGCTCAGTACTTCTTTATTTATAACCTGATGAGGTAAGTTAAGTCAGAAGGGATTTTAGCACTTACTAACCCTCTCTGCTAGCACCTTTCTCTGATCTCAGTTCAAAATAGATAAAGTTAATCCAGATTCAGGAACTGAGATAGAATCAGGAACCAAGGTTGAAAAATCACAAGAACAGACCTGCATTCCTTCCATCACCTTTCCTTCTCCCTCAGATGATAAGTGAGACACATTGCCCCTAGGTGACTAACTGGGTCTGAGAATAGAGATTGCCTGGTTTTTGTAAATCTGTGACCAGGAAGAATACCAAAAAAAGAAGAAGAAAAAAAAAAAAAAGCCCACAAAGGACAGACAGCCTTGTCACAAGACCTTTCAATTGTAAGACCAATTCAGACCCTTTGTCTCCATGCTTGGATGGTAGGACAATTGGAAAGTTGCTAGGTGATCATACATCCAGGTGACCAATTCTGAACTAGAAACCTCTAGCACAGTTAGGGGACATAAATACCCCCCATGTAGACCATTTCTTGAGTCTCAGCTCCCAACTTCTGACAGTTTGTCAGAAGGTGCTAGCTTATTCTTTCTTTCCTTGCATCCTGCTTTGTTTACCTAATTAAATAAATCTCTGCTGGCCTGTTACCTTGTGTGCCTCCTTTGTGGATTACTTCAAAATTGATTTTGTCACTAGTTCTAGTTCTTAGGGTCTCGGTGGGCTCGGAAAATTGAGTAGAGATCCCCATTTCTGTTAATAGCACTGGTGCAGTCTGGGATCAGAAGACTTCCAAATTTTTTGTGTCCCGTGGAAGAAGCCATCACAGGACATGTGGATATAAATGGAGTTTATTAAAAGTTAGGAAAGGAAAATACAAAAGGGAGCATGATGGGGCCCAGGTGGAAGCTAGAAGCCAAGAGAGCGTGCTTTTGCTCTTCAGGTGCTTTCAAAACCCATGATAACCGATGGGAAGGGGAGAACCAGGCAATTCCCATCCAATAATCAAAGAGCGGGGCAGGGCATGGGTGGTTCCCGCCAGGTGAGGGCAGTCCCTGAACCAAAGCATGGTTAATCTAAGATGCAACATTTTTCTATGAGTGCCCTTATTCTGTGGATGTGAAAGACTGGCCAATGGTCTAGGCAGTCAAGAGATATTAGGCCATTCTTGCTGTGCAAATCCCCAAAACCCATCTGCTGTAAGGTTGCTTTCTGCTGGACCCCAAGCACACTCTAGAAGAGGCTGGGCAGAGGGAAGAGTTTGGGTCTCCGGGATCAACCTGGACCAGGAGGTGGCAGTTGGTGCCCTTGAATCAGGGACAGGGCTCTGGGGGAATTGCAGGGTGGGAAGAGAAGCCTCTGCAGGCTCGCCCGGCCTTGGGCCTCTGTCCTTTCACCCAATTGTCTAGTGTCCCTGGGAAGCCTTTCCTGCTCTTCTTGGGCCTCCTGATGGCCC
Organism: Castor canadensis; assembly: GCF_047511655.1. Classification (NCBI taxonomy): domain Eukaryota; kingdom Metazoa; phylum Chordata; class Mammalia; order Rodentia; family Castoridae; genus Castor; species Castor canadensis. The sequence continues at coordinate 40,339,169 of NC_133397.1, read as the reverse complement.
TCCTCTGTGTGTCACAGGTTCTATTTCTGAAGCTGGTTGGCCTATTAGCTGATCTGGCTTCTGTCTCACACTTCAGAGTTGGGGGGTCATCCCCTTTTTTTTTTGGTGGTACTGTGGTTTGAACTCAGGACCTCACACTTGGTACTCAGGCACACCTACCACTTGAGCTACTCTTCCAGCCCTTTGTGTATGTGTGTGTGTGTGTGTGTGTGTTGGGTATTTTCAAATTAGGGTCTCGAAAACTATTTGCCTGGACTGGCTTTGAAATGCGATCCTCCTGATTCCTAATTCCTGAGTAGCTAGAATTACAGGCATGAGTCTCCCATGCCCAGCCTTTTTCTTTTTTTAAAGAGATGGGGTCTCCCTATGTTGCCCAGGCTGATCCTGAACTCCTAGGTTCAAGTAATCCTTCTGTCTCAGCCTCCCAAATAGCTGGAACTACAAGGAAGTGCCATTATGCCTCGCCTTACCATGTTGCAGGAAGTGGTGAAGTAAGGCCTTCCCTGGGCAGAATGTGACATAGAGGAGCTGTGACAGGTGTGGCCACACAGAAAAGCAAGGAAGGGCTACACTCTCACATTGCCAGTTCTAAAGGTGGCCAGTCATGTAAGGCACCCTGCCTGCCCAGAGGAGGGGTGAGCAAGGGGCAGGGAGGTCAGGGTGTCACTCAACAGGCATGCCCTCCATAGAGAAGCATAAAGATGGGGAGAAATGGGGTTTCTTTTTGTTATATTTGTTTGCATATTTGTATTTATCACACATATATTCACATATGTCTGGGGCCACTTTCTAGCTAGATGACCTTGAACAAGTTTCTTTATTCCATTAAGGTTGAGTTTTATTACTATAAGTAGAGATATGTGGTAAACACGTGACCTGTAGGCTCAAAGCCTGGCATTCCTCTGACTGTGACCTTGGGCAAGCTGCTTATCTTCTGAGTGACTCAGTTTCCTCCTTGTGAACTTGGAAATGGTCTTACTGTCTTCAGTGTATTCTACACTAATGTGATATATGTATGCCTAAAAATCATCATGCTGTGCAAAATAATTACACAATAAAACCAATAGGTCTTACGATACTCAATAAAGTAAGAATATAAGGAAGTTACTTCAACACAATAAGGGCTATTTATGAAAAGCTCTCAGCTAGCATCATGCCAAATAGCTTTTCCCCTAAGATCAGGAATGAAGCAAGGATGCCTGATGTAATCGCTTCTATCCAAGTCAATAATAAAAATTCAAGTAACCTGACTAAAAATGGGCAAAGGACTTAAATGCACATTTCTCCAAAGATTATATGCATATGAAAAAATGCTAAACATCACTAGTCATCAGAGACAAGCAAATCAAAAATCCCCTATGTGGATGGCTACTATAAGCACATAGAGGAAATAACAAGTGTTGGAAGGATGTGGAGAAACTGAAACCCCCACGGGCTGGTGGTAGAATTGTAAAATGCTACAATCTCTGTGGAAAACAGTTTGGTGGGTCTTCAAATTGTTCAACGTACAATTGCCATATAACTCAGTGAATTCACTTCTGTGTATAAACCAAAAGAATTCAAAGCAGGGTCTGGAAGAGGTATTTACAAAGCCATGTTCATAGAAGCGTTATTCACAGTTGCCAGCTGTCCATCAATGGAAGAACAGATAAGCAAAATGTGGTATAAACATGTCTCGGTTTGTTTGCATTGCTACCATGAAATACTTGAGATTCTGTATTTAAAAAGAACAGAAATTTATTTCTCACAGTTCTGGAGGCTGGAAGTCCAAGATCAAGGCACTGGCAGATTTAGGGTCTGGCGAGGGCTGCTCTTTACTTCCAAGACGGTGCTTTGTTGCTATGTCCTCACAAGGAGAATGGACAAACTCTGTGTCTTCACATGAAGGAAGGTGACAGGGGAAAAGGAATGAAATTCCTCAAGCCCTCTTATAAGGGCACTGATCCCATCCATGAGGGTAAAAATGTCATGGCCTTATAATCTTGGGGTAAATTCTAATACATGAATTTTGAAGTGACATACATTCAGACCAAAGCAATTCCCACAACGGAATACTATTCAGCCAGACTTATTTCACTTGGCCTAATGTCCCGAAGTTTCATTTATGTAGCATGAGAGCACAACGTTCAAAACTTTGTCAGTGACATATTAAAAAAGCCAGAACGTACCTGGGTACCAGAGGCTCACGCCTATAATCCTAGCTACTCAGGAGGCAGAGATCAGGAGGATGTGGTTCAAAGCCAGCCAAGGCAAATAGTTTGCAAGACCCTATCTTAAAAAACACATCACAAAAAAGGACTGGTGGAGTGGCTCAAGGTGTGGGCCTGGAGTTTAAGCCCCAGTACCACCAAAAAAAAAAAAAAAGTCAGAATGTAATAAAACCGGTAGTGCAGTTTCTCACATATTAAGTTGTTCAGAAGTGCATACACCCTACAATAAATATGACTCGACCTTGAAACAGCCCTGAAGCTTGCTTGTGTGGTGGGGAAATCATGCAAAGGTAGGAGAAGGGGGTCCTGCAGTCTGGTGAAAGCTGACCCCAGATGTGGCTGGTGGTGCTCAAAGGTAGTGGGAGAGGTAGATGTTTGATGGATGGCTCACTCTCCTGCAGGCAGTTTCTGGTTTTATGTAGTGCTAGCTTGTACCAAGTCTTTCTTTAAAAGCTTGATAAATACTTTCAGCTTTGCAGAGTCTCCTGTCTCTTTCAATAACTCAGCTCTGTGAAAGCACCCTTAGACCAGAGGTGAATGAACAAGTGCTGGTGTCCCAATAAATCTTTATTTGTAAAGACTGGCCACGGGCCAGCAGGCTGTGGTTTGCCAACTCCTGATAGAGCTTTTCATAGAGAAAATCACACAAGAGCAAACGTGAAAACTTGCTTTATGCTCATGCTATTCCCTAATATATGGAATACCAATTTGGAAGGAACAAACTCCCATCTTTAAAACAAGTGTTAGGGTAGAACTGACTGAAGTCTATGGCTGCTATTGGTGTGTGTGGGGGGTTGTGAGTGAATGAGTTCCAATCACTGGGGATTCTGTGCTCTGCAGATATGAGCAATTCTTGGCTATGATATGGGGTCACTGTTGGGATTGCATTAAATGATTTATGTAGTGTACTTAATTTTTTCAGAGCAGTTTAGATTTGCAGCAAAATTGGAAGGAAGGTTCGGAGGTTTCCCAAATACCTCTTCCCACACATGCCCAGCCTCCCTATTATAGCACTCCCACCAGAGTGGTGCATTTGTTACAACCAATGAAACTAAGGTGGCATTAATTACCTAAGTCCATCATCTACTTCAGGGCTCATGCTTGGTGTTGGCATATCACAATACATACCACCATTACCGCACCAGGCAGAAGAGTTTCACTGCTCTAAAAATCCTCTGTGCTTTGTTCATTTCATCCCTCATTCTCCAAACCCTGGCAACTGCAGATTTCTTACTGTTACCATAGTTTTATCTCTTCCAGAGTGACAAATAGCTGGAATCATACAGAATATAGCCTTTTCAGATTGACTTCCCTCACTTGAAACTGCAATTTTTGAAAGAAAGCAGTCAAGGGCTGGGGGTTATGGCTTAAGTGGCAGAGTTACCTGCCCATCAAGTGTGAAGCTGAGTTCAAATCCCATTACCCCCCCCCCCCGAACAAAAAAAGCAGCCATCATTATCATAAAACCTAAAACACACACACATAATATTTTTTGGTAGTCCTGGGTTTGAATTCAGGGCACTGGGCTTGCGAAATAGGGCTCTACCACTTGGGCCACATCTCCAGTCCATTTAAAAAACATATACTTTTAAAAGTTGGGATAAAATACACACAGCATAAAGTTTACCATCTTAACCAAAGGACACAACTCATGGCATTTGGTACATTTATGCTTTTCGGTGGGGGGAGTGGGGTTTAAACTCAGAGCTTCATACTTGCAAAGTGTGTTCTCTACTGTTTGAGCCACACCTCTAGCCCATTTTTTGGAGGTATTGGGGCTTGAGCCTACACCTCAAGCCACTCCACCAGCCCTTTTTTTGTGATGGTGTTTTTGAAATTGGGGCTCTAAAACTATTTGCCTGGGGTGGCTTTGAACCTTGATCCTCCTGATCCCTGCCTCCTAGTAGCTAGGATTACAGGCGTGAGTCATTGATGTTTGGCTGCTCTGGTTATTTTGGAGATGGAGTCTCTCAAACTATTAGTTCAGGCTGGCCTTGAACTGCAATCCTCCCTATCTCAGCCTCCCAAATAGCTAGGATTATAGGTGTGAGCCACCAGTGCCTGGCTACATTTTTACACTATTGTGCAGTCATTACTACTATCTTATTCTAGAATGTTGTCATCGCTAAAAGAAACCCATACCAATAAGCAGTCATTCTCTGCTTCCTCCCTGCCTCAGGCCCTGCTCTGGAAGACACTTTAAAAAAAATCTTCACATCTCTGAGATGAAGCATCTTGTTTTGTAATCACTGTTATTCAGGTGGCCATCCCTCATAGCTGTCATTGCCCGTGTGAGCACAATCTTGGCCATGCTTTTCAACTGAGTTTTGCACATTCTTTAGTGTTTTATGTGTTTAATTTAATGGTCATCTGAAGTGCCTTCCAGAATGCTGTGATTCAGCAGAGAAATGAATTGTCCAGTATGAAGAAAGATGTGACCCAGAGTGGCAGGGCATCAGTTTGATATTGATGAAGAAGATACTTGTCATCAAAGGAATAACCATAGCTTGCTTCTTCTAAAGTAACAACCGAATGCTTCCCAGGACAGGAAAGGAAGACACAAATAGATGAGCTGCGTTAAGTCTTGTTAGGGAGATATGTTTGCAAAGATGGCCTGTCACATAGCAAGCAAGGCATCCGAAGGCCAGAGAAATTGTGAAATCCTTTGGAATAAACAGTAAAGAATTTCAAAGTAATGAGAGGCTGGTGTGACTGGTTCATGTGTCATGTGGGACTATTTTTAAGGCATTATGACTCAGTTTAATAGCAGTATTGTTTTTCTTTATAGTACATAAAATAACAGTGCATCTTAGAATTGATGGTCCCTTAAAATGATGCTACAGTAAGTATTATTAGTGTCAAATAGCATTATTTCATTTGGTTATCTGTTTTCCCACTCGACTGTCAATGTTTACTTGTTTTTTTTAAACCAGTTAGGATAGTGTTTGGCTAAAATGACAGAACACCCAAATAATAATGGCTTAAACAAGAGAGAAGTTAATTATCTCCTCAGATAAGCAGTGTGTGAAAATAAATGGCCCAGGGAGGGTAAGAGGGCTCCATCACCATCAAGGTCTTGGGTACCTTTGTCTGGTTGCCCCACCATTTGCACATGTGATATCTACCTTATGACCCCAAATGGCTGTTTGAGTTCTAACCACTATGCTCACATTCCAGTTGGCAAGAAGTAGAGATGGATAGAAGAAGAAAGATGCCTCTCTTTTCATGAATACTTCTCAAAAGTCATAAATGATACTGTTGCTATCCCATTGGCCACAACTTGACTGTAGCTAATGTATAAGGTCTAGAAAATATAGGATTTATCTAGATACCATGTAGCTCATTAAAATCCAAGAGTTCTATTACTGAGGCAGAAGAGAAGAATAGATACTGAGGGGCAAGAGCAGGCTCTACCACAGATAGGAAGCTTCATGATGCTGATTCAAGGGCAGTGGGGGACCTGTAATGGCAATGAAGGCTCTCAGGTGAAGAAGAGGCATGAGCTGGGCTTTGAGAGATGAGTAGAATTTAAAGAGCAGGAAGTGGCAAGGGCATTTCAGACAGGGGACAAGCAAATAGGTCCCAAGGCAGGAAGGTGTAAGTGCTTGATACCCAACAGGGTTGTCTAGGCAAGGCAGGGGCTTTGAGTCAGAAGGAAAGTTCCGCACAGAAGTTGGCTACCTGGGGGGCTCAGACTGGAAGGGGCTCAACCTGTTGTTAACTGAGTGGTCAGCATGGACTCCTTCAACCTCAAGAGACTGGACTTCGTGCTCTGCACAGTGTGCATGGAAATGACCATGTGGTGAGGATCCCATGGAATGAAGCAAGAGGAAGCCCTTGTAAACTATAAGTCCCTACACACTTGAGATGTTCAAAAGACAGCAAGCACCTGCCAGCAGGTGAGCCTCACAGGCAGAGGCTGGGAACAGCATGGCTTGTGGGTGCACCTCTTCCCCCTGCTCCAGGTGGGTTACCATCTGCCAGTCCTCTTGGCTGGATAGGGGATGTGGGGGTAAGCAAGGCACATGCAGATGGATGAATGGGAGCTTTTAGTCAGTTACAGACAAGGCACATGGATACTTCTAGGATGCAAGGCAAGGACAAGGACAATGTGGAGAGGGCAGTTCTAGACTGTCCCAGGGTCCATTCCCCTGTCATTTCCCCAGGAAGCACTGAAGGCCAGTGTCCTGTGCTAGCTAGGGGCCAATCCAAGGACCCCCAAGCCTTCTTTTGGTAGTCAAGGTCTCCAAAGTCTTAGCTTCCTGGGTTTGGACCAAGCTCAGGGCAGGCCTGGAGTCTAAGTTGCTGCCACTCCAGAGAGGGGTCAAGCAGGATGGAATGCCATATTAGTCAGCTTGAGCTGCCATAACAGAATGCAGTATATTGGGCGGCTTAAACAATAGGAATTCACTCCTCACAGTTCTGGAGATTGGGAAGTCTCAGATCATGGTGCTGGCTGATTTGGTTCCGGGTGAGGGTTCTTCCTGGCTTGCAGATGCCTGTCTTCTTGCTGTGTCCTAACATGGCAAAGAGAGGGCTCTGGTTTCAATTCCTTTTGCTATAAGGGCACTAATCCCATCATGGGGTTCTAACCTTATGACCTCATCTAAACCCAATGACCCCCGCCAAAGGTCCCACTTTCAGATACTATCCCATTGCAGGTCAGGGCTTCAACATATGACACAGATGGGCCGTTCACCCAGGCATCTAACTCCATCTGGAAGCTGCCCGGGATCTGAGGCTCCTGCTCTGTCTGTGTGTTTGGCTGTGCCTTCAGGGCATGCAGCAGAGCTGGCAAGCTTCATCTGGGCTCTGACAGACATGTCAGGTGGGGCTGCACCAGGGCTGTGTCTGCTCCGCTGAATGCACAGTCAGACCTAGGGTAGGCTGTGGTAGCAGAGGGCAGGGCCACCTGGCTGCATTACTCTGATGAAACCTCCATTCTCCTCCCCTCCCCTCCCTTCCCCTCCCCTCCCGTCCTCTCTTCACTCCCCCTCTCCTCCCCTTCCCAAAGTGCACTGAAATCACACCCTCAGGACATCAGCTAGGAGGGGAGTGTGGTCTTCCTGAACCCCAGGGTGTGAATCACACTCCCCCCAAAGCTAGTGCAGGCCAGCTTCTTCCCTGAGAGCAAATTCCTGCCTGAAAGGAGCAGGAGGCAGCTTTCTCAGAATGGAAGCTCCATCTACTTCTCTAGCCATGCAGGAGAGCCCAGTCCTCTAGGGGTGAGATGCTCCTGGACCCAAGCCTGGGCTTGTCCAGAGTGACCAGGTGGGGAAGGGGACATTGTATGTGTTGCACACCCATGTGTGTATGGAGGGGGTGCTGCTGTGGAGAATCACAGAGACTAGGGGAAGAGAACCCCCACCTAGTTTACCAGAGGGTGAGGGGTGAAGAGGCAAGTGGCCCACTCACAGCCCTCTGGGGACAGAAGAGGGTAGGTCTCCCATCTACCCTCAGCACTGGCTCTGCCTAGCTGCCTCCCACAGCCTCAGGAAGGAGCAGTGCACACGTGCACTGAGCTCTCGTGTGCAGGGAGTTAGTTACAGGCTGCTCAGCACTGACTCAGAAAAGTTCCCTTCAGAAAGGTGGGATGATGACATAGTTCTTCATGAATGAAGATGGCAATGACTACAGTCAGAGCCGAAGATCACTTGAAGTCAGCTGGCCCTGTCCTCACAGTGTAGAGAGAGGTAGGCACTTGCCATATAGCCACCTAGTCAGACATATCTTTTGTCTGCCTGTTTGCTACCTCCTGCCTTCTTCCAGTGTCTTGAGTCTGGCTTGCCTGTCTCTGTGGCTTAGCTCAATGGCACTCACCTCAGCCCTGAGAGGTAGGTAGAATTGTTCCCATTTTACCAGCAAGGAAATTGAGGACAGTGGGATCTTGTCCAAGGCTCCAGGGCCATCTAAGGCAGAGCTGGGGCTAGAGGAGCAAGGAGTCTGGACTTGCCACCTCTGCTGTGGCCAGGCAGCTCATCTTCCATAGTAGGGGTAGTCTGTACCAAGCTGACTGCTAGACTTCCTTATCCACCCCCAGCCCCAAACAGTCCTTCCCTTATTGGTCAAGAAGGTGGTCACTTCAGGAAGCCCTGCTCTGTCTCCCTGACCTGATTGGTCCACCCCTAAGAAATCTTTTTGATATAGGATCTCTCTCCATAGTCCAGGCTGGCCTCAAACTCCCTAAGTAGCTCAGGCTGGCATTGAACTTGTTATCCACCTGCCTCAGTCTCCTGAGCGCTGGGATTATATCCTTGGCTACTTTTTTAAATCTACACCCCCTCCCCACCCTCTGCTCCAAGCCTCCCTCAGTTCCTGACACCTCGGTTTGGGTGAGAGTGTCAGCCAACTCCCTTGCATGGAAGAGGCTTCGGGTGAGCCACTGTGTCTGATGTGGGATGAGAATATTTTGGATCTGAGCTGTCCTTCAAAGACTGGAACATGTGGTTGCCAGAGGCATGTGGTCAGTGGTTCCCTGATGCTGGCAGAGGAAGTAAGAAGTGTTGAAGGGTGGAGAAGGTGGTGGGGTGGAGACAGGGACATTACCAAACTCCTAACTTCCTAAGGGCTGGCCTGAGACATTACTAAACCCTTAACTTCCTAAGGGTTGGCCTTGGGAGGCTGCTGCTGATCAAAAAGCATAGGCTAGCCCCTCCTAGACCCATAAGATCACTTCCTTCTCAGAATCCTTAACTCCTAAAATATATCTCTGCAGTAGCAGAGCAGGCTTCTGTTTTCATCCCCTTTCTCTCCCTATGCAGTTCATTCCACTCCCAAAGTGCCTGGTGTTTTCTTCTCTGTCAGGAGATATCACTCATGGGAGGAAGAGACAGTCACATTGTCCTTGTGTCCACACCTCATGCAGGGGACCCTGGGAACAGGACAGCAGGAGGCTGCCAAAACATGCCAGTCTGGGCTTGGTCCACTCAACATGCATAAGGCCCATTGGCCAGACCCTTGTTGAGCAGGTCCTGAAGGGAGATCTGCTGAGCACAAGCCACAACTTCATGTAGAAAGAACTTTCTGGGGCAGGAGGACACAACTTTCCACCAAGGGAATCTGGGAGAGGCAAGCACCTATAGCTCCCTATAGGTGATGCTGGCCACCAGGACTTCAAGATATGGTTCCTTCATTCTCTCAATGAGCATTTATTGAATCTCTACTGTATGCCAGGCTCTTTAACATTTATGGAGCTTAAAGACTGGCAGGGAAACATAGATGCAACCCATGATATAGTCCAATGTGACATGTACTCCAGTAGGGGAGGTCAGGGTTCTGGGAACTTGTGGAGGTGGCCAGGGAAGACCCCCTTAGAACCATGGTCAGCTACAATGATGCCTGAGGGACATTAGGTAAGAGAGGGGGGAAATGGGAAGAGCCTTCCAGGTAAGGGACAATTGGGGAAAGAGCCTGGGGGCAAAGTGATGATGGAACTTTACAGAAATGACTTCTAGAGCAGGTGTGGGAAGAGAGGAGGCTGCAGAGATGAATAAAGGCCATTCCCAAGGAGCCTTATGTGTCTTGTGTTTTTGTACCTGCCTTGGTTCTGCAGCCAGAGTTGTTCTGGGTCTCCAGTTCCTGGAGGAAACCCAGGGGAAATGGTGATTTCCCATCCCATGAGCTGAGAAGAAAACAAAACTCTCAGCAATGTCTGCTAACTCAGATTGTCGAAGCTGATTCACGCTGGTTGGGTAGGGTAGAGCACGGGAGGCTCCTCTTTCAAAAACAGGGCTTGGAGTTGTTCTATTTATAAAGGTAATACATCCTCTGTGTCAGAAACTATAATGAGGAAATAAAATCACAGGTAGTCTTCATACGGAGAGAATCAATAAATTACAGTGGATCCTTGATGTCCAAGGGCGTATGCTTCCAAGGAGACCCACTGAGGAATCCCACCAATGCTCAGAGTGCACAGAGCTCAGTATGCTAAGATCACACAAATTCACCTATACTGTATGTACAGAAGCTCTCAGCATCCATAACTTGAAATCACATGGAGTAGGCTACGCCACTGTCCCAAAAATTACTGTTGTATACACTGATACTGCTCACCATAACCTAGATCTTATTTTAGGCTCTTTGTCTTGAATACTGGAGAGCTTGATTAAATTTTCCCATACTGCCACCCATCTTCCATTAAAGACATGCCACCTTTCAACAAATCCCAAATTTCTACTTTGTTACTTACCTTAAGTGCATTCACTTTTACCTTGCCTTTGTGTGCCATTTGCTTTTTGGGAGGCAGATTTTCACAAAATGAAGGGTAGGGAGACACTCAGCAGACCACACCATCATTTAAATGCAATTGACGATAATGGGGGCTGCCTGACAGCTTCTCTGTGTCAACTTTTGTTTTTGCAATTTCTTTGAACTTTTTATTTATTTAGTATTTTTTTTGACTGTGCTGGGTCAAAACCACATGTAATAAATTCACAAACAAGGTGGGATTAATGTATTTTGTGTTTTTCCTTCCAGTCTTTTTGTTTGTTTTTCTGAGACAGAGTCTTGTTATGTATCACAGGCTGTCCTGGAACACTTAAAAAATTATTAGTATATATTATTTATACCAGGGTGTCCTCGAATTCTTGATCCTCCTGCCTCAGCCTCCTGAGTGCTGGGATTATATGGAAGGACCACTAAGCTTGGTTCTAGTCTTTTCCTAATATGCACTTTTATACATAGTTGAAGTAAAATGATATATACAACTTTATGAGTTGACTCACTCCCTTAACATATGAATGTCCCTAATGTTATTAAAAATGTCTCTCTTTTTAAGGGCTGCATGATATGCCACTGTAGGTCTATATTGCCTTTGCATGGTGACTTTTCTTGGGGCTCTCTGAGTCTCCCCTTGACCTGTAAGATCCCAGGCCTTCACATCCCTGGGGTAGCAGTGCCCAAGCCAGCTGTGCTTCAGAATCACCTGGGAAGCCCAGGGAAGGCCCAGGCTTCCGGACTCAGATCTAGGATATAGGGACTGGAATTCACATTTTTAAAGCTCCCCAGGATCTCCTGAGGCCCCTCACATGCCAGCATTTGGGAGGTGCTGTGCTAAGCCCTCAAGGCTGCATGGCTTCTTCTAGGAACTTCCAGAGTAGAGATGTCTCATTGGACATAGACACACTAATAACTACCTTGCAGAGTTGTGGAGAAAAACAGAGATATGACTCATGGAACTAAAGGTCTGGCATATTTAAGGACTTCAAAATATTTCTGACAGCCGTTGTCATAATTCAGAGCAGAATCCTTTGCACTATAGCCCAGTTAGGCGGACACCATTCCCACACCTTCCCGGAGGCTATGGCTCCTCAGCACCCAGTTTTCATCCTCCTTGGCATTGATGAAGAAGCCATGCTACCTTTTCAGGAGCACGTCTACTGAATGGCAGCTGTTGGAATAAAAATCAGAACATGTTGACCAGAACACAGAATATTTACTCAGGCCTATCCTACAGGGCACACATATGGTCTTAGACGACCAGGGGGCTTGGGGGAGGAGCTGCGGGAACCCCTCTTCCTAGCCCACCAAGGAGGAGGTAAAGCCTCGGGAAGGAAGAAGGGGACATTAGCTTTCACTGGGTCCACTCCGAGTGGTGTGCTTGTGGTCCCCTGCAGACTCTGAGCTACGCATAGGAGTTTGGAATAAACACTTAGAAACTTTGACTGCCATTTTCCATGACATCCAAGTATGTGATCATTTCTCTCCAAACTCATTTTTATAGCATTGATCCACACTGATTAGATATTTTAAAAATCGGTTCTTTACCACAGAGAGTTTGAGAGGCATGTCCTGAAACTGATTTATGACATCTTGTTGAATCCTCACACAACCTCTGCAGGGTCTTGAATTAGGGGCTCCATTCTCCTCATCTGTTTCTGTCCTCTGTCACTCACCAACCATGTGGCAGGGATCATGACTATCCAGGAAGAACCCTGGAAGGACCTTGACGATCTAGCTGTCCCCCAGGAGAATGGGGGCATAAGACACTCAGGATAGAGGGGAGCTGTCAAGTTCCTGAGGGCTCACAAGAAGGAACCCCCCCCCCCCCGTAACTTCTGCACTCCACTTTGTCACCATCCCTCACAGCAGGGAGCTTCCTTGGTGTCTAACCTCAGTCCCTGCTGCTATAGTTGGTGTCCTGAGCTTCCAATCAATGGCTAGCCAAGCCCATGCTGTTCACTGAGTCTGGTTCTCGCTGCTCCAGGGCATGTCGAATGGAGACATTTTTGTTAAGCATTTATCTCTGATTAACTCACTAACTCTTCCAAATGGCCTTGTGGGATAGGCTCTATTTTTTTATCCTCATTGTACAAGGGAATCTCAAGGAGATTATGAGATTGCTTAAAATCACACAGACTGTAAGTGGCAGAACTGGGAGTTGGCTGCTGTCAAGTCTGGCCCACTCCTGGTTACAACATCCTCTACACCACCATTTGACACTAAGGCCCTGTCCTCCAGGGACTTACAGTCTGGTTAGCTTTGTGAGATTGAACCCTCACCGTCATGGAGTCCTGACTGTCCACGCAGGAGCCAAGAGCAGGGAGGAACAGACTTCAGGAAGGAAGCAGCCATTCTCAGGCCTCTCTGTTCCCAGCCCTGACATCACTTCTTTTTTCTCCTGAAGTCCCACAGGACTGGCTACTGCTTCTTCCCCACAGAGCCTGGAGGCCCATGAGGCCTCTTTCACCACATCAGGGCAGCACATGTCCACAGTGACAGGAATGGGTGGCTGCTAGCTCCCTTGACACAGCACACACCCCTCTGTCTACCCCATAATCTCTTGGCCTCAAGCTGTATTGTTTTTTTTTTGTACTGGGGATTGAACTCAGGGCCTCGTGTTTACTAGGCAGGTACTATACTACTTGAGCCATTCTTTCAGCCTAAGCTGCATCTTTTGATGTGTTTTTCTTTCCAGAAGGTTGTGAGGATTCAATGGGAAATGGCTGCAGGAGCTTTTTACCAGTCTAAGTGACTCTGCCTGGTTTGACTTCCCTCCTATTTTAGGCTTGTTCAGGTCTTGCTCAACTTTCAAAGCTGAGCTGAAGCCCACTGCCTCTAGTAAGACCTCCTTGACTACACCAGTCTGCCCCAAGTCCTCTGCCAGAAGGGGTCATCAGCAGTACTGTTGTGTTCCATCAGGCTAGAGAGCTGTGATCATGCCAGGCATCCTTATCTTGACTGCTGTGGGATCTGCCACGCTGCTGCCAGCTTGCTTTACTCCTGCCTCCCATGCTTTGGGACTTGGTGCTTTTCCAAGAGCTTTAAAAGAATACCAAGTTTTGAGAATAGTTTAACCACCCAGGCAGATGGTAAGAGGAAAGATTTTTTATTATGGCTCTGGTGAGGAAAGTGAGCCTGAGAAAGGTCAGGAGACCAGGCTAGGATCACAGAACTGGTTAGTGGGCTGCAGTGCTAGGGCTACCCCCAGGGTTCTAATGCACAGGACACTCCCTAGGCAGCTGCACCTGCTCAGAGTCCAGGAAAGCCAAACTAAGCATCATAAGTATGTGTATCGGGTTCATTTGACCACTTCAGTGGATTTTTGCCTTTTCTTTGCTTCCTCCATCCCTCCTCCTGACATACCCAACACCTCCCAGTGCCTTCCCTCAGCCTGCAGAGAGCTCGGCAGAGATTGCTCTGGCATGGGACGCTAAAGCAGACCCTACACCCTACATATGTCTTCAGGATCTGGGGATCTTGCGGGTGGGGCTTTGCTGTTGGCAGAACAAACAGTCCTGGCTTGAAGGCCCCAGAGGCCAGAATAGAGTTTTAAATAGCCAGCGACAAGCCGATTGTGTAGCCAGTGCTTGATTGAATCAGGTTTAATTGTTGGTTGGTGCTGAAATGATGAATGAGATGGGGCTTTAAATAGGAACCAGAAGTGTTTCAGCCTCGCCCTGAGCGGGAACTGCAAGTGTGAGCTGTCTCCTCCTATTCAGAGAGTTCTCTGGAGGCAGAGGCCATGGATGGCTGCCAGGCCCACTCCCCCTCCTTCCTCAGGGGCAGGGGTCTTGGGTTCCAGGACAGAGATCTAAGAAGGGCCTGATGGGGGCTTAGGAAGATGAGTTCTCCATACCTCAATCATCCATCCATCAGTCATTTTTCTCACCGAGTCCACCCATCATGGCCTCATGGTGGGCCCAGCTGCCTTCCTGGATCCACCTTCTACTTTCTGCACAGAGGGGATGCCTGGATAGGTACCAATGGCTCATGCCTGTAATCCTAGCTCCTAGGGAGGCAGAGATCAGGAGGATTGACATTTGAAGCCAGCCCAGGAAAACTGTTTGCGAGACCCTATCTTGAAAATACCCAACATGGAAAAGGGCTGGCAGAGTGTCTCAAGTGATAGAGTGGCTGCTTTGCAGGCATGAGACCATGAGTTCAAACCCCAGTACTGTCAAAAAAGAAAAGGAAAGAAAAGAAAACTTTGGCAGTACCTACCACTGACTAAGAGCACTGGGCACTGGGTTAACGGCTCTTTAGATGTCTTCCCATTGAATCCCTAGCTACCCAGCAAACTCTGGGGTTCTGAACTATGAAATAAGAGGTGCAAAAGCAATCTTGGTGTGGCTATTGGGTGGTAGTCAACAAATGCTGGCCAAATCTGAACTTAAGCCAGCTGGAGATCTGAACCAGAGGACAGTGACCGTCCCTTGTAGCTCTGTGTATTTATGAATTTAATCACCATGCTGGCCATGGGCCCTGCTTGTTGTGATCCTTGCCACAAGCTCTCAAATTCCCAGGTGAGGATGCGTTGTGAGGGGCTAAGAGCCCTCTGGTTGACTGCTGTACTTGGCCTTTGTTGCATTCTTTTTTGAGGGGGAGCATGGGAAGAGGAGGGGCCAGTCTCATCTGTCTAACATGGAAAGCGAACCCTTATCTCATTTCCTTCTTAGAGCTGCATGGATGGCTGCACCGTGCCATGGATGTGCTGGGGGGAGTAACGGGAACTGACAGTGCAGGCTGCATTCTCTAGTCCGCTTCCCACAGAGGCATCCAGGGCCCGGGAATCAGCCCTCACTGCAGTGCCAAAATAAACTTGCATTGTTTCCAGTTCCATGAGAGGCCTCCAGTGAAGCCTTGTTTGCCAAACCCTAAAAGGAAGGAAGACTCATGGAGGGGAGGAGTGCCTGGATCAGGAGAGCCCCTGCCCCTGGCCCAGCTTTCTCCTGATATCCAGGAAACTCCATGTAGGCAAGCCCTAAAGCAAGTCCCAGAGGGCACCTTGAGAACTCAGGCTTTTAGGGGACAAAGAAGGGACTGGTAGTTCCATTTGTTCGGTGTCTTCTACCTGTTAGTACTTTGTTGTATAGTCGTGTTAGTGACTTCGGTTCAAATTCTGACCCTGTCAGTTGCTAACTGTGTGGCCTGGGCAAGCAAATGACTTCTTTGATCTTCTGTTTCCTGCAGGTAAAATGGAGTGGATAACTGTAGTACTTGGAGGGTTGTTTTGAAGGTTAAATTAGGTAATGCAGGTAAAGGGATTAGCATAATACACGGCACAGAAATTCACTCATATATGTTAGTTATGATTTTATGGCTGCTATTAACAATAGTAATAGCTTTAAAACTTTTGCCCAGTGCCCTAGGAAGTGAGCTACCCGGCCAGTGCTTTTAAAACTTTCTGAACAATGCTGACAGGTAGGTGTTATCTGAATGTTGAGCCTTGAATACTGAGGCTCAGGAGAGGTGGACTCACCTTTATAGGGTCTGACAATTAATGCATGACAGGCTCAGGATTCAAACTCAGGTCTGCCTAGCTCTGAGGTCCACACTTGTCACACTTCATCTGAGATGGGATCTGACTGGGCTTCCTGATAAAAATAAGGAGTTGCTCCAAGGCTGGGGAGCAGGAAAGCAGCAAAAACAGACACTGCTGGACATTGTCATTTTTATGGTCCAACCTCTCTCTAGACTTCATAGGTTCAGCCATGCACCATCCAGCTAGACCTGGCTGACTACTGACACCTAGGCTTCCCATTGGCAGGCTCAAACTCCTAGGTCTCTGGAGCATCCATCTGGAGGGTTTGCAGCTTGGGCCCTACTTAAAGATTGGTCTGCACAGTTGGACCACCGGCCCTGCACAGCTGGTCTCCCATTCCTGCAAGGACAGCTTACTAAAGCTGAGCCAGAGAGGCCTGAGACCGAATCCTGGCTCTGTCACTCACTAGCTGGGTGACTTGGGACATGTCACTTGCTCTTCTGAGCCTCCATTTTCTCATTTGTCATAATGGAGCAATAGCATCTGGCTTCACAAGTCCCTGTGGGAATCACATAGGACAATGAACATGGCAGTAAGGGTTCAGAAGGTGTCAGCTCCCTCTCCTCCCCAGCTTGCCTGAGATGGGTGCTCCCTGACCCTCCCACTCACTCCTGACCATGGGACTGTGGAGCTCTGGGTGGGGACCTATTTTTCATTCTGATATGCACTCTGCACGTCATCCTTAATGAAAAATGAATAACTCGTGTTCATTTCATTAAATGCTGCCCCCACAAAAGTGTAGGCTTGTGTAATTCTCCAAAGACTGTCAACTGGAAGATATCTCAGAATTCCTCGTAAATCACAAAGTTTCATTTTGCTGCCAAGACTGTCAACTTGCTTTGCCTTGAATAAGGAGGCAGGCAGTGCTGGGCTGGGCTGGAGTCAGACCTGCCGGCTAGCCTGGGCTCTGCCAGTTACTAACTCAAGACAGTAACACAGTGCTCTGTGTCTACGAGGCTCTGATTTCCACCTCTAAAAAGTGCAGTGTGTGGGGGTTGAGTCCCGTACGATTCCCTTCTCTTTCCTTTCCTAATTCTAAAATTCTAGAACAAGATCTTTCCTTCATCTTCTGCCTCACTCCACCCTCCCAGCCTCCACCATCTGCAGCCCCCTTCCCATTCTCCTCCCACACTCTCTCTCTCTCCTGTCGATCAGGTCAAATCTGCCCAGACTGTGGAGAAAAAACATCTATGCATTCCTGGCAGACAACAATCTTCTAATGTCCCTTATTGCAAAAGCAGCCCTTCTTTAGGGTGAAAGGAAGGGCAGCCAAAATCTGTGTTTCTATTGCGGGGTCCAGGAAGAGGAGGGGTAGGGGGGTGAAGTTTGTTCATGATGCTAAGGATAGATAAATTTAGATGTCAGAAGACAGTCCCTTCCCTGGCTGCAGCTTTGGAAAGGGCTCCCAGGCCAGCCTGGAGTTTCATGGTCACTCCCAAAGGGGTCTGTGGGCTCTTGGGCGAGTGGGGTGCAGAATGCTTTGGAGGTGAAGGCCTGGGAGAGAATTCAGTAACTGTAGTCAGATCTGGTCTCTTGGGAGGGGGGCACTGGGAAGAGGGGAAGGAAGAGGAGGAGAGGGAAGAACAGCTAAAATGTTTTAATTTCTTTACCACTAGGTCATCTGAGTGAGAGTAAGAGATATAAATAGAGGACTGAAAGATTGCTGAGCACAGGGGTTGGGAAAGAGAGAGACTGAGAAAAAGAGGGGGTAAGAATAGGAACAGAGAAAGGTAGAGGGGACACAGAGAGAAGCAAAGAGAGAAAGAGGGAGAAAAAGAGACAGAGCAAGAGACAAAGGAAAGGAGGAAAGGAGAAGAGGAAGAAAACCAAGGAATAAAATACAGTGCAGAATGAAAAACATTACCCAAAGCAGGTCATCTGAGTGCCTGCCCTCTGTGATGATGAGGTGGGAGAGCATATCAAGGACCAGCCTGGACATGCCGTGCCTTCCCAGCACCTTCACTCTAGGTCATTGCTATGTTTGACGTTCTATGACCTCCTCAGCAAAGATGGGTTCAGAACCTGCTCATCACAGTGTTCAAAACAAAAAGACAATCCGTGCCTTGGAGCTTTTCAAGAAAGCTTCAGGGGACCGGTAGGTCCCCACCGCAACCCTAGACAGGGACACAACATTAAAATATAGAATGCATTGTCCTGTCCATGGAATCATTCAGTATGCTACAGTCTCTGCTTACATTGGGATGCTTTGAATCTATGTAGATTAGAGAAAACATCTTTTTAAAACATTTTTTTCTTTCTCTTTATTTTTAAAAAAAATCTTTATTAGCATATTATTATGTACTGGGGGCACATTGTGATATTTACAAAAGTGCTTACAATGTATCTTAACCAAATTCACCCCCTCCATCACTCTCCTTTATCTCCCTTCCCACCCTCTTAGAATAGTTTCAACAGGTCTCATATTTCCATTTTCATACATGAGTACAAATATTTCTACCATATTCACCCTTTTCCACTCCTCTATAGCCTCCCACTGGTACCAACTCCCCAGACAGGACCTATTTTACCGTCCTGACCTTCATTTTTAAAAAACAAAAATGTGTGAAAACAACATCTTTACAGTATTGACTCATCTTTCCATGAATATAGTATACCTCTGCATTTATGAGAGCATCTTTTAATGCCAGTTCATAAAGCTTAATAATTTTTATAGAAGTACAGCATAAATTCTGTCATATACTTTGTTTTCACCATAAATGTAAATGATTAGTTTTTAAATTTCACTTTCTCAATGTTTATTGTTCATATGTTGAAATAAACTCATTTTTTTTACATGTTAATTTTATACCCAGTGGTCTTGCTAAATTCTCTTATTGGGGCAAATAATATTTGTACATGCTTAGACTTTCTATACAAACTATAATATTATCTATATGTATTTAAAGTTTTGTTTCCTTTTCTTAACCCTTAGAATTAATTTTCTTTCTCTATTGAAATGAGTAAAACCTCTAGTACCATATTGGCAGACATAGTGTGTAACCATCCTTGTCTTGTTCTCCACCTCAAAGGTAGGGGTTGAGTCTCTTCCAATGCAAAGCTCTTTGATTTCCTCATGGTCCTCTTTCTGATCAAGGCAGCTACTTACAACTTTCCAAAATCTTTCTCCTGGTCCAGGGTAAGAATCATAATTTTTTTTTAAAGTTTCAGCAAGGATTTATTTTAGTATAACAGGATAAAGTATAGGCAAGGTGGGGGAGGGGAGAGGAAGAGAGAGAAACATTTCCTGTTCCCCACAAAGGAAATGGGAGCACACACTCCAAGAATCATAATTTTAAAAAAATGTTTCCAGAAGTCAGACCTGGGTCTTTGGGGGGCACTGAGGTTTGAACTCAGGGCCTCACATTTGCTAGGAAGGTACTCTACCACTTGAGCCACTCTGCCAACCCAGAATCATAATTGTATCCAGATCTCCCATAGTTGCATCTCTGCAGCCCAAATCTAGAAGATCCTGAAGTCTGACCTCTTATTCTCTACATTTCATACTGGTTGAATCATTTCCTTCCCAAACTCAGTTCTTTTCCAAACTCCCAAACCATTTTGATTCACATTTTGAATGACAACTAATCTTCCAAAGAACCGTGATGATGCTGGGTGTGCATAATCCCAGTACTTGGAAAGTTGAGGCAGGAGGATAATGAGTTCAAGACCAGCCTACGCTACATAGTGAGACCCTGTCTCAAAAAATTTTTTTAATAAATAAAAATTTACATTAAGAAAAACAAAACAGAAGAACTATGATGACTGAGAGATTGAGTATGCCATCTCCCTCTTTTTTTTTTTGAAAAAATCTCCCTGACCTCCCCCAGGGTGGGAGAGATGGACATTGTCATCTAAACCTTGCCTGAAAGAAGCAAAGTACTAAGCTTTCAGGGTGGGGCAGGAGGTGCTAAACTGTATCCAGATGTAAGGACACAGCTGGGCACATCAGGATTAGCCTTCTTTCACCAGATAAATGCCTACTACTTTAGCCTACTTTTATTGAAAGTTGATATAACAAACAACTGTTGGAGAAGAAGGTTTGCAAAATAAGTATTGGAGATAGTGCTCGCCATGTTGTTCAATGTTCCCTATAAATAGACCACAGAATGTTTTTCTTTTGGAGTTTAATATCAGCATAGTTGAACTCTCCTGATGAACTAATATGCTTCTGCAATAGTTACACTTTTTGGAATTATTTTCAGATAAATTTTTCATGCCATGTAAATCTTGTTCCTAGTCTTCTTGTCCATGGAAGCAATCATGCATTGTTTCGCAGATGGAAAAAATGAAAAGGTCATTGTTAAGAATGAAAAGGATTTCCTAATTCCTCTGACTTGCATTTAACATATCGATGGCTTAGCCTGACTGAGGGACTCTCAAGATCATGATGGGAAAGCCTGTCCTTTCTGTCCTGATGGACTGTAAGAGGAAAGCAGGAGGAAGAATGGTAGATCAGGCTCCAGAGCTCTTTTCTGTCACTGCCATTCTCACCTCCACCCTTCCTCACTGGTGCATCAGGTCACAGCCTGGAAGTCTCTTTTCCTCCCTCACTCCCCCTTTCCTCCCTCCCTCTCTCTTCCTTCCTTCCTTCCTTCCTTCCTTCCTTTCTTTCTCTCTCTCTCCTCCCTCCCTCCCTCCCTCCCTCCCTCCCTCCCTCCCTCCCTCCCTCCCTTCCTTCCTTTCTTCCTTTTAGGGGTTTTAGGGGTATATGAAAGTTTCTTTTTATTATTATTATTTTTTACTAATATACATTAATAGTACAAGGAAGTTTTATTGTGATAATTCCACAGATGCATGCAGGTACTTTGAACAGGTTCCCCCCTATTATAGTCCCCATGCTTTGTTCCCCATCCACAGTATTTGTGAATTTCATTATACTATCACATATATATGTAAATACATTATTATATATATCCATCCATACATTATATATATATGAAATGTACTGTTATCCTCTTCACCCCTCGGCACTCTCTCCTTTCCCCCAACCTCCTCTCACTGTCCCCCCCCAAGATGGTCCCCCTTTTACACTCATGTCTCATTGTCATTATCACCACCACCATCATCATTTTAGGTCTAGATTCTACAGATGAGTGAAAATACATGATATTTGGCTTTTTGAGCTTGGCTTATCTTAATCAATGTGATTTTTTTTTTTTGGCTGTACTGGGGACTGAAGTTGGGGCCTCATTCTTGCTAGCTGAGTATTCTATCATTTGAGCCACATCTCCAGTCATTTTTGCTTTGTAGTTTTTTTTCAGATAGTGCCTCAGGAGCTTTTTCCCAGGCTGGGCTTGAATAGAGATCCTCCTGGCTCTGTTTCCCAAGTAGCTGGGATTATAGGTATGTGGCACTGTACCTGCTAGGCAGGAAGCTTTTGAAGTATACAGAAGCCCAAAGACATCAATGCGTGTCTGGGCTAGCCGGGCCCTTATTCAGCATGCTAGGCCCAGCAAAACATCCATATGCTGGCACAGAGGTGGGCAAAAAATAGAAGGTTAGGGAACCCGAGTAGCTGCTGAGACAGCCAGCAGAATGACAGAGGCCTGCCCACAGGAAAAGGGGCTACCAGGGTAGCTGACAGAGACTGAGGTCATAACTTAGGGAATAGTGAGGATCCCGGATGTACCACAGGACACAGGCCATCTCCCTGGGCTGCTTCAGGGATCCAGTCACCTGCCAGCTGGGGTTTAACAGACAGAGAAAATGGTCCTGAAGGTTGGCATACACCTGCATTATCCAAGTTACCTATGAAAGATGCGTTTCATTACTAAAGCAGACTGGAAATTCACTAAGCTGTGGGGGATTTCCCCCACTACCTAGTGGAACTGAGAAGAAAGAATAGAAATTAGTTATAAAGAAAAATCTAAAAACTACATTTCCCCCATAATCACATTATAGCATGACATGTGCCCCACTCAACGTCCTTTTTATGAAATGGAAAATTCCTTATGTCATCATGGTCTCTTTATCTGCACAGCTGACAGCAAATATTCCTGTGTAGGTGTGGGAAGGGCCAGGCTCTGAAGGTAGACAGGTCTAAATTTGTGGCCCAGCTGTATTTAACATTTGTGGGACCCTTACTCAACTAAAAATATGTTTACGATTGTGTT
This sequence comes from Castor canadensis, assembly GCF_047511655.1. Taxonomy (NCBI): domain Eukaryota; kingdom Metazoa; phylum Chordata; class Mammalia; order Rodentia; family Castoridae; genus Castor; species Castor canadensis. The sequence goes on along the minus strand of NC_133397.1, from coordinate 40,317,084 downwards.
GATATAAAGTCAAATCTATAATATTATGTATTAAAACACTATCTTTAACTTGTTCTTTTCTTCTTCTGATTTTAAAGAACTTTTAAAACATTTTCATGGGCCTCTTAAAGGTAATACAGGCCCTGGGCACTATGGCTGCCTGCCCTTCACTTGTCCGTTTCCAGTAGAATGTGGTTGTTGGGCTGGGGGATGACAGACTATGCTCAAGACCTTGGCACGTGGTGATAAGAAATGTTGGTTTCCTTTCTTCATTCCACGAACTTTATCTTCTATTTCTAGTTTAGTGATCTTGCTGCATATGTGGTTTTCATTGTGAGTCACCTTCAAAATTCTCTTTGGAAGTAGGTGGGGTATAAATTATAAATAAAAATTCCTTTTTACTTCCTCAGCATTTAGCACAATGCCCGACTTTGTGTTTTCAGCCCTTGTTTGTTGACTATGCCGGTAAATGGCTCCCTCCCCTTCCAACCTCCACCCACCACCCTGTCCCACCCGGTCTGACATAGTCTTACAGTATGCATCTGTCTGTCCTCCCTCTCTTCCCTTCTCGCTCTTTCTCTCCTCTCTCCTTCCAGGTGGCCTGTGCTCAGCTGGCTGTCAGAATGAGGAGGCACCCACTCACTGTCGAGGCTGACTGGGTGAGCTCCCTACAGCTCTGCTCTGTCAGTCAGGAGGCTGGGGCTCAGTGAGGATGAGAAATCAGTGCCATAAATTGTGTGACAGGGACTGAGCCTGGGTTCATATGACCCACTATGGCCAGTGAGAGTTGAGGGAATTTCTTGTCATGGCTCAAATCAAACCCTGTAAAAAAACATCTATGTCCCTCTAGGTGAGTGCTTAGCTTTGTCACTGTCTTTCAGGTCCTGTCATTCACCACGCTGGGAGTTTGTGATGAAACCTCCTTTCTATACATTAGAGGGGAGGAAGCCAAAAGCTAGGGTAATAAGAATCAGTCACAGAGACAGCATTGGGGATTAAAATAGTGCATTCATGAAAAGGGTAGAAACTGAGGACATTTTCTTCATTAGCTAGACATTGCATGCCAGTGTGGGTGAGCACTTGGTCTAAGCGCTGGCCAGGATGGGACAGATCACACCGAGTCATTCGTACACATTGAACACCTACAGGCAGCAGGCTGGGAGATGTCCATAAATAAAACATCTTCTCACTTATTCAAGAGAAGGCAAAACAGAAATTGCCCCCACGCTGGAATAGAATCTGCAATTTAAAAAGAGAAGCATGTACAAGGTTATTTAAGTCCAATTACACCAGCTTCTCCATTCTCCACCCCACCTCACCCCCTGAAATCTGCTGCATTCATGGATCTGGGACTCTGAATATTAGAATGAATTAAACAGATTCAATATCTGGGTTGGGAGAAGGGAAAAGAAGGTGGGAGAGTGAGAGGGAGGGATAAATTAAAAAGAGAGCAGGTGTTGGAAGTCAATTCACAAATCTCCTGGAGACAAGGTCAGACAGAGACCTGGAATGTCCGTTAATGGAAACATCCATTAATGATGGGGTGACGATGGGCATGCTCATTGAGGGCTTCCAGTGGCCTTTTACATGCATTAGCATATTTAATCCTCCCAACTGCCCAATGAGGCAGCTTCTTTCATAAACCCCATATTACTGATGAGAATGCAGAGGGTCAGAAAGGGACAATGACTTGACCAAGGTACTACCGTCAAAAGGCAGCCTCCCACCAGGAGTCTGTACTTGTCCTGTGGCCTCAGCACGGGTGCCCCTGACACTTAGGTGAGGTCCGGGTGAGCTGTGCAGTACTACTGTGATTTAGTTGGGGTTAGGGTAGAAGACATGGAGTAGCACTGGTGGGGTTTCAACCCTAGCTCACCACTGCCAACTCTGTGACCTTGGACAAGCTCTTTGCCTTTTCTGGGCCTCCATATTCTTAAATGTTAAGTGAGGATTGAGAATGATAGTGGCACTATCTCACAGCATGGATGTGAGGATTTAATATGCTTTCACATTTAAAGGGTTAGCATAGCACCTGGCCAGATACACTAAGTGGCAGGCAGCCCTGAGATCATGACTGGTTTCACAGAAGAGCCCCCACTGTCACCCAGGTTTCACAGACACCCTGTGCACTCAGTGCAATTCGGCATGGGCCTTCCAGCCTCAGTGTTCTCTAGTGAGGGGGCTACCCTGCACCATGCAGTGGGAGCCACAGAGAAGTGAAATCCTAGACAGGTGACTCTACCAAGCAGCTTATCCCCAAACTAAAGAGCATGTTGGGGAACGTACTCTAGTACGGCTGGACCTGAACCATGGAAACCCTTTAATTGCAGCCTATAATTGTCCATGGGATGCTGGAGGCCATTGGCCAGCCCCTGCGTCCAAGTAGAGGACATCTGGTAGTGGGGCAGGGGCTGGCAGAAGACTGCCCCACATAAACCGAGGAGTAGACCACAAGGGACCTTTCCAGGGCCACTCACAGCATGCAGTCATGGCCAACAGAAAGAAGAGTGACTGGTAATCTGTGAGCCAGGAGCAGGTGTGGGCCCCCACACTTAAGCAGACAAGGAGAAGGCCGATGGGCAGTGGCAGGTGCATAACTGTGGGATGCTGTGACTCAGCCACCTTAGGGACTGGCTTCAGTTGTCCCTCCTCATCCTCAGTCAGATTTCCATACTCTTAATCAGATATGAATGAGCTCCTTTCCTCTTTTTGGTGAGAGGCAACTCTACTACCATATGTGAGGCCAGGCCAGGCCTGAGGGCTTCCTCTCCAGAGCTGCAGGGCTGGGCTGCCTGTGCAGTTTGCACATGCAGAGCTAACTGCAGTATACCACTAAACATGCCAATGAAAAAGCCCTTTAGAGATGTGCTCCTGCAGCTGATTCTATCCCACCTGTCACAGAGGAGGCACGGCGACCATCTGTTAGACTCTATTCCCACCCCTCCCCTTTCGTTTTTAACCACAGATTTTCACAGTTTGCCTTGCTTATTTAAGTCTGTTATTTAGGAGGACACATGTATTGCTAAGTAAAGAAATGGCAGCTTTTGCCCATTGAGACCTGTTCTTTCCATTCTCTGTAGCTGGCTGTGGTCCCAAGAGAGACTCATGTGCAAGCTTCTGTGTCCCTTGGCCAGGATGGATTTAGAGTTGGGTCTACCATGGACAATATTGGGTGCTTGTAATGTGACCCCTGTTTTTAGACTGGGGGGAATGCTGCCCCCTCCTGTAATCCAGGAATGGTACCATATGTTTACATGTGATGCTCTTGATTCATGCTGCACAGCCAGACCACTGGTTCAGTTATTTATCACCTACTGTTTGCTCCGCACTAGTGATAACTCAGGATGGGAGAAGAAGTGCTCACCCTCATGGAACTAACATCTTAGTGGGGAAAGATGGACCAAGAAAACAAATAAGGACCAACTGTGATAGAGAGTGTCAAGTCCCCAAAGCATGGAGGGTCCCTGTAGGAGTCACACATAGCTAGGACCTGGAGGAGGAGAGACAGAGGGAAAGCTGTGCAGCCTGGGAGGAGGAGGCCCTCACATGTTTGGGGAGCAGGAAAATCTGGCCCTGGGACTCCTTCCACCCCCGCCCTGTAAAACCTGCCCCTCTACCTCCTCTACGGCTCTTCAGGAGTGGGAAGGACCAGGCCCTGTGCTCTGCCTATCACCAGCAGGTATCCTGTACTGTCCAGTCTGCCTACCTGGTCAGGGCACCAGAAGAGTTCTGATTCTCCCCAGCCACACCTGCTCCCATCTTGCCTGCCCTGCCCCACTAGCAGCAAAGCCCCAGCCCTCTGCTGCCTCTGAGGTCTCTGTTCACCTTGCTGCAGCCTCAGCCCTGATGGATTCCACTGAAGCCGTGAATACCACCCCTTGCCGGTCATGCCTCAGCCTTCAGCACACAGTCAGGAATGCCCACTAGCCATCCTCTTTTCTTCCTGGTGACATCTGATGACTGCATTAAGGCCTTCTGAAATGCCACTTCTCACCCATATTACCCAAGCTTTCCTTCCTCCTTTCTCCTTGTTTCTGGCACTTCTGGAATGCTTATTTGTTGCTATTTGCTTTTTCTTGGGAGCGAGAGGGAGACAGATCTTGCTATGTTGCCCAAACTGGCCTCAAACTCATTGTCTTTCTGCCTTAGTTTCCCAGTAATCTGTTGCTATTTAAATCTCTCTCCTTGTCCAAAGGTAAAATCTCCATCACCTTTATATTTGCCTTCCCAGCTCATGCAAAGTTGATTTCAATAAAGGTTGTGAAATGAATTCCTCATTTCCCCCTTCAAGTAAGCATCGCCTTCGTTTATTCAGTATCTCTTTCAGAACTTTGTCTCATTTTATGCTTATGGCACTGTGTAAGGTTAAGAGGTGACCAAGCTGCACAGGCAGGGAAGTAGAAAAATGTTACGTGATTTATTCCCTATCACACGCAGATTGGTGGCAGTGCTAAGCACGATCTTAATCTTCTTGCTCCCAGCCCAGTTCTTCATCAGCCTGGAGGCCGAGAAAGACCATTCCTTAGTAATATACTTAAGGTACAAGTTGAGTATACAAACCTCTTTTGACAAACCTTCCAAAGTAGGAGGTAGTATAGCTTTTTGGTCATTTATTCAAGACGCATTTATTGAACACCTATTGGTCTGAGTACTCTGGGAGACACCAAAGAATTACAGTCTTTGCTCCATTGCAATGCACAACTATTCAGGGAAAGAGGGGAGAGTAACACAAGGAGCAGAGAACGGGAGTTTGTATGAAATAATGAACTGTTGAGTAAGTGCAGAAGCTCTGATGGACAGGAGTACTGTGGAAGGGGCCTTGGAGAAGGCCCTAGAAAGTTATCCTAATGGGAGAGGAGGAGTGGGGGTTGAGAGGAGGGGTGGAGAAGAAGAAGGGTGGGAAGGCACAGAGGAAATGGATCAGCCCAGGGCTGGCTGGAGTGAGGAGCAATATGGGACACCTTGGGGAACTGCCTCTGAGGACCAGAAGACAACTGGAGATGACCCTCCCAAATGCTGCATCCATAAGTAAAGCATATCTGTTCCTTAGTTGCCAGAGGCAGTTCAAAAGATGACAACCTCAATCTCTGCACAGAAAGAATGCCTCACCTCAGAGGATTCTAAGAGGACAAGATTTGTCTTTCCAACTCTTCAGCTCAACTTAGTCAAGTTCAGCTAGTATGGCAGGTAGGACTCACAGAAGTTTCTATCTCCTCTCTGTCCCACCCCCAATCATGGCAAGTAACTTCCCTTCACCTTCACATACCCCATTCCGGGGATTCGTAATAACTAAGGACCATCTCCATTGGTGAATATGGACCTGAAGGCACTAAGCTCAGCTGATGGTGTGACTCCTTTTCTTCCCTTGCACCATGAAACCATGGCAAAATAGGCAGGAGAAATGGGGATCAATCATTGTAGGATCCTGGGCCCACTTGATCTGGCCCTACCTGACCTGGCTATTGAGATTGGGCTGGAGCCTAAGTGAGACTCCAATGTGTTTCTAGGTGGGTTTCTAAGGATGTCAGGACCCCTGGAAAGACAGGCTTACTGGGGGGAGGAGGGTTCCTCTATCCCTCTTTTAGAGCTATGCAAGACTGGTTCAGGACTCTGCTTCTTTTCACTCTGTCCTAAGGCAGCACTGATGCATTCCAGCAGCTCTGTAATCTCAAAGACCCCAGGTTCTGTGTGGCAGTGTGGAGCAGATCACATGCAAGCATCTTCAGCTGAACCCACTGTCCTCATCACAATGCCCCTGCAGCAGTTCATGGCCTGTAAATGTCATCAAGTGAAAAGTCACCCAGTCCCACGTCCCTCCTCCTGTGTCAACACAGGAGCTAGTCTACACTGGTGAAAATATATATTGAGTTCCAACACATTTTCTGGGGAAAGCCTCCCACCTTTTTTTCATAACTTCTCTCAGTGTTAGTCCTTGTTTAGCTATAACCCAGATCTGACTTCCTACTACAACATAAGCCTGTTGGCTTTCTTTGGTCTCATCCTCAGAGACAGGCCACTGAGCGAGAAACTCCAGGCTCTCCACCATCATACTGGGAGAAGGCGAATGGGGGAAAGAAGTGACAAAAGAATGGGGGATATACCTACAACCCCTGCAAAACCAAGCACAATTGTGATAGATGGAACAATAAACACAACAACTCTCACTCAGTGAGCACCCACTCTGTATTTTGAACTTAACAACATCCCATAGCATCAGAGGTAGGCATCAGTATCTCTTTTCTAGGAAGGAGGAAATTGGATCTCAGAGATGAGATTATTTGCTTGATGTCAAAATAGTCAGTCATGAAGCTCATAACTAAACAGACTTATGATTCCAACCTTATTCATCTATTTGGAAAACATTTGTACACTGTCTCCTATGTGCTCGACCCTGTTGTAGGCATTGAGAACATGCACAGATACAAACACATGGACAAATATTTCTGCCTCATTCATTTCAGCTATTCCCAGAATCCCAGCTGCAATGGAGACTGAAGCAATTATGCCCAGATGGGGAAGAGAGGCCCAATGAAGTTGCGTGACACTTGGTAACCAGGTGTCTTACCTTTGACTTCTCCTTGCTATTCCTCCTAGCTTTGGAAGTGAACCTTTCTAGGCAGTCAAAATACCCTTTTATTTTCTGGATTCCCTACCCAGGAAGCCCTCTTCAAGCAGTGTTTTCCTTGCCTAGGGGCACCCTGGCATAAAGGGTCGCAGGAGAATATGCTCTCTGTCCTGGGTCTTCCTGCACCTTCTGGAAATATGTAAATATGCAGCACTGCTTTTAAAAATGCTTGGTGTTTATGAGGGCTTTCTCCCCCAGGGGCTGCCCATGTTCTGAATCGTGAGCATGGCAAGCAGGATGGATACATTTTTAGAGCAGTAAGTACAACCAGATGTGTGGATGAGGCTGAAGAAACACAGAAAGTTTTTGTGAGGGATGCAGAGCCTGGAGACCCAGCCTGTTTCTCTCCTCTCTGGGGAAATGAGTTTATGACTGGCAAAATGCCCCAGATCAAGGTGTTCCCTGAATAAGGATACCAGTTCTATGAATCCCTGCCAGACTGGGGGCCTGGCCTTACACCATTCGCCCAGCTCTCAGTAACAGCAGATGGTAGCCAGACGCTGGACACAATTCTCTCACTTCTCACTCCAACAGTCACACCCATGGAACCAATGAGGAAGCTGAGGCTCAGTTTGGCCTAGTGTCTTGGCCACAGCCAGCCACACAGGTAGGCTACAGGGAGGGGTGAGATGCAGACCAGGGCAGGTGGGGTGCAAAGCCCACTTCCTTGCAGACAGAAGGTCATTGAGTAGGGGCAGGAGACCTGCCAGGCTCCAGCAAAGCTGTGATGCTCCATCCCAGGTGAAAAACAATGAGAAATGCCTCCTAGCAATATTACAGTGACCAATGATAAGGTTTCAAAGTAGAATCATCTCTGAGTTAAAACCAATGGTGAAGCAAGATGTCGCAGATGCATTCAACAAGTTGGGAATCACACATCATTATCCAACCATGCTTAGTTCTGGAGAGATAAGTGGTAGATGTTTTAAGAGTTCAGGACTGTGACCTGAAGTAACATGGAAAACATTCTGGCTGGAGGGATTTGGAGAGGCAGTGGAATATGTGACACATACTGACTGTGTAAAAAGAGTAGTAAGGCAGAGGGAAATGAAAGAGATGGGTTTGGGCAGTAAGAAGTAACATTTAATTAGCACCTATTGTTTGCCATGAATGGTGCTGGGGAGTTTACTTTCACAAAAACATCCAGAATAATGTCTAACCAAATACAAACATGGTTTACAATTCTTCCTTTTCAGCTATTGTATTTTTCAGTAACAGTTCTTCCACAGTTTGTTCAACTTATTCCTTAGCATTTCTTCTCTACTTATGCTCCCTCTCTTTAACCCTCCTTCCTCATTTGTGTCTGCTTATGGTATTGTTTTTACATTTTTATTCCCAATTGTTGCTAGTATACAAAAATACAACTTATTCTTGAATGTAAAGCATGTATCATAACCTTGTTAAATTCACCTAAAAGTTTAGTAATTGTTTCATGGATCCTTTAGTATTTTCTACATAAATAAATAAATGACAGTTTTTCTTTTTCTTTTCTAATCTACAGTATTTCTTTCTTTCTCTTGTTTTATTGTATTGTCTAATACCTCCAGTACAATGTCAAATAGAAGTGGTGAGAATTGATAGCTTTCCTTGTTTTTGATGTTGGGGAGAAAGTGTTCAGTCTTTTACCATTACAATCCATCTTCCCCTAGACATCCTTTATCTGATTGAGGAAATTCCTTTTTGTTCTCAGATGACTAAGAGTGTTAGAATGAATGGTGTTGAATTTCATCAAATTATTTTCTGCTTGAGATGATTGTATGAGTTTTATTTTTTACTTTGATAAGACAATGAGTTACATTGATTTCTGAATATTAAACTAACTCTACGTTTCTTGGGTAAATCCCATTTGGTGATGATGTATTATGCATTTTATATATTATTGGGTTATCTATGGTAATGTTTTGTAAGGATTTTTGTGTTTGTGTTTATGAGCAATATTGGTCAGTAATTATCTTACAATGTCTTTTTCTGATATTAGTATTAGTATCCTGGACTCATAAAATAATTGAGAAGCTTTTCCTCCTCCTCGTTTTTTTTTTTTTTTTTTTTTTTTTTGGTGAAGCTGGGGTTTGAACTCAGGGCCTCACACTTTTTAGGCAGGCACTCTTATGTTTGAACCACAACACCAGCCCTTTTTTGTGATTTTTTTTTTTTCTGAGATAGGATCTTGCAAACTATTTGCCTGGGCTGGCTTTGAACAGCAATCCTCTTGGTCTTTGCCTCCTGAGTAGTTAGGATTATAGGCTTTTGGGCTATCCTCTCCCATTTTCTGAAACAGCTTGTGTAGTATTTGTATTTCTTCCTTTTTTTTTTTATTTTTTTTTTCTTTTATTATTCATATGTGCATACAAGGATTGGTTCATTTCTCCCCACTGCCCCCACCCCCTCCCTTACCACCCACTCCGCCTGTATTTCTTCCTTAAATGCTGGACAGAATTCACCAGTGAAGCCAATCAGGACCCATAGTTTTCTTTTTGTGGGAAGTTTTAAATTACAAGTTCAATTTTTAAAATAGATGTTTAAAATTGATTTGATGTTGTGTCTTGTCTCAGAGGGCCTCAGACTTACTAGGTACACACGCTACCATTTGAGCTATGCCTTCAGCCCTTTTGTTTTTATATAGTTTTTGAGATAGGATAATGTTAACTTTGCCCAGAGTGGCCTCAAACTTGCAGTCCTCCTGCATCTGCCTTTTAAGTATTTGGGACTAGAGATGTGTACCAACACACACAGCTTAGTTTGTGTCTTTTTTTTCTTCTGCATTGTCAAATTTATTTAAAAATTTTTAAACAATTGTAACATTCTTTTAACTTCCATAAGGTCTTTCAATTTCTATAGGATTTCTGATATTGGAAATCTATCTTTTTTTTCTTTTTTTCCTTGATCAGCTAGAAGTTTGTCAATTTTACTGATATTTTCAAAGAAACAATTGTTTTCATTGATTTTGCTCTATTATTTTTCCATTTCATTGACTTCTTCCTTTATTATTTCATTTGTTCTACTTACTTTAGGTTTGACATAGTCTTATTTTCTATACTTTTAAGTTGTAAGTTAGATCACTGGTTTTAAAATCATCTAAAACTATAAATATCTCCCAAGCTACTTAGCTTCATTTCACAAACAACAATATAAATATGTTGTATTTTCATTTTCATTTAGTTCAAATAAATCCTCCCTTCCTTTCTTCTTCCCTCCCTCCCTCCCCTCCACTACCTCCCCCTACTCCCTCCCCACTCCCTTTTTGCAGTGCTGGGGATTGAACCCATGACTTCATGCATGCTTGGCAAGTGCTCTACTAATGAGCTAAAACCCTAGCTTTTTGACCAATGGGTTATGAGAAACAAGTTTCAAAATTTCTAAGCATTTGCATGTTTCCACATCTTTCTGTTATTGATTCCTTTTTTCATTATGTTATTGTTGTACTGGGGGCACATTGTGACATTTACAAAAATTCTTACAATATAGCATAGTTGAATTCACCCCCTCTATCATTCTTCTTTATCCTTAATTGAATTTCAGATTTATATTGTGATTCATACTGGTATTAGTACCCTGGATTATTTGAATTATTTTAAGTTTTTCGAGAGTTATACTCTATTCCATCATATGGACTGTTTTTCATAAATGTTCTAAGTATGCTTGAAAAATTGTGTATTCTGTTGTTGTTAGGTAAAGTGTACTATAAATGTTATTTCTGTCAAGTTAATTGATAGTGTTAAGTCTCCTATACCTTTCCTGATTCTCTGGTTATTTGTTCTGTCAATTTCTAAGAGAAGAATTTTGAAATCTCCAGCTCCCATTGTGGATTTGTTTATTTCTATTTTCAAGTCTGTCCGTTTTTGAAGTATTTTTGAAATTTTCTTATTTGGGTACATGTACATTTTGGATCACTTTGTCTTCTTGATCAATTGACCCCTTTATTGTTAGGAAATGTTTCTCTGTATCCATGGGAATAATCTTTGGGATGTAGTGTACTTTGTCTGGTATTAATATAACTACCCTGCCTTTTCTGGTTAGTGTTGTGCTGGTATTTATGCATAGTGTATCTTTTCATGTCTTTTTTTTAAACAAAAACTGAACTGCATCTTTATACTTACTTTTTTTAATATAAAAAAATGCTTAGTTGGGAGCTGGAGGTGTGGCTCAAGCAATTGAAAACCTGCCTAGCAAGCACAAAGCCCTGAGTTCAAACTCCAGTGCTGGAAAAAAAAAAAAGCATATAGTGGGTCTTGCTTTAATGTCCAGCCTGACAATATATGCTTGTGAATTAGAGTGTCAAGATAACTTACATTTAATGTAATCATTGATAAAGTCAAATGTATAGCTACCATCCTGCTTTTTACTTTCTAAATGTCTCATCTGTTCACTGTTCCCTTTTTATTCTCTGTCTTCCTTTGTATTACTTGCACATTTCTTTCTTTTTTGTTTTATTTGGTGACACTGGAGTTTGAACTCAGGGCTTCACACTTTCAAGGCAGGTGCTCCACGGCTTGAGCTACTCTGTCAGCTCTTAATGTGCATTTTTCAGTCTTCTACTTTATCTTCACTCTTGACTTGCTAATTATAGCTCCTTATTGTTTTTTCTTTTTTAGTAGTTGCTTGAGGGCATAAAATATGAATAGTTAATGCATCACAGTCTACCTTCTAATACTATTGTAGTAATTCATATATAATATAAAAACCTTCCAACAATATACTTTTGTTTCCTCCTTCTATACTTTATGTTATTATTGTCATACATTTTACTGGTGCATATGTTATTAATGCCACAACATATTCCTTTTATTTAAGTCATTATATTTTATTTATTTTTTTCTTTTTTGGTGCTGGGATCGAATCCAGGGCCTCACGCATGCTAGGCAAGCGCTGTACCACCAAGCTACATCCCAGCCCAAGTCATTATATTTTAAAAGAATTTTAATTGAGGTGGGAAAAGGTCTTATATTTTTACCCCTTATATTCATCATTTCCTGATCTTTCCAGTTCTTTTATTAATCCAGCTTTCCATCTGGCATCATTTTCCTACTACCTGAATAACTTGAATATTTTTTAAGTCCAGACCTACTGGCAACAAGTGCTCTTATCTTCTGTTAGTCTGAAAAAGTCATCATTTCACCTTCATTTAAAAATTTTGTCTTGCTAGATTTAGGATTCTGGGTTGGTTTTTTTTTTTTTTTCCTTTCAATACTTTAAAATGCATTCTGCTGTTTTTTGAGAATCTGTATTAAGTTTTATCTTTGTTCTTTTGTATAAAATATGTCTTTTATCTCTGGATGCTTTAAAATGTTTTCATTGTCACTGCTTTCCAGAGAGTTGATCATATTGTATCTTAGTGTGAGCCATTTGGGTATATGGAGTTATAGTTCTTATCAAAATTTTGGGGAAAATTATTCATAATTTCTTCAAATAATTTTTGTTTTCTCCTCTCATCTTTCAGTTTCATGAGTGCTAGACTGCTTGATTCTGTCTCAGAGGTCACAAAAGCAATGCTGGTTTTTCCCTCAGTTTCCTTCTTTCTGTCCTCAAATTCATTCCTTCTTTTTTGTGTAGTGTCTAATCTGTTTTTATTCTTGCCCAGTGAAATTTTCATTTGTATATTTCTCATTGTTTGAAGTCCTATTTGGTTCTTTTTTTAAAAATTTGTTTAAATATTTATTTATTTTAAATTTTGGTGGTATGGGGTTTGAACTCAGGACCTCATGCTTGCTAGGCAAGCGCTCACACTGCTTGAGCCACTCTATCAGCCATTTGGTTCTTTTTGATGTGTTCTGTTTCCTTCTTATGTTCATGTTTTCCTTTAACTCTATGAACTTCTTTACACTAGTTGTTTGACAGATCCTGTATGCTACTTTCATAATCTCTGTCATTTAATGATTTATTATTACCTACTGATTCTCTTCCTATTATGAGTCACTTTTTCTACTTCTTTGAATATCTAGTAATATTGTTTTGGATGCTGGACATTGTGGATTTCTGTTGTTCTATGCTGGATTTTGTTATGTTCCTTTAGAGAATGTTAATATTAGCTCTAGCAGGCAGCTAAGTTACTTACCGATTAGCCTGCCCCTTTTCAGGATTGTTTTTAAGCTTTGGTTGCCCTTCTGCTTAGGCATGACCGTTCTGTGGTCTCCACTGAATGGTTCAAGAACTTATTGTGGACTTTCTATTCTGCTTAACTCTTTCTATTCTGTTTAGTTCAAATATCTTCTAGTCCTGTGAGACCATGAGGAATTTATCAGCTTACTTATTCATTATTAACTGTTCATCCATGGTAATTCTTAAGTTTCATGGAGTTTTCACCCTGTTCATGTCCAGCTGTCTTCAGAAACAAATTCATGGATCCTCTTAGATAGATTCTGGAAGCTTTCTCAGCATTTCTCTCTCCTCTCTAGTTCTTTGGACACACACTCCAGTCTTCTTAGATTCTGATCTCTCTCTCATGAATTTGATAAGATCGTGGTGCTCTCCTAGGGTTCTCCTTCTGTCAACATGGTTACAGAAATTGCCTCCAGGTAGAAATTTGGATCAACCATCAGGCTCACCTCATGTTATGGGTTGGATTTTAAATGTCTCACAAAGACCATGTGCTAAAATCTTAGTCCCCAGCAGATGGTGCTACTGGGAGGTAGTGGAAACTCAAAGAGGTGGTGCCTAGTTGTAGCAAGTAGGTCACTAGGGGATGCCTTTGAAGGATATATTTTGTCCCAGCCCTTTTTGTCCTTTCTCCCCATGGCTATATTGCCATGTTCAGGCCCAAAGTGATGGAGCAGACTGACCTTGCACTGAAACCTCTGAAACCATGAGCCAAAATAAACCTTTCCTCCTTTAAGTTGTTTTCCTCTGGTATTTTGTCACAGTAACAGAAAGCTAACATACCTCATTTGTTTCTCTTCTCTCAGGCATCATAGTCCTGTGCTGTTGTCTCATATCTGAACACAGTTGTATATTTGTTCATTTTTGTAGCTTGTTATGTTGGGAGGCAAATTTGGTTCCTATTTCTCCAACATGATCATTACAATATCAAGTAAACAAAGCATTACATGCACATAGAAAAGTATGGAGAAAATCTAGGCAGTAAACATGTTAAAATTTAACATATGTGGTTCACATTGTTCATTTAACAAAATAAAGTATTCCAAATATGCTTCAAGTGCTTTAAGTCTTATTTGATCTTTATGACAATCCTGCCAGGTAGTGATAATTACTTGCATTTTATTCAAGGAAGAAGAAACTTTCTAAGGCTAGCACAGTGGGGCATTGGCAGACCTCAGCATTGACCTGTTTTGGTTGTCTTCAGGCTACACAGATAGACTCTAGGTTGAGCTGCACATAGTGTGTGCAGGAACAATAAAGAGTCTGGGCTGACTGGGAGCAGAGGAGGGGGTCCATAGACTACAGTGAGAGAATGACTTTGGATTAGCTGAATGAACCCACAGACAGCCTTGACAAGCACACGGGAAGTTGATTTTCTTCTGTGAGTCAATGATAAGTGAATCTTTTTAATATGCATAGTACTGGGCTTTTGAAATGAACTCCAAAACAGTGTGGCTTAGCCAGGGCCAGATGGCTGTGGAAGGACATTGAATGACCACCAAGTATAGATAAATTCATTTTAGCATGGAAGATTTTTATTCAGGTGTTGACATGCATCAGGCTAAATAAGAGTCACTGAAACACTGCTACCTGAAGTGACCAATTTTAATTGGTGTCTGTGGTGTCACTGTAGAGTGTTCCCTTTTAGTGTTTGTGATTTGCTGTCTGCTTTCTTTCAAATGGCTGCCTCATGGCTCATGTGGCCCACCAACAAACTGTATGGCTCAGATTCACACTGAATTTCACAGTTTTATGATCAAATTTTAGCCACGGAGAGGAAGTAAAAGTTTTCATTTAGATATGCAAAGTTTTAAGCAGGGTACCAGAGGTGTCCTTGAAAGGGCTCCTCATACAACAAAACAGTTCTTTTAAGCCACAGACACTGGTTAAGCAAATAGTAATGCTATGGCTTGGATGTGGACTGTCCCCACCAGAACTTATGCTGAAATTTGATGGCCAATGTAAAGGTGTTGGGAGGTGGGTACTTTAAGAAGTAATTAGGTCAAAAAGGTTCTGCCCTTATGAGTGAGTCGACATATTTCTTGAGAGACTGGGTTTGTTCTCATAAGACTGGATTAATTCTTGCAGGAAAGGGTTGGTTCTTTTGAGAGCAGATTGTTATAAAGCAAGTCCGGCACCTCCCTCACTCTCTGGTACACCTACTTCCTCTTCTGCATTTCTGCACTTGTACTTCTGCACATGCTTCTGCTATCTGATGGCATCTGGCCTGTTATGTTGCATCATGAGGCCCTGACCAGAGGTCAGCCACCCAATCTTGAATTTCCCTGACTCTAAAACTGTGAGATAAATAAACCTCTCTCCTTTATAAATTACCCAAGTTCAGGTATTCTGTTTAGCAGCAGAAAAATGGATTAAGACAAATAATAATCATGAATACCAAGAAAATGTATCATGTTGCCAGTGGTCCCTTCTGTTTTCTCTGGGTACTATCTCCTCCTCTCACTTGCAGTATCCAGAGTGAGTGGCCTTATTCTCACGTGGTTTGTCTCCAAGTGGTTGGAACAGTGATTGTCTTAAGCTGGGCCATGAATCCTTCTTCAGGACCTTTGGATATGGACCTAAAGTAGCATTGATGTCTCTCTGGGAAAGGAGCTTGGGATGCCAACCCCGTGACTGCCCCAGGAAATCAGAGGTTGTTGGTCAGCAGAGAAAAGATGGAGCAAGTGCTTCAAAAGATGCAAAAGCAGAAGATGGTGAGAACCCCATACCATGGCTGAGAGCCTGGCTTACCTGAGCTAGAAGCCCAGCCAAATGATGGTCCTTAGGTCCAATCAGACATCCCAGGATGTTTTTTTTTTCCTTAAAATTGTCATTTTATGGAAATTTGTTCAATGTGAGATTATAGTCTCAGAAGCCCTGGGTTCAGTGTCCCCAAATCTAACCAACAACAGATGGAAAATCCTTGAAAAAAATGTATATGTATTGAACATGTACAACGTATTTCTTATCATTATTTCCCTAAACAATATAACATAACATCTATTTACATAGTCTTTTGTTTGGCTGCTTTTTTCTTAATGGGAACAGAGGAAACCAAAGCCATGCTTTTTAGGATTCAAAGATGGCCATCCCTCAATATTCTATCTAAAGTGAAAAGAAATGATACCAGGTCTAAAGGCTAGGTTACTTCAGTGGCAATTGAAATGTTAGAGAATCACAGAGAAGCAATTTCCATGTGGCACCAGGTTGACTCTGAATGGAGACTTTGAAAGAGAGCTAAGAGACTTTAGTCCTGGGGTTATCTTTGTCCTCTTGGAAGTCGATCTAGGAACAACCACATATCACTCATAATTGACTGTCTTGCAAAAGATCAGATACCCACAGAATAGCTTGTTTTGCTGAATCCTTACTTTCCTGGCAGGAAGATGGGAAGGTTAGAGTGAGGTGTTAGTCAAGAAAGATGGTAATTCCCTGGAGATGTTGGACATGATGGGAGCAGGGGTTCCAGTAGAAAGGGCACCAATGCACACCCCCTTCTCCAGTCAGGAGACCTCAGGACTCCTCTGGGATTCTGAGTTTCCCCATGCACAAGGCAGACCCTGATCCACAGGGGCTCAGCAGAGGGACGAGGCCAAAAGGACTTGGAGCCCTCTGTGATTGGGCAGGACCACTGCTTCCAGCTCCATGGCCAGCCTTGCCAGGAAGGCATGGAGCTGCTTCCGGGCTGATGACCACACTTGGGATGCAACAGGTAGAAGGCTCCAGCCGGGACATCAGAACTGTTGGAAGTGCATCAGAATGCTGCCAGAGCTGAACCTGACAGAGCCACAGAGTAGGCCACATCACCCAAGGTCAGGAAAAGCAGGATGCCCGGCCCTGGTTAATAGCTTTCAGCCTATTAACACAAATAACATATCTTTTTATACACTCAATAGCATATTTGGAAGCCTCATAGTCACTTGTCCAGCCTTTAGAAGTTCAGATGGACTTCAGACCTGTCTCACTTGATCCTGAGCTCAGTCCTATGTCACCACGATGACCTGCCTCTCATGTGGCCAGGCACTGCAGCCATGATGCCTCAGGCACCAGCCAAGTTACCAGGCTCTCTCCAGAACCACCTGACAGAACTGGGACTTGGAAATCTTCTTGGAAAGAGTGTTGTATTAGGAATGCTGGCCAGTTGCAGTGAGGTCAGGTGCCTCAGAACTGGCTTTCTGTACCAGGGGGCAGCCCAGTCCATTCTTGGATTGGTGCTGACTTGGCAGCAGAGGCCCAGTATCACTGGGGTCCTGCTGACTTCCTTATGCTATCCTGCCACAGAAGTGAAGCCCCCTGCTCATAGGAAGTTGTCACTTAATGCTATATCTCTTTGGGCACACTGGCAACCATCTCAGAAGTACTACTAGCCTCTTGTCTTACTTATGCACAGGCTATTTTATCAGTATGAAAATGAAAAAGCCATGTAAGAGGCTGAGCACTGAAAAATGTAATGACAACACTAGTTGAAAAGCCATTTAACATAGAGAATATATTTTATTATCCACAGAAGTCTAATCTCCTCTAAGGAATGAGGACAACAGAAATTCCAGGGTGAAAATGTAAGACAAGCAATATTGGACCAACAGCAAGCCAGTAAATGGCATTTCCAATTCCACCCCTTGAGAACCTTGGCTGAGCTGATGGACAGCCATGGCCTTTCTGGTATTTGCTCTGTGACCCTCTGGCCCAATTCCCCTTGCTGACAGAAGCAGGTTCTTAACCCTGCACTCCCACCCCAACTCCACAGATACCTACTGAACCCACCCTCCCCCTTCTTCCCACTTACCTTCCATGCTGGGCTCCTGCTATTCCCACTGCCTGAAATGCCCCACTGGCAGGGGCTGTGGTATGTCCTGATACTCGTGTGTATTAGTCAGGGTTCTCAAAAGAAATAGAACAACAGAAGATACACAGAAAGAGATGTCTTATGAGAGATTGGTTTATATGATTATGGAGGTCACAGAGTCCCATAATCTGCCATCTGTAAGCTGGAGGCCCAGGATAGTCAGTGGTATAGTTCTAGGCTGAACCCAATAGCTCGAGAATTGGAGGGGTGGGGGCAGGACAATGGTGAAGTCTAGTTTGAAGGCCTGAGAACCAGCAGGTCTGTGATATAAATCCTCTTCCAAGTTAGAAGGCCCAAGAAGTCGGAGCTGTGATGTCTGAGGACAGGACAAGAAGGATGTCCCAGCTCAAGCAGAAAGAGCAAATTGGCTCTTCCTCCATGTTTTTGTTCATTTTGGCTCTCAACAGACTGGTTGATGCCTGGCCACATTGGAGAGGCAAATCTTTTTACTTGATCTACTGACTTCAATGGTAATCTCTCCCAGAAACACCTGCACAGACTACCCTCATAGACTTACCCAGAAATCATGCTTTGTTAGCTCTTTGGGCATCTCTTAGCCCAGTCAAGTTGACACATAAGATAACTATCACAACATGTAAAAACCTTGCAACTGTTGTATAATATCCCCAACAGTCATTATATATTTTATATCTACATATAGTATAAATTCCACTGAGACAAACTCATTGTTATTTTAGACAAACTATAAAGCAATTAAGAGAAAAATACTTTTAAAAATGTACCCATCTATTTGCCATTTCCAATGCACTTCATTCCTTTCTCAGTTCAGTTTGATTTTGATATTTGCCTTTTTGTCTGAAAAAATATCTTTAGCATTTCTTCTTTCTTCAGGCAGATCTGTTGGTGATGAATTCTTTTAGTTTTTTTTTTTAATCTGAAGATGTCTTTCTTTTGCAATTTTTTTTGAAGGACATTTTTTCCAAATACAGAATTCTGAGTTGATATATTTCTTCTTAGCAGTTCAAAATGTTATTCCACTCTCTCTTGTCTTCCTGGTTTCTGATGAGAAGTCAGCAATTGTTGAGAAGGCAGTTATTGTTCCCCTGTATGTAATATGTTGGGTTTTTCCCTGCTACTTCTGCAAAGCTTGTCCTTTATATCTGGCATTCAATAACTTGTCTACAATATACTTTAGGACATCCTGCATGGTTCTTTAAACACTTTGAATTTATATATTTATAATCTATAAGTTATTTATGATTTCAGAAATCTATAGATTTGTAGATTTATGAAAGATCAAATTTGCAAAATTTCTAGTCATTGTTTCTTTAGGTTTTTTTTTTTTTCCTCCTCCATTATCGCTCTCATTTTCTTCTGGAATTTCAATTACACATATTTTAGATTGTTTACTGTTACCTAATAGATCTCTGAGGCTCTATTTTCTATTTTTAAAAAATCTTTGTTCTTCATATTGTATAATTTCTATGGCTCTGTATTCAAGGTCTCTTTTTTTTTCTGTCATTTCTAGTCTGCTGTTAAATTTATACAGTACATTTTTTAAGCTCCAGATACTGTATTTTTCATCTTTAAAATATCTTCCCTTTTTGTTTCTATTGGCTGAAATTTCATGTCTTGATTCATGTGAGCATTTTCTTTTATTGCATTGAGGATAGGTTTGACAATAGCTGTTTTACAATTCTTGTCTGCTAATTCCACATCCAGTATATCTCAGGTGTCTTCTGAGTTGATATTATTTTCTTTTGAAACTGTGTTCCATTTTCTTGGTTTTATGGATGTCAGGTACTTTTGGATTCATGCTGGACCTTTCAAATTTTAAACCTTGGAGATTTTTATATATGGACTATGTGATTTCCCCTGAAGAGTATTATTTATTTTCTTTCTCTTTCATTAAAAAACTTTTTCTTCCCCCCCCCCCTTTTTTTTTCTTTGTTGGACTCAAACTGCAAACTTTTGGCCAGCACCTATAATCTCAATTCAGTCATTTGCTTTGAGTCTACTCCACATATGTGTGATTTGGGGCTCAATAGAGACATGGAAAGGCAGAATGTGGGGACCCTCTTTCCAGCTCTTTCTCTTCTGAAGTTCCCCAAACAGCTATGTGCTCTGTTTTCAGTGTTTTGGTTCCCCAGAAAGATGGAAGTTGTTCCACCAACACTCCTACTGCCACCACACTACACTGGCTGTGCCTGGCTCCTCCAAATACTGTGGAAATGGGAATTCATTTCATCTCTCTTCCAGCATAGCTGCCTGCTTCTCTCTATTGCTGTTGGAGAGCTGTGTTGTAGCTTACTTGTTTTTATTCAGTTAAGAGTTCATAGTTATTATCTGCAGAAGGGTTGGTCTAGTAAAGTCTTTCTTAAATAATGTCATTTCTTAGACTCTTTTGAGCTTAAATTTTAGTGTCACCAATTTCTTGTTTTATAATACAAGGCTAGCTGGTTAAGTTCTATAACCTGGCATAATAAAAGTACTTATCACATAAGGCTGTTATGAGGATGAAAAAAGACTCTATGTACATTTGTGCAGAGTAAAGGCTATTTTGGTACTCTCTACCCTGCTACATGGGGGCAATTCAGTGCCATCAAGGTAACATTTTCCAGAGGGCTTGGATGCTCACCTACAGAGTAGCTCACAACTGTGTGATAGATAAGTTACAACTAGGGCCACCAATTATCAGTAAATTAGTTGATTCTATCCATTTATGTCTCACCTACTGTTCTGAGCATATGACATATATCTCAATGAGGACAAAAATTACATCAGGCTTAGTGGGGGAAATAATTTTTCCATCATAAAATATTTTTGGCAACAAAGATTTTCACTAGAAGAAAATACCTATAATTTGAATAAATAAGTCAACAGATTGAAAACTCAATTTCCTAATAATTGATGGAGTGGAGGAAAGTAATTAATAAATATTACATAGATGCATATGTATATACTCATCTCTTAATAAGAGAATATCACAGGTTGGATTCTCCAGAAACAGATACCAAGGAAGAATTTGGGGTGCAAGACATTATTAGGGCTCAAGCTAGTGAAAGGAAGAGGAAGAAAGTAGGGCAGGGAAGAAGTCAAGTTGCAAGGAGTCTCAGTCAACCCCATGGCGAGTTCCAGAGACACTCTGGTCTTGTGGAGTTATCTGAAATGGCTGTGCTTTCATCCTCCTGCCTCTCTGTTCCAGGATACAGGCTTCCCCAGAAGGGCGTGACCTTCAGCAAGGCACCCCTTTCCAGCAAGAAAGCTCTTTCTAGCTAGGCTAGCCTTTGAGGGAGCAGATGGCTAACCATCTAGACAATGCACTCCACGCCTACCACACACTCTTTCCAAATGCTCTTGGTGATTTTATTTTGACAGCCTCTTTTGGCTGGCCATAACTTACCCTGGAGTTTCCCTACCACCCTCTTCTGTCTCCCCCTTTTGTCTTGGTTTCCTTTCCATTCTCCTTGCTTAAATAAACGAAAGATGATTTGAGGGAAGGCGGATGAGGAAGAAGAGAAGTATTCCAGTCCTTTTCCTTCACTTCTCCAGCTGGATATGGCCGCCTATAAATACTCATGGTACCCTCCAGCCCATCAAGCTCAGTTTCACCTTTGTCCAAACCACTGACTCCTGAGTTCTGCCTCCACCCTGCCCCTGTTTATTCCTGCTCATCCCTCAAGTCTTTCTTATCTGTGAAGAACCTACAATTCCTATTCTTATTTCTCCTAGTCTGCACTTGAATATCTGATCTCATTACTGTACAGGAAACATTACTATACATTTTCTTAAACCCTTGGTTCATGTGATAGGTCTCTGCAAAAAATGACAGTTGAAGGGAGGGATGAGCACATTTGTATTCTCTGTGGTCCTGGATAGTACATGGTATGTATGTACTTGTATATTTTTGTACTGAGTCAATGGAAATTTCTCTTATAAGGAATGTTCAAAATTAAATTACAACCCTATACAAACACTTCTAGTAGTTGCAGTTTCTTCTTTGAAGGAAATAAGTGACCATGAAATGATTTGGAGGAACAACATATGGGAATTTAACTTCATTCATTTATCAAGCAGCAAAACAGCAGTTTCTTGCTTTCTAATGAGGACTGAATGGGCTTCCAGAATCACGCTGCAAAGGTGGAAGAACTTAATGGGTCCAGGGTAGAATCCATGGCTCTTGAACTGTTAACCCTGAGAGCCACCAAGCCTCTGACTTCATTCAAAGCATCAACAACTCCTGAAATCTAATTGCTCCTAGTTTTTAAAAGGTGCATCAAATAAAGACAATGTAATGTGCTCCCTCTTGGCATATTTAAGATAATCTAAACTCATTTAAAACGGTGTCTCCCTAGACCAGTTACTCATGAAGTGTAGCTTAGGGACTCTTGGGCATTCTAAGAGTTTCTCAGGAGGTCTGTGAGGTCAAAACTATGTTTATAATAACATTCAGATGTTACTTGCTTTTTTCACTTCCATTTTCCTGAATGAACAGTGGAGTTTTCCAGAAGAAAACTGTGTGTTACATGATGATATATAATGTCTGTTACCTTGGTATTACCCAATGCATGGTTGTTTTGAGATTCCAAAGTTCCTTTGCATCTATTTGGAAGTTCAACAAGAAATAAATATACTTTTTTTTTAAAAGAAAAATAACGCTTGAAAGTTTTTTGAAAAAACTTAAAATTCAGTATTTTATCCTAAAATTTAATGTAGGTTATTTTTTTTTATCTTGAAGGATGGATTAAAAAGAGGAATAAGGAAGACCACTTTCTCAATCCACACCTGTTTGAAATACCAGATGTCCCTGACTCATGTAAGGGACATCAGCATCAAAGAAACTAATGGAGAAATGAAAATTTGATGGACGCCATCTTCCCCTCACCTTTGTGGAGGTGAATAATTCCTCAGATTGTGCCTTATGCAACAAAACAATCTCAAATTGACATTTTGGTATCTATTAGAGTTTAAAGAAAAAGGAATATTTTAAATGTAGACATGAAGAGTGCTTTTTTAAAAGCTAAAAATTGTAGGTGGACACCAGTGGCCCACGCCTGTAATCCCACCTACTTGGAAGGCTGAGGTCAGGAAGATTGAGGCTCCAGGTCAGCCTGGGCAAAAATGTTCACAAGACCATAAGACCCCATCTCAATGGAAAAAGCCGGGGCAGTGGTCCTTGCCTGTCATCTCAGTAAGTGCAGAAGCATAAAATAGAAGGACCATGGTCCAGGCCACGCCCAGCAAAAAGCAAGACCCTATCTCCAAAATAATCAGAACAAAAAGGGCAGGGGGGCGGGGAGTGGTACTTGGGGTGTGGAGTGGTAGAGCGTCTGCCTCACAAGTTTGGAGCCCTGAGTTCAAACCCCAGTGCCAAAGGGGGAAAACATATCTTAAAAGTTGCTTCAGGTTTCAAACTAGAAATGAAAAAGATACTGAAGCATCTTACAGGTGAGCTATCATATCACATTGGCTGGAGAAGGACATGCACTGTTTGAGAGAATGACAACCTTATAGAATTGACATTGTTGAATGCCTGCTGAAGGAAAAGTCAGTCAAAGAAACCATTCTCCAAACCATGATAACTCATCAGATTTCATATTTCACTGTAAACATGAAGACTAATGTATCATTTACAGATTTGCACCTGTGTCTTAAAAACAGGCAAATCTACAGATGTGTCTGGATTTGCTCTTTGCTTGAATTTGTCCATCATGGACCCAATTAATCATTGAAGAGATTTTATTATATGAAATAGACAAAGTGTTGAATAACTTTTTTAAATTTCATGGTTTATTCTGACACAACTGTGTTGAAATTTGCATTGATGTTTCAAAAACAAAGGTTGGAAAAAATGGCACCTGGGCATCAACCAAGGCAGAGCACTAGAGGGTTATGGTATTGCTTATTGCCTGGGCTGGGCAAAAAAAAAAAGAAGGCCAGCTACAGTTAAGAATCTGCTGGAAGAAAAAGTAAGAAAGATAGAGAGAGAGAGGAGGAAGGAAGAGAGGGAGGGAGGGAGAGAAGAAAGGAAGGAAGAAGGAGAGAAGGAAGGAAAAGAGAGAAGGAAGGAAGGAAGGGAGGGAGGGAGGGAGGGAGGGAGGAAGGGAGGGAGGAAGGAAGGAAGGGAGGGAGGGAGGGAGGGAAAGTTCTTAAGCCAGGTGTGGTGGTAAAAACCTGTAATCATAGATACTCAGGAGGCAGAAATCAAGGAGATCCCAGTCTGAAGCCAGTTGGGGCAAAAAGTTATCAAGACCCCCTCTCAACGATAGGCTGGGGGTGGGGTGGTGGTGCACACCTATTATCCCAGATAAATGGGAGGCATATATAGGAAGACGTGGTTCAAGGCTGGCTCTGGACAAAAACACTAGGCCTATCCAAAAAATAACAAGAGCAAAATGGGATGGAGGAGTGGCTCAAGTGGTAAAGTACTCACCTAGCAAGTGTGAGGTTCTGAGTTCAAACCCCAGTACTGAAAAAAATTTTTTTTTTTGGTAAAGCAGCAAAAATAAAACAAAACCATTAAATTCATTAAATTTGAACTCTTGAGCACACATCATTTTAGTATTCTGTGGAGACATCAAGCAGCCTGCAGCACCTGAAGCTAGGTGGTGGGGTGGTGGTGGGAGTTGTGGGGGGCGGTGGGGGGGCTCCAGGACAAGCACTTGCACGACTGTGTTGCAAGCTGAGCTAGTCACTGCTTAGTGGAGCACCATTTTTATTAGAAGATGAGTAAAAAACTTGGCCATTGGGCACACGTTTTCTTGACAATGCCACTGAGGGAGAGCAACTGAGAGTATCAGTTGCTAAGGACAAAATTGGAGTTCTCAAGTAAAAATTAGAACTTCGGAAAACTTCTCTTCAACATTATGACTTTCTCAGTATTCACGGATGGGATCCGTGGTGCTATTGTTGAATGGAACTTTTACCTTCAATAGTGACATGAGTACAGATTTGGAAGGGCTGCTTAACTCCACAAACCAGTAGTTTCCAAGTGACCTCTTGCTACAACAATTCACTCAAGTGCAAGACAGACCAGTGTATTTGAACATAATATATTTGAAAAGTTCACGGGTAGGGAGTCAAATTCTCCTTTGCAACCAACCCTTAAGAATCTACCCTTGGCCAAGCTTTATTCTACTACCACTCAAGCATGTCTACAATTATTTGAAAAGGCTATTAAAACACTCTTTGTTTCCAACTGTATATCTCTGTGAAGTCAGGTTTTCTTCATTTTGTTTTATAACCAAAGCAACATATTTGAGCTGACTAAAGGCAGATAAGAACATCCAGCTGTCTTCTATTAAGCCAGATGCTTCGGAGGTGGGTGAGGATTAACAGTGCAGTTCTTCTCACTGAATTTTGTTTCACAGAAGTTTCCCCCTCCCAAAAAAGTTATTTATGTTAGTGTTTAATGTGTTTATTGTTATTTTTAAAAGAACTAGTAAGGGCTGGTGGAGTGGCTCAAGCACTTGCCTAAAAGAACTAATAAATAAGTGGTAGAGCACTTGCCTGAAAGAACTAATAAATGTATATTTTAGTGGATTTTTGATACTGCAGTTTGAACCCAAAGATATATTTTATAATATGTATTTTGATTTCTAAGACAGCGAACATTGGTAGATAAATCCACAAATAACAGTTTTGAGGGGTCATCAGTAATACCATGGGGTTTTGAAACTATGAAGCTTGAGAAATGCTGCGCTAAGGTGATGGAACCTAGAAAGGGCTGGAAAATGACTCAAGTCACCTGAGGTGTGCACCTGTCAGAGGCAGGACAGGATTCTTCCTAATTTCATAAAGAGAAAAGAAGAAATAAGTCCAGGTAAAAGGCCCCCTAATTGAATGTCTCTTTCTTCTTTCGATTAGAGAGAACCAGGGCAGAGCTTTGGTAATGGCTGGGCCATAGCCTTCTTCTGAGGAGTCATTTATTGGACACAGAGATTGCCTGGTAAGCATGGAGATTGTCTTTTTTCCCAGGTATGGGTTTGGGAAATCCCAAGTGGATATGTATTTTAACTGCTTAATTCGTTTAACCAGAAATTCAAATTAAATATATTATAGACCATTTGATTTTTAGCCTTTCATTCCACAGCAGAATAAAATAACCAAAGGATAAAAAGCTACCTCAAGTTTTTATACCTAAAAGAACTAGAGTCACCTAAGGAACAGATCAGTGATAAAGGAGGTAGGGATACTTACTTCTTTCCTCAAAATGTTTTTGTTTTGCTTTGTAAGTCAACATGCATTAGCTTTCCTGAACTGAAAGAAGAATCAGATGACATATGGTGGAAGTGAGCTTCACCTCAAAGGACAGGACTAGAAGTGTGATTTGGAAGTGTCTTTATTCACTTTAACCTTCCTTCCCAAGCTGACACACTGGGAGAAATGTGTGTCCCTGCACAGGTCAGCGTGCATCCTCTTACATAGCACCAGAGCTCAGAAATGATTGAAATCAAAATATTAGGCCAGTCCCAGTACCACCAAAAAATAAAAACAAAAAAACTTTGGCAGGTATGGTAAAGCACACCTTTAATTCCAGTCACTCAGGAATTGGATGTAGGGGTACCACGGTCTGAAACTGGCCCGGACAAAAGTGTGAGACCCTATCTGAAAAACTGAAAGCCAAAGGACTGCAGGTGTGATTCAAGTGCTAAAGGGCAACCATGAGGCCCTCAGTTCAATCCCCCATATGATAAAAAAAATACTATTTTCTTTTCCCTTGGTATTTGGATGTGCAGAGACATTCTTTATAAATGTAACACGTTCTGTTAGGGACTTCAGAATGGATCTGGAGGAGAAGACTCTAAACACTTTGAATTGAACAATGGAAGCTCCATTCTGGTGTGCACGTAGTGTAAATATAAACATTCAGGAGTGATAGCCATGTGACCTCTTACCTATGCCCACTGTCCTTTGTCTCTTTGATTAACCTGATGTTAACAGGCAGAAGCACTTTCCTCCATATACTGGATCATATATACATATAATATGCTCCAGATCCCCTGGGCCCCACTTCTCAACAAAGGGTAGACTTTCAACTTCAAAGCAAACCCAGCATCTTCTAAAGCTCCAGTGTTTCTAGAATCTGAAGATGTGCACACAATCTCTTTATGGCTTAAAGGAGTATCTAACCATAGAGTGATGTGAAAAGGCCTGAAAAGGTTGAGTCCCAGTTTTATAACATGGTCAGAAGAGACTTTTAAGTATAAAGTGCTTAAAAGTACTACTATAAAGTAGTCAGGGAATTGAGTCATAAGGTCAGAATAAAGCATAATGACTGTTTTTGACATAAAGCAAAGTAAAAATAGCAGACACTGTTCTTTAATTCTTTTAGATGGAAGAGATTTTTTAGGGCAAGGTCATGTTTTATGCTTTTTAACTATGTGCATAGTAGCTACATAAATGTTTCAGTTTTGAAAATTAATTCATTCTTTCAACAACTATTTACTGAGGGTTTGCTATAAGCCAGGCAGTGTGTTGTGATACAGCAAGAACCAGAATGGTAAAGTTCCTGTCCTTAAGGGGTCACAGTAACAATTGGCAATGATTCAGTGTGTAAAATGGGGAATGACAAACAGAAATTAGATGGAACCATTCCAGAAATCATGAAAAGAAACCACATTGGGTTTCAGTATCACATAACAGCTGATGGCAATGTGGATTTCCCACAGGTGACCCAGATGTGTGTACTGGTGTACAAGACGGCTGCACTAGGTCTACGGCTACTGTGGTCATGCCTCATGAGGGGGGAAGAGAGAGAGAGAGAGAGAGAGAGAGAGAGAGAGAGAGAGAGAGAGAGAGAGAGATTCCTGGCCCTGTATTTAATGCCGTGGTTAAAGATAGAATGTTATATTTGGAGAAAAATATTAAACTTTTCTTCCTATGTGTATTATCACAATTCTATCAGGATGTAAAAAAGCATACTAAATTTATAATAACTCTCCTTCTATTGATTCCAATGATAAATTCTTTTAGTTGATGGAAAACTAAAACATTTTATGAGCATTAATATAAACGCTTGAATAGAATTATTGTTGGTTTTATTCTCTGCTTCCCAGTAATTTTTTGAGCAAGACCATTTGTAATTTCTTTCTCATGAAGCTTTAAAGATAAGAATTTAACATTTTGACTATGTCCATCTTTAAAACTCCACATTAAACAGTGTATAGGAGAACTATGGACTCAGTTTACCTTTTAGTCAAGTCTAGCACATGCAGATGGATATAAGGTCAAAGAAAATGGTAACATTCATTGGGCACTTACTATTTGCCAGCCACCTGTGCTATGCATTTCTCAAAGATTATTCAGTTTCATTTTTCCAGACCTCAATGAAGGAGGTAAAGAAACCAAGCCTGAGAAGAGACCAGTCCTAGTAAACAGAGTGGTTAATAGGCAGTGGAGCTGAGGCACAGTCCGGACAGTCTGAGAAATTACACAGCTACAAAATAAATGTGAGTCCTCCAGCAGAAGATGTTCTTTCTTAGCATAAAAATTATTTTAAGGGCTGGGAGTGTAGCTCAGAATTAGGATGTTTGCCTAGTATGCTCAACAACCTGGGTTAGATCCCAAACCACAGAAGAATTTTAAGTGGATTGCTCTATCTTATACTAACTCATAGATATATCTATACATACACACACATATATATGCATACACACACACACACACACACACACACACATATATATACTATATACATATATAATTACAAAATGTCCATTTTTCCAAGTCCCATGTGGTTCTGAAAATTAATGCTTGGTGTTTGTCATTTCTCATTTGAGATGATTTCCAAAATATGATTCTGTGAGGTAGGTATTATTTTCTTACTGACAGGAAGAAACAAAGGTTGAGAAACTGTGATTTGACTAAAATGCTAAGAGTGGCAGGTTCCAAACTTGAACCCTAGCCTCTAACCCTACCACATCCCAGCTTGCTAGGACTTCACAAAATCTCATGATAGCCATTCAGGGTACTGCCTTTTACTAAAAACAGTGATGTTCAGAACCATAGAACTTAGGGTCTTTAGTTTCAGCGCTTGTTACCTCTGACCCAAGGCCATTGCCTAAACGCTCCCCACACCTCACTTGTAGAGTATTACCCATGGCTTCTCCATTCACTGCAGGAAGCTGTCATATTAATTATCTCTTCATCTTCCTCTTTTTTTAAAGCTACCTGGGTGGGCAGTGTTGTGCTCAGGCTGTAAGAGACACGGTGCCCTTATCTACATTTCACCCACTCAGCATGAGCATATCAGTCCTCTTCAGTGTCTTCACTCGATTAATAAGGAATGATGAAGTCATCCGCACCTGTCCACTAGAGGTCAAGTTCAATGAACTGAGATTGTAATCACCCAGAATTTAAAACGTCATACTTTGAGTATTTCTCTATTTCCAAAGCATCGTTCTTGGATGTTTTTACTGAAGTTCCAAACTCTTTTAAAGTGTTAATATAAAAGGAATCACTTTTGGTTTCTGTGTTTGTAATACTTACCCACCTTGCACACTTTTTTTTTTTTTTTTTGTGGAACTGGTCAGAGGTAACAAGCACTGAAACTAATGACCCTAAGTTCTGTGGTTCTGAACATCACTGTGCTGGAATTACAGATGTGTGCCACCATGCCTGGTTCTTAAAAAAATCTCTTAACATGTAATGGAGGGAAATTATTTGAAGACTAAGTATAAAAACAAGACTGGAGAAACAAAGAGGGACGACAGTAGAGATGTGTCCATTGGATTTTATCACTCACAAGACCCTGCATTCTGGATATTCAGGTAGAAAACACAATTTGTATTTTTCACATGAAATTGATGCCGAAACAACTTTTTAAAGATTCAGCTATTACATACTTCAATGAAGACTCTTCCTCTGCATTCTTTTAAATATCTAGTTGTACTTTTAGCACCTACAACAGTGTATTTTAAAGTGCAGGTTTTCCAAGCCCTGTCTTTGGTTGACACATGTGCATGTTTAAAGAGGATGGTGGAAAGCATTGGAAAAAAAGTACTTCCACTTCACACACACACACACACACACACACACACACACACACACACTGGGCGTGGTGGCACAAACCTGGAATTCCAGTACTCCAGAAGCTGAGGCAGGAGGATTGAGTTCCAGGCCAGTATGGGCTACATAGCAAGCCCTGTCTCAAAAACAAACAAATGAAAATAAAAACACAGTTTTAGTTATGTTTGGGACTAGATAATGAATAAAGAAATGGTAAGTGATATGTTACTGGATGCTGGGAAACTATAATTCCTATTTTACCATTTCTGAAAAAGGCAGAATGAAGGCTGGCAAGAAGAAATGGCTGAATGGGTGGAGAAACAGAAAACAGCACAGTAACTCTACATACTTCCATATATTCTGTCTAGATTTTGTTTTCCCCAGAGAACTAAGAGAGTCTCCACAAAGGTGCCTGATGACTGAGTTATCAGAGTATTTGAGAAAACACGAAGCATGCTGGGAAACCAGAGAAGTGGCCCTATATTTAAGTAAGGGGAGTCGGGTGGTTCCACAAACAGCAGGTCAAGAACTTGACAAAATCCTGGGCCACATTTGGGGGTGGTTACTAACAGTAGAGCTTGTGAGATTTTAGAAAAGACGGTGGTGGTCTTCAGAGAGTAACTAGCATGGGACATCAAGACAAATTAAAGTCAGATTAACCGGACCTTTCTCTGCAGAACCAACCAACCAAAGAAATGATGGAAATACATAGAACAATCTAGGTTTTAGAAGGACATGCAGTAAGGTTTCCATGACCCTGGTTGTAAGTAGAATGAAAAGTTAAATACTAGTCAATTTTTCACTCATTTAACAAATATTAAACACCTTCTCTGTATCAGGCACTGAAGATAAAACAGCAAACAAGATAGAAATAGTCTTGGCTCTCTAGAGGGAAAACCCAAACTCAAAACCCAAAATAAAATATTTGCAAGCTTTTATAATAAAGACTAGGAAAAAAACAAAGGTTGGGGAATATGTGTCTCCTTTAATGGGCCTGACCAGGTGTCTGGAGCATTATGAAGACTGAAAAGTATCACCTTGCTGTGGAGAGGAATGGGGAGGTCACATTTCAGGAGGGGCAGCATGGGCAAAGGCCCTGAGGTGAAAAGGATGTTGGTACTGGAGAATGTAAAAGGACTGCAGGGTAACAGGAGAGCAGGGAATATGGGGAGAGCAGTCAGATAAAACCAGGCAAATTCACAGGGGCACTTCTTAAATAACAACATGGAGCATATGGATTAAGGAAGACTCTAGGGGCTGTTCTTTTGACACTTTTATCAATGTGTAGAATCCTCTGTGATCAGTTATTTAAAATCTGTTGTAAACATGAAATATAATAAAAGAACAAAAGGAAGAAACATTAATTTGGCTGACAAAAATTAGGATCTCAGGATATTATCCCAGGATAGTAGGTAAGAGTTTGACTTGTGGTCTCAGACCATGTTTGGAATCTAGTTTTGACATTCTTAATATGACCTTGGACAAGTTTCTTAATCCTCTCCAAGCCAGGTGTCAAAGAGAAGAAGGATGTAGTCACAGGCCGTCTGCTACTTCAAGTTATATATGGTTTCTTTGCTGGGCCAGGAAACTCTCCTGGCAGCTTTTCAAGAAGGTTTATTTTTGTACATTGCTCAGCTTCTGACAGAATTATTTGTTTGTAGGTCAAATAGGCCCTTACATTTATTTTGCTTATAACACTGATAAACAATGAAATTCTCTATTCAAAGGATTGAGAAATTTAGCATATCCAAATTCTAGAAAATAATTTTAGCCTTCTAGCTCTATTATTATCACTAGGGAAGAAATTGCTAAAAGCTAAGGCAATATTTTAAAGTTACAATTTACAAATTTATATTATCCACAAGGTTGTAGCTACTATAACAAAATATTTCTTTATTCTTCTAATGTTATTAAAATTCAGTACTATCTCAATTATACCCAAGGGCACATAAAAATAGTTATAAAATTAGGTGACAAAGTTTTAAAGTATTACTGTTTGATTTTCTTAAAGTTTCTTAAAGGGGTTAAGACCAGTAAAATAAATTTAAAATAATTTGTCCTTTGAAATAAAATCAGTAAAGGGTAGGGCTAGTGCATAATTATATGCGTTTCAAGGCAGATGGGAAGAGATGAAACCATTGAATACAATGACAGGCTTATGTCATTAATCAACAAAAACCTAAACTCTTGGGTTTTTAGTTAGAAAGGGATATCCAGTAACTACCTGGAGAAAGAAATGTTAGGTAGCACTGCTCTATGCTTCTAAATGTAGCATTACTAAATAATAAAAATTCTATGCAGCTTTTACACTAAACTGAGAAGTGAGAAAAACTGTATCAATCGTATCAGCATTTGGAGGGGTAACTCCTCACAAAATCTTATTTTGCAAACTTTCTCAGCATTTGTGTCAAATAAAAACATTTTTGATGTTTTAGATTTGACCTGTTTTTCCCTATGTAAGTATGGCTAGGGAATGACGTCTTCCTTGAACATGCACTTAAAGACATTATCTATGTTTTATCTAAAAACAGGACATTTTATATGGTTTGTTTTACTTAAAAACAGGACATATTATTTGTGAGATACAGCTTGACTTTATGATTTGCTTACACTTGGAGAAACTGTGACATATTTAACTAGAAATCTGCCAGGGCAGCAAACAACTTGCTTTTCTTTATTCAAAATTGTGCTGTTTTTCTTCTGTAACTTTTCTGCGATCAGTTTAATTCCAGAGCTTAGTCTGATGTAGACTTCCTGACTCCCTTCTTTCCTGGTTGTCATTTATCCCTTGTCTGCTGATGTAATTTCTTTCTTTTTGAGTTGTGCGTTGGATATTTGAAATAGGGTCTCGTTAACTATTTGCAGGGGCTGGTCTCAAACCATGATCCTCCTGATCGCTGCCTCCTGAGTAGCTAGGATTACAGGCATGAGCCACCAGACCTGGCTTGCTGGAGTAATTTCTAATTCTTCCTCAAGAACCCAGTCCACACTATTCCATCCAGCATATTCAAATGCTATAACCAACAGCAAAGGAGGATTCTCCCACCCAATCCTGTCCCTTTTCATTTGCTCCCTACCACTGCCTGCCACATCTTCTGCTAAATCAAACTCCTAGACTAGCCTCTTGTGATGAGGCAAATCCACTACCTTTTCCCAAATCAGTGACTCCACATGTCACTTGTTATTCCTTACCTCAAGTGAAACCAGTTTTTTGTATTGTGTATTTTTATATTCATTATACATTTATATAGTGTACCCCCCTCTCCCAGTTTATAAACTCAGCGAGGTGACTCATCTTCCACTGAAATTTTATTTTAAAAGGACCCCCAGCCCTTCACATTTATTCTAATCATGGAAGGGCCTGCCCATGACCTTGGTGACCTAGGTGCACACTGACTCAGGTGAAGAGCCTCACTTGGAGGGTGCTGAGTATAGTCTCTAAAAGTGACTCAAGCCTTTAAATTCTTACTATCATCTAACTGTATATTTTATTAAATTCATCTTTTAACTATTAAAAATGCATAGAAAAGTAGCGGAACTACAACAAATGTTTATTTATAGCAATTACCTCTAGAATATTACAAAATAGGCCTTGGGAGGGACAGGAGAGAGGTGGCACAGAAGATGCTAGCTTGGACCTTTGAGGTTACTGATTCTTCCGAATCTTTGGTCCTTTATAAATGATCAAATAATGAACTTGAATTTATCCTATAAAAATTAATGCTGATAACCAAATTTGACACGAACAGCATGACAACCAAATCCAATACAGATAAATTTAAAATTCAATGCAAAGTTTATGATTTCAGGATTACAAACATTTTTATTTATTGGTACTGGGTTTTAACTCAGGGCCTCTCACTTGCTAGGCAGGCACTCTTACTGCTTGAGTCACTCCGCCATCCCTTTTTCATGAAGTTTTTTTCCATAGGGTCTCCTGAACTGTTTGCCTGGGGCTGGCTTTGAACCATGATCCTCCTGACCTCTACCTCCTGAATAGCTAGGATTACAGGTGTGAGCCACCAGCACCTTGCTGATTTAAAACTTTTCCAAAGGCAAATACTCTATGGAAAATTGGTAACTTTAGGGGGGAAAAATCTAATAATATAGAACACTGAATTAACAAAGAATAAATGTTTCCACAATTACTTCCCCCAAAGAAATCATCTAATGCAAAAACCCATTGCCATCCTGTCCTATATTCTTAAATACTATGTCTCCAATGTTTTATTTTTTCCCCTAAACTATGTTCAGACACCCAATTGCCTGTTCAATCTCAAGACTCCACATATCAGGCAGGATTCAATTTATGTGTTTGTTTTTGAGTGTTGCTGTTTAATCCAGGTTGGCCTGAAACTTGTGATCCCTCTGCCTCAGTTTTTTGAGTGCTGGGATTACAGTAATGTACCATGCTTATACCAAAAGTTGGACTTTTTTCTCTTCTTCACATCCATCACCAAATCCTGTCAGTGCTGCCATTAAGCTACACCCTGAACCTGACTTCTCTGCATGACTGCCACCCTTGATGACTACCAGTTTCGCCTTGGTGACTACCTTCCCTCTCGTCCCACTCCACCCATTCTCCACATTATCAGAGGAATATAAAAGCAGGCCATGTCATTCCCTTCTTTAAAACCCTCCAATGGTTCCCCATCATTTTCAGGAGAAAATCTAAATTCCTTACTATGAGCTCCTGGCCCTCAATGTTCAAGATCTTATCTATCCCAGAACCTCATTGCCTATCATCTCATTTTACTGGCACTTTCTTTCTCAGCTTAACTCACTGCTGCTTTGGGGATTTGGGCTTTATTTTCTCTTCATCTAGAATGTTCTATTCTTTGATCTTAGTGCAATCTTATCATCATTCAAAGTTGCTATTCCCCAGTGATCCTGTAAGATTATGCTTAACTCCCCTATCACCATACTCTACCTCATTTTGTTTAGTTTCCGAGATTTTGTGTTTCATGTCTTATCAACTAAAATGTATTAAGCTCCAGAAGGTAGTAGTTTTGTCTTGTACACAGTGTACAGCCAGTGCCTAAAATGGTGATCGCCACATAGGCCTTCAGTGCACATTTGTTGAATGAATGGCTGAAGTCTAAACATTCAATCAAGATTCCTAGGCATGAAAACAGCTGCCTCAACTCATCCAAACCTTGCAAAGCCCAACCTCACCCCCCCCAAAAAACCCAACTACTTCCCACAAAAATCCCAATTCAAATCTCAATGGAACATACTATTTTTAAAAAGCCTGTGTTCTGTATCAGCTGTTGTAAGAAATTTGAAAACAAAACCTGAGCCTCTCACAGTGTTTTTATACCCATGCACCAAGCAGCATTGCTCTCTTTGGAGACTTTTCATTTTAAGTCAGCCCTCTGGGTGTAATTTTATGGAGATCCATCTGAGTAAAGGTCCATGTACCAGGGTAGAGTAAGTGAAGGTACTGGTGACCTTCCTGTATTAGCACACTCTCTGAGATGGACCTGGCTGTCTTCCTTAGACTTGCTCTGGGGCTCTTTGCTTCTACCACAAAGCATTTTTTGTCATTTGCTTAAAAAAAAAATAAAAAAAAGATTTAGGATCAGTCTTAATAAAGCTTACCAGATTAGTGTTTAGTGCCAGAGAGCAAAGGAATTAGCAACCAGATCAAAATGTCAAATAAAAAAGTTCATAAACGTTAGATTTTGTCAAAATGAAGCTTGGAATTCAAGTATCAGTTTTTATGGTTCAAGTCATTAACTTCCTAAATGACTGTAAGAGCACAGACTGCATTGTGGAGAATGATTTGGGTTCGATTTTTTTTTTTGTCTTAGAAGTGTAAATTTAATTATGACTTAATAATTATAATAAAAGCTGTTTATTATTATTTTTTAACTGTCTGGCCAGCAAAGAAAATGCTGATGAATTCTTTTTCTCTGTAAAGTGACTGTATTGCAAATAAGACTACAGTGGCAAGGTTAAACTTTAGGAGCAGATAATAAAATCTGAGTGGTGAAAGAATATTCCTCAGGTTTTGCCTACAGGACAAAGCCTCTAAATGATTTAAAATCAGTTGGCAGTATTACTATCTTAAGTAACATTACATCACAAGTATATAAATGTGCATACATATGCATACATAAATACACATATGTATACATATATGGAGAAAGAGGGAGATAGAAGGAGAAAGAGGGAGGAGGGAGAGAGGGGAGAGGGAAAGGTAGAGGGGTGTGTGTATGAAAATGATAGTGGTTATGAATCAAAGTGACTTCTCCTTGAGCTAATTATTTCACTACGAAGATGTCCCATCTTCTAAAGCATTTCCTGGTTTGTAATAAAATGCACTTCAAAAAAATACCATTAAAATCACAAATTTAGTTGACGGCTACAATGGACTCAGAAAAAGACACACTGAATATAGACTTAGATGCACTTTCATGCTGGTGATTTTTCTTTTTTAAAATGTAAGCCACTAATATTTTAAGAAAAAAATTTAAACCAAAAGTTGCATATTAATATTATACACAAACTGAAACAAAAGTGACTTTTAGCAGTGTACACATGCTTACATAAACTCAAAAGTTACACATTTAAAACAATTTGCATTTAACATAGGAAAGTTGCAAAATACATAAAAGCATTAATACTTTCTAAAAAACTACACTTAGAACATCAATTTGCAACAAACACATAAAAACATCAAGTGCTTTCTTGGAGTTTCAAGTTACCTCTTCACCACACCGTCTTACTTGCATATGTAGTCCTTCTCCAAGAATCGGTGCGGACTGTTTTTTCAAGAGGTTTATTTCCCAGGTACATTATAAGCACAAGAAAACGGACCCAATAATTATGCAATATAATTATGTCATAACAACTTAATTGCACATAATACTTTAAAGTAGGTTTGGATGAAGTTCTCAAACACTTTGGTATATATTTCTTGAGGGACTTCTAATAGAAATAACAGAAATTCTAAGTCCCTTAAATCCCCATTTTGCAGTAAAATGGACAAGTCTTTGGTTAAAGGTCTACATTTTGGGCATTTATTTTCAATTAAAATGGTCCCCAAACTAATAAATGGTGACTTGAACAAGTAAGTTCACGAGACTTCATTTTACTTGTTTCTGATGCAGCTGAATGCTATAAATGCTCATTTACTGTAATATGTTATTGACAGTTTCAATCTTTTCACTTATGAGCAGAGAAATCAATAGGTTTTTAATTTCTCTGTGAATTTTCTGTTGCAATCTAAACTGTACAGTAATTTGCAGTGACTATAGATACTGTGACACAGTATATATGATTAGGATTAGAAAGGTGGAGAGCTCTAAACTGAAAGTTAGCTTATTCTGATAAGTCAGTATTAGACTGTAGGTAAATCTGCATTAACTAGAGTAGGTTGTCAGGTAATGCTAAATTAAAAACCCCAAACCATTCCACGTACAAGAGAAATTGTTGCAAATGTATAAAACAGCAGATATACAACAACACCAAACATACTTTATTAGCACAAAAAAGCAGCCATAACAAGGCACAGCAAGCAGAAACATACATTAGCAGTCAAAGGGCTATTAGTGTTGCATACAAATATAGCTTTTCTTTTTTGTAGCCTTGGAAATAGCCATAGGGATATAAAATAACCTGTACCAGCTGGTATGGAAACTAAGGAGCACTCACCAGCAGTACAGAGCACATTAACAAAAAGATAGGAGAATGGAATTGGCTACTGTAGTGCAAATGTCTAGGACAGAACTGAAAATTCAGTTCAATACTAAGAAGCAACACTAGAACTTGATAATACTTCCCAAAGCGCTCACTCAAGTTGTATTACGTACTATTCTAAGTGACAAAAAGGTGCTAGGTAAAGTTATTTACAGATACAATGCTTGTACAGTACCTTTGAAATCTGCAATTTAGGTTTCATATTTTTCATTAAGAATTAACTGCACTGAAGTGCTATAAATTATACTTAAGCAATTTAGCTATGAGAGCTTACAACAAAGAGATAAACACTGCCATCCAAATCATTAATTATAGTTTAACAATAATCTCAACATCAG
Organism: Castor canadensis; assembly: GCF_047511655.1. NCBI lineage: Eukaryota > Metazoa > Chordata > Mammalia > Rodentia > Castoridae > Castor > Castor canadensis. The sequence continues at coordinate 40,279,529 of NC_133397.1, read as the reverse complement.
CAACCACTGTAGTTACTATTATCTGACTTATCTAGGCATCATCTAGTCTCATTTTTGTCATGGCTCACAAGCTCATCATGGGCATAGGAAAAGATCCAACTTTAGTGAAACCATGTTTAGACTGCACATGTCAGCTTTAAAAAAGTCACACACCTGACTACAATTGCAGCAGCGATTTCAAATGCAAGTTTAAAGTTGAAGCACTCATTAAAAAATTAATACCAAGGGCCTTTAAATAAAATGAGACTTCTAACTTTGTAAGTCTGAAATTTCTTTAAGAATGACTTTAGAAAACCTGGTTTACTTAACAGTTCCTTTTGCAGAAGAGAAAAGGAGACTGACTATAAACTACATCAACACTTAAGTGAACTGCACTATGCCCGTGTGGCCAGAAAACTGCATTTTTTTGAAAAGGCAGTCTTTTACTTATTTATTTGGATGTCCAAAGCTTGATTTATTGTAACTACAAACATCACTACTCTTGTAAGGTTATAGAAAAATTCTTAGAAAAAATAATTTCAAACATTAGTCACACTGTTGAAATACTCATCCAATATTAATAATTTGTTCTTCAGTAAGAAATAGAATTCTTCATAGCAAATGCCCCAGCTGCCTCACTCAATTACTACACCAAATTACTACAAAACCAAACTGGTAGCTAACCTGGCAAGTGTTCTCCTAGCCTCACTGTACACCTGGAGCTCTATCCGGGTGTTTCAAATAGGCACCATGTTTGAGTAACAGCAGATCCCATATGACAGAGGTTAATAACTAAACATACTGTGTGAAAAATCCTAGCACTGACACTGTGCTCCCTATAGGTGTGCTGTCTGATGCACATGAAAGCAGACGTAGTGAATGCCTTTTGGGACAGGAGAGTTTACTTTGCCTTGACTGGTTCTCTCTCTAACCAGCGAACCCTAACTTTTTGTTTATAATGATATTCTTTTAAAAAATCTTGTAACATTGATGGCAGCGGGAGCCCATCGATCCCATCATACGTCGTGCACCTGCAGATTACTGCACGGCAGATATACTGCAGGCTGAAAGGAAAAGTTCTGTTCAGTGATATAGTAAGCAATGGTTCAAAAAACATGCAAGAACTGGGGTCTTTATAATGTTCTAGAAGTCCTGTTACAGTGGAGGAGTGGAACACACACGGGTCGTGGGCATCAAAACTAAAGTTGTGATTCCACTGCTCAATTCGGGCATGTAGGGATCTGTTGTAGCGGCGGAAGCTCACGGAGAAGAGGTAGTCCTCTTGCGCAGAGTCCCTGAGCAAAAATGTGCCTTCTGGTTTCCCTTCAAGAAGGGCTTCTGCTTCATAACGGTCCATCACTCCCCAGTAACAGGGATTCCCTGTGATCTGAAGCAAATCTGGCACAAGGCAGTGTATGTAATCGATCTGCGTATGGACTTTCCAAGCTCCCTGTCTGCTAACGTGGGCATGGCTGTCTCCAGACACCTGGCGCTGCTTCTGCCTCCGTGACTGCAAACATAGGGTGGTTGTGTCCTCTTCTGAGTCACAATTAACTTGTGGAACTGCAGAACTGTCCCCACTTATTTCTGTCATTCCAGGAGCTAACTTTGGTCCCAGTTTATATAATGGATTCACCTGTGCAGTAGCTTCGAATGTATGTATCTGTGCATTGGGAGGGGGATCGACCCCTTCTTCAATACTGAGCCGCCTTCTCTCTCGAAGCCTATCTTCTTCATCTTCTGTAGACACCAAAGATGGATCAAATGTATCAAAAAATGTTGAATGTGGGCTCACAGGAGCTGTATGCTGTTTAATCAAATGCCATTTCTGGGCTAAATCTGAGCCAGCAGGAAAAGGGCATTTCTCCAGCATCAATTCAGAAAGATGTATTTTTCTCTTATTGGAAAAGAGTGGCTTCGACTGCCTGCTATAAGTTCTCATGGGGAAACATAAGCCTACAGTGTCTTGCAACCTCTGTCTCAGAGAGCGACTCCCCACAGCTCTGCTGGAAACACTGTCCATGTCATGCACAGAACTGACTCCATAGCGTCTTTCTCGTCTTTGAAGTCCACTTCGAGTTCTACCAAACTTTTTGTCAGTATCCAGTGAACTTTGGGTCTTTGTGGAACAGGAATGTTTTTTCTTCCCACCCCATGGGGCATGTCTAGAGTAGGAATCTCTTCGTGAGAGTCTTGCTCCTGGGGTCACACAGGAGTCACTATCCTTCTCAATGCTTATCTCAACAATCTGAGGGATTTCAGTGGCACAATTTTGGTTTCTCCTTGAAGAATTCTTTGAAGGGCTTAATCCCAGTTGTAAGGCAACATTTTCTCGTAAGGGACTGCTTTGTTGCTGAGGAGATGAGTCTCCCAGACTGATGCTTTTCTCTTTGACAGCCAAACATCTGTTGGAGTTCATGTCCACACTTTGGCTGCGGCTTCCTCCCTCGTGACTGAAGAGATTCTGACACCTGTATTTGAAGTTATTCCACATTTTCCCCACTTTATCCATTGATTATGAGATCTAAAGACAAAATACAAAAAGGAGAAACATAAGTTACTCAAAGTGGCATATGAGGCTGGAAAAGGCAGTGCAGAACTGCAGAGGCAAGTCAAGCTACGCCACACACTGCCTGCTCAACTTGTGAGGCAAGCGTCCTCTATGGCCTGTCGGGCACTGACCTTATTCAGTGAGTGCTCATTTCCCTCTGCCTTTCAGACAAAGCACTCACAACTCTAGTTATAGGAACAATCCCTCTGAATTAACTGCTTTCTTTTCCCAGGCATCACCCTATTTTCATTATTCCACAGATTTTTGTTTCTTTACTTCAAGTAACTGAAATACCACCTCAAGTATTTCAAATGGAAAATATGTATTATTGAAACATGTCTGTATTTGATTTTTCAAAAGTTGTAATAATCAGGTTTACAACTGTATAACAACTTAAAATGAGTTCAAAAACCCTTAATACTTAGGTTTAAATAGCTTCCCAATTATTAATCTCAGAAGAGTGAAAATAGAATAATAAAAAAGTTCTAATATTGTATTAATTTGCAAACAAAGGCAAAAAATGCATTTTCATTGGCATTTTTATTCATTATTATTTTATTGGCATTTTTATTCTTGCTCCTTAAAAAAAACAAAACAAAAAAAAAAAAAAACGCTAAAGGCTGGATATATGGCTCAAGTGGTAGAGCACATGCTTAGTAAGCACAAGGGACCCTGAGTTCAAACCCCAGGTTCACCAAAAAACAAACCAAACCAGAACTCTAAAGCAGTTTACAGCACTTTACAAAAAAAAAATTTGTTTGAAGACTACATCAGGCACACTGTCTCATTCAGCAACCAGAAAGTCAACATAAAATGGAAAAAAAATCTAAACTTAGAATTCAACTGGTTTTGTCATATGATAGCAGAGAACATTTTTTTAAAAGGTGTCTTTCAACCATTTGATCCAGCAATACCACTCTTGGGGATATACCCAAAAGACTGTGACACAGGTTACTCCAGAGGCACCTGCACACCCATGTTTATTGCAGCACTATTCACAATAGCCAAGTTATGGAAACAGCCAAGATGCCCCACTACTGACGAATGGATTAAGAAAATGTGGTACTTATACACAATGGAATTTTATGCAGCCATGAAGAAGAACAAAATGTTATCATTCGCTGGTAAATGGATGGAATTGGAGAACATCATTCTGAGTGAGGTTAGCCTGGCCCAAAAGACCAAAAATCGTATGTTCTCCCTCATATGTGGACATTAGATCAAGGGCAAACACAACAATGGGATTGGACTTTGAGCACATGCTAAAAGCGAGAGCACACAAGGGAGGGGTGAGGATAGGTAAGACACCTAAAAAATTAGCTAGCATTTGTTGCCCTTAATGCAGAGAAACTAAAGCAGATACCTTAAAAGCAACTGAGGCCAATAGGTAAAGGGAAACAGGAACTAGAGAAAAGGTGAGATCAAAAAGAATTAACCTAGAAGGTAACACACACACACAGGAAATCAATGTGAGTCAACTCCCTGTATAGCTATCCTTATCTCAACCAGCAAAAACCCTTGTTCCTTCTTATTATTGCTTATACTCTCTCTACAAAAAAATTAGAAATAAGGGCAAAATAGTTTCTGCCGGGTATTGAGGGGGTTGGGGGGGAGAGGGAGGGGGTGGAGTGGGTGGTAAGGGATGGGGTGGGGGCAGGGGGGAGAAATGACCCAAGCCTTGTATGCACATATGAATAATAAAAGAAAAAAAAAAGGTGTCTTTCAAAATTTTGTCATTTAGTAAGTACAGCATTTTTAACTTTTTCATAATTGTTTGTTCATATATATATATATATTTGTATATATATATATATATATATTTTTTTTTTTTCCTTTTTGGTGGTACCGGGGCTTGAGCTCAGGGCCTCACGCTAGCAAGGCAGGCACTCTACCACTTGAGCCACTCTGCCAGCTCATATTTATTGTTTTGTTGTGTACTATCAGTGTTTTACAGTTCAGCATCAGTACTGGAAAATGACTTTAGTATGGTTTCTTATGGTGATAAGAGAAAGCTTGTTTCTAATAGTGGTGAGAGTGCTGATATTTTTGTAGTTGTGATTAATTCTGTCATAAATACTTGCATTCTAGAAGTTGACTAGAGTTAAGAGAAAAATGGAGAATAAACTCTTCTTCCCTTTTTTTTTGTGTTGGTACTGGGGTTTAAACTCAGGGCTAGGCAGGTGCTATTAATGCTTGAGCCACTCTGCCAACTCAAGGATAAACTTTCTTAAAATGAATTATGTCTTCCTATTAGTTTCTTAGAGAAAGGGCTCCTGGACTACCAGTGCTCTTGGACTAATGACAGTAACAACATAGAGAACATATTTCTGCGCTATCAAGAAAGGAACTTTCAGATGACTTATCCTGTATTAAAAACATACTGTTAGGTACAAAGGAAGTTTGCCTGGACGCTGCTATGTTCAAATGAAATCTGTTAAATGGAACTGTTCACTCATTAAATTTACAACATTGACGTGTTCTCCACTGTAATACATTATCCACCGACTTCATAATATGGAAGATGATAGGTTTTTAACTTTTTAAAGCCATACCATCAACATGTATTTTTCCTTATCTCTCTTCCTTAAACAGTTGAAAGTACATTTTTTGGTTAAATTGTTTTCATTGTGACCATGTGAATACTGAACAGAGTTAAGTTTAATCCCATACCAATTCTCAATCTTCTGCATGTGACCTGTTTTTATTTTCTGAAAAACTAGCTGCTTCACTCCTTTTCATTCACTGTCCTCTTTACTGCTCCTTCTGTCCTCCTTTCCTTTTTAGTCTTTTTCATTAGACAATACAACTCTTTCATTGATCTTTTAATTATTTTCTATTTTCTTTTTCATTTTGTATTTTTTTTCCTTTTCTGTTTTCTGGTAATTTTTTTTTTTTTTTTAGCTTCAGTCTCCAGCACTTCTATTGCAGGTATAGTGTTTCCTATCACAATTTTAATTTCCAAGACCATTTTCTTGTTTGCTGAATATTCCTCTTAATAGCATCCCATTCTAATTTCTTAGATGCAATATCTCATTTCTCTGGGAATACACACTTCAAAAATGTTTTCTTTCTTTTAACACTTTAAGTATTTTTATCTTTTCTTCCCAGCACCATTTTTTTCCCCCTTGAATCTTTAAGATCTCTGTATTGCATTTAAGAGCCTTTAGACAAAAGATAAAAGAACAAAAAATAGAGCCTTTAGACAAGTATCTGATGCTTCCTGGCTGTCCATTAGCACTACAATGTTGATTAGAAGCTGTCTGCATGGGTGGGGTTTACTAACTGGTTGGCTTTACTACAAGATGATGAAGCAATGAGTTGGTTTTTACATTGGGAGATTCCCCCAAAGTTAGTATCTATAAACTTTGTCTTCTGAGCGGTTAATTACCTCAAAGAGGAATGTTGCAATCTCCTGTCTAGGTCATACATACTTGACTGCCATGCCATGTTGCAAGAACAGGAGAACTGGGACCCAAGTTTTATTTGCAAATTCAGACTTTTACTTAGTCCTTAATCCTTTTGGTTTTTCAAAACATATCCCAACTTCAGCTATGACCAAATCTCTCAGATTAAATTTCTCCAAGCTCCAAACCTTTAATTTTATCCACAGTAAAGGAACAATGGTTTCCTGGCTGCTACAGTATAAAGGAGAATAAGACATATGGGAGACTGATACATACAGATTTTCAGCCATTCCTGTCCTTACCTTTGAGGGAACTGGCACCAGATTCATGGACCATGCTTTGAGTAGCTCTGGTCTAGAGCTGTGCTGTCAATCTATGTGGCTACTATCTGTATGGTTTGTGCCACATACTAAAATAGTAGTAGTTTGCATATAAATTGTTGAATGTACTGTTAAAACTAGTTTCACCTCCTTTTTACTTTTTACATGTGGCTAGTTGAAAATTTTAAATTACATTGTTAATTCAGATATTTCTACTGAATGGCTCAAGCAAACTATAGCTTGAGAGACAAATCTGGGCTGTGGACAGTTTTTGTATGGACTGGAGCTAAGAATGGCTTTTATATTTTTAAGGGGACTGAAACAAACAAAACTCCCACAAAAAACATTTGACAGAGACTGCATAGCCTAAAATATTTCTTCACTGGCTCTTTTCAGAAAAACTTTGCTGATGATCCTAGTCTACAGTAGTATGTAAGACAATAAACTCTACATCATACTTGATATGAGAAGAACTAATCCAAAAGTCTGTCTTCTCTGTGTGTTTGGGATACATTTGTTGTTTTCTATAGATATTTTTCTGATGACCAAATTATACCTGAAAATATGACTGTTTTAGAAAATAACCGAACCTAAAAGCACACATCTTATACATCTCTGCATAAGCTGTATGAACAAGCAGAACATGCAGAAAACATCTGAACTTGCCAGGGCACAGAGGCAGTTTCTAACACTGAAGTCTTGGTTCTGCCCCACAGATAAGAGCATGCAATTTAGTTATTTCTCTCTTCCTATTGTGGAGATTATTACCAGATTGCATTGAGATAAAATATTCAAATTTAAGAAAGCTATTATGCTTCCACACTCCTTGGGGAAAGAAAGTGGATTTTTCTTGACACGGGAATGCTATGTGGGCAGCTATAACACTGGGAAACAAAAAATGCTGACAGTGATTCATGGAATATTAGTTCAAGAAGGCATTCCAACTATCTTAATATTTACAATGTCACATTTGAGGTTATTTTGTTGTTAAATTTTTGGACATGTATTTAGGATAGAGCTGAAATCCTCTGAGATCTAAATTACAACTTTATTACTTTATAGTTTTCTATAAAGTTACAGGACTTTAAAAAGTGTTAAATGTCTATTGTACTGCCTCTAAAATGAAGGTTCATAATCTACTGCGATCTTTCACATTTCTACACATGCTTAGCTATATTTCAAAGCAAATTTTTATTTTATTTTATTTTTTATTCATATGTGCATACAATGTTTGGGTCATTTCTCCCCCCTCCCCCCACCCCCTCCCTTACCACCCACCCCACCTCTTTCCTTTCCTCCCCACCCCCTCGATACCCAGCAGAGAAACTATTTTGCCCTTATCTCTAATTTTGTTGAAGAGAGAGTATAAGCAATAATAGGAAGGAACAAGGGTTTTTGCTAGTTGAGATAAGGATAGCTATACAGGGAGTTGACTCACATTGATTTCCTGTGCATGTGTGTTACCTTCTAGGTGAATTCTTCTTGATCTAACCTTTTCTCTAGTTCCTGGTCCCCTTCTCCTATTGGCCTCAGTTGTCAAAGCAAATTTTTAAAAAGTTACTCATATCCCCAAAGTACCATAATGTGAAAATGGTTTTATAATGCTTTTATAAATTAAATTGCATTATTGAAAACTGTATTTAATGGAATAAACTATAAATCAGAATTAAGAAAAACTAGGTCAAATTCCATTACTACAAAAATTTACATATATAAAAGTAAAGAATGCAGTCAATGGTCCTCTCAAAGCCAAATTTCTACAAAACAAAATAACTGAAATAGTTCCTAAGAATTTATCTCAATGGAACTTAACCCAAGTTTTATGAGAAAATAAATCCAACAAATTTTAAGACAACATGCAAGCCATAATGGGTACAAAGGAAGACTATGACACAACACAAACCTTGCCTCTACTGCTTAGTCTACCTAGTCTACTTAACCACAGTAATACCTGTCCAGTAGAAAGCCCTCAGTCACAGTAACAAAAGCTGGAACATGTGGACAGATTAAAGTATTTCTGTGTCAAATGAGTATAATAGATTGAAAATTATTGATATTTTGGTGACATTTTGATGTTTGGAAAAAGATAACAATATTAAATTTGACCCAGAATTCCAGGTGTACATGACTTTCAAAGGCATAGACCCTTATAAAAATCTGAGAACCATGCAGACTTTAAAAAATGATCTACTTTTAATTATTTATAGACTGTATTGTGACCAGGTAAATATCCAATTGGATGGCTAGTTATCCTTAATATTGCTATTTAATATTAGGTTGAGCCAAACCAAATAGAACTACATAAAATATCTGTTTCATGGGTAAAAAATGATCATACAATTCAACATCAGAGTTACACTAATACAATGTACATAATATATTAATACAATAGACTATGTATATGTGTATTCAAAAAAGCATGGAACCCTCTGATCTAATAGTCAGATACCTCTGATCCTACTGGCTGAGCCGTACTTTCACTGAGTTAGTTAAGTTTCAAACCTGTTCGTGTTATTTATATTATAATTATTCAATTTAACTGAATGTTAATTGACATAATGAAATGTTAGAGGACTGGTTGTTTCACTATATTGAATGATTTTTTAAATACTCAATGAAAATAGTTCAAAGAATTGAAAAAATATACGGCAAAGATCTACATGGATTCTAAGCTCAGAATGCATAAAGAGTCTAAATTCTAAGCTGGACGTGGAGGCACGGCCTGTGATTCTACCTACATGGGAGGTCACAGATAGCTAGGAGGATCATAGTCTAAGTCCAGCCCAGGCCAAATACTCAAGACCCACCAAAAACAAACAATAACTAAATAAAGAAAGGGCTAAGAGTGTGGCTCAAGTGCAAGTGCAAAGCTCCAAGTTCAAACCCCAGTATCAACCAAAAAAGCAAAGGAAAAATACTCTAAAGTATTACCCTACTTAAAAAAACTGAACTGAAATCTTAGGTGTTAGGTTACAGGTGTAGTTTCTACAAGACACTTGCAACTATGAGACCTAATCTTAGAGAAAAGACCTGCTGCTAATCAAAACACTGATAAGTGAACAATACAGTTATCAAAACTTAGAGCAAAATATTTAAGATTTTTATGGTTTCTTGGTCTATTAGACTTATATACAACTGGTCTGAATTGTATCAGATAAGAGGCTTTCCTCAATAATTAAAGTTAATAGCAGTGCTGAGATTGAGAAGAACAAAGTCCTAATGATACCAGGAAGATATGACCTAGACTTTGGGGGATGGTAAACAAGGACTTCTGTGGGGAGATGATATTTTGAAATATTGTCCTGAAGAGTGAATAGGAATGAATTAGGACAGTGTTCTACAGGCAAGGAGAACAGCATTTGCAAATGTCCTAAAGCAGGAAAGCCCAGGGCATGAACAATGGTTGAAGTCAACATGACCTAGCCAGTCAGGAGAAAAGTACCAATGTGAAGCTGTAGAGGTATGCCTTGTAATCCATGATAAAGAGTATATGAATGGATGAGATACTGCAGAGGTCCAAAGAGGAGCTCAATTTGGGTGGTGATAGTAGAAATGGATGTGAGATGTTTAGAAGTCAAGTCTTAGGATTGATTTCTGTCTGGGGATGTGGAATGAGGAAGAGGGAGATTTCAAGAATGACAGCTTGGACAAATGGGTGGATAGATGTTATTTCAGAAGTAGGCAACACAAGAGATAGAATAGTGCTGGCAAGTGGGGTTTGCACAGAGCTAATGAATTTAATTTTTTGAAATGTTGCATAGGGACATCTAAGTGAACACTCATTAGTCTACTGGCATACACTTGTATGGTGGAATACCATATAGCAGGAATGATAAATTAAAGCTATTTGCATCAATACACATGAATCTCAAAAAGATCATGCTTAGAGAAAGAAGAAATAACAGATAAATACATTCATTATGAATAAATTTACCTTTTAAAAAGAAAACCTCAAAATATGTTGTTTAAATGTACTTACACATATAATACAAATATAAAAAGCAAGACAATGCAATGGTTGCCTATTGGGAGGAGGAATACAGAATTAAGAGAGGGATGAAGGAAGCATCTGACACCAGAAATTTTTTCTTTCCTAGCCCAGGTAATGGGTCTGTGGTTTTTTCTTATTACCTACTTTTTAGGCTGCCTTTACCATTTTATACACAATTTCCTATATGCAATACATTGCATGACAAAATTTTTTAAATTACACAGGCCACATTTTTACCATGATGGAATAGCCAAGTATGAAACAAAACAGAACAAACAAAGAAAACTAAGGGAAATAAAAAGCTCTCTTAACTTGCATAAAAGGGGAATTCAGAACTGAAAAGACAGGCAAGGTGTTGCATACTGGTAATCTTAGCGCTTAGAGGTTAAGGCAGGAGGTTGTGTTTTTGAGACCAGCTTGGGCTACCAAGTCAGACTCTGTCTCAAGGAATGAATGAACAAACAAAAAACAAAATGAGTAACAACAAAAGAACTTGCAAGTAACAGGCTATTTAAAATATAGCATATTATGAGTGTACTTTTCTGTATGGCATTTTAGTGATACTTTTTAAAATGCTCTTAATCTTTAACTTGGCAATTATATACTCTATGGTTACTCTAAAGACAGAAAGAAACATTTAAAAATAAAAAAATAACAAAACACTAACTAAATAGGTTTCCCTGATATAATATAGGGCTCAGCAAACATTTCTGGTGAACAGTTAGACAGCAGGCATTTGAGGCTTTGGAGGACAACTACTGAACTCTACTACCATAGTCTGAATACAGTCACAGATAATATGCAAGTAACCAAGTATGGCTGCATGTCAATACAACTTTATTTTTATGGCCAGTGAAACGAGAATTTCATGTAATTTTCACTTGTCACACAACAGTTTGATTTTTCTTAACCATTGTATATTGCTCATGGGAGACACAAAAACAAGTGGTAGGCCATAGTTTGCCAAGTCCTGAAGCCTTTGATATTATATTTACCAAAGCAAATGTTGACTCTATGAAAAAGTCTGGGGAACCATATTCTAAAAATAATCTGAAGGACATAAAGATAGTGTATTTAACGTGGTCACTAGAGCCTAACAGTGAAACAATGGCAATTCTTTTGTGAAAAAAAAGGGAAAACATATACTTATTAAATAAGAATTAAAATACTATATAATCATGAAAAAAATCTAACCTTTACCTAAAATCCCACCACCCAGAGATAATCAATCACTGATAACATTTTGGTGAATATCTTCCAAGATGATGTCTGTTATGCAAAAACCTAAGATTTTTTTAAATATTATGATTTAAAAAAAAAAAAGCCCTTTTCCATGTCTATGTCTATACCTTTCTTATTTTTTGTAAAACATGTTTCTCCATCTTTATCTTTCTAGTTATCTGTGTCAGAGATGGGAATCAGTCTAGCAAAAGAGAAAAACTTCTGGTGGTTTAGCTTTCAATTATTAAAAAAAAAATTTTTTTTTTGTGGTTCTGGTGTTTGAACTCAGGAACTCACACTTGCTAAGCCACTCCACCAGCCCAAGCAGTATAGTTTTTTAAATGATAAATAAATCCAAGAGTCTTTGAAGTGAGTCATGAAACAGACAAACCTCTGGAAAGCTTAATCTTGACAAAAGAGAACAATAATGATGGTGATAGCTGTGATGACAGTTTACATTACTAGTGCTAACCATGTGCCAGGCACTGATAAACACATTTACTTCTCCCAACAGTCTTAGGAGTAAAGTTGTCTCAATTTTATAGATGTAGAAACTGATAAAACTGAAAGATTCATAAAAATCCAGACTTCTGTTTCTTCCATTATTAGTCTACTGAGGTTTTCTATCTCTTCTTGGATCAACAGTAGGACTGTATATTAACAACTCTTAAGTCTGAGTAGCATCATTAATACATTTTTTAAAACTTCAAAGGATAATTTTAACTACTGGAAAACATGAGAAAGATAAAATTTGTTTCAAATTATTATACATACCCAGCATAACCTCTAATATTAAAAGGTGACAAAGGAAGCAACTGCACACTCAAAATAAGGTTACTGGCCTATTGCACTTTATTCTGGCAAAAATAATACAGAGGATTATCTGTGAATGTCCTGGGGTTTTTGCTTTTGCTTTTTTCAGTGCCGGGCCACTTACAGTGTAGGCAAGCATGATGCCACTGAAAGTTCTATCAACCACCTAAGTTTGTATATTAGTTCCTGGAACAGCGCTGCAGCAGTTGAAGCTACAGTTCTACAACATAAACTAAGGAGAGTTAAATCTGTGCAGTACTGGGCAAGGTTCATCCACACAGTCCTCCTTCTTCTTTTTCTTTTTTATTTCAAAATTCCATTTTAGTCTTTAAAACACGGCTACAATTAAAATTTAAAATTTACTCTATGGTACTGTTCACTAGAAAAGTATAAAATACTAGTAAGTTTTGCTTCATTTTCTATGGAGAGAGTATCTTATGTAACATACTAACAAATATGCCAGTCACTGAAATACTTCTTACCTGGCCAGCCTATTGGAAGACTGGAGGGTATAACACAAATAACATATGTTTTAGATTTAGCAGACCCTAAAACCAAATTCAAGCACTCACTAGCTGTGGGAGATCTAAGTCTCACTCTGCCATCTAAAAATAGGAACAATTACCACCTCTCTCACAAGCATAACATGATATAAGACAAGCACAGCTGAGTATATAATAGGGGCTCAAAAATAGTAGCTTTTGGCCAGGCATGGTGGCTCAGACCTGTAATTCCATTTATGTGGGATACATAGGAGGATTACCATCCAGGCTGGTCCAGGCAAAAATCATGAGAGTCTACCTGAAAAATAACTAAAGGAAAAAAGGGATGGGGGTATAGCTCAAGTGGTAGAGTGTTTACCTAGCAAGCGCAGGAAGCCCTGAGTTCAAACTCCAGTACCACAAAAAAAGGAAAGAAAAAAAAAGAAAGGTAGCTTTTGATATACAACCAATCCAAAGCAGGACATGGTGCACATTAGTAATACTAGCACAAAGCAAGGCCAGTTTATGTCTGTGACAGATCATTGGTGAGTTTGTCTTGCCTCTATCTTCTACCTCTTAGCATCACTAAGCATTATAACCTTTTTTGTTTAGTGTCCTCTGCACTGCCTCTACAGATCATGCTTCCTAGAGCACAAGGCATCAAAGCCAGTACCACAAATCTCATCACTCCACAAAGCAGTTAAAAACAAACAAACCAACAAAGCAAAAACAATTTCCAATTGAAGAATTTATTGGATAGCTTAAATACAGAAAAGAGTCCCTGATCTGGGAAAATGCTTAACAGTGAGTTCACTGTGGCCCTGTTGATAATTTATGAGTACAGTAAATAAATGTAATCTGGACCATTTCCTTCTCTGGGAAGGGTAATCATTTTATAACCCCAGCAAATTAAATCAGGTATCACAAGAAATAGAAAGACTCTAAGGATTAAAGTAAAATGTTTTTTACAATACATCCTCTTACTTTTTATCTAAACTTACTTAGAATACATTTATCATTCATTTATAAATTTAAGGATACTTCTCTCTTTTAGGTCCTATTTTAGGTCTGAAGAAAACTAATAAGCTTCAAATAATATAACAGCTTGTAATGAATCCAAGAAAGGAAAAAAGCAATCTGGACAACTTTCCTTTTGAGCCAGCTTTTCTACCACCATAAGAAAAAAATCCTCAAAATTAGACACCTGAGAAAGGTACTGGGAGAGATAAAGGCAAATAAGGATGCCTTTAAATAAAGAAAATGAATATAAAGAGAAGCAAGCTAGCCAATATTACATAGAAATTACAAGTAATATGCCTCATTTTGTGTTATATGTAACATACAACTTCATAATAGGACAATTAAAAAACCTTGAGCTTGTTAACAGAAAGTGAAATAAAACCTTTCCTATCAGGTGCTGAGAAACAAGTAAACTGAAAAGTTTTTTTTTTTTAAACTATTCATTTTAACACTTGCACTGTATCACATGTGGAAAACCTTATGATAAATTTGAAGCTCTCATGTGAGAATACGTAAAGCCCCTGTTCTACTCATATTTACTCTAAACTTTAAGCAAACTTTATTCTCTGGACACATAGCTTAGAAACTGAAAATTAGAAGAGGTGGGAGTGTGGCTAGAGAGAAGTGCTATGTGGAAGGACACCCACCAGAACAAGTCAAGACCAAAGAAACCTGAAGAAGTACAAGAAATAGTCTGGGGTCATGAGCTACAGGAATACGCATGGTACAATCTAAATAAAGGAACACACAGAGATGCAAGATAAAGATTTAAAAGGGGTCATTACGAACAACCATAAGGCAATAAATTAAAAAACTTACAAGAAGTACTACATTCTCGGAAAAACACCAATTACCAAAACTGACTCAAGAAGAAATAAAAAAATCAATAGCCCACAACCTTCAAAGGCTTTGAATCAGTAATTTAAAATCTTTGCACAAGGAAAACACTAACCCAGACAGGTGTTTTGTGTGCAGAAGCAGCCAATGTAACAACTCTGGTTTCTAATCACCAATGGCCAGGTCAGAGGTCAAAGGAGGTGCAACAAACAGCTCAATCAGGCAAGAAAAAGAAATAAAGGCATACAAATTAGAAAAAAAAGAAATGAAACTGTTTTCAGATTTGATTATTCACACAGAAAATAGTAAGGAATCTTTAAAAGACAGACAAAACAACAAAAAACTAAATGAGTTCAGCAGTGTCACAAGATACCACTATATCAATCACACAACTATATACCAATAACAAATGTGGAAACTGAAACAAAGAATATAGCCTTAACGGGTGAGAAGACAGGCAGATAGGATCCCCCCCACCCCACCCCCGCCCCAAACTATTCCTTTAGCAAAATCTGGAACTTGTATATGATACTCAAATGCCAGGAGGCAAATAAGACAGGTATTCTAGAATCACCAACTGCCTTTATACCTAGCCTGAGTGGTAGTGAACTGTGACCTGGTGGGCCAAATCTACTGCACAGCCACACTGGCCAACCCTCCTCAATTTATTTGCATGGATTAACTGAAGCAGCTTACACAGTCTACCCGGACTTAATATTGATTCTAGAATTTCAAGCACCAAAGGGGTAGGGGGAATCAGTGACCTCTGTTTGGCTATTTCCTCCACTTTTTAAGAACTGGGCACAAAAAGAACAACCGAATAATAGTTCACAGTATTGTGATTTAGGAATATGAAGATAATAGAGCTGAAATTGCATCACCTGGAAAATAAAGGTGACCAAATGGATGCTTTATGTGTATAGTCTTTTCTAAAAGAAATCTGAGTGGCTACTTTTAAATCCTGAAAACTAAAACAAAGAAACTCTCAGAAAAAATTAACATTTCAAATGGTTAAAAATGGAAATAAACAACCCAAAGAGAAAGAAGATTCAAAAGAAGATAAATAATCATCTGTCCTCGCCAGCCCAGGTAGTTCTTCTACAAGCAACTGGATTAGCTAACCACAAATATTTGTGACTTGTTAATATTAGAACTTAAAAATAATGGAGCTTCTTACTCCTACCTCCTGTGTGTCAAGGTGCTCCTTTCTCCCTGTTTCTTACTGTTTTATTGCCCTGCTTTATTAAATAAACCCTGCTGAAATTCTACCCTGTAATTTTTTTACCTTCTTTGTGAAACCCCTCAAAATGCTTTTCATTTGCAGCTTTCAAGTTCCTGTGATTTGCGTGGAAATTGGAAAGTAGATTTGAGAATTTTCCCCCTTCTCTTTAATCAGGGAGTCCTCCTATCCCTTTCCTTTCTTCAGTGACATCTCAAAGAACAAAAGGACTAGGACATAGTTCAAGTGGCAAAGCATTTGCCTCGCAAGCTGGAGGCCCTGGTTCAATCCCTAGTACTACCACAAACAACAACAGCAACAACAAAAACCAGAGCATTCCACAAACAGACTCAAGTTATTTAAGGTCTAACTTAACACAGCTCTAATTCCAAAAATACTACTTTTCAATTAAATGAAAGTACCACTAGAACAAATGAAGACCAAAGAAACCGTATGTGCAACACACTGAATTATCCAATTAACCTTATACTCTTTCTAGTTGTGTTTTTGATCAAGTGCAAATTTCATGTTTGATTTAAAAAAAAAAAAGTTTAATGCCAGCTACAAAAAATATGTAATAGAAGCAATACTGTTCTTTCAGCAAGTTTGTTTTCTTCCTGTCTCCCCCCCACCCCCAAAGAAACTTTCTACACAGTTGAAGTATAGTTATTTTTCATTAAACACTCTTTTATAAGGAGCATTCTTTTAGATCTAACAGTTTGAAACCATTTCAGAGATGAATTAAAAGCAACTTAAAGCAGAATTAATTCTCAACATTCTTTGATAATGAAGGACACGGTGCTTCATGAAAATTCAAAAAATGACTGTCAGATCTGAAATGTGGTAAAGTTTACTATTTACTTAAACAGTTCACCTTACAATCATTTTGATGTGTTACAGGTAAAATCATCTGTTACTGACTGCAGGTAATCCTGAAACTTATGAATGTGGCAATCCTCCATCTTATTAAATAACACCAGATCCAATATTTTTTGAAATAAAATGTCAAACTTTATAGTTAAACACATGAGTCTAATGTGGATACATTATATAGCAAAGCTTTTTTTTTTTTTTTGTGTTGTACTGGGGTTTGAACTCAGAGCTTCTTAGTAGGCAGGTCAAAGCTTTAAAAGTATGCATACCTACCTTTTCACCCAAGGCTTCACAGCTGGAAATTTATTCAAAGAAAATAATCAGATAAGCATGCAAGATTTATATACAAGAGATACTCGTCATAGCATTAGTTACATTAGCAAAATGTTAGCGATAACTGTATTGAGTCAAAGGAATGGTAAATAAATTGAAGTACTTTCATAGGCTGTAATAACAGATATTAAAAACCATGGTTTTGGAGCATTTATTGTCCTGGAAATGTCCATGATATTAAATGGCAATGGTTATAAAATACTACATACAAATTGACCTCAAACCCCCACCCCCGCCACACACAGGTTCGAGCTTATGGGTAGGAGTAGCTGAATACAGTTATCTATGCCTGTTATCTAACTTACTTGGGAGACAAGATAGGAAGATCATAGTTCAAAACCAGTCTGGACAAAAAAAGTTAGTGAAACCCTATCTCAGAAAACAAGGTGGTACATATCTGTAATACCAGCTAAGTGGGAGGTGGAAATAGGGGGATTAAGGTCTGAGGCAGGCCTGAGCAAAAACCTGAGACCCTATCTGAAAAATAAATAAAACAAAAGGTCTGGGGGTGTGGCTCAAATGGTACAGCCCCTGCTTAGTGTGAGGCTCTCAGTTCAAAACCCAAGTATTGTCCCCCTGCCCCCCCACCCCACCCAAATTACAAACAGGGAATTCCACTCTGGTTATCCCTGGATAGTATCTGATTATTGTCATTTCTTTTGTTTCTTTCAACTTTTTTTGTAATTTCCAAAACCATTTGATTCAATATACATTAATTTCCAAGTTGGAAAAAATGCAAAGGAAGATCTTCAAAGAGACAAATCTAATTTCATACTATAAACTCAAAGTTGTATGTAAAAGGCAGAAAAATAAACAATGAAGAATTTAAAAAAACTTTTTAAAGAAAAGGTAGGACAACAACAAAGAAAGAGATACTGAAATAAGGGCCTAGATGGAGAGAGACACAATCAATGAAGAAGGAATAACAAATTCAGGTTTCTGCTAAAGCCAGCCTTACCCTCAAACAGTACTGGGGTTAGTGGTAACACTGGATTGGCAAGAAATACCTTTCCAAGAGAGTGTCAATAGTAAGCAATGTGCATTCCCTTGTATGTAGAGATACTATTTATAGGCTAAGGAACAGAAATAGATTATGTGATGCCATGTAACATTAACAATTAGTACAGGTGAGCTTATGACAATTTCTAGAATGTTATAAAACCTCAGGAGAGAAGGGAAAAGTAATGGTAGGAATGGGTATTCCATTATTATAAAAATGCTTTCTATTTGCTAATCAAAACAGCAGCACCGTGATATTAATTCAACTCATGTGTCAGTCCCTATGAATGGAACTCTTTACTCATTTATCAATCTTTAGATTGCAAGGTTCTGACACTTGGCAGACAAGCACAAGTGTGTGTAGTGGGAGAGCAGCTTGATGAAAAGCATCAATTTGATGAAAAAGGAAATAAGAATTCTCACAGAAATCCAAAAACAAAATCAGTAACACAGATGAGCTTGCACCTCAAGGATACTGGAGCTGAGAGTCCGGTCTGGTCCCAGGGCTTCCTTAGGGACCTGTAGGCATCAGGAACCAAAGAATACCTTCCTGGGTATCAGCTTTTGTCATCTGACTTGTTTCCAGACCCTGGCTATTATCTCTACCTGTAGGTCCTGTATTCTTCTTCGACTTCACTGGTACCACTTGTATCTTTCACTAATTCTTGGTCTTGGCTCCTCTTAACTCTTACTCTTGACTTTTTAAGTTCTGTTTCTATGGCTTAACTGGCAATCTCTGTTTCTTTTTATGAGTTTTATGATACACACTGTTCATGTGTATACTTATAGGAACCACCACTTCATCTTGATATACCCTGAGTATATCAACAGAAAATTAAAGACAAAAGTTACATTTCTAGGCTGGTGGAGTGGCTCAAGTGGTAGCATGTCTGCCTAGCAAGGATGAGGTCCTGAGTTCAAACCACAGTATTGGGAGAAAGAAAGAAAAAAGTCACGTTTCTTTTTCAGCCAGTCATAAAGCCTCTGAGAATCTGACTGGTTTCCATTTGTACAAAACTTTCTGTACTTGCCCACCTGGTTGACCAGTGGCTGACCTTGATTGGTGTCTTTGATTTGGATAGCCAAGCATTTCTCAACTGATTTTATTATTCTAGAAGCTCCGATACCAAAGCCTAACAAATACACTATGAGAAGAGAAAATACAGAATAACCTCAGTCATGAATATAGGTACAAGTCTTTAAAGAATTAAAAACACATGATAATCTCATTAAATGTAGAAAAAGCATTTCCTAAGATTCAGCATCCATTTGTGATGAAAACTTTTAGAAAACTAGGACTGAAAAATAAACTTTACCTAATTTGATAAGTTTCCAAAAAAAAAAAAAAAAAAAAAAAACCAAAAACTACTCACCTCCTCCCTGATGAAACACTGAAATGTAAGTTTCTTAAAACTGGATGCCCACTTATCATCACTTCTATGCTACATTGTGATAAAGGTCCTAGCCAGCAGACAAGAAATTAAAAGGCATTGACAACATTTATCCTATGAGTTTGAAAAGAAAAACCAAAACTATCATTACCCAGATGCTCTAATTATGTATTTCAAAAATCCAAAAAGAGCTACAAATAATTATAGGATGCAAAATACAAATCAATATATACAGTATCTATCTTATTCCTATATGCCAGCAATAAACAAAATGAAATATAAAAATACATGACATTTATAATAGTATCAATAATATGAAGTTCCTAGGTTAAAGATAAGAAAAGATCTGTAATTTTTATAGGAAAAAAAAGTATGATGTAAGAGAAAAGAATGATAAATTATATTACATTAAAATTAAAAACTTTTGTTCATCAAAAATACAGTAGGAAATATTTTCAACAAACATAGTTGAAAAGAGACATGGTGGGAAACAGCATTTTCAATAAATGTAGTTGGTAAGAGACTAAAAGTCTAGTAGCAGAAAAAAAAAACTATAAAATCTGTAAGAAAAGACAATCAAATAGAAAAATGGGTACTTGCCAAGAAGAAATCCAAAAATGAAAAAAGGTTCATTCTCTTTAATAAGACCATAAAGAGACACTATTATTCTGCCCCCACATTCTTAAGTTTGTCAATACCACGTCATCGTGAGACTACAGAGCAACGGGAATGCTCATCCTGTTGGGGGTGAATGTAAATTAGTAAAACTGCTTTGAAAAATAGTTCAGAAGCCAGGCACGATGGAGCACACCTGTAACCCCAGCTATTCAAGAGGCAGAGGCCAGCCAGCCAAAGTTAACAAGACCCTATCTCAAAAACCAAAATAAAAATGGGGTGCAAGGGGTAGGGCACGTGGCTCAAGTTACAGAGCACTTGCCTAGCATGCTCAGGGCCCTGGGTTCAATTCCCAGCACTGCAAAGATGAAAAAAAAAAAAAACTGGTATTATCCAGTGAATCTGAAGACCCAGCAATTCTACCTACTCCTAAGTATAATCTCTTGCTATATGGTACCCATATACACCAAGAAAAATATATCAGAATGGTCATAGCTAGGTTTTTCAATATTACAAAATACATGTATTATGGCATTCTCATACAATGGAAAGTGTATGTACAATGAAAGAGAAATAAAAATATACAAACAAATATTGACATATATATATGTCAATTAAATTACGCCATTTGGGATGCAGAAAAGGAAGGAAAAAAATGATCTTTGCTAAGCAAAACTTCTGAGAGATGGGCTAGAGTTGGGGTACAGGTGTGAGCTGACTAGAGACACACAGCAGGTTCTTTGCATGCTCCCAATGTCCTATTTCTTAATCTGGGAGGTAAATGTGCTTTGTTAAGTACTCGTTAAACTGCATCTTCACCTTATGTTTACACAAACATATGTATGCTTTTTACCATACAAAAGGGAAATAAAGAGCAAAAAATAAGCACACACAAGAAAGAGCAAAGAAAGTAGAAAACAGTTACTTATGGTAGGTAACAGCAAAATGCTAATAACCACTACCTCAGGTAGATATCTCTCAGTGAAAGCCAATAATGGTCAACCCCTACTGTAGAGTATTATACCTTAAGACAATCTCTAACCCAGTAATAATGTAAACAGACTTGCCAAGTTTTTTCTATTTGACTCCATATGGTTATATACATTTTGCTATCTACACAGAGAGCCATTCTGAGAGAAAAAAAATCACAAATACTTGGCAAAGCAGATCCAACTAGACAGTCCACTAAAGGAAAACATGAAACATTCAATTATATGCTGGTAGATTACAACAAATGTTATCAAGTCAAACTACATGTTAAATAGTTAATTCAATAACTTAGCATTTAATAAAAATGTAATTTTTTAAGAATGTAATTCTCCTTGGCATATTATTCTGTCACATTACCTATTTAAGATGTTCTTTTTTGTTTGTTTTGGTGGTACTGAGGTTTGAACTCAGGGCTTCATGCTTGCTAGGCAGGCGCTCTACCACTTGAGCCCCTCTATCAGCATCTTACTAGCCATGTAAAGCAACTTGAATTTTGTTCCACTATTTAATTGTGTGGTTAGAAAAACTTCAGTTTTCTGGATATGATTTATGAATTTCATCTAGTTACTGACCTAGTTTCTTCAGTTACAGTTTTTACATAGACATAGAAGTTATGTATATGTTCTTGTCTTTATAGTTTAAGCAAGTATTTTCTAGGACCAATTCTTACTTCCTTGAGTACAGCTGGATGTGTATGGGAAACATACTTCTAGTTTACACTTCAGTCCACTAACAGCCTCATTCTGCCCCAATCTGGCTGTTCTCCATCACACATCAAATTCACTACATCTAAAATTAATGTAACATTTCTCCCCAAACTAGGCTGCCGTTACCATGTTTCTATTCAGTTTCTTTGAATATACTGGAGTACTGTACTCTTTCTTCACTTAATATCATTACATTTAATGTTACGTCATTCAACAGCTTTTCTTTTTCTCAACGTTTCTTTTAAATCTACCTTTTCTCTGAACATTCAATGCCAAGAACGTTGTCCAGATTTCTTTTGCCACATTCCTCAATTTCTACAACACCTTAGTCTCCTCTTTCCAGGATCACAACTTTTCAGACTCATTTCCCTTAAGGACTGTTCAACAGCTACAACATCTTGTACCTGTGATGTTCACTCACTGACATTCATAATTAGGCCCCACTTCATTCAAACTTAATTCTCCTTGTTCAGAAACACCTCTTCCCCACTATTCAACTCTATTTTTTAACATCTACATCAAGTTCTAATGTCTCCCTGTTCATTTCTCTACAAGGGTTTACAGTTAACACCAGGATTTGTTTTCTTTTCAGATCATTTCAGGCATGTCAATTTTATCTCTACAACTGTACTATAAGATTCAAAAGACAAAGAACAGTCATATACTGCTTCTTATAACCTAAAGCACCTAGGAGAGGGATAGAGATTTATATACAGATTTTTAAGGAAAAAGACAAAAAGGTATCAAAGCCAAGGTACTCTATTCTGGTGCTTTGGTCTTGGTGCAGGCAACTGATTATATCAACATCTGGTCTGTGAGTTGGTTACTAAAGCAGGACTCACCATTTTGCCAAACTGACTAATTATCTTCACTGGGAGAGCTTCTGTAGGATTCTATTTAAAACACTGGATATGTACCCTACTTAAACAGATAATTATTTGCAAATTTGACCAGAGAATTTTAGTAACAGAATCTGACTGTGATTTGTACTTTGTGCCTCCTGGGATAGAGACTTGAAACCAAAATTTTCCAGACATTAGGCAAATTATTGTAATCAAATATCCAATAATTACTGTCACTAAACTTCCATTTGATAGCAAAGGAGGTTAGGTGGTAGGAATAGTGTTGTATTTTTCTTACTCTTTTCTCTTCAATGCTAAATTTTTATAAAAGTAAATCTATTAAGCTACAGCTATGTTTCTTCTTATTGTCTAGACATGGTAAGAAACTGTATTTCAAAAGAGTAAGAATCTAGGACTGTATTCTCCTGTATCTTTTACCATGTAATTGAGTCTTCAAATCCAGCCTTTTCTTTTGAAACGCCACTGCATTTCCCTCTCATTTCATCTTTGGACGCACTTTCCAGATCTAACACCTGGACAACGTTCATCATACCTTGGATTTTATTTTTTAGTTTTACTTCAGAAACTGATTGGGAGAGGCAGTGGATTACTTCCTAGAACTTCTTAATATAGGTGATTATTTATCTTTGTACTTTTCTTAAATTTATTTCCATTTTAAAAAGAAAATAAAGTTCTGCCTGGAAGCAAGGTGGGTAGGGAAGAGAGGGAGGGGGCGGAGGGTGGGGGGAAGAAAAATAGAGGGCATTAACCAATTCGGGTTATAATACATATATACATGGAAATATCACAATGAGATACTCTGTATAGCTAGCTATCTTAAACAAACAAAAATGCCTTTTTTCAAAAACAGAGACCAGGAAGTAAAATAGATCATGTCTGAGGATTGGTACATATGTGTGGCGGGTGGGGGGGGATATAAGAAAAGGGTATAAAAGGGTAAAGGTGGCAGAAATATTATATACTCAAGTATGAAAATGGAAAAATGAGACCTGTTAAAACTATTCCAGGAATGGGGGAGAGGGGCAAAAGGAGAATGATGGAGGAGGTGAATTCAACTATGATATATTTTAAGAACTTTTGTAAATGTCACAATGTACCCCAGTACAACAATAACATGATAATAATAACAACAACAATAATAAAAGATGCTCCACACTGGGCAGGTGGTTCACATCTATAATCCTAGCTATTTGGGAGGCTGAGATGGGAAGGATTGAGGTTAAAGGCCAGCCAGGCCAAAAGCAAGATCCCCATCTCATTAGACAAAAGCTGGGTGTGATGGCGTGTGCCTCTCATCCCATAAAGCATGAACAGGAGAATCATACAGTCTGGGCCAGCCAGAGCAAAAAGTGAGACTCCATCTCCAAAATAACCACAGCAAAAAGGGCTGGGGATGTGGCTCAAGTGGGAAACCTTTCAAGTGCGAAGCCTTGAGTTCAAACCCCAGTACTGCCCCCCGCCCCTAAAAGAGAGACACTCCATATCACATGTCAGTAGGAATTGCAAATTAAAATAATAATATACCAGTACATATCTATTACAGCAGCTGAAATCCAAAACACTGACACCACCAACTGCTGGTGGGGCTGTGCAGTCACAGGAACTCTCACTTACCGGTGGCTGGCAGAAATGCATGATGCTCTGGCCACTGTGGAAGACACTTGGGCAGTTTCTTAAAACAACAAATCATTCAGGCTGGTGGAGTGGCTCAAGTGGCAGAATGCCTGCCTAGCAAGCACTGAGTTCAAACCCCAGTACTACCAAAAATAAACCATTTTCTTACCATGTAATGCAGCAGTCATGTTCCTTTGTACTTCTCCATCTGAGCTGAAAACTTAGGTCCACAAAAAGCATGCACATGGATGTTTATAGCAGCTTTTTTTCATAATTTCAAAATTTGGAAGCAACAAAGATGCCCTTCAATAGGTGAGTGGATAAACAAACCAGTTTACCCAGACAATGGACTATTATTCAACAACAGAAATATGAGCTAGGAAGCCACAAAAAAAGAGAGAAAATTTAAATGTATATAGCTAAGAGAAATAAGTCAATCTGAAAAGACAGCCTACTGTATGATTATAATTATTTGACACTGTAATAGGCAAAATATAAAGACAGTAAAAGATCAGTAATTATTAGGGGCAAAAGAGGGATAAATGATAGAACATGAGAGACTTTTACAGCAGTGAAACTATTCTGTATGATACTGAAATGGTGGGTACATGACATTACACAGTTGTCAAAACCTTTAGAACTACACAACACAAAGAGAAAGCTCTAATGTTAACTATGGACTTCAGTTAATAGTAATGTATTGATACTGTTTTATTAACTGTAACTAATGGACCATACTAATTAATGTAAGGTGTTAATAGGGAAAACAGAGGAGGGAAAAGGTACAGGAAACTCTCTGTACTAGCTGCTTAATTTTCTCTAACAGAAAACTGCTCTGTTAAAAAAAGGTATTTAACTCCCCCCCTAAAAAACCCCGAAAGTATGTGGTTTGTGTTTGGGGGGTAGTGGTGGTGAAATTATGACAGTAAGTGACTGCCTATATGTTAAGAATACTTGTGGGAAAAAAAAAGTCTTACAAAAACCAATTTAATGCAGCAACCCAAGTGTCTATGAACAGATGAATGGATAAACAAAACATGGTACGTATAAAATGGCATATTATTCAGCCTTAAAATGGGAGGAAACTCTAACACATGCTACAACCTGGATGAACTTTGAAGACATTATGCTAAATGAAGTATGTCCATCACAGAGTGGTAAGCACTGAATGACCTTGTTCAGATGAGGCTTCTAGCACAGAGACAGAAAGCAGAATGGTAGTTTCCAGGGATTGAGAAGATGAAGGAAAGAGGAAACAGTGTTTAATCGGTACAGACTTTCAGTTGGAGAAACTGAAGAAGTTCTGGTGACAGGTGATGACTGTTGTACAATAATTTGAAAGTGTTTAATGTCACTGAATTGTATACTTAAAGTGCAAGAAAACAATTGTTCTTTGTGGTTAACTGATTTTGAGGCATTATTGAAAAGGATAAGCCCTCTCCTTTACTATTGGCAGTGTCTGCTTTTCTCTGTATGTAATGTAGAAAAGAAAACCAAAATTTAAGTATAAGAAGTAGATACCAGTGTCTACATAAGCAATTAACCTTGTTTACATGGGTATTTAAATATTGCTATCTACTCCTATCTGATATTTTTTGCTGTACTTTTCCTGAATATGTTTACAAAAAGATGCTGGAGATAGATGAGAAGCATACTCAGTTTCTGAGAAATCCATAATCCAGCAAACAAATTATAACATAGACTAAGTAGGATTTAGAGAGCTGTGGGAATCCAAAGCATAAAGCAACTACTTCTTGCTGGGGGGTGGGTGGCAGACTGCTAGTTGTACCTCCTACCTATTTTTCCTTTCTCCCTCAATAGTATCATTGGCTGGCACAGAGCTACCTAGAATAAACAATATATTTCTCAATCTTTCTTGAGGCCACGGACTAAGTTCTGGTAAAAAAAAGATGAAGATACGTGATGGGAGCTTTAGGAATTCTTTCTTAAGTGACAGCTGGCAAATGTCTTGTTTCTTTTTTTTTTCTTCCTGTATCTTGCTGCTTAAAGACACCTCAATTTTGGGCCACAAGGATAAGGATTAAAGCTGAGAGATTGTGAAGCCATGAGCTAGAGATTACTTTCTTAATAACTTCATGGAGCAGAACTGCCAAGTGGAAAGGAGCGTTTCAGGCACAGACTCAGGAAAGAATCTGGCTATCTAAATGGTAGGGTAGGGTTACAATGGCTGATGCACATGGCAGGTGGCTACAGTAAAAGAAAGAGCCACCTGAAAGGCTGAGAAGATACTCTCAAGAGTCTTACATGCTAAAAAAAGGTGCCTTTATTTTTGGGCTTGCTTTTATTAATTGACTATAACTCCACAGAAGGTTCTATGTATATTGTAGAAGAGCCAAAAAGCTTAGTAAGAAAATAATCAAGCAGTATGGATCAAGATATGGTGAGGACAGGGGTTAGAGAGGGGAAAAAAACTTATTGCTATGACAGAAAGATACACTATTATTTTAGTAAAAGCTGAGGACTAGGAAAAATATCTGGCAGGAAGAAAAGATGATGTCTGGATTAAGTAAGGATTGGAATATCTGCCTTTTAAAGTAAACTGAGATTAGTCAATTATAGTGTAATTATAACCATCTATTGGTAATAGATTTCATTTTTATTTTATACTCAAGGGCTAGCAGAGTAGCTCAAGTGGTAGAACACTTGTCTAGCAAGAGTGAGGCCCTGAATTCAAACCCCAGTATTGCCACACACACACATACACACACACACACACACACACACAAAAGAAAACTAATAAAAGGAGTAGGGGGTAAATTCTACCTCCTTAAGGGTAAAATATCTACATAAAATTCTTTGGGTTGGTGGAGTGCCTGACTAGCAAGCATGAGGCCTTGAGTTCAAACCCCAGTCCCAACAAAAAATAAGCACTGTTTTATGCCCAAAACTATGGTTTCTTTTCACAAGTGACTGTCATTTGTTAGCCTAACAGTATTTTATCTACAGTAGGAACTTGGTATTTGATAATCTAATCCCTATTAAAGAGACTGAATATAAGGAAGAAAAAATCAGCACTCTTAAAAGGTTATTGGGAGCTTTAACTTCTATTAAGCAACCAATATTCTTTTACTGTTCTGCTGTGATGTTAGTTTTATAAATTTTTAACTTTATAATTAAAAAAAAAAAAAAAACAAAACACCAAGGGCTGGTGGAGTGGCTCAAGTAGTACAGTGCCTGTCTAGCAAGCATGAGGCTATGCGTTCAAACTCCAGTAAACCACATCCCTCCCAAAATACTACCACTGTCCGGTTAAGAAACCAACATACAGCAGCAACTATAAGCTCACAGAAGTATAATAAATTACTAAGACGGAATATGTCCTTTATGAATCTATAATCCATTAATCATATTCTTCAAAGTTTTAACAATCAGAAAATTCTAAAAAAAACAGAAACAAAAAACCCAAAAGAGATTCACAGTGTTTCCATTATTCTTAACCCTGCCTAAACATAAGTAGCAAATATTTACTGTACACCAATCATATCAGTATGGGATACTGAAGTTTACTAACTTAAAACCATAGGCATAGTTTTTGTTTTAACATGATATTTGTTTTCAATTAGTTTGAGTATGATTCTGGTATCTTCAACAAGACAGGTGTTACCAGTACTCCACTCTGTAACAAACATCGAAACATTTGCAAAGGAACATTGCCAGAAAACATTTTTTAAAAGGACAGGGTATACAGTTTTCTTAATTTAGACTTGTTACTCAAATCATTTGTAGCTAAATAAAATTTTTGCTTCAAAGATTGTAGTTTTGCTTTTTTTTAACCTTTGAATTTCATTTGGTATTTTAAAAATCTCCTGCTTTTTATTGGTTACTCTTTATTATAAAATAATTTGAAGCCATGTGTGGTGGTACATGTCTGTAATCCCAGTACTCAGGAGGCTGAGGCAGGAGGAGTTTGAGGCCAGCCTGGGCTACATATGGAGACCGTCTCAAAAATACTAATAATAATTTGGGCAAAAAACAAGAATCCAGTGGGCAAAGACCTTTGATCTACCAATGAATGCCTACAAAGATGTTAATATTCCTGCAATGGTGGTTCACTTGACCACTTCTAGACATCATAAGAATAAAACTAACAGTGAAACTAGCACCTAACACACCGCCATACAGAAGGCTAACTCTATTGGCTTTAGCCCTTAAAATCAAGAAATTATAGTAATTATGATAACTAGAAACACAGAAAGTTGCCAGTAAGCAACTCTGTTCCTCCTGAACTCACTAGATTCTCAGTCTCCAGTTGTATATGCTTTGAACTATCTTCTATACTGTCACAAGAAAGTACCATATAAATCAGTACTAGAAAATACAATTCCCTATGTACTTACTGGGGATAAAATATAAATTCTTTCAAGTAGCATATTAGGTTGTTTTAAATTTGGTCATTACTTAACCTTTGAATTTTATTAACAGAATTTCTTTTTCCTTCCTTACAAGTTCCAACTGTGGTTTAACTAACATCGGAATGCAACAGGCTTACTTTTGCATGTTCTTCCACATCCCTAAGACTAAAATACCTTCTTCCTACTTAAAACTATACTTGGAAAAATACTACACTCTTTCCTCACAGTCCGACTGCCATCTTTTCTGTAGAGGCTTCTTGACTCGTCCAGGCTAGCTGAGCTCCTGCTCCAACAACTTGCTGCTAAACCAACTCAGAAGGGAAAAAACACCCTGACATGGTCTATTCTACTATCATACTAGTTTTGAAAACTCAAATTTGTTTTAATGTTCTTGTTACACT
This sequence comes from Castor canadensis, assembly GCF_047511655.1. Lineage (NCBI taxonomy): Eukaryota > Metazoa > Chordata > Mammalia > Rodentia > Castoridae > Castor > Castor canadensis. The sequence continues at coordinate 40,250,533 of NC_133397.1, read as the reverse complement.
GGAGAACACCATGAACATAATACAAATCACATTTGTTCATGTGCCATTAAACACTAGCTTCATGAAGAAAACTGTACCCAGCCACAGCCCAGGATGCTCAAGTATGTGTAAAACACCAGCTACCTCAGTTCACACTCATCCACATCTGGTGTTAATGTTCTACCAAATTCCCGACAACCTTCTACCACTTCACAATCACTACAAGTGGCAACTTTTCCCATGCCTACTTAGGTCTTTTTCAATGGAAAGTACCATAAATATTGCAATACTTGTTTTTCTTAACCATTACAACATGTAAAACGATGCTATCATTTTTATTGGCCACAGACCTAAAAAACATGTTACTGATGAAGTTTTTGCCGTGTTGTGGCCCCATTCCATTTTTTCTTATACTTGGTGATTTTTAGGAATGCATATGTTCCTTAACAGAACTGTGTACCACTTGCTGATTTCAAAATGCCAACAGCTCAGTTCTCTGGGTCAAACCTGACTCTCACATACCATACCCACAGTACTGTGTACTTATTTTTGTCTTAGTAATCATTGTTTTTGTAATAATAACTGTTTTCCTATTATTTCAATAGACAGTAAGATCCTTAGGGCAGAGACCTGATCTTAAGTCTTTTCCAGCTGCTATAACAGAAAGTACCATAAACAGGGTGACTTATATACAACAGAAATTTATTTCTCACCATTTGGAGGCCAGAAGTCTAAGACCAAAGCACCAGCTGACTTGGTGTCTAGGAAGGGATTGCTTTGGTTCATAGACAGCCACCTTTTCACTAAAAATCTCACAAGGTAGAAAGAGAATGTTCATCTGCAGCCTTTTATAAAGGCACTAACCCCATTCAAGAAGGTTCTACACTTATGACCTGATCACCTCTCAAATGTTAGGAATTACGTGTTAACATTATGAATTTTGGGAAAACACATTCAGCATATAGCAGCCCTTTCAGTCTTAATACTTATATTCCTTAAGCACTATTCAGCAGACAGTCTGTGTCTTGCTAATGCAGATACCATGAGGTAACAGAGTTAAAATCTGATATAAATTATAATGACTATTAAGTCAGTTTCCACAGAGGGAAATAAATAATATCTGCTTTGTCCCAACCCCAGCAACCCTATTAGTAAAAGAAGAGCTGGGACTTGAACAGAAGTGTTTCTGACCCCAAAGTATATAACAAAGAAAGACAATGTTCCATATCTACAAATATCTACTAATCTAATCAACTAACTTGCATATATCTCAAGGCATATGTGAATTACAGACTAATTAAAAACAGATTCTAGAGATGTAGCTGACAGACATTTTCTGATTGGTAAATATATGCAGTATTTTATAAACATACACAAATTAAATTTAATTAAAAATTTAATCTTTTGTAAAAAAAAAAAAAAGAAAATCATATAAAATAGGACCCATTCTCCAGATACAGGCCACTTTGTTCAACTCAATTTTAGTCTAAAAGTTATCCTGAAATTTTAAATACAGGGCATTATATAACATAGTATTACCAGAGGCTAAGTGATTTATTGCCCAAAACCTATTATCTAAGTTGAATAGCTTTATATATGTGTACATCCAAATATTTTTAAGTCACAGTATTTATATTTTAGCTATTGTTTTGAGTAATATTTTTAAGTGTGAATTTCAAGCTATATGTCATTGACCTCACTACAAAAAAAAATCTCAGCATACTAGCATATGTCTCAGACAATGGTAAAAAATTACTTCCACTTCTTAGAAACTAGTTTTGCTAAGAAACTAAGCCATACCTAGTGCTTGTGAAGTGACACAGCATACAGAACTGGTTCTCAAATTTAGCATGCATAGCTAAACAGAGGGCTTGTCAAAAACAAATTTTTCTGGGCCCTACTCCCAGAATTTCTGATTTGGGAGAGAGTCTGGGCTTCTAACAAGTTTCCAGGTGATTCTGATGATGCTAGCCCTGGGACCACATGTTCAGAACCACTGGCATAGAAGCAAACCGCAAAGTTTTGGGATCAGAAATACCTGTGTTCAAATTCCTGCATGTTACTATTTATTTACTCTGGATATAGTTACACAGTTTTTCCCTCAATTTCCTAAAGTCTAAAAGTGGGACAAATGTTAGAAAATTAAACAAATTAATACATGTAAAGTGCTCAATGTATGCTAAACACTCAAATGACAACTATGTAATTGGTTGAATAAATGAATGCCATATTTAACAGTACACACTGTTCCAGAGTTCAATGTACCACGGCAAGGATGGGTTTACTTTTTCTCCTCTTGGTATCCCACCACCTGGGCTTGGGGAAACCAAGAAGTGAGCATCAATGCAGAGCTCCAAGAGAAATCTTCTAGTTCAGGCTTAAGGAGAAGGGAGGGGATCTCCTGGCAATAACAGTTGGGTGCCTACAAGTACCCAAAATTCCAAGAGAGGGAAGCTTTCCTCCATAGTTCCAGAAGGTATAGGTTCTCTGTGTTTTCACCACTTGGCTTCCAGTGTGGGTGCAATCAAAGGAAGTGAGCAAGGTCCACAAAGATCCAGCTGCCTGGCTAGAAACTGAAAAGGGGAGTCTGCAAGGGAGTGGAAAGTATCAGGAAAATTGTTGAGAGGAAGGAACCCAGGACACTGACCCCAGAAAGTTGATTATGAAGTCATGGTTCTTAACCTAAATTCCAGAAACTTGTAGAACTGAAGTAAGAAAGGTGGTAGTCGCTTACCTAAAACTGTCCAATGGGTAGTACACACTCAGGACAGACCCAAAGAGCAAAGTGTAAGCTTTGAAAATCAGACTGACATTGAAATAATAACCCACAGAAAGCTTGCTACAGTTTGCAAGCTAAACCTCAGAGTTGACTGAGTACTAAAACAAATAATCAACATTCTCTATAGAATCTAAGCAAGATCCAGAATTTCAAAAGTAATACTGAAAATGCCCAGGATGCAATTCAAAATAACATGGCATATGAAGAATCAGGAAAATCTCAACTTGCAAGAGACAAAAACCAGACACCAACAGAGATGACATAATGATGAATTATCTGATAAAGACTTTAAAGCAGCTATTATAAAAATGCTCCAAAAAGGGTGAACTGCTGGAACAAGCAGGTCTCAGCAAAGAACAAGAAGCTATGAAATACAGTTTACCACCAAGCATGATGGTTCACACCTCTAATTCTAGCTACTCAGGAAGTGGAGATTAGGAGGATCATGGTTCAAAGCCAGCCCTGCTAAAAACGTTAGAGAGAGCCCATTTCAACCAACTTTAAAAAAAACTGGACATGTGGTGTGTGCCTGTAATCCAGCTATGTAAGAAGCATAAATAGGAGGATATGGTTCAGGCCGGCCCCAGGCACAAATGAGAGATGCAACCTTAAAAATAACCAAAGCAAGTCAGGTGCTGGAGGCTCACACCTGTAATTCTATCTACTCAAGAGGCAAGAGATGGACTGCAGTTCAAGGCCAACCCCTGAATAAGAAGTTTGTGAGACTTCTTTTCAACAGAAAGGCTAGGCACAGTGGCACCATTTGTGGTTATCAGGCATTAGGGCTAGGAATGTGGTACAAAAGAGACAGCACCTGGTAGCTTTTTGGGGTAATGGAGTAACTGTGTCCTGATTATGGTGGTGGTTAGATGGATTGTGTATGAGTTGAAATAAATAGATCTATATATGAAATAATCAATTTTGCTGCATACTAGTTTAAAAAATTCAAAACTGTCTTAAAAGTACATAGCATTATCTTAAAACTTTCTAATTCTTTACAAATTAAGGCTCAAAAGTGAATGTTTTGTGTACGTGTGCATCAGTAAAATGGGAGAATGAAGCCGTACCTGAGAGGAGACTTAAATTTAACACAAAGATAGGAGATAGATATAAACTCTAGACTCAGAAAAAGCTACATCTGTGCTATAGTTTGGATCTGGAATGCCCTCCCAGAATTCCATGTGTTAAAGGCTTGGTTCTTTCTTAGCTTGGTGCTACTGGAAAACGATGGGAATCCTTGAAAGTGGGACCTATTGCGAGGTTTCAGGGCATTAGGGGCTTGTCCTCAAAGGGGACTATGAGATCCTAGTCTCTTCCCCTCTCTCTCTTTTGTTCTTGGAAGTAAATGGTTTGCTCTGCCACACACTCCCACCATCACAAATCCAAAGCAATGGAGCCAATTGGTAGGGATGTGAGCCAAAATATACCTTTTCTCTTTTTAAATTTATTTCAAGTACTTTACTATAGTAACTGAAAGCTGACTAATGCAATGTGTCAACCAATCACACAGCTATTACTGCTACTAACCCCTAGTATCAGTAAAATATTTAATATCACCATGTGAAAAATATAATTTGAGACACAAAAAACGAGATATATAAATATAAAAGTAAAGATTTCATATACTTATTAGATATTCATTGGATCCTTAGAATAGAGATGACAATACTGTCCATTATCATAATATTGCCTTGTTTTTTTCTAATAGTAGTTTCAGACTTATGCTAATTTATCCATAGTTTTCTCACCTGAATCTTCTTGACAGCAAAAGCATGTACTTTGAAGAATGCTGACTAGGATCAGGTTCTAAAACTGGTCAGAGTTGCACTATTCTATAAACCATTCCAAGAAGGCATGAAATTAATGTTTCTTTTTCTCCCAACTAAGCAAACCCACTGCAAATCACTATGGCAAAAGTTCTTAGATTGTAATTTTTAAAAAAATGGATGGCTAAGCCATTTATTTAAATAAGTGACCTAATCTCACTGTCCCTAACTTTTCTTAATTTTTAAGGCATTGATCAAAAAGTTTAATGTGGGATCAAAGGGTTCTTTTCAAATAACAATGCTTGCATAACTTAATCTTAAATCTTCTTAAATAGCAAATCTGACCTTTTCTATTCTATTATTTGTTTTCTATTATGTTAATGTAAAATTTGGTACAATTAAAAAATTGACAATAAATATTTACTCTCAATCAGCAAGTTAATTACCAAATGCTTAAAACATCCCATGCTCTAAAGGTCACATAAAGGTCCAGATCCTCAGGGGCTCAGCCGGGAAGACAACAAAGGCCTGCGGGATAACTAGATACCAGTTAAGTACTGTGTAGTTCAGTTGGAGAACAATATCTGAATAAATGTCAAAACATTCTTTAATAAATCTCTCATATGTCTCTTCTCACTGAAGGGACGAGAAGAGACATTTATTTGAAGTTGGGAGAAACTGTGAAAAGCTGGAGACCTGTCTTAGCTCTGCCATTAAAAACTCTAGGGTAAGTCCGAACTGTGTTCCAGTGCCTAGTTAGTGGACATGACACCTAACACAAAAAGGACATCTGTTCATTCACCTCTGATTTGGATTTGGCTAAACAAGAAAGGAGGCACAGACAGGGACTCCATCTAGAAAGGACTCAGATTGTTTGTACCTTGCTGGGGACAGCAATCTCTGCTTTGATTCAACCACCTTCTCACAGTCATGTGAAAAAAATAAATTAAAAAATGCTGACACCAAGAAGGAGGAGCTGGCAGCTCTTCTTGCTTCCTCAGAGTACAAACATTTATATCAAGGGCCTCTCTGTCCTGGGCCCAGCTGCACTGGCACCTCACAGTCCCAGGGACCCCCCTAGAACACATCAGCTGTCTGGTTTAGTTTCATTTTGGTTTGCTGTGTCCCAGTTAAGCCCATCTAAAAACCAAGGAATTGAGCCACATCCCTTACACCATAATAATCTACAAATACAATAAATTAGAAATACTAATGGTAGGAACCTTACAAATCTGCCAACCATAAGTAAAAACAGCTTATTAAATTTGCTGTCTGGAGACTTGACTTCCTTGTTTTACAAGGAATAACAAGTTATTTTAAAAAATGCCAAATTGAAAATGTAAATACTACTGAATTCCTTAAAACAAAAATTCTTAAATATTAAAATGACTAGATCTCACATTAAAAATAATCTATGCAAAAATTCATCAGAGTTCTTCAATATACTGAGGTTAATTCCAAACAATATTCTTATAAATCACATAATGTTAAAGTTCCCAGCAACATCTTCAGGGAAGAAGAAAAGATCAGTGCACCTTAAGTTCAGGCCTCAGGTTTCAAAGTACAAGAAAACAATTTTAACAATTACTGAATGGCCAAGAACTGGGCACTATGCTAGTCACTTTACATGGATTACCTTTTTTGGTTCTCACAACAATCTTATAAAGTAGCCAGTTATTATCGCTCTTTTAATAGTGAGAAATTGAGGTTCAAGAGGTTACAAAAAACTTGTTCACAGCTACAGAGCCCTTTACAAAGTCTAATAATAAAGTAATGAAGAATGAACTTTTACTGTCTCAAATCTTCAGGACAATATCAGGACACTCTGATCAGTGGACTCAATCGCTCACATTTTTTTAGTAGATACAGCTTACAAGAAAGATGTAGGCCACAAAACCATCATGGCTTGATACTATTTAGTCTTAATGTAAATTTAGAAGTTAGTTACTTTCCTACATTAGTTTTTTTTTTCTGGCAATACTGGGGTTGGAACTCAGGGCCTTATACTTCCTAGGAAAAGTGCCCTACCACTGAGCCACACCCCCAGCCCTTTTTACTTTAGTTATTTTCTAATAGGATTTTGTGTTTTTGCCAGCCCACGCTAAATCATAATCCTCCTACCTATGCCTCCCAAGTAGCTGAGATGAAAGGCACAGGCCACCAAGCAAAGCTTTATTGGTTGAGATGGGGATCTCACTAACTTTTTTCCCAGGCTGGCCGTGGACTGAAATCTTCCTGATCACTACCTCCGAATAGCTGCGATCACAGATATGAGCTACCATGCCCAGCTCTACATTAGTCTTTTCTAAGTTTGCTTAGAATGAAATTGATTCCCCCAACTACAATGAGTTTCTGGATCTATAATTTTTGAGGAAAAAAGTCTACAGCATTTATGTTAAAGTCATTTTCTGAATGAATGGTGCCTTCCTGGAGTCTATTTCTTTGCTCATTAACTGCAAAATTCCTTTATCTCTTAAATATAATTTTCTTCTCTGGATTTCTAACATGTTCTATACATATCAAAATGTGTGAAGCTGAGTCACTACAACGACTTCCTGAAGAGCACTAGGTCCATATGCTTGATGTCAGGGATAGAGATGGCATATATATTTTATTTAGAAAACCAAAGACTATGACTTCCATTCTTTCTTTAACATCCCACCTGCATGGAGGGGAGCAATAACAGTGGCTACAATATTAAAACTCTTCAAGTGTATAAAGAGGTACTTGATAGAAACTCAGAATTTGAAACATGGGAATTGCCTTAGTTTGGGAAAAGTTTAGAATACATATTACACATAAAAGCATAACTGTCTATTGGATCTATAAAAATAAAGTTCACATTGGGTGCCAATGGCCCATGCCTGTAATCCTAGGTACTCAGGAGGCAGAGATAAGGAGGATCACAGGTTCAAAGCCAGCCTAGGCAAATAGTGCGCCAGACCCTATCTCGAAAAAAAACCATCACAAAAAAGGGCTGGTGGAGTGGCTCACAGTGCAGGCCCTGAGTTCAAAACCCAGCTCCGTAGGAAGGAAGGAGGGAGGGAGGGATAGAGGGAGGAAAGAAGGAAGGAAGGTAGGAAGAGTTCACTAAAGTATGAGTATAGCGTGTAACCAAATACCAAAACTGGAAAAAAGGCATCAAGATAATAAGTAAAACTCACTTCAATCCTGTCTTCATTCTCCTAATCATTAATTTTATCAGAATTTCAAAAATTAAAGCATGTCATTTTTTGGATAACTATAAATATAGTACATGCTTATTGTAGAAAATATAAAAAATATTCCATAGTATGAGATGATGGAAAAATTACCTATATCTAACTATTCAAAGTTAGCATATATTATTACATCCTATTTTTTAAAATAAATGTTTCCTTTTTAAGAAACTCAAAAGTATCATCCTACTTTGTCTTTTTTTTTTTTTTTTTGAGGTACTAGCGTTTGAAACTCAGGACCTTACAATTGTCAGGCAGGCACTCTTGCCACCTGAATCATGACTCCAGTTCTTTTAGCATTTGTTTTATTTTGTATAGGGTCTTGCTTTATGGATCCTGGTCTGCCTACTAACACTTTCCATGTAGCTGGGACCAGGCTCCTATCACTGAGTGCAGCCAGTTATTGGGTGAGGTGGAATCTCAGGAACTTTTTGCCCAGGCTGGCCTTGAACCATGATGCTCCTGTTCTCCGCCTCCCAAGTAGCTAGGATGATAAATGTGAGCCACTCAGCTTCATTCTACTTTTTTACTCACTGTATTGTGAACATTTTGCTACACCCTTAAACATCCTAAAATCCATGAGTTTTTATTTCCTGCCAATTATTTTTATTATAATTGTAACATTAAACAGAAATTTTAAGGAATACGATTTGTAATCGTTTCATGGTATTTGGTTACACAGCTATACATACTTTAATCATTTAAGAGGTTTCTAAATGTTATAACATTATAAATACCATTGTAATGAGTAACACATACATATTTGTGTGTCCTTATTTCCCTAGAATAACTCCTAAAAACAGAATTTAGGGCAAAGGGTATGAACAATTTAAGGATTCTGAATATTGCCAAATTTCCATTTAGAAAGATGCACCAATGTATGTATGTCACATTTGACTCTTACATGAAAGACCTATTGGAGCACGACATAATCACTAACCATTTACACTTCTTCTATAATCTTTTTTTTTGGTTCTGGGGTTTGAATTCAGGGCTTACACCATGAGCCACTTCACCAGCTGTTTTTTTGTGTTGGGTATTTTCAAGATAGGTTCTCTCAAGCTATTTGCTCAGGTAGCCTTGAACCACGATCCTCCTGATCTCTGCCTCCTGAGTAGCTATGATTACAGGTATAAGTCACCGGCACTCGGCTATAATTTTTTTTCTTAAACTTAGAAGAAAATCTTTCAGAAGAAACAGGTCTTGTAGTGAATAAACATTTACCTATGGTTGAGCAATTTTTCCTGAATTGATTTTGTTTAACAAATTATAAAACTTTAACTAAAATTATCCTTTTATGTATTTGCAATAAAAACTGAAATGATGCTCAGAAAACTTGTGAACTCTTGAGCTCTGAAATCATTTTCCTACTTTAAAAACTTTCTTAAGCTGAGCATGTAATATACTGGGGAGGCAGAGGGCAGTCTGGCTACATAGTGAGACCCTGTCTCAAGAAAAAATAAACAAAACAACAAGAATAAAATTTCTTTCCTGTACCTCTCTTATATTGCTTGAAAATTAAAAGATTTAATTCTAAAAAATAAAGTCATACTCTAAAAAGTATGAGACACCAAAACTTAAACTTCTTAAATATAAGAAAAATTAAAATAAACTTTTGTATTTTCATATCCAGTTACAATAGAGGTGTAACTGGTATCAGGCTAGATCTCTATGAACAACCATAACTTAGGTAGTACAGATGGTTCCTAACTTATGATGCTTCAATTCATGATTTCTTGACTTAACAATGGTATCAAAGTGCCACGGTTTCACATTCAGAAAAGTCCATACTTGGAATCCGGGTCTTTCCCCAGGCTTGTGCTATGCAGTGCAATACTCTCCAGATGCCGGACAGCAGCGTCAAGCTGCAGCTCCCCAAAAGCCACACGAGCTCAATGGTGAATAGCCTACACTCCAGTGTGCTGTGCTAGTAAGCTACGATGATGGTCAGTAAAGTTAGGTATATTAAATGCATATTTTTTGTGGTGTTAGAGATCGAATCTGGGGCCTTTGCATATACTATGCAAGTGCTCTGCCACTGAGCTACATCATCTCAACCCTTAAATTCATTTTTTTTTCTTTTGGTGGTACTAGGGCTTGAACTCAAGGCCTCTCACACTTGCTAGGCAGGTGTTCTACCACTTGAGCCACTCCACCAGACCTTTTTTTTGTGTTGGGTATTTTCAAGATAGGATCTCATAAAGTATTCCCCTGGGCTGGCCTCGAATTACGATCCTCCTGATCTCTGCCTTCTGAGTAGCTAGGAATACAGCCATGAGCCACCTAGCTTCTTAAATGCATTTTTGACTTGACAATATTTTCAACTTACAGTGAGTTTTACTGGGACGTAACTGCATCATAAGTCAAGAAGACTACATATGAAATATTATTTTTAGATGTTAAATAACAGGCAATATGGGATTTTGCTTACTGAGAGAAGAGAAACAAAGAATCACAAATGTCCTGGCATTTATGCTTATGCCATAGGGAAGAGAAACTCCCCCTCACCCACTCCCATCCCTCCAAAAAAAAGCACAGAAATCTCATTGAGCTACAGAAATAGAGCTTGAAGTGTAAAACTATTGAGGCTGCTGAAATTTGAGGGTCTGAAAAATAGAAGGCTCCTACACAGCAAAAATGTTTCAGATATCTGTAGCAATATTTCCTGACTACCTGGAGACTAAGGTGTGTTGCATATCCACAAGACAGTACTCCACAAAGCCATGAGAACAATACGTGGGGAATGAACAACTAACCCAAGTTTGCAAAGATGTGGATGATGTTAAGGTCCTAGCAGCTAGAGTGGAGAGATCTCTCTGACCACCTCATGCATTCAATAGAAACCCCAGTAAAGCCATGCCTTTGTATTTAAGGCTAAGCTAATCCTAGAATTAATAAAACTGCCAACAAAAGATAAAAAAAGAAATCTTTAAAGCAATTAGAGAAGAAAAGGAGACACATTAATTATACCAAGTGAATGATGGTAAGAATTACTACTGAGTTATCAGAAACAATCTAGGCTGGAAGAAGATGAAATGATGATTTTATTTTTTTTTTTTGCAGTACTGGGGCTTGAACTCAGGGACTACATCTTGAGCCACTCCACCAGCCCTTTTTTTTTTTTTTTTTTTTTTTTATTTTTTATTTTTTTTTTTTTTAATTTTTCTTTTATTATTCATATGTGCATACAAGGCTTGGTTTATTTCTCCCCCCTGCCCCCACCCTGAAATGATGATTTTAAAGTATTGAAAAAAAAAATACAGAGAAAGAAGCTTTTTGAGAAGAAAATGTTCCCAAAATTCTACAAAAGAGATCTTCTTGAGTTTCTGGATAAATACAAATCCCATCTGCGTATGTGTGGTATATCACTCCACAAGACTAGACAGAAAGAAATGCCCCCAAAATAACAAATACTGGCTAGCTCTCAAAAAACTTAAAAAGAGTTCAAAGAGAGCCAGGATCATTTGGTCCCTATCAGCTGGGTTGAAGAGACAGCTAGGGTTAATGAACACACTGGTGGGTCCAATCCAGCCCTAAACCAAAAGCCAATGTAAACAAAAACCCCAAACCAAAAAACCCTAAAAAAAAAAACTTTAGAGATCAAGTTGATCCATAAACAAACTACTTGCCAGAAGAAAACTCAAAAAAAAAAAAAAAAACCTCCCAAAAGACACTCAACATCATAAAATCCATAAAAAAAAATTACCAGACATAAGAAAAAAGAAATGAAGCCAGGTGCTAGTGGCTCATGCCTGTATTCCTAGAGACAGAGATCATGAGTATGTGGTTCGAAGCTAGCTCCAGGCAAATAGTTCTTGAGATCCTAACTCAAAAAAACCCATTAAAAGGAGTGGCTCAAGTGGAAAGGGTGTATACCTAGCAAGCATGAGGCCGAGTTCAAACCCCAGTGCTGCAGGGTGGGGAGAGAAGAGATGATAGCCTATAATCAGGATTCAGATATGAGAGGCAGAAGAGGAATTTGAATACAAAGATCTTAAAACAGCTAATAGAAAAGCATTATAAAAAACATGAACATAATGAATAAAACCAGGAAAAATCTCAATTGAGAGGAGAAACCATACACAGAAAAAAGGAACCAGAGAGAAATATTATTTTTGGGTGGTGCTGGACTTCATGTCTGCTAGGCAGGTGCTCTACCACTTGAGCTATACCTTGAGCTCTCCACTACAGAAATTTTAGAACTGAAAAAAAAGGTATCTAATATAAAAAATTAACTGGACAAGCATAAAAGCAAATTAGATAAAGGAGAAGTTAAAAAAAAAAACAACTTGAAGACAGGGCAACACAACAAAAGACTGGAAGAAAAATAGTCAAGAGCTTTAGTAACCTGTGAATTAAGTAGTTGCTCATAAGTGGATTGGATTGTCTGTGGAAGTATTAGTTGGTTTTATGTGGCTGTGACCAAATACCTGAAGAAAACAACTTATGAGACAAGTATTTACTTTAGCTCATGGTTTCAGAAGTTTCAGTCCATCACGAATGGAAGAGCATGGCAAAGCAGGCAGTTAACAGCATAGCAGCCCACACAGAGAAAAAGAATGCCTGCATTATCTGGATCTCTCCTTTCTCGCTTTCTATTCCATGCGGGGTCCCCAGTCTATGCAGTGATGCCACAACATTCAGCATGGGTCCCCACCCCTTAGTTATACTCTCTGGACATGCCTTCACAGACTCATTGAGAGGTATGCTTTACTAATCCCCTAGGTGCTTTTCAATCCGACCAAGATGGCAATTAAGATTAACCATGACAGCATAAAACAGGAAATCCATCTCAGAACCTGTTCTACACATTTATCCTCTAATCCAGCAGTTCCACTTCTAAATATTCATTCAAGTTTTCACACATGTCACAAAAAGACAGGAACAAGAATGTTGATAGCAGCTTTATTCTTAACAGCTAAAAATCAGAAACAACCCTTTCCACAATAATAATATCCATACAAAGAAATACTCACCTGAAACAAAAAGGAAAGAAACTACTATCACATCTAACATGGATGAACCTCAAAAACATTATATTGATCAAATGAAGCCAATACATATTACATTACTCCACTTACATGGAATTCTAGTGAAAGAAATCAGAACAGCTGTTGCAGATATGGAAAGGAAAAGACAACAATAAGTGTATAGGAAGAGACACAAGGAATCCTTCTGGGGTGATGGAAATTATGAATTACATGAATATATTAATTGTCAAAGTGTTTGGAACTGAACACAACATCTATGTATTTCATTATATGTTAATTATGCCTCTGTCTCTTATTTTAAAAAAGGCAAACAATAACTTAAAATTGAAACGTTATCTTCTTACTTTCTGCTCACTCTCTAGAACAGTACTGCCCAAAGTTTGGTCTGTGGACCACATGCATCACAATAACCTGGGCCCTGTTCCTAACTTAGGGAACCAGAATTTTAAGGTGGAGGGAGGAGGCTAGAACTTTATTATTTTATTTTATTTTATTTTTTTCATTTTTCTTTTATTATTCATATGTGCATACAAGGCTTGGTTCATTTCTCCCCCCTGCCCCCACCCCCTCCCTTACCACCCACTCCACCCCCTCCCGCTCCCCCGCCCCAATACCCAGCAGAAACTATTTTGCCCTTATCTCTAATTTTGTTGTAGAGAGAGTATAAGCAATAATAGGAAGGAACAAGGGGTTTTGCTGGTTGAGATAAGGATAGCTATACAGGGCATTGACTCACATTGATTTCCTGTGCGTGGGTGTTACCTTCTAGGTTAATTCTTTTTGATCTAACCTTTTCTCTAGTTCCTGGTCCCCTTTTTCTATTGGCCTCAGTTGCTTTAAGGTATCTGCTTTAGTTTCTCTGCGTTAAGGGCAACAAATGCTAGCTAGTTTTTTAGGTGTCTTACCTATCCTCACCCCTCCCTTGTGTGCTCTCGCTTTTAGCATGTGCTCATAGTCCAATCCCCTTGTTGTGTTTGCCCTTGATCTAATGTCCACATATGAGGGAGAACATACGATTTTTGGTTTTTTGAGCCAGGCTAACCTCACTCAGAATGATGTTCTCCAATTCCATCCATTTACCAGCGAATGATAACATTTCGTTCTTCTTCATGGCTGCATAAAATTCCATTGTGTATAGATACCACATTTTCTTAATCCATTCGTCAGTGCTGGGGCATCTTGGCTGTTTCCATAACTTGGCTATTGTGAATAGTGCCGCAATAAACATGGATGTGCAGGTGCCTCTGGAGTAACAGTCTTTTGGGTATATCCCCAAGAGTGGTATTGCTGGATCAAATGGTAGATCGATGTCCAGCTTTTTAAGTAGCCTCCAAATTTTTTTCCAGAGTGGTTGTACTAGTCTACATTCCCACCAACAGTGTAAGAGGGTTCCTTTTTCCCTGCATCCTCGCCAACACCTGTTGTTGGTGGTGTTGCTGATGATGGCTATTCTAACAGGGGTGAGGTGGAATCTTAGTGTGGTTTTAATTTGCATTTCCTTTATTGCTAGAGATGGTGAGCATTTTTTCATGTGTTTTCTGGCCATTTGAATTTCTTCTTTTGAGAAAGTTCTGTTTAGTTCACGTGCCCATTTCTTTATTGGGTCATTAGTTTTGGGAGAATTTAGTTTTTTAAGTTCCCTATATATTCTGGTTATCAGTCCTTTGTCTGTTGTATAATTGGCAAATATTTTCTCCCACTCTGTGGGTGTTCTCTTCAGTTTAGAGACCATTTCTTTTTTTTTTTTTTCATTTTTCTTTTATTATTCATATGTGCATACAAGGCTTGGTTTATTTCTCCCCCCTGCCCCCACCCCCTCCCTTACCACCCACTCCACCCCCTCCCTTACCACCCACTCCACCCCCTCCCGCTCCCCCCCTCAATACCCAGCAGAAACTATTTTGCCCTTATCTCTAATTTTGTTGTAGAGAGAGTATAAGCAATAATAGGAAGGAACAAGGGGTTTTGCTGGTTGAGATAAGGATAGCTATACAGGGCATTGACTCACATTGATTTCCTGTGCGTGGGTGTTACCTTCTAGGTTAATTCTTTTTAATCTAACCTTTTCTCTAGTTCCTGGTCCCCTTTTCCTATTGGCCTCAGTTGCTTTAAGGTATCTGCTTTAGTTTCTCTGCATTAAGGGCAACAAATGCTAGCTAGTTTTTTAGGTGTCTTACCTATCCTCACCCCTCCCTTGTGTGCTAAAGCTTTTATCATGTGCTCATAGTCCAATCCCCTTGTTGTGTTTGCCCTTGATCTAATGTCCACATATGAGGGAGAACATACGATTTTTGGTTTTTTGAGCCAGGCTAACCTCACTCAGAATGATGTTCTCCAATTCCATCCATTTACCAGCGAATGATAACATTTCGTTCTTCTTCATGGCTGCATAAAATTCCATTGTGTATAGATACCACATTTTCTTAATCCATTCGTCAGTGCTGGGGCATCTTGGCTGTTTCCATAACTTGGCTATTGTGAATAGTGCCGCAATAAACATGAATGTGCAGGTGCCTCTGGAGTAACAGTCTTTTGGGTATATCCCCAAGAGTGGTATTGCTGGATCAAATGGTAGATCGATGTCCAGCTTTTTAAGTAGCCTCCAAATTTTTTTCCAGAGTGGTTGTACTAGTCTACATTCCCACCAACAGTGTAAGAGGGTTCCTTTTTCCCCCGCATCCTCGCCAACACCTGTTGTTGGTGGTGTTGCTGATGATGGCTATTCTAACAGGGGTGAGGTGGAATCTTAGTGTGGTTTTAATTTGCATTTCCTTTATTGCTAGAGATGGTGAGCATTTTTTCATGTGTTTTCTGGCCATTTGAATTTCTTCTTTTGAGAAAGTTCTGTTTAGTTCACCTGCCCATTTCTTTATTGGGTCATTAGTTTTGGGAGAATTTAGTTTTTTAAGTTCCCTGTATATTCTGGTTATCAGTCCTTTGTCTGATGTATAGTTGGCAAATATTTTCTCCCACTCTGTGGGTGTTCTTTTCAGTTTAGAGACCATTTCTTTTGATGAACAGAAGCTTTTTAGTTTTATGAGGTCCCATTTATCTATGCTATCTCTTAGTTGCTGTGCTGCTGGGGTTTCATTGAGAAAGTTCTTACCTATACCTACTAACTCCAGAGTATTTCCTACTCTTTCTTGTATCAACTTAAGAGTTTGGGGTCTGATATTAAGATCCTTGATCCATTTTGAGTTAATCTTGGTATAGGGTGATATACATGGATCTAGTTTCAGTTTTTTGCAGACTGCTAACCAGTTTTCCCAGCAGTTTTTGTTGAAGAGGCTGCTATTTCTCCATCGTATATTTTTAGCTCCTTTGTCAAAGATAAGTTGCTCATAGTTGTGTGGCTTCATATCTGGATCCTCTATTCTGTTCCACTGGTCTTCATGTCTGTTTTTGTGCCAGTACCATGCTGTTTTTATTGTTATTGCTTTGTAATATAGTTTGAAGTCAGGTATTGTGAAAACTTTATTATTTTAAATAAGAGGCTCATATAATTCCTAAGTCCAAGAAAGTTTGAGAATCACTTTTACAGAATTACATAATAAGAAAACAAAAAGATTGTATATAAATTAATTAATCACTGCTATATTCATTATAAACTATGTAACAGTTGTCATTTAAGCACTCAATTGGTATTTAAGTTACATTACCGCCTCCATTTGTGTTTAATTTTCTATTTATGTGCTTCAAGGAGTTCCAATTCCAAATTTTAGTCTTTAATCATGTAATACTCTAATTTCTTACTAATCCCAAATCAAAATCCAAAATCATACTTTGGATCTTTAGTGTCCCTCAAAGGCCTGTATATTAAAGGCTTGGTCCCCAATGTGGCGCAGTAGGGAGGTGGTGGAACCTTTAAGATATGGAGCCTTGAGGGAAGTCCTTAGGTCACTAAGAAATATGCCCTCAAGGGCAATTATGGGACCCTGCTCTGTCTGTTTCTTGCTTTCTGGTCATGAAATGAGCAATTTTGCTCTGCCACATGCTCCCACCACAATGTCCTGCCTCACTACGGACCTAAAGCAATTGGGTCAGTCAGTCACGGACTAGAACCTCTAAAACTGTGAGCCAAAAGAAACCGTCTCTCCCTACAAATAAATTCAGGTATTTTGTTACAGTGAAAGGGAAAAGATGGCTAACAGTCTTCACTCATCTAACTACCCTAATTTCTTATTAATCCCAACTCAAACTATGCACTTTAGATATGGAATCCTGTTTGCCCGTTCCTTTGCTTTTTTCCTGAATGTTCTACCTTCTTGATTCTGTTTTCCCTACCTCTTAAGAGTACTATTTTTATTTTCTCTGCATAGTCTTGTCTTTCTACCTTTAAAGCTGAACCAAAAACTCATCTTTTCCACTAAGTGCTCAATAACCTAACTTAGATTCTTTCCACACTCCCCTCAGCACTAGAAGATCTTGCTCTTAATAGATATATTTATTTACTGAAATTGGACATCCCATCTTAATGACTCACCAACTCCATTCCCTAGCTTAGGGTGAACCTTTGAGGGAGAAGTGCAAAGTTACAGCTCTCTTCAGGGTACTTCCTCTTGTGCTATTTTTACTTTTTCCTCTTTGAGTTGCCAGGACCTTAAGCTCTAAAGGGCTAGAGGGGTAGGAAAGAAAGAGACAGACAAACAAACAAACAAAAAATAAAAACTGGTGACTTAGTGACGCTTTGGAGTAGATTTGAAAAAAGCCTTCAAGCTTCAGTCTCAGTTTGGACTACTTCACCAGCCCAAGAAAGC
Organism: Castor canadensis; assembly: GCF_047511655.1. Lineage (NCBI taxonomy): Eukaryota > Metazoa > Chordata > Mammalia > Rodentia > Castoridae > Castor > Castor canadensis. Next base: position 40,233,043 of record NC_133397.1, on the reverse strand, counting down.
AAAAAAGGATTCAAAAACGAACTCTAGGAGAGGAATAAGGAAGTACAACCTGTAACAATCCCCTGTATAAACTGGTTAGCTAGACACTAATACACTGTTTCAAGGACTCTAAAATATTTTGGGTTTTTATTAGCATTTCTACATTTTTTAAATAAAGCTAAGTGGCAGCTTTCCTTGGCAGTAGTAATAAGTAAATATTTTAAAGTGTTTACTATTGAATTAAGTGTCAGTAGTATCAGTTATTTTCTTGTTCTAAATGTATTATCATTTAGAAATGTCATGAGTCAAATCTCATGATTTTCAACTATAAGCTATATGCCTTCCAAATCTTACCTATAAATCTGACCGGTCTCCTGATCCAGATCTGCATGTTCATCTCGTATCTTGGTCGTATCACTGCTTATCTAAAAAGCATAAGTACTCATCTGAATGCAAACTGAGTATTCCCACCTCCAAACTTGAACACCAACTTCTGTCACCTCCAACACTAAGTCTGGAGACTTGAACTCCTACATTTCTTTGAAACCGGGTCTCATTTCCATTCCCACCACAAATTCCTTAATTCACATATAATCTTCCTGAACTAAGGGAGAGCCTTAAATGGCATCCTTGACTATAATCTACCTACCTGAGGTCAGAATTGCTGCATTCACTCGTTTTGTTGTATGTATTGTTTGTCCAATAATTATTTGGTGAATAAATGTCTCCAATCTCTTCTCCTACAGACCTTTCTATTCATTAACTGCTATGATCAATTTTCTAAAACACAAAACTATGTCACTTCCCCACCTATAAAAATCCAAACTCCTATTATGGCATACAAGATTTTCACAATTTTTTCCCATTCTACCTTGGTCCTAGTCTAATTTCCAAATTTTTTTTCTTTTTTTTTTTTTTGGTGAGACTGGAGTTTGAACTCAGGGCTTCACACTTACAAAACAGGTGCCCTACCATTTAAGCCACACCTCCAGTCCATTTTGGTCTCGTATTTTGGAGATGGAGTCTCGAGAAGTATTTGCCCAGGCTGGCCTGAAACCTCAATCCTCCCAGTCTCAGCCTCCCAAGCACCTAGGATTACAGGTGTGAGCCTCCGACACCCAGCTTGATTTCTTAGTTTTCTTTTACATTCATTTAGAAGGCTTACACTTTACCCTTCTCCTTAAACACACTCTACCCTTTCATTTTTAATAATCCAGAATAAACAGTAAGTCAGTCCAGCTTATTTTTATGAGCACCCTTATACTATTTAAAGCCATTAACTAAGCCTATTTTTGTGGACTTACTAATATGGTCAATGTAGACTAAAGGGATAGGTGGGGAAAGTTTCAACTACTGCTGAGTTCTTCCTTGCAGCAAATTATTAAAAATTTTCAATTATACACTTATGACCTACTATAGGCAAAATAAAATTACAATCCAATTTTCTTCACAACTGTTTTTTTCCTGTCTTTGATCTTTAATATCTCTTTTCCCCACTTGTTGTTTTTCTTCTTCTTTTCTCTGGTCACCTAAGTTTTCACTGTACTCTTGTTATCTACCCTTCACAGGATCATCAATATTCCTCTATCATTCTCATTTGTACAGCATTTAAAATTTACCAGTCATTTTCATATATACTTACTTGTTCCTTACAAATTCAATTTCTAGGATTCTAAAAATCAGCAAATATATATATATATATACACATACATACATAAAACATAATAGTATGTATGTGTATACATATTAAAGAATATAGTGAATGCTGCCCTTAGTACTTTCTTATATTTTATCAATTCTGATGAAACTATAGTTCAAAAAGATTCAATGACTCACCTAATAAAGCTATGATTCCCCCTGCCTGTAACTCCAACAATTCCTCTTCACTTGTTCATCTCTAAAGACACAGGTCAAGATTTCCTCTATTCTAAGAATAAGAAATAATGTTTCAATACTACCATAATGTTTTTCACCTCACCATTTTTTTTATTGTTTTATTATTCATATGTGCATACAAGGCTTGGGTCATTTCTCCCCCCTGCCCCCACCCCCTCCCTTACCACCCACTCTGCCCCCTTCCTCTCCCCCCCAACCCCCTCAGTACCCGACAGAAACTATTTTGCCCTTATCTCTAATTTTGTTGAAGAGAGAGTATAAGCAATAATAGGAAGGAACAAGGGTTTTTGCTGGTTGAGATAAGGATAGCTATACAGGGAGTTGACTCACATTAATTTCCTGTGCACACCTCACCATTTTGTAAGAATCCTGATCTGTGCTCCTGGTGACCTTTTCTACTAAACAACATTTTCCTTGTTAATTAATGTTACCTTTATTAATCAGCATTAATGTTCTAGCACTTTATAAAGGCAAAGGGAGAAATGTTTTATGGGTAGCCAGAATTGATTTATCAATCTCAAATGCACAGCAAAACATCCCTAGCTTTCCTAAAAAAAGAAGAATAGTTTGTTTTCTTGATTTTTGCTTTTTTTTGAGACAGGGTCTCACTATGTAGCCCAGTCTGGCCTTGAACTTTGGATACTCCTGTGCCATATGCCATAATAACTAGACCAAAAAAAGGATTAAAAGAATGTCTCTAATTTCTCTCCAGGTATGCAGATTAACATCCTTGTAGAAATGACATCCAAAGCAGAACACAGCAGAGAGTTAAAAAAGTACTTTGTAATCCCTCAATTAAACAATCAGAAGTTTTAGGAGATAGCTCCCAATATCCTGGGAAATGTTCAGGATTAACACTCAAAAGTCTAGAGTGGTAGTCCCAAATCCACAATATATTGGATTTGTCTCTGATTAAACTACTCTTCTACGAAACTAGATAATTCCATCTGCCTTTCAGAACTGTTAAGAGAATTAAATGAAGGAATGGCTGTAAATAAATCACTTAGCCTAGAACATAACAAAGTTAAAAATGGTAATCCTTTTGAACATCTGTTTTTGTGTCAAACACTATTTTTGTATTTAGAACCATGCCCAACAGCCTCAACACATTCTTGGTCTTTCTGATCCAGAAGCAAACTACAATAAATGCCTTCAAGGAAGTCATCTACATAACTCTGGATCATCCCCTTCCTGGTCACAACTCAGGTCCTATAAATATAACTTGGAATATATTCTCCTAAATGCATTATCTTGTTCTCTGCCATATGAAAACTCATCAAAGGATGAGTTCCTGTAGCTTCTCTTTGTTGGCTTGGCTTTTAACTACCTGGAACAGCACAAGAAGTAAGCAACAAATCTGGCAACTTTCACTGACAGTCTATCTTTTAAATCATTTATAGAAATGTTAAATAAAACTGGTACTAGCACTCATCACCTGAAGGGTAATGGGGTTAGAATGCAGTCTCATGTTAATAGCCAAAGACTAAGTAAGTAATTAAACCAGCTCTCTTTTGGCTATAGGCATATTTTAAACTTTAAGAAAGTGCTTGGACCTCTCCACAGGGATTATATTTAATGTTTAGTGATCCAATCCTTTGATTTAGAATATACAGTGGTCCATCACTATCAGAGGGGGACTGATTCCAGGACCTCTTCCCACAAGATACTAGCATCTGCAGATGCTCAAGTCCTTTATTAAGAAATGACACAGTATTTGCATATAACTGATACATATTCTCCCATATACTTTAAGTCATCTCTATAATATCTAATACAATCTAACTGTTATATAAATAGTTGTTATGCTATATTGTTTAGGGAACAATGACAAGGAAAAAATGTCAGTTCATGTCAGTACAGCCATTATTTTTTTTTCTGATATTGAAGCCATAGATGAAGAACCTGTGGATAGCAAGGCATGGTGGTACATGTCTGTAATTCCAGCACTTGGAGGCTGAGGCCACTTGGAGCCCAGACAGGCTACAGAACAAGACCCTGTCTCAAAAAAACAGAGAGAGAGAGAAAGAAGAGAGAGAAACCTGTGGATAAGAAGAGCAAACTGTATGTGCATATGCACAGGACAAAATATGACTGGAGAAGGGCTAGATGATTGAAGTTTATATAGTATCCAGAGCTACAGAAAGAAACAGGGGCTTGAGATTTCTTATGGGGAGCATGGTGGCAACAAGCCATGGGAGAGTGGGGGCAGGAATGCAAGGCTAACAACAGGCTGTCTTGTTATGTACATACAATCTCAGGTAATATGAGCTGCCCTCAGTAGACTAGGTGATAGCCTGCTGGCAGTCTCTAAGTGAAGTATAGTCCTCTAACCTCTTTTGTGGTATGATCTTCCTTAGATCCTTCTTTAGGGAGCAGGTAAGGGGACCTCAGAAAAAGCCCCTAGTGTCCACTGTTTACTAAGTAGATTTCTTTTACAGGTGTAAATTTCTTTTACAAGAGGATAGCTCTTCAGAATTATTCCAGTGACTGCAGCTTCTCTGAATAGCTGTCTGGATATATGCCAAAGAAGCATATTTTGGGAGTAGCATATTTTGGTTTCCCACAGTGTTAAATGCCATATAATAACCTGTGAAAATATACTCTCAGTATATTTATTGTATTTCATAATAGTGTCATCATGGTCTCTCATATCATTCCTTAGAATTTCTCACTATAAGTGAGACAAGGTGGCAACTAGTTTTCACTTAAACTACTCAAATGCAATTATCTGAAGTCAGCATACAGTAGAGATATCCACACATCCATGTTTATAGCAGCACTATTCACAATAGCCAAATTATGGAATCAGCCTAGGCACCGATCAATCAATGAATGGATAAAGAAAATGTACTAAACACGATGGAGCATTACTCAGCCATAAAGAAGAATGAAATTATGTTAGCGGCAAGAAAATGTTAAGTGAAATAAGCTAGAGAAAAACAAATCCAGACTCTAGACTAATAATATTATTATTAATAATGATAATGAAAGGAAAAGAAATAAAAAGAATGACATGAGTGTAAAACAGGGACTGTTTGGGGAGGGGAACCAGTAGGAGGGGAAGAATGAAAGAAGAGGCTGATGGGTGATTTTAATTGAATTGCTTTACCTACATGTATGAAAACAGAATTAAATCTATTCAAAGTTGGTTTAAAAATGGGGGGACACACATGACATAAGAAAAGAGTAATAGAGTGGGTGAATTCAATCAAAGCACATTATATGCATGTATGGAAATGTCACAACAAAACTCCTATATAATTAACATATGCTAATGAAAAATCATCACAAAAGTTTATAAACATTACAAAGTAGACTATTTATTGCTCAAGGAAAAAAAAAAAAACTACCCAACATTAACATGAGTCAACAATTCAGTCTAATTACCCCTTGGCTGATGCAGATGAAGAATTTATTAAATTGGACAAGAGTAATACTTCATTTTTTCCCCCTTTCACTTTCTATCAACTACATTAAAGCTAAGAAAGTATTGTGCATGGTCAACTCAGACCATTCTCAATGCCATTTTACAAAGAAAACTCCAGCCTACTAAGAAAATGAGCAATGGCTGGTTATATTTTACTGTGACATATACATGTTATATTTTCTGATGTCTTCTAAAATCATATTTAACTAAATAATTTATTCATATAAATAGATTACATAGTAGACCTAAAGAAGGTTTCTGCATGTTTTGGTTTTACAAAATTCCCAAAAGCATATCATGAATTCAATAAATTATGATAATTTCATTATCTTTATAATAATCAAAAAATTAGGAGTTGTTTACTTTTCAAACACTAAAATGCTCTAGCAGTGAAAGAAAATATGATCTTATAAACTTCAATGGCTCTATATAACTCTCTTATGTCTGCCACCATTACCACGGATTAAAGAATTGACTCATACACTCAAAAAAGTCATAGAAAAGGTAAGTTCTTGGGTGACAGGTAAGTTATATTTTGACAAAAGGGAAAGATATTATGGGAAGAAATGACCACAAAAATGAATGAAAACCAAAGTTAAGAGGAATGTAAATGGAAGAATTCTCTAAAGGCAATAAAAAAATCTGAGAAGGCAGAACCAAAGGCTACTTAGAAGAAAACCACCATGCTTCAGGTGACGCATCATTAATGGCTCTGAGACATATGTCAAACCACATGGACCTAACACTAGCTGAACCCGGGTTATAGCAAATTAAAAAGAACTTTATGTTGTAAAATTGGGAGTTACACAAATTTACCATGAAAACCTAAAAGTTAAATAGACAACAAAACTTAACAGAAAACAAGGCTCAATGACTTTCTCATGGTTCCATTGGCAGAAGAGAGCTGCAATTAATAACAGGCCTGATAAACTCCTAAGTTTACCCAGAAGGCCTTGAGAACTCACTGAATTTCCTAGAATAACTGCTAATAATTACTAGCATTTTTCATTCAAGAATAATGAAACTACTATAAATGTAGTTCAATAACATTGTAGACAGGAACGGAATTTTCCTCCCCTGCCCCAAGGTTTGAAGTTTGAGTCTTAAAATAAACTGTCAATAGACAGATTAGCAGGAGAAAATGGCATATAAATTTATTATGGGCAATACACAAAATATGAGACTCAAAACAGTGCCAGGGCTGGGGTATAGCACAGTGGTGGAGCACTGAGGTAGGCCTAGTATGCCTGAGGCCTTGGATTGCATTGCCCCCCAAAAAAGGAGAGGGAAACAGCTGAAGTTCAAACAGCATTCAGCACTACAGGAAAGAATAGGGAGTTGAGGATGTAGGTGGATGACAGGTTTTGGGAGGGTGAGGGGAAAAAATGCACTGAAGATCAACCAGTGTTGTCTCATGATACAGATAGAAGTCTTTCAGGTAGGAGCTCCAGAGGATATGTGACATGCTCAGAAGAGTATGTGACATCCTGTGGCAATGTGAAGAGATGGGAACATCCATATGATTTTTCTTCCTAGATCCAGACAAGGCAGTTTGAAGGGGCCTCAGAGAAAGCCTGTGTGTATAGTGGTTTATTTCACTGATGTAGACTTCCTCTATACAAATGCAACTATTCCCGTAAAGGACAGCTTTTCAGAGCTACTCCTATGTACCCCACCACTCCAAATACCCATCTGGAAATATGACAAAGCTCACTTTGGGGTGGCATATTTTAATCTCTCACAATATTCAGAAAAATGGGCACATTAACTCTTAATGATATGCAGGCCTAATTAAGGCCAAAAGTAAGCAGAGGAAGGAGGACAAAACAAAACACTAAGTGCCCCTTAAGGAAGAGGGAATTTTTTGTAGTCTGAAAGTGACTGCAAACAAATGAGTACACAAGGGCCTATTTATTCCTAGTGAACCATAGAAAATAATGGCTAATACTGCGCTAGGTAATCCTCACCCGTGCTATAAAGCAGGGACTTTCAATAACCACACTTTACAGATGAGGAAACCTACATACATAGTGCTTAAATCACGTACCTAAAATTCACTTAAAGTGGTTGAGACACAAATCCTGTCTTTCTTACAACTATGATAGTAGTTATGTTTTCATAATTATGATATAATTCTACTGCTTTTTAAAGGTACTAAGATCCACTTTAACATACAAAACCTCAACACTTACTGAAAATAGTAATTTTCTCATAATCCACTTTAAAAGTACAAAAGCCTTTTGAACTCTGAAATTCTTTTAAGCAATTAATTTTAGCATAAAATTATAGAATGCTAGCTTACTTTAAAACACTCATCTAATATTTTAATCTAGCTGACAGTTTGTCTCTTTCCAATAAGAGAACTATCAGCATTTCCATTAGTAATACAACAAATTGTTTTAAACTTTTAAGTAAAAGTTCACCCAGTTTTGCATTATTTCATGTATAAAAGTATTCTACTCAAAATTCTCCATTCTCAGAAAGGTACAGTATCACAAATAATCCAAAACTCTTTATAGTTGACACCAGAATGTTTTAGAAATAAACAATAAGAATGTGATTTAAAAAAAAAAAAAAAACCCTCTGGACTAGAACCCAGAGACCTGCCCACTAATCTTGGCTCCAGAAGTAAATAGCAATCTGGAATCTGGTCCTTTAACTGCTCTGGGCCTTAGTTTCCTGAAGTACAAAATAATCATCTCCATGGTCTATTCTTCCAGTTTCTAAAAGAAATGTGACTCATACACATACATCTTTTTTTCCAAGCTTCCCATTCTCATTCTATTTAGTTATTACCACTACTTCACAGCTAATAAACATTATTTTTATTTCCACAATAAGAGAAAATAGTCCAATCCAAACAAGGCCAGAAGGGGAAACCTTCCATACAACTGGTTTGCCATAGATGATTCTCAAGGTGAATAATGTAGAAGCCATTATAATGTTAAAAGGTGTTAAGTTTCAATATTTTAGCCTGCTGTTTTGTATGCCAGTACATTCTCCCTAAGGACAAATAGTAAAATTCAAGGACAATAAGGAGAAAAAATATATAATTTCCCATTAGTTATTCAAGAACTAAGAAAGCCAAGTGAAAACATTAGCACTTTTTTGTAGAAATGTTTTCTTGGATTGTTAATTAAAAGGCAAACTATGATCTAGAATTTTGCTAAATTATGTGTCCTAATTAAATGATATTTCCTTTTGTAAGTCATACTCAACAAATGCATGGGATTAAAAAAATATTTAAAAGATTAAAGACCTAGCTGGGCAATTTTTGGCTTACTCTTTTTAGTAAAATGAAAAACCTCCATGGACTGCCATAAAGGTGTACTCTACGGACAGCCACTAACTAATCCTGGTGTTCTTGTCTCTGTCCTAACTCCATTCACAAGAGATTATGTAAGTACAAGATTATTAAAACTAAACCATGCATCTGATATAAGATTCTCAAATGTTAGGAAACTTGATTGCTTTCTAGGGCTCTACCTAACCAAGGTCTCTTTTCCCAGTTCAACGCCTCAAATATTTTAATACCTCTATAGAATATGTAATTCAATTTTGCATGACCTTGTAAAGAAACACAAGCAAGGAAAAGAAAACATGGCTTATTCATTAATCTTCTAGAATAAAATTCAGTAGCAAACTATAACAGTACAGTCCAGCCCAAATATTACACTGCGAAGAAGTAACCCACCAGTATAGATGGAGAGGCAGCTACAAAGAATTTCAAGGTATAGTTTTAAAAATCTGCAGCAAAACTAGTAATTGAGAAAACACCATCAGGCATACACATATAATATTAAATAAAGGAACACTGACAAAAGTCCAGCAGCGAGCCACCTTTTGGTTGGAATGCCAAAAGAAAATGTCAAAACCTCCTCGTGACTCGATTCCCCAAGCCTTCAAAGTTCAGAAGCAAACCAAGATGTACTTACACTTTCTCAGCATCCATCTGAAAGGCAGCTCTCTCCACAAAGTCAGCCCGCTTCAAATACTCGGATGCTGAGACCCCAGCGCCCCAGCACCTGAGAGCCCAAGGAGCTGCTCCCGCCTCCGCATCCCCAACTGACCACCTCCGGTTGGACCTCGGAGGTGCTCCAGTCGCTTCCCGCATCCGTGCCGCCCGCTTCCCACCGTCATCTCCCCGGGGACCTTTCCTCGTCGACCTTGAAGACCCTCAGGTCGAAACCCCAGAGCCCCCAAGTGACCTGACCGCTGCCTCCCTTCCTGCAGCCCGCGCCCGGTGGCCTCCCTCAGACCCACCGCGACCCCAATGCCGAACGCCCTCCTACTAGCCCGGGACCACCCCCTTCGCCTTAGGTGCCCTACCTTCCTCCAACCTCAGGAGCGCAGCGAGAGCCTACTGCGCGCAAGCTCCCACTACGCGCGGCACGGCGTGCACGGGCGCGCGGCCCGGGCTTGCCTTCCTCTTCCCGGCCGGCCCATCCCGGCCCGGGGACCGGCGCTGCCTGCGCGGGGATGCCAAGGCGCCGGTCGAAGGCGCACTGCGCCGGACGCGGGCACCGGGGCAAAGAGAAGCGGCCGCTGACAGAAGCAAAGGGGTCGGGGGGCTGGCAGCCGGCCGGGCGATCGCAGGGACACTCACCGGCCGGGGCGCGCAAGGCGGCCTCATCCAGGGCACCTGCGGCCAGGCAGGACAGACCCGGACGGCACAGTCACGGAGAGGGCGAGTCCGCCTGCCCGCCGGTGCGTCCCGTCCCCTTTGACTGCCCAACCGGCGCAGCCTCGCTTCATCCGGACAGAGCCCGGGGACCCCAGCTCCGCCGGATGCCCCCGCCAGCCCCCACCCCCTTTCTCCAGCCGCCTCCCCCTTTTCACCCGTCTCCCCTCCCCCCTCCCCTCAACCCCCACCGGAATGGAAAATACCTCCCGGGGCGGGGGGCGGGGGGCGGGGGCACGCCTCTCTGAAGGGCAGCCTACCGTAACCAATAGCAGGCGGGGCCTTGGAGGGGCGGGATTCCCAGTGGCCAATCCGGAGGCGTGTAGATGAAGGCCGAAGGAGGGAGGCAGGGAGCTAGAGGGGGGCGGCCTGGGAGTCAGGGAGGTCCGGCCGGTCTGGTGCGCGGTATGCGCGGCTGCCATTTTGGAGTCGGGCAGCAGCGACGGCGGCTGGGTCCGGCCTGGGGGAAAGGGAGGAGCCAGTCAGGTCGGAGATATGCGGTCACGTGGTCACAAGAGGCGGGGCAAAGCGGGCTGCAGCCGGAGGGGAAGGGGCGGTGGTAGTTAGTCACGGGGCTTAATTAAGGAGGATCACGTGGCGGCAGGAGGGCTAGAGGTGGGCTTGAAGATGGAAGGTCAACCTGAGGTGGGAGCAGGGAGAAAGCTTTGTCCCTGCTTTCAACTCTGTCAAGGAAAAGGACAGGGAAATGCTGAATGGAGGGCGTGAGTGCAGGGTAGGAAAATGTGAATGAATCTCCCTAGCTCCCTCCAGTATGGAGCCACCCAGTCACTAAATTCCAAGATCCACGGGAAACCGGGCACCTCGTTTAATTCAAGTATTCCCGTGTCCGCTTTACTCTGCCGCGAAGATGACTCACAAATCTGTCGCTCTCATTTTGCTCACATTTTATATGGATCTGCCCTTCCCTCGAAATGGCTGAAAGGGAAAGCGCATGGCTGGGGAACGGACGTCCGCATCCGGCCGGCATTCACTAACTCACCCGCCGCGTACTGTTAGACACCCGTGATGCGTTCCGGCCAAAACGACTTGCCGGTGATAGCGTGTCTAGCTCTCACCCTTTATTTCAACTCATGACTCAATTACAGTCTAAATTATTCTCCCTACAAGTTCATTGAAAGTATTCAGCGGCATCCTGAGACTATCAATGACATCCATGTGACCAAGGACCACTTTTTAGTCTTTAGTCTTTTGCGTTGTCTTTCCCTTTCGTTAATTTTTCTAAGTCTGTTCTCTGTTGACTCCTGGAGAGAGTCCCACAGTCTTTCTGTTTACACCGGACGATCTAACCATGCTGCTGGAGTCACCAGCTGGATGTACACTTAATGAGGTTCAGACCTGAAGATGTAAGTGCTTTTCGGACAGCTCACTTGTCTCCCAACATACCATGCCCAAATTAGAACTCATAACGTTCTGAAGTTCACAAAACCTCCTGTTTTTGTTCTTATTTTTGACAATAGTACCATCCACTCAGTCACCCAAACCAGGAAACTGAGAGTAATCTTCCATTCACTTCCTACTGCTCCAACATCGCCCTGTCTGCTGTAGTTTTGATCTGGAATTGTCCCTCAAAGGCCTGTGTGTTAAAAGTCTTGGTCCTTGGCTTGGCACTAATGAAAGTTGGTGGAATCTTTAAAAGATGGGGCCTAGTGAGGGACTTTAGACCATTGAAGGTGAGCCCTTAAAGGGGAGTGTGGGACTTTTTCACTTCCTGGCCATGATGTAAGCAGCTTTGTTCTGTCATTTGATCCTACCATGATGTGCTCCCCCTCAATTAGAGGCCTAAAAGCAGGTCTACCAGATCAACTGGAACCTTCAAAACCATGAACCAAAATAAACCTTTTTATAGGTTGGTATTTGTTACAATGAAGGCAAGCTAGCCCATTACCCCTCCTCACATACTGAATGCCCTCTCCTCTCCATTGTCACTGCCACTGCCTCGTGTGTCCTTTATTCATTAAGCCAATATTTACTGAGCCTTAGTATGCAGCAGCCATTGTTTGAGCTGCTAAGGATATAAGGTGAACAAAACCAACAAGATAAATCAGGAATGAGAAGTGTTACAAAGACAATAAAACAGGGAAATATATCAGAACTTCCTGAAGTTGCCCACCTCTTCCCTGCAGTTCCCTGCCCTTCTTCCTTCTCATCCGTTCTTATTTACAGAGCAGAGACTGCCTTGATCCCTTCAACTGGAGTCTTGACATCATTCCCTTTCATCAACCAGGTCTTTCCTCTGTCTTTATGTTTTTATATTACATCTGCCTAAATTAAAATCCCCCAACTAGAGGATAAGGTATTTGAAGTCAGGAGTCAAATGTTAAACATCTTTGTGCCCATATAGTGCCTTGGCTCAGAATAGTGTTTCGAATGAGTGTTAAATGAATTGGTGCGTACCCTGATTCCTGAATCAGGCTAACACAAGATCATCTGCAGTCCAAATTGGAAAGGGAGGTCAGTGAGCTCTGCTTATTTGAGTATGGTGGCAGTGATGCCTGGAGGTAGGGGACGGGATTATGAATGGCATCACCTCTTTTTATACCTGCTAGGCCTGGGATTCCATGATACTGTGCCCCACGTGTGGAGGCAGTTGCCTTATAAATACTACTTTAGTTGGCAGTGCCAAGTACATGTGAGCAATTTAAAAGTACTCTTCGTTTGGGATGATGAGCTTCAAACCCAGAGAACTCTGGGTAAATTGCCAGGATAGGCCCTGTGGGAGAAGGTTGCAGTTGCCACTTCACTTTGTGTTTCCAGGCCCTTGGGTATTGCACCCCAACAGGGAATGAGACGTTGCCAGTTCCATCATAGTCATTGTAATTAAATCCAACTTCTGGCAAAGGGCAGTACATAATTATGAACTATTATTGTGGTTTTTATCATTATTAGGCACCCAGCTGCCCAGCCCAAGAAACCACAGTAGTAAAACACTGAGAAGCCAAGCTTCTCTCCCAGCTGGCATGAATCAATACCAGGTGTATTGGCACATAGTTTTTAGCTCCACATCCATCAAGATGAGACCTTCTGTCCCTTCTTTTTGGCAAGATAGAATTTTAAATGAATGGACAGAGGAAATGTAAAGAAAGACCTTTGCCACTAACTCTGAATCAAATTCCCTTCTCTCAGTCTCCCCAGAACAGTTTCTTCTCATCTACATATTTATTGCATAAATCTTTTTCAACCTTATCCTTGACCTGCTTGCTTCCTAAACCTCATTCTACAATGTCTCCTGAGGATATGTGGCACTGAATTAGTGATGGTATTACAACAAATAGTGCTTTTACTTTCAAGAAACTTATAGACTGAATAATTCAGAAAACATAGGCAGGGTTTGACAAAGAGTCTGCAATTTATTGAACACCTACTTAGTACCATGCTTGGCATTGTCCCTTGTGTTATCCATACCAACCTGCAATGTAGGTTTCATTGTTTGCATTTTCTACAGGGTCACAAAGACTTAGTAAATGACAAAACTGAGATTCCAACATAAAGATACATAAAATTGGTGATTTTATACTTATAGTGTATTTGTCCATACTGTTAGCTGAATATAAGTATCAGATTTCACCTCTTCCTATCAAATTAAAAATGGTTTTTTACACAAACTAGATTTTAAGCTGAGTACTGAAAGGACAATTCAAAAGTGATGCTAAAGGAATGGTGCCAAACAAAGAGGCCAAATTGGCCCTAAGCCTAAAATCAATCAATAAGGAAAAGATTTCTTGTTCAGAGATGAGTCATATTATATTCTTCAAGTACCTTTATTGTCTCAGCTACTCCAAATGAGGAAGTGAACCCATATGGTAATGGGTTGGGAGGCAGGGGATGGGGAATGGTTGGCAAAGGATGGAGATAGGTCGTTTGGAGAAAGAATAAATCTTTGAATGCAAAACTTCCAAAATGGCCAATAAGCTGGCATATCCAGCCTTGGCTTCTGACACAACCAAAACCATGGCAGCTTCCCTACTGCCAAACACTTGTTTGTAACTGATGTGTATAGAACAGTTTATCATTCTTTTTCTTCTAAGTTAATTGACTAGCAATTTTAAAATTTAGTATTTACTATGTTGTACAAGACAGTCCACTTCTGTTATTCTTAGGTTTTTTTTTAAAGATTTAAAATTCAATAAAATACACTCATTTTAAGTGTGCCACTTTGATCTGTTTTGTGACATATCTTCTTTATAATCACCACCATAATCAAGATGTAGAACATTTCTATCACTCAAAAAAAGTTTCTGTGCCCCCTTGCAGCAGGAATTTTAATTCAACTTTTTTTTAACTCAGTGTTGGAGACAAACCCAGGGCCTTGTGCATTCTAGGCAAGCATTCTACCACTGAACTACACCCCAGCCTTCGACTTGTATCTATATGACTCAAAAATCTAGATCTTCAGCTTACACCTTGTTTCGAAAGTCTAGATACATACATTTAGCTCCCTATTTCATGTTTCTACCTCTGTATTACAGACAGGCAATTCAAACCAAACACAACTAACAGTAAAATGCTTTAACTTAACTAAAAGAAAACTCCCACTTCCCACCTACTCTTTTCTTCCCAAACCATTTTTCTGTACTCTCTGGTTTGGTTGAGGCAATCATCATTGATCAAGTCGTATACTCTAGAAGTTTTTTAAAAGAATCTTTTCTACCTCACTCCCACCTCTCTATGTGAATTTAATACACACAAACATTTTTGAATAAGTCCTTTCCATTTCCACTATCTCTACTCAGTTAGTTCAGTTGCACAATTGCAAAAGCTACTTTGTTCATGCTCCAGTTCATTCACCAATCTGCCACTCTCATTTCCTTTTGAAAGCCTAGATCTGACTGTTTCAATCTCTGGCTTTCATGGGCTGCCCAACTACATGCGGAATGGTGCTTTTACAGTATTGCCCCTTCTGTGCAATCGATCCTTCTGGACCCTTCTGCTCCCCACCACATACAGTCTTCTATACATTTTCATCTTTCTGTGCTTTTCATCAAATCTTTGCCTGAATTATGTCTTCTTCACTTCATTTTCCACAGCCCCATTTAGATGACTTTTCTTTAGTGAAGCCTTTCCAGACCTCTGTCACAAAAACAGTCCTTTCTCTCTGTAACACTTAACTGCCACCAGCATATTACACATACATTTTTTAACACTGAATATACAGGTTTGTGAAATGGAATAGGGAGCTAAGTCAGAAGATCTCAGTTTAAATGAAAAAAATCTTCATTGGTCATTTGCAAGTCAAAAACCTCCCTGAGCCTCAGTTATTTCATTTATAGAATTATAATAAAAACAATTATAGTTACAATGATATATCTCCCGATGGATTTTGAGCACCTTGAATGCAAAATCAACACCTGGTCATTTCCGGGTAGAACTGAAACCAGTCTTACAGACTGGTTTAATGAGGGCAAGAGAAAGTCTTTAAAGATAAGTAATTAGGTGGATGAAAACTCAATCTATAGGGTACTAATTCCATATACTAATTCCATGTAGTAATTCCATGCACAGTACTAGGTTGACAATGAATAAGACACAGTCCCCTCCAGAACCTCAGACAAAACCTGGTCTGTTGGTGCATGCCTGTAATCCCAGCACTCAGAAATATGGTGAATTCAAGGCCAACTCTGGCTTCAGAGCCCTGTTTTGAGAAAACAAAAAATGTTTTGGTACTGGGGCTTGAATTCAGGGCCAATACCTTGAGCCACTCTGCTAGCCCTTTTTTGTGTTGGGTATTTTCAAGACAAGGTCTTGTGAAATATTTGCCCAGGCTGGCCTTGAACCATAATCCTCCTGATCTCTGCCTCCTGAGTAGCTAGGATTATAGGCATGAGCCACCGGGGCTCAGTTAAAACAAAAATTTAAAACCTCACGGGTTTTAACTAACCCGTGACTAACGGGACTAGACTAACGGGAAAGATTGTGTCATACCCAGTAATTTCTGTCAAGCATGATGGCAGAGCTATGCACACAGGGTACAGTGAGAATGTCAAGAAGTAACCTCTAGCCCAGTCCAGGTAAGTGACCGGGAGTCTCAGGTTCTTGAGAAGATAACTAGTGAACTTTCTTGGCATTTATGAATATGTGCAGCAAACCACATTTTAGGCAAAGTTCTAACTTCACTTTTATGAGTCAATAAACTATGCTCATTGTCTGTAGTATCTTTCAGCATCTCTGATTTACTTATTTTAGAGAAAAGAAGGATATGAAAAAAATAGCTGGGACAGAGTCACAGTGCTCTCAGATAAAGAGAATGGGAATGTGTATGACGTATACTTTTGTAGCCATCCACCTGAACCCTACCAACAGTATACCTTTGGTCAAACATTGACTCGGGTTGTTTTTTTTTTTTTTCATTAAAGCAACTATAACTTAGGAAATGACCATATGGTTCCCAAATGCTTCTCCCAAGCTTTGTTTCTTTTACCAAGCATTGATATTTGGCCAATTGATATATTCACAGTTCACAAACCAATACAATATAAAAATGTTGAGAGGGAAAAGTCTTCTCCAGTTTGCCCCTCTTGTTCAGTTCTCATCCACCCTCATAGGTAGAGACAGCTATTAAGACTGACTTCTCTGGATCCTTCCAGTGTTTCTTCAAACAAATGCAAGCAATTCTTGTATATTTTTCTCTTCCCCCTGCTTTCATAAGAAGATCCCCTGACCTGCATCTTGCCTTTCCCTCTAGCACTGTATCTTGATCTGATCTTTCCTATCAGTACTAACAGAGCTTCCTCATTCTTTTAAACAGCTGCACAGCATTACACTGCAGGATATGCCATCGTTTATTTAATCATTCCCCCACTGATGAACTCTTGGGTTGTGTCCAGTCTTTGCTGTTTATCACAAACAATGCTGCAATGAATAAACTGGCATTAATGTAAGCAAGACTATCCTGAGGATAAATTCCCAGAAGTCTCCCAAACTTTAATAAACTTTCATAAAACCTTCCAAAGATTCTTTGGAATGTTCTAAGATGGTGTGACCGGGTTTCCAAATTAGAACCTCAGCTTTCCAAGGATTAACTTTCACATTCCACCAAGAGTAGTTCCTCATTCTTGGCCTGTAAATTACATCTTTCAATTTTTTTCAATAAGGATTTGAAAAAATATTTTATCTGCCTTTCTGGCAACCAACAGTAGTTGGAATGATGTTTCTAAAAAATGAGGGGAAAAAACAATAAAACTTTCTGATTATTCCTCAGTTAATGAATTGCAAGCTCTAGAAAATACTGGATTTTTCTTGATTCATCAGACAGCAGCATTTCTGGAATGACATCTCAGGGATGATGGGTTTGGAGATGAGAACTTGTAACATGAACCTGGACCCAAACAGTGCTACTCCAGCCCTTGCCCCAGGATCATATACCATTTGACCATTTTTTATTACCATCTCTTCTCATTTCTATAGGTTAGTTCTTCACAGTTGTTTTTGGAAAACAGGTTTAAAGACTTGATAAAGTCAGTAGACTTTTGTTGTAGAGAATACATAGTTACCTGAAAAGACCTTAGACCTTTTCTCATTTATTAGATTCTAGATGTATGAACCCACAATGGAAGAATTATAGGACACAATTTAAGATGTGGCAGTGAGAACTGCCACTTTATATATATATATATCTTAAGAAGCTACCCCAGCCACAGTACTATCATTATTAGAAAACAAAATTATCCTTCCACAAAGAACTTCTCTTTGTTTCCATTCCATATGTGTGGAGGGTTTTTGTTTTGTTTTGTTTTGTTTGTTTTTCTTGTTTAATTATAAAGTAAGTGTGTGTTAGTCAGGTTTTTTTCACTGTGACAAAATACCTGAGGAAATTAGCTTAAAGGAAGATTTATTTTTGGCTCATGGTTTCAGATGTTTCAGTTGATGATAGATTGGCTCCACTGCTTTTAGGCCTATGCCAAGGCTGTTTCATGGCAGCCAGGAAGGAGAGAGAGGAGATGGAGCAAGAGAGACAGAAGAAAAAAAGGGAGGAAAGTCTGGGGGACAATATACATCTTTCAAGGCATATCACAGTGACCTATTTCCTCCAACTATGCCTTGCCTTCTAATAGTCCATTCAGCTATGAACTCGTCAATGAGTTAAGCCATTGATGACGTTTGCACATCATGAGCCAATTACCTCTCAATTAGCACTACTAGTTGGGGACCAAGTCTTCATTCAACAAAAGAGCCTTTGAGGTGGGGAGACACTTCATATCAGAACAATAAGAAAAGGTACTTAAAAACAAAATACAAGATTAACAAGTGGCAGCAAATAACCACCCAGAAAGTTTTCCTGAGTGTCAGTGCTCTCTCCTTAGAAAATCTACAATTCATAGAACCATCCAAGCTCTCTGAAGAGCATAGTGTCTAGTCCCAGCTATGTTTAAAACTGTCTTTCACTTTAAAAATGCCTCACTTAAAGATTCTAGTTTCACTTTTGGCCACCGCCTCCCCCACCTTCTTATCTGCCAAGACTTAAACTCTAATCTTAGTTTATATCCAGAATTCCTTTTTAGGTGAAAAATTATACTTAATAAAAATTATTTGTGCTCCTGGCCCCTGAGTATCTAACAGCAGTCTACTAACTATATGTTGTTTCCTTCTGAAGACTATGGTCTTTCTTTATTCTCAGCTCATGAGATTGGGGAGGGAAGGGATACCCCAATCCTGACCCCCATCCCCACTTTAGGAGTGAAGTATGACCCTGGTCTAGACCATCTAGTATATCTTATTCCCCTGGCTACAGTAATCAATTCCAGATCTACTAGAAAAAGTCAGCTTTGGAAGCTGACAGTTCCTAGAACACCTTACATTCAAACTGTATACCTGAGGGGAGAGCTTATCTAAGAATGGAACTAATATTGAAGATGCTTAATTGAAAAAATGCAAAGAGAGACTTCAGGTCCTGGGTCACACTGTTTAGAGCCTTGGATCAAGCTTCAAGTGAATCAGATACGTTAAATTGTGGGCCAAAAAATTTACCTTATTAATCAAGCTAGTTTGGGTTACATTTTTTTTCTCTCTGGCAATCAGAATTTTTAGTTGATAGAATATCTTCAGACTAAATTAGAGGAATTCAGCTCATGTTGTTCCCATGGTTTGAGAAATTATTTTCCTTATTAGTTCCTCTATGCTTGGCAGCAATAATGCTACCTTTGCAGCATACCCATGGATTGATCACCAAGCCAGAGTCCTTGCTCCAGGGACTCAACCTACTCTATGCTTAAAAGCAGCCAGCTGGTAAAGTTCAAGAAGGAATGGAACAAATGGCATCCTGAACAAATTAAGCCAATTCATTTTGAGGGTAAGTTCTAGTTTACTTTGACTGAAGTTGTTTGCATACATTTCTGGCTCAAGCTTGTAGCATCTGAACTGAACTGACTCAAAGTTACATGGGAAAAAAAATTTGGAAGGTTACAGTTTTATTCTAGCTTGAGAGAATTATGCAACACAAAATCAAATTGCACCTGATTTATTATGGTACAATATGGACTGGACTGGGAGGGAGGGGTTTTTTAATAATATTTGTGTGTGTGTGTGTGTTACTGGGGCTTATACTCAGGCCTTCACCTTAAGCCATTCCGTCAGTCCTTTTTTGTGTTAGGTATTTTCAACATAGGGTCTCTCGAACTATTTTGCCTGGGCTGGCTTCGAACCGTGATGCTCCTGATCTCTGCCTCCTGAGTAGCTAGGATTACAGGTGTGAGCCACCAGCACCCAGCAATAATAATCTTGATACTTTTTAAAAACTTAGTCTAGACTGCATCCAAAATGAGCATAAAACCTACCCTTTGGATTTTCTTTTAATATTTCTAATCCACATGAGCACACACTAAGTTACTAAAATACAGGGAAAATACCTTTTGCAGTTTTGCCTCTTTTAGAACAAACATTTTTGTAGATAAAGCACTTATCTCTGTTTGAAAATTATTTCCTTCCTTTTTTTTTTTGTGATGCTGGGTTTGAACTCAGGGCTTCATGCATAATATGTAGGTACTCTACCACTTAAGCCACTCTACCAGCACCTCCCCCCAAAAAATTATTTCTAGCTAGAGGAATATTCTGTCAGTGTCTTAAGGCCCTATGACTTAAATGAGCAATCTTAGGACAGAATTATTCTCTGGGAAAATGGCATTGAAAATACAAGCTCAGAATATCAACCGAACCATTTTAAAGTAACCTGATGGATATGCTCTGATGTGAAATATTCTTCGTTTCATTGCTTCCATAATTTAAAAAAAATTTCAAGACACTTACAAAATGCTCAGCTCGTTCTAGGATATGTTTTGTAAGTGGGTGGTATGCAAACAAGAGATAGAGTGACAGATGCCTTTACATATTTTACAACAACACCTCTTGCTTAGGCATGTGTAAGTAGAGCTGGATAGATATGGCAAGATGAAAAGAGATGTCTTATACAGGTGGCACACGTGAGCAGGACAGGTCTTCCAAAATGGATGGAGCTATGCAAGCATCTGTCATGAACATGTGTGCATCTGTCACACCTGTTTTTCTGCAAAGAAATTGCTACTTGTAAATGCAGCCAGATTTACAATACAGCAGATCTGATTCTTCAGAATCAGATACCAAGGTTTCCTGAGCTCAGTTCAGTTTTCCATTAGTTTATGAGAGACTATGGCCACCTAAATAGATTGCATATCTCTTTGTGCTTCTTCTGAGACTTTAATGTTTCCTCTGACTCTGTTATTCAAAACTAAAGTTTCAGGTTTAAATTCTTTTACTTGATCTGAAAAAAAATCATGATTAATCTTATAGCATTAAATTCATTGGCAATGTGCTTTGAAGGGAATAAACTCATGTTCTGCAAAAGGGCTTTGATATACAGAATTTCAATGCTTCAAATGATGTAATTTTCTATAATATTTAGCTTGCCATTTTTAGTTCAGTATTCAGATAATAGGAGACTTCGAAGAAAAAGCTAAAGAGAAGCTAATTTGCCTGGTAGTGCTTCTGTTCTTTTGTTCTTTTAGAATCTAAAATTAACTAACATCTGCAGTGTCAACAAGGACTCCATATGGCATTCAAGTTTGTACTTTTCCTAAATAATGCATTTGAGGCAATGTAATCTGAGTAGTTCTGAGGTAATAATGAATAGAATGCCTTGTATTATATAGCACTTAATAGTTTCAAAATCATTTAACAACTAGGACCTTATTTGTTAAATGCCTCATAACGTGTTAAGAACAGGTATTTTTTTTATTTCTGTCAACCAGATAAAATAACAGAGGTCCAAAGTGTCAATAGACATTGTCACAAACTTGGTAAGTAGCAATCTCATAATAAAACCAAGGCCATCTGGTCCTACCCACTGCCTCTCCACCACTTACCAGGTTCAGGTGATTGACAGCCCTTATTTTTAAAAATCCATGTTTTCAAAATAATAGATTCCATAAACAACTCTGTAGGAAAATGCAACAACTCAGTACCAGAAAATAAATAAAATTTCAAAGGTTTAATGAATCTCATTTGCTCAATTAAGTTAGTAGATGTAGCATCTACTAACTTCTACAGAAGTTCATTTAGTCACTATTTTGATTTTCTACTGTACCTTCAAAACAAAATTTTTCACCAAAATGCTTGTTTTCTTTGTGAAATCATAACTCATAAATCTTTATTAGTCATATTTAGCATATTCAAAAACTTTCCCATAAGAAATGTTGCAACTAAGAATGGTTTACTCACAATAATAAATATAAATTATGTCTACCTAAGTTTTGAAATACTTTATTTCAATTCAAACTTCTGTAAATTTATGTATCGTAGCAATCATTCTGAAATTCTAGGACAAAAAGAAGCAGTGGCTTGAAGTTAAACAGTGTATTAGAAACATACTGGTACACAGGCATAAATTAAGAAAAACCCCAATTTTTTTAAAGCATAAATAATGCTATTGCAATCCTACTTTATAGAAACTTCTAGCTATGTAGTATTACTATTTTTACTTTTAAATGCAGTGAAATTTAATTGCTTCCATTTCTTGAAAGTTTGAGGCTGAAAAATTTATGAATGCTGGCATTCTTGAAGTGGGACACTGTGAATCTGTAATACCAGAAAGGTGCTGACATTCTCCAGCTTTGACAGGCAAATGTATTTCCAATGAGTAGAAGCACAGGACTACACTGGCAAAAAGAGCCACCAGCAAGAATTTTAGTCATGATTTGGCCCAGTTAATGCTGGTTCTGTGGCGGCTTCACAAAAGTGCATCTTAAAGAAGCATCTTCTACCAAGTGGAAAGCTGGCAGGAAGCAGCATTCAATGCTGCTGACAGCACAGTGACCAGAGCTCACTTAAAACTTTCTTAAAAACCCTTTCCATTAGTTGTTCGAATATGTCTCAAATATTCACAAACAGAAAAAGCAATATTTAAACTTTATGCAGTCCAAACATTCTCATGACTCTCATAGACTACCTACTCTGTGTCGGGGATTTGTGGAAATACACTAATGACCTTTCTGGAAAAAGTCATCTACGATGTTCTCTCTCCACACAGGAGCATTCCTGGACTTGGGAGCCATAAGAAATGGTACCTAGATAGAAAGAAGCAGAGAAAATGACATGGAATATACAAGTAAATGGGAAGAATTGAGAAGAGTTGGAGAACTGACCTAGGAAAACTTTGAAAGAGGAGGTTGAATATCATTCAAGAAGGCAGTGGTATCTGTGAGGAGGGCTGATAGGCCAGTGACTGGTGACAATATTCAGAGGTAATGCACTGCAGAGAGATGGCGAATGCAGAGACCCAGCAGCACAAGGAAGGGTGGCACCAAAGCGCTTCAAGTATCCACACCATGGCAGCTTCGTTTCTTTCCCCCTCCTCACCATGCTTTCATCTCTGCACTCCACTTCAAGAAAAATCTGTGTTCATAGGCCCCAGTTTGTTTAACTTAGGTCTTATTCAAACACTGTATCATTTATGGATTCCGGGACTGGTGGCCACTATTTAACAATGACTTCATCACTAATCAATCAGAATTGGAATGATTGGACTTTGTTTCCACTCACAACCATAGATCTACAGCAAAGTAATGTGGTCCCTTGGCTCCTCTACTGATTCTGATAAATGGACTGGATGGAAAATGATGGAAAGGCTCATGAAACTCTCATGATAGTCCAACTCTTTTTCTGCCAGATTGGCTGAGGAAAAAAATGCAGCTCAGCTAATCACATCAAACCAAATTAGCCAATACCTGTATTGTCTGTCTGAATTATAAAACATAGTGGTACATCCTGTTCTCCTGCAGTGATTAGAAGCATGAGTCGGAGGAAGTAGTGGGCCATGTCTATACTATACAAAATAACTAGACAGCCCAGGGCACTCCCGCACTTGCCATTGAAACATGTTATTTGAATACTGATATAGTGATGATTATTTTCAAAATTAGACACAATACCACTCCCTCTTCCCCTTCTTGCTCAGATGCAGCTGAACAGTGACTCTCAGATCATGGGAGAAGGACATGGCCTTGTCAGATGACTCAACTACATACAAATAGTTCATTAACTTGCCTTTCCCCAAACACCAGGTCCTTGTGTATCATTGCCACAGGAAGAAATTAGGTCCCCAGAGGTCATCCCTGAAGGAGTATCTGTGGAGGGGAGATGGACCCCTGTGACTTTGTCTTACACACTTAGGGTAGCCTTTGGGAACCTGTGAACTCACAGGAATCTGATGTCTTCTGCATGAAAAATACTGAGAATCAGGAAGAATGAAATACAGTGTGGTTTATCCCGGAGTCCTCATCCTGCCAGACATGCCACAGGGTGGAGTAATCCTTGCTATCACAAATAAGTCAGCCTTGAGTGGATCAACATGTTTAAAAGACATTTCCAAATATGTCTAAAAGTCTAGGTATGGAAATTTAAGTCTCAATTAGGTAGGCAGATTTAGACTAGAACAGAGGTTGGAAACTAAAAATTGAAGAGGCACTATGATAATAACAGGAAGAGCCAGCCCTGTCAGTAAGTAGTTGTGTGCCTTTGATCATTAAGTCCATGTCTCATGTGCTCCAACTCTAAAATGAGCACTACAGTGAAAAGAATTTCATTGTAGAAAAGACTTCTGAGGAAACTCTTTGAGATAGGCGTTTATGTTTTCTGTCCCCTTTCGATTTTTTTCATGCTAACTGGCTCTGTGTGTCTTTGCCACAGGAGAGGCTTATGACTGGACTTCCAGGCTCTAGTTCTGAATAAATCTATGGAGGAGAATAGGTTTGAGAAGAGCCATACTGTTGTCCCAAACTAGAAAGATCTGTGGTTCCAGAAGCAGCAAGGATGTGCTCTTCTTGGCGGTACCCCTTGATATATATGCCACAGGATGCTAAGTCTTTGCCAGAGCCTCTCTGTTTTAGAAAATAGCAGAGGGACCAAAGGGACCTTGCGGGGTGGGAGTTACCCATGTGGACTAATGATGAGAAGAGCCACCAGAGGTTTTAGTGCTTCTTAAGACACTCAGTTACTGCCAGAGCCTTCAGTGAATGTACAGATAACTCCAAGAAAGACCCAAGTTCATTTTCCTATCAGTTCAGTGAGGTGGGAATGCCAACATTAAATTGAATTCTGAAGACCATCGTGGTGAGACGACCATTAGTCTAATTTGTTTCTCTTTATTATTTACTGAAACTAAGCCCAAACAAATCTTGCACACTATAGGAAATATATTTGCCTGGGGTTGACTTCACCAAGGGTTGACTTTCTCCAGTCATCCATATCATCTTCTCATACCAGCCCTTTCTGGGCTCCACGTTTTCACACATTTTCACATGTTTTATCGAGAAAGGCTGATAACACTTTGAAAAACATCACACAACCTTTCCCTGAATATTTTCTTCAAAATTGGAAAGTTATATCTTTTGTGCCCAGTACCATCTATTTGATGTCAGAGGAGTAACTTAGGGTCGTACCACATGACACGCCTGTCACACCAAGTCTTTGGTCCGCCCATGCTCTGGGGCCATGTATCTTTTTTTGGAGTTTCTGATAAAACATTTAAATCTCATACGCAATTGTTTTTATTGTGGCTTCTACTGTTGTTGAAGGGTATTTTGGAGTTTCAAGACTGTGTTGCAGCTAGTAAGGGACAAAATCATGCAGCTGGTAACCTAGCACAGGGACTGCAGCTTTTTTTAGTCTCTGAAAGCATTTATTTGACTTTAGCTCATGCATTTTGTTTTGGGTGGAGGGAAAAGATATAAATTGTTGCCATGTTCTTCT
Source organism: Castor canadensis (assembly GCF_047511655.1). Lineage (NCBI taxonomy): Eukaryota > Metazoa > Chordata > Mammalia > Rodentia > Castoridae > Castor > Castor canadensis. Next base: position 40,207,829 of record NC_133397.1, on the reverse strand, counting down.
AGGGCCATTTTCCCGCCGTGGCTTGCTTCATTCTTAAATTAATTCTCCTAATTAAGAGGGCCTGTGTTCTTGATTCAGTAAAAATAATGTTTGGATCACTTTGTATTTCATGCCAAATGGCCTTTCTCAGATCTTTTTTTTTTGTGGTACTGGGACATCAACTCAGGGCCTTCACCTCGAGCCACTTCACTCCTTTTTGTGATGGGTATTTTCGAGATAGGGTCTCTCGAACTATTTGCCTGGGCTGGCTTCGAACCGCACCATCCTACTGATCTCTTCCTCCTGAGTAGCTAGGATTATAGGCGTGAGCCACTGGCACCCCGCCAGATTCTACTTCTTAAAGTAGAATTTATTCCTTCTTTCTTTATTCAATGAGAAATGAAAGGAAGTCATGCAAAACTTTCAGAGCAATGATTACAATATGAGAACTTGTAGCTCTAGCCAAAAAAAGAAAAGAAAGAAAAAGCAAAAAGCAATGCTAAGGATGAAAACAATATGAGGTCTTACTCACATTGCTCCAACCAAAAACTGGAGAATAAAGAACAGCTCCCAGGAAAAGTAAAGGAATGAAGACAACAGAGAAAAGCAGGGGTACAGAAAATAATTACAGTCATATAAACTAATAAATCAGTCTGGGATGATTTTTAACAAAATCACTTTCAAATTAAAGTTTAAAAAAAACCACGAATTTGGGAAAAAAAAAAAAAACCTCATTGCCAGAAAAATGGACTTTAAAAAAAACTTTTTTTCTAAAAAAAAAAAAGTCTGTTTTGAACTAAGAGCCTCAAGAGTCAAGGTTAGAAGAAGTTGAAACAAAGCAAAGTGACAGACAAGTACATTACCCATGGCCTTGCCCCATCTACCCCATGTGCCAGATAATGCTCCCAAAAGGCACATCTCTTGTCCTATGTGGTCTTCTTCCAAAGGGAAATGGTGGCTTAGTCAACGACATTAGTTCTATGTCACTATGTAAGAAATATTCCAAAGCTGAATGCTTAAAACAACCACATTTGCTATTGTTCCTTTCTGCCAGGTGCAACTTGGCTGGTTCCCTCCACTGAGCACCGAGCTCTGTCATATGATTACAATCCAGGCATGGGCCTGGAGCTGTAATTACCTCAAGGTTCAATTGTTCCATTCCGTAGCTCACTCGGGCTTCCAATCTCCCACGGGCTGTTGGACTGAAGAACTCAGTTCCTCACTGGTTGCTGCCCAGAGGCTACCTCAGTTCTGTGCCATGTGACACGATGGGTGCTTCCCAGCCCCCAGAGTTTTGCAGCGGTCTTCTCTCCAAGCAAGTGTGACAAAGAAAGCCAAGAGAGTGCAAGGCAGATGGAAGTCACAGTCTTTTGTAATCTAATCTCAGCATTGTCATCCCATTGCTTTGTTAGTGTTTTACTCACTAGGATCAAGTCACTAGGACAAGCTCACATTCAAGGGGAAGTAATCGTCTAAGGGAGTGAATAGCAGGAAGCAGTCTTTGGGTACCCACCACATCAACCGTCATTTTATAGCATGAAAATAATGATTTGCCGTCTCAAGATCAAGAATATCTTTGAAAAAAATATAGCTCCTATCTCCTATAGTCGTCAGCAAATGGCTTTCTCTGTTTGATTCCTATGCCATCAAATCATCTTAGCCAGTAAGCAAACCATTTGAATCAGTTAAAGAAATATTCATAAACACCTTTACTTGGAACCTCAGCTCTATTTGGGCAGGCACTTTATCCATTACATTCACTGTTGGACCCCCAGTGCCTACTGTAGGATGTAATATACAGTAGATACTCAACATACAGTTTTTAAATGAGTGAATTCTACGATATCATGTGTTGTACACTTCGCTGCACTGTTCTAGAAACAGAGCATCAGAAACACTTACATTTGTACCCAAGAGGAGGCTTGGGGCTCCCAAAGGTGGGACCAGCTCATTTCCACTGTCGTAAAAGCTCAGGGTTTCTTATATAAAAGGGTGCCAACTCCATTTTTCTCATAGTGAGATAATGGCCTTTTCTCCTTCAACAAATCTTATTTATGGCCTATCACTCATTGTGCCTATAAAAGATCACAAATTAAAAAGAAAATTAAACCTGGCTTTAAAAAATAAATACTAACATACTTTTTTAACAGTATAAAAGCATAGAAAATTCTTATCCATTGACCACCTCCAAAGGTACTGAGTATAACAGTTTCTTAGGTAGCCTTCTAAATATTTGCAAAGCAAATATAACATATATTTTTTCTTTTCACATTTAGTATGCTTTTTATCATTTAATAATATATTTGAGAACCCATATAGACTTATCTCAATTTTTCCTGGCTGCATGATATTCCATTATACAGCTGTACCATGATTTACTTGAGTCCCTATTCAGTAGACATTTGTTTCCACTTCCTGCCAATTCCTTAGGTATTAACCGGTGCTGCAAATGGACATGCCTATTTTTGTGTATTTTAATGAGTTTATCATACATACAAGTTCCTAATCATGGAATGGGTAAATGTACATTTAAAATTTAAAGCCTGTTTATATTGTGAACCAAAGCACAAATACAGAAAACAAAACAGAACAGACATCTAGGGCTTGCTGGATTGTTATAAGGCAGTGCCATCTTAAGCATCACTCAGATCAAAGTCAGCCACTCCCAGCCCATATCTTTTTTAATTTCAGAAAAGTTTCTTAAATATTTGTTCTATGCCTTTGCTTTGAGTTTCTTTTTCAGGGACTCCTGTTATTGTTATGTTGGATCTTCTTTGTCAATCATCAGTATTTGCCACTTTTTCTTGAATCTTTTTGATTCTTTCTTTGTATAGATTTTAAGGGTTTTCTTCCTTTTTACCTTATGTGTACTTTTAAGTATTATTAGTTGCATTTATTTGTTCTTGTCCTCCTTCTTAGTTTTATTTCTGAATTACACTTTTCTTTTATTTCTAATTCTCTCCCAAGTTTTGGTTCCTCATTTCTGAGTTTTTATAATCTAGATTTATGTTTTCCTGTCATACACACACACACACACACACACACACAGCTCTCCTAATGCCTTTAATTTCATTTTGAAACTGTAGTTTGTGAGGTTGATCTTGCTTATTCAGCTCCTTATTCTCCTTTACCAAACAAGGTTTGACCTTGATCTTTTTCTGTTGTTTATTTCTATGTAAATTAGTTTTCCTGTATTTTTAGACAGAGAAATGGTTTAGTTTAAAAGACATGGCTCAGAAGATAGAGAAGCTAACATCCCAGAGGTTTCTGCTTTATAGTTTTTGTGAAGTGTATAAACACAAGGTAGCTTGCTTTCTGAAATTTCCTAGCTCTATTTTCTCCCTTTTTATCTGAAATTTCTCTTTTTATTGCCCTAATCCAGCTCTTTTTTTTGTTGTAATCCCCAAAATTTCTTTTCAGCCTTGGGTCCTGTCCTCAAAAGATGCCCTGGTTTTTCAGCCTTATGAATTGGAGGGATTAGACTGCTTCAAAAACTCAGTTCTTATTGTGTGCTGCATGCCCACACCCATTCATTATTGAAAAGGTCAAAATCCCTATGGACTAAACTGCTGTTATCACATTAGACACTGTGCTTTCCAGTGAAGATCTTGGCTATCTGGGGGCTTTCCTGTTCCCAGATCCATGAGATAACACTATTCCATCCCTTTGCTTTTTCCTGCATGAGCATTGACAGTAAGCATGCCTTGTGGCTCTCCCCTTCCACTAGTGTTTTGAAGTTCATGGAGATTTGTCACCTAGCTTTATCATAAGCATTTCTAAGAATTTTCAGCTTTCCTGTTCTCTTTAGTAAAGTGTTCTGGGAAATTTTCAAATAATTCTTTTTCTGTCATCTTTCTAGTACCCTCTTCTCATTTTAAAATTTGATAGCAATTACTAAATTTCTTACAGGATTATATGCCTCCTCTGGGTATTTTCCTTAAATTAATTAAGACTTCTTAATTCTAAAAGCAAAAGAAAAATGTTGAACATCCCTAGAAGTTAGACATCCTATGTATTCTTGTTTTTAACTGTAAGTCTATGAACAGTTATCAAAATGTTTTGTAAATGAGGGTTGGTGAGATTTAAAATTCTCTAGAATCTTTACACAATCTTTATGGGCTGCTCTGAAATGATTAGTGCAGTTGGAGGATAGGAGAGCATGCTGACTTTCGGAGATCCAATTGGGAGACAATGCAAATGAATCCTTCCATAAGCCATTGCATTTTTGAAGCAGAAACTAAAGACTTCTGTGGAGCCAAGTTTGGACCCAAATATGCTGGAGGAGTTTAATTGGGCATTTCTCAAACCACGGGTCACATGTCTGTGTTTCTTCAGATTTCTGTAAAAAATCAAGTCATCTGGGATGCACAGGTGGGTTTTATTTATTCCTCTATTTCAACAGGCTTCTTATTAACAACAAGCATCTTCTGACAGGGACTTTTAGTTATGTTCTCAAAAAGCAGCTTTTTCAGACCTCTTCTTTAGTTTATGCATATACTTTGCAAATGAATTCAGGACCTCTAAACTAGCAACTGATGTAGTATTATTTAATCAAGTAATACAGACATTTAAGATAGAAAAAGAAAACATTCTCTATTTGACTTATCTTTCCAGACTGGGATGTGGATCAAGTCCTGGTCATTGACGCATATATTTTAGAGTATCAGATTCAACAATTTCTTCCTTGGGTCAACATTTGTTCCTGTGAATTTTATGCTTACTCTCAACTCAAGGAAATGTGATGTCTCCTACTCAATGGCTGGATCATGTAAAGGTGTGGATCCCACCTACATCTCCATTCAGCCCTGTTGGCTTGGAACCTATAACTAGAAAACTCAGTAGAGGAGTTGGGGAGTTCTAGAACAATGATGATTCTCCAGGCTAGATTATAAAGATGTAGAGTGGACCAGTCCAGTAAAAGATTGAAGACCCCCTGGAGCACCACTGCTATCAGTTGTCATGTTTTTTAGCTTCTCCTTAATGAATGACCCTTTTTGAAGATATACCAATGAAATCCTAAAAAAACATCATTTTCTAGAACTCATTAACTTAATTAAATGTGTATTGCTGTTAGATTAATATAAATTCTACAAAAATACTACCCCACAGCTCATCTACATGGCTCCAAATGACTATTACCTCCTAAAACTTAAACTGTGCAACACTATAGCCCATAGATACATCCCATGGAATGCGATCCATCCATTAAAAACATTAGTAGCACTAACCAAACTTTCACCAGACATCTGTGTTAAGAGGCACAATCTACAGGATGGTGGGCTATTTCTCACACACTTACCAGAGTGAAGACCCATCAAGTATTTGCTCTATCTTTCTTGTACGTGAGGAACCACAATAAATCAAGACCAGAGTCTAGTTAATCATTGCTAAATGCCAAAGTTTGCAATCGGCATTTGTGAAGTATGAAATGTCAAAAGCTATACTTTTAAACTCTCTACATGAAGATACTATTAATTGCCAAAGTTTATTTGGTTTAAGAGACCTATTTACTCCTCACTGCATTAGCTACACTTTAGTTGGGGAAGGGAAAATATTTTCTAAATATTTTAAAATATTGTTTTCTAATATCTAAAAATATTGTTATATTTTTAATACATACCATGTGAAAAGGAAAAAAAATTATGAGAAAGAACCAGACAGGATAGAAGAGAAAATGGAGTTTAGTGAAGCACATAAAGGTTAAAGAGAAGATAGGGTTGTGTAAGGAAGAAGGAGAGGGTTAGTTATTTGTTGTTTTGCATGATGAAAGGAAGCATGTGTTTTGTTTTGTTTGGCTTTGTGTGTTTATTTTTGAGCACCAAGATGAGTGTGTAAATATGTGGAAAACCAAACTCAGGAAAGAGAAGGTAGTAGGAGAGGAGGGGTTTTAAAGGAATGTCTAGATAGCTGTTTCCTAGACTGTTTTGTTTGTTTTTGCAAAAAGGAACATTATACATCAAGGAAGAAACATGGATTAACAAACAGTGGTGTGAAATACTGACCTGTTTATTGTCAAAGAATTACATAAACATCGACTTGCATGTATATAGGATCTTAGTAGTCTATATCTTGCATGTTTATTGTCCACTCTTTTGGTAACCAAACATGTCAATAAAAATATAAGGAACTACAAAAGTTCCAGAGAGGCTTCAGAAATGGCTTAGGGATTGATCACGTACTGTAGGGGGTAAAGCACTAAGGAAAGAGGACCAAACAGGAACGTGATTAAATTTTATGAAAATGTGAAGCCTATATACTGTTCAATGAGTAATGGTTCACCAGATTATCCAGTGCTAAAAGGGAAGAAGGAACACTTTAACTATGAAAGAAGTAATTTTAGAACACATAAAGATATTCTAGGCTGGGTACCAGTGGCTCACATGTGTAATCCCAGCTACTCAGGAGAAAGAGATGAGGAGGATAACAGTTTGAAGCCAGCAAGGGCAAATAGTTTGTGAGACCCTCTCTTGAAAAAAATAAATCACAAAAAAAAGGACTGGTGGAGTGGCTCAAGGTGTAGGCCCTGAGTTCAAACCCCTGTACTGAAAAAATAAAAAATCCTACTTTACTCTTTTTTTTTTTTTGAGGAGAAAGGAAATGTTTACTTGTCATTAATCTTTTGAATATAACCACCATAATTTCTGCAGGGTTACATTAGTCATAAACTTGATTAATAACTCTTGCAGGACTTCACAATTTTAAGGCTAAGGTTCTGACTAAGGTAATACAGTTATCAATTTAATATAAATGAAACTTTTTTTTAAAAAAGGATAAAAGCAATCTGACTTCTAAAAGGAAAATATTAATCACTCAGACTTTAGTAATGTAAGTATAATCCAGTACTACAAAGAGAACGATCTCACAGGAGATCAGAAAGAAGCACCGCTATTTTCTTCTATAACATGTTTTGGTCATTAGCATGCTAGTATGAATAAGGCATCATGTCAGGCACTGGATACAAAAAGTGCAGCTAGGTGTGCAGAAGGAAGGTGGGAGCGGAGGCAGACAGAGCTCTCCAGTGTCTTCTCCTCCGCAGAGCAGCAGCAGGGTTTTCTTATAGTCCCCAGATGTGTCGCCCTTAATCATGGAATAAAGAGACGTGGCGAAATTCTTCCTGAACTCCTTCCTAATGTTAAACAGATCAATCTCACTCCTGGACACCAGGACTCTGATGAGGGTGAGATCATCGGTCCCAGCTCCCTTCATAGCATAGTAAAGGGTCTCTGCAAGGTAGGCAGGTATGCTTCGAACTGATTTCACAACAGCAAGGAGTAGTTGCTCCGAATTACCAGAAGTCTCCCGGTCAATGGTTTCCTCAATTTGAAATCCTGATATAGTCATGTATTTATCAAACACCCTTCTCATGAGACACACTTCGTGTTCCAAAGATGGTGATAAACTTTTCTTCATCTGTCCGCCATTTAAGCTCTCCAGCCTGAAACAAAGCCTGAGCATCTTGTTGAATTTGAGCTTCATCAATTGCAGCATCAGGGTCTCTATTAGCCTGAGGTATCGCCCACCACGTCATCTTCCAGGCTTCAGCCATACTCTTCTTCATATACTTGTTTTATGGCTCTTAGCTGTTCAGGCGTCCTTGAAGCAATAATTTCTGTCAATACTTTTTCATTTGTCCCAGCTCCCTGCTTAAGAGCATGCTTCAGTTCATAGGCATCAGAAAGTCGAGAGGGTTTCATCAGAGCCACGATTAATTTTTCAAACTTTCCAGTCAGTTCTGATTTCAGGTCATCCAGAAGGTCCCTGCCAAATAGAGTTTTAAAAGCCTCGGCAATTTCCTGGCGCTGAGCATCGCTTTGAGATGTCAACAGAGTCAGGATGCTCTCCCCATCGGTGCCCAGGCCTTTCATGGCATTCCGGAGAGTTTCTGCATCAGCCCGATCATCAAATCCAGGGAAGTCAGTCACGGTGCCTCTGAGAACCTGGGCCATGGCGCCGTGTCCGGTCAGGCGAAGGTGATGCAGGACCAGACGGGGGACCCAAGCACCCGCAGAGTGCGGCGCGGGGCGGCGGCGGGCAAGAGCGAGCCGAGACACGGACGCGAGGACCTGGCAGCTGCTTTCCAAGCAACGGAAACCTGTACTTTACTCTTGAGTTATAAATACATCACACCAAGAACTACTACATTCATGAACAAAATAAATGCCACAGGGATTTAAATAGCGGCGTGGATAAAGTAGTCACAGTGAGTTGTTAAAGGGAGTTAGAGCTGTTTAGGGTATGTCCAACACTTTGTAAAGCTGATATACTGAAGATTAATTTTAACCTTCCACTGGCCATTTCTTGGTTTGTGTATCAACAGTGCTTTTCTGAATGAGCCATACAAGGACTCATCTGTGACACCGTGGCATAGCACCTGGAGTGTAAGGCTTTCTTACACTTTACGGAAGTATCATATTCTGAACACTGATGTTGTTGACCCAATATCCTAATACTCCTGGGTGTCACTGTGGTTTTTGTCACTGTGGTGTCCAATGAGTGGCTTATTCCTTTTTTTTTTTTTTTTTGCGGCACTGGGTCTTGAACTCAGGGCCTACACCTTGAACCACACTACCAACTCTTTTTGTGCAGGGTTTTTCGAAATAAGGTCTTGCAAACTATTTGCCCAGGTTGACTTCAAACCTTAACCTCCTGATCTCTGCCTCCTGAATAGCTAGGATTAATTAACAAGGATGGACCAAGACAGCTGTGTTCATAGGCCAATTTGGTATTGCATCACACAGATATTCTTTAAGCATGTACTTATTGTTTATTTTAAAACTGCCTAACAGGCACAGGGGGAAGAGGATAGGATCAGTGTCTTCTCTATTGGCTCAACTATTTGACTCTGACTCAAACATGAACCCTGTGCTCTGTAGAACATGATCTCTGTAGTTAACCATACCCCAAGTCCTCTTTGAAAGCACAGGAGTAAAAGTCCCTTGTTACTTGAGCAGCCCCTTGCAACCCTCATCCTTCTGCTGCCATCCCATGTGGCTTCCTGAGAAGATTCCTAGGAACCCCACTTATCTCTGTTTTGTTACATTTCTGTATATAGGTTGATTCAATACACAGCGTACAGATTCCATGTGTGTTACACTTACAGAGCAATGCGTGGAGTTCCATCCTTAAATTTAAATCTTCAGCTAAAACAAAAAGAAGAGAGAGAAAAATTATTCTGTAAATTTGAGATTTTTACTTAAACTATTTACAGTGGTCACAGATGGTCACTAAGTTGGCACTTGGTGAGAGAAGCGATTGTGTTATTTCGTGTTATTTCTGTTCCCACGTCATCTATTCCAGTGTGGTCAGACAATGCTGAGACAAATGGTGAGCAGATAATTTGAGAGAACATGATGCTGGGTCACTTCCTCATTTTCCTCTTGGTTTGGTCCTTGAAGAAATTTTATGACCATTATAGTTTATTCTCACATTCCTCATGGTGAGAATCAATTCAGGCTTATGAAAGGAGGAGCCCTAAGTTTGATATTCTTGGTAATGACATATAAGAGGACCTTCTTTCTAGAGTTCTTTTTGCATAGTAATGTAGTTAATTCCTCAGTAACAGGTGAAATAAGCTGGGAAAAGCCCAGACTGTAATCCCCTGGGTCGACCAAGAATATAACAGTCTCTGAGATGGAAGCATGGATGGAACAAGTGTGGAAGCTTCAATATCAAGTGTCATGGTACCTGGAGAGAAGCCAGTGGAGAAAGTCTACTGGACACAGGAGATTAGATGGAAGAACTCAGTTCTAAGGAGAATTTCCAGACAGCAGAAGATCCCCAGTGTCCTTCCAGTTTAACATGGTCCCCTTGCTCTAGCCGCTCATGATCAGCATAGATTGCCAGTGTAGAGCAGGAAGAAGTTGTCCTTTCTTTGCCTGTGACTTACCTGGAGCCAATCTACTTTGGCAATAAGCCACTATGGCAGGATGGGTATGCCTCCACCACAGTTTCTTGGGTAAGCCTTGCTATTTTCAGCCAACTTTCCCCAGCTCTTTGGTTTCAGGATGGATTCTACAAAAACAGCTCTGCGTTTCCTAGCAAGATAGGGTTTGACAGATTCTCCTCCACTGACTTAAATCAGGTCAGATGCCTGCTGAGATGTCCCCTAGGCAGATCCCAGAGACTGTGGCTTCTTTGGGTGTTTATGCTCTGTGGGTCTGAGCAGACTACCAGGTGAACAGACTCATCCATGTGGCACTGCCACCAAGGCCACAGGAAGGCACAGCAATCCTCTGGGGACTTTCCCTTGACACTCCTGATCAGAGTCACTGCCATCATTTCAGGTCACTGACTAAATGAGCTTGTTTCCCCCAGCACAGAGAGTTGTGCTAGAAAATCTGGGCCAAACCTCTAGGAGGCAGAGCCTCTAGGACTCTAGTTTCTGTAATTGAGTAGCTTTCTAAGCAGTCACTGGAGTCTCCATCTTAAGTAGAGTTCATGGGAAGTTTCAGGAAAGGAAATGAAGATGGGTGGCCATGAAATTTGGGACTGGGAAGAGATGCATCTTTCTACACTGTATGCCCCTATAGCCTCTGTTCCCTAGGTAAGGTACTTGGGGCCAATCTCAGGTGTCACTGGGAGGTCCTGTACTCCCTCAGCCAAGCTGGGCCATATTGTATAAAAGCAGGAGTCTCAGGGAAGAAGTCCAGTTACAGTGGAGAAGTAATTAATATTGTGCAGAAGAATAATTCTGCACAATATGGTATGGGCAAGATGAGGACAACAAACGTACTCCATTTAAAAAAACAGGTGCTGTGGCGGTACACATCTGCAATCCCAGCACTTGGGAGGCTGAGGCAGAAGGGTTGAGAGTTTGGTGCCAGCCTGGGCTATATAGCAAGACCCTTTCTCAGAATGATGAAAGAAGGAGAGAGAGAGAGATAGAGAAAGAGAGAGAGAGAGAGAGAAGCTGCTGCAAAATAACATTTATCTGGATCCCTTCAAAATTCAGATAAGAAGAAACATCCAGCTGGGAAAATTCTCCATCATGTATGTAACCTTCCTGGCCAGAAGAATAATACCATAGCCAAAACACCCTCCTTTAAATTTGGAGGTAAGAAATACCTGTCATTTCCTTGTGTGCCTGTGACTTAGAACAATATTATTTCAGAAGGATTGGCTGGTATTCTTGACGTGTTTCTGTGACCACAATGTGGATGAGTTTCAGAAAAGTATTGTTCATGGTGTTTGAGAGTCTGTCAATGTTCTATTACAGCAAATGAAGGTAGAGGTGAGACCTGAATTCTGACTCCAAGTTGACAAGAACAGAACCCAATGATGAGTTATGCACAGGACTGGTATTTGACAGCACAGCTGCCATGAGCGGGATCAACGGTGACTAATAACACTGGTTAACAGCAGGGAGTTGAAGAAATTGTTTGGAAGTACAGAAAACCCTTGTCAAGTCAGGTGAGGTTCTGAGCCTCCAGGTTATAGATTCACATGCTGAGGCATTCAGGAAGACCAGGTTAATTTAGGTCTCTGAGTAATGAGGATAACGATGTACTCTTGTGACTTCTAAGGATGCAGGTTAAACAGTGAGGACACAGGGTAAGTGGCTATGATGCGTAAGTACAGTTTGCAGAATATAGATGTACATATTTGATTATTCATAGATTGTTTTTGTTTAGTGAGATATTTACACTAGACATTTATGTACTCAATATCATTATTTTCTCCCAAATTGGACTAGGATAACAATTTTCAGAAACATGTTTTATGACAAAATTGGTAGTTCACAAAGTTGGGAAATACATAGTCGTCCACCTTTATCTTCAAGGGATCTCTCCCAAGATTCCCAGTGATGCCTGAAACTGAGGATAGTGCCAAACCCTACATATAGGTATTGCTATTGTTATAAATAGTTGGTCTGCTGATCCAGACAGCTATTCAGGTTAGTAGTGGGCAGGTAGCATATACAACATAGATACTGAAACATAGCAGTGATTCGTATCCTGGAATGGATGGAGCTGAATGGTACCACATTTCATCACACTACTCAAAACAATGCAGAATTTAAAGCTTAGGAATTGTTTCTAAAATTTTCCGATTGATACTTTCAGATCTTGATTGACCATGGGTAACTGAAACCATGGAAAGGAAAACCTTGGATAAGGCGAGACTACTGCATGTATAAGACATCTCTACTCTTCAAGCTTGTCACCTTTGGGAGAGTAATTGGATGTATAAGATTTTCATTCTCTGATATGTACCTTCTGGATATATATCCAGTATCATTTCATTAAAGCACAGTTCAAAATCAATAGAATAGAAATTGGAGTGATATTGGGTTAGAAAGGATTTTCTCTTTTAGGAAGCTTTTCTTTTCAAATGACTCCAACCTGCTGTGTCCTCTCCTTCACTGTGTGTGCATGCCTTAAATATTTACCGGCTCCTTTCCCTTGGAATTGCATGATGCATGCTGCTCTGTGATTATCCATTTTCTGGTAAGCCAGACACTCCCCAGCACCAGGACCTGCTGCCTCATCAGCCAGGATTTATTTCCTAAGAGCAGGGAAGGTTTCTCTCCCATTCAACATGGACACTCATGAGGTTGCCTCCTCCAACCCAGGTCCCTTGGAAGGGGCCACTGTTAGCTGGCTGATCTCAGGTTACCATCCAGCCAAGTGGTTACAAAAGGACCTCGGGTACTGCCTGCTCTTTACAGTAAAGAATTTTATCACAGCCAGAGGAGAGTCCTAGAACAGCGTCCACTAGGAGTTTTCAAGTGGCTCATTGAGATGTTCCTTCTCTCTGCTCTCTCACATACTCTTCCTGTCCTTTCTCTGTCTCATGCTAACTATATAACTTAGTCTGCAAGCCTTGAACATGGGAGAAATCTTCCACATCTGCCTTGTATATTTTGCTCATGCTAAAATAAAACCAAACAGTAAAGTAGACTGCAAAGTCCTTGCACTGCCCTGGAGTCTCTGTGCTTGGTGGCGTCATTGCTAGCAGATGAAGCTGAGAGACAAGAGAGGGCACGACTGGAAGGATGCTTATTAGAGAGTGCTGGAGCCCCTTCTCTAAGCTTCATCATATCTTATAGCTCCAAATTATTTGGATCCATTTGGGGGCAATTGCTTGGTCTGAAATTGTCCTCCATGTGCCTTTTTTTTTTTCTTTAAATGAATTGGCCGTATTTAGCAGAGTAGAGTTAGTGTTTTTAATAGCTTGAAAAATGATATCCAGATGCTCAACACAAAGGAAGAGGCCCTCCCTCTAACTCCGAGCCTGCCACTAAGATCCTAAGCCTGGTTCCTCCCATCTGGACAGCTGCCCTGAGCCCTCTGGGGGGCTACCTTGGGAGACCGCCCGGGAGCTCCAACTGGCCCCAAACCCAAGGCAAGCAGGCAAACCATCTGGAATGCATCGTCCAGATTGGCTCCACACTGCCCAGGCACCCTGACAGTTTCTTGGGACCGTGTGAGGCTTGGATTTAATCCATCAGGCTCTCTCCAGACAGAGGCCTCCAGACTTCTCTTTGACTCCTTCCAGAATTTGGATTCCACAGAGGCACAATTAGAACTGCTAGGCACATCCAAGTTTGGCCTTCTCAGGAAAAGGACCAAGGTGTACTCTGATAGACACTTGCCAGCAGCTCCTGGCCTAGGAACAAATAAGTAAGGGGAATGGTTTCGGCAGGAGCCCTCTCCCCACCTCCCTTTCTTCCCACTGTAATATCTCAACCTACCATCCGCTCCAGCCCTGATGACTGACACTTATTTGGAAAAGGGAAAGAAAATTTATCCCATTCCAGGATGCTTTGGGGAGTCTTTTAGAAATAACAACCTGGCTTTTCATTTCCTCTACACCATGCAAGGTCTGCTTGGGAGACATAATGGGATAGAATCTAGGGAGAAGAAGGGGTCAGAAAGAGATTTGCAGCTATCATGGAATTAATTGTAAAAAGGGATTGGGGGTTTAAGTTTTTTCTTCTCTAAAACCATAATCCCTGCAAATCATCAATGATTTTATTGCAAATTATTTTTTCTATAGTGGTAAATGCTTTGTTAGTATGCAAAAAGTACTGAATTGTTCCTTTACAAAGTCTAAACGTTCTCCCTACCTTGTTTCTACTCCTGAAGAAAAAAGATAATTTCCTTTACAAAGTCTAAACGTTCTCCCTACCTTGTTTCTACTCCTGAAGAAAAAAGATAATTTCCTCCAAATTCCTGACCAGGGATCAGATTCCAACTTGACTGGGTCTAAGTTAAAGAGAATCTACTGTGTGCCACATCAGGCTAGTTCTCTCAAACGGCTGGAGTGACAGTGAATCTCAGAATTACCCAGTGCCATCACCTCAGAGTTGCCACTGAAGCTCCAGTACATTTGGCAAACAGATAATGTTTCACATCCCTGCCCCAGTCACCCACCTGGCAGTTGTGTCAACCGCCCCTCCCTGCATCTTCCAGCCCCGCTTTTAACCACTGCTCACTCCTCTGATGTTCTGCCACCTAGAAATGGCTCATTCCAGCCAAGAACTCAGATACAATGTGCTAACTACACATGGGTTTCAGCAAAGGTGACTGGAGCAGCCTGCACTTCTGTAGGCTGCTGCTTTCTCACCCCTATGCCACCACCACAATAAACATATCAAAATGTCGAGCCATGAAAAGATCAGATCACAAACTGATTACGGAAAGTCTTCTGGACACATTATGTAAGGAATTTTGCCCACCACTGTGTCACTCAAAGCACCCTAAACTTCAGGATCCTCTCTGGTATCTTCTCCATCTTCTCCAGTATCTGCCAATTCTTTACACAGAATGATCTAGCTATCTCTGTCTTCTTTCATACCATTGCCTTCCATACCAAGGGAGGCCTGCAAGGTATTACTGGAGATTGATCCAGTTTATTCCTTTCCCACAGTGGGTTAAAAAAAATCACCTGAAGCACTTGTTGTATAGGATATCTTTGTGCCAGATCTCACAGGGAAAATGGAGTGTGGCTAGGATGAGATGGGGCTGGGGAAGCAATCCAATGAAGAAGCTGGCTCTGGAAGTTTCAGTGACAGGACTCAAAAGATATCTTTGTGGACAGACACCCAACATTAGGTTTGCCTGGGGCTGCAGGACACAGTACCAGGTTTGAGTCTAGGTGAACACTGCAGCCCAGGAATGAGGACCAACAGAAGCACAGGCCCCACCATGGGTGATCATTCTGAATGGAGTTCCAGCTCCAAAAGAGGCAGGACAATAATGTGAAATGCCAGACACCAAGACCAAAACCTCCAGTGAATGTGGAAGATGTAGAAAGAGCTGTAACTCAGGGCCAGCGTGCATGCCCAGCCATCTCTGCAGAGGCCTCAGATCTCTGGCTCACTTACCAAGGGCACTAGGGCAATGAAAGAAACATGAGGTCCTTGGGAGTGGGCACCCAGCTGTGGGAACCTGATCCGATTCTAAGCCCCACTGATGGTGGGTAAGTAGGCTGGACTGGGCTGGGTTATTTATGTACCGAGCCAGCGGGCCAATTATGTTGTACTAGGGAAGGCAGAGGAAGAGGAGACAGCATGGAGACAGGTCCTCCTCGGTCATAAAGGATAACATGTTTATTATTAGAATAGCACCTCCCTGGCATCCTGGCTGTATGCCAGCCTGAGGTGGTAGAGAAAGCACCAGAACAGAAGTCCTGGAGTCTCTGGTCTAGTCTGGCTGCAGCCAGTAATCAGTTGTGGTCCTTGGACGTGTACTTGTTCATAGACTATAGGGAGGGCTTGGTCCCTCATTTGTGAAATCAGGAGGTTGGGCTAAATTAATGGTTTCCAAAATGTGGCCCTCCACTTGGCATCATGATTGTCATCCAGTTAAGAGAAACACAAATTCTCAGGCCCTACCCTGGACCTACTGATTCAGAAACACTGGGAGTAGAGCCCAAAAATATTTGCTTTCACAAGCCTCCAGGTGTTTCTGATGTAAACCAAGTCTGAGAAGCAATGGGCTAAATAATTTCTATGCCTTTGCAGGCTCAAATGCCTTTGGATCGGTTAGGAGAGAAATCTCTCTCTCTCCCTCCCTACCTCTCTCCTTCTCCCTCTCTCTTTTTCTCTTTCTCCACCCCCTTTACACACACATACAACACACACACAGAGACGCACACACACATACACACACACACACACACACACACACACACACACCATGAACCAGTAAAACAACCCATCTTCTACTCTCATAGTTCAAAGTCTCCATTCTCCCCTCCCCAAGCAGGTCTCAGCTGTGTGTTCCAGAGTGCCAGCATACAGCCTCTTTTTCCTCAGCTTGTCACTAAAACCAGAGCTGCCTCTGCAAGGGAATACATTAGTGTTCTAGACAGCAGGTGGCAAATTGTACAATAAATTCTTGTCTCCTCTGCCTCCTGCCCAATTAGCCAGAGGTAAGATAGGGAGATTTACTCTTCTCCACAAGCAAGGTCACAACCTGAAGTCGTCATAGAAGCCAGTTTCCACCCTGGCTCTCCTGAGGCTGTGGCAGCGGATTGGTTAGTAGGCAGAGGGCTCTGCCTGGTTGCAGGGATTTAATAGGCAAGGCAGGCGATGCAGGGAGGAGAACCAAAGAGGAAGAATAGCTGTGCTAAGCCTGTTGCCTTCTGCCTAAAAATTTTTTTATAGATCTATTTATAACCTGTCTTGCTCCACAAAGGATTTCAGCGGCTGCCTTCCTTGTTGGAAAATCCTTGATGCCAATTCTTGGCGTCCGATACCATGCACTTCCTGGCCCAGAGCAAGGGGCCAACTCCTTCTTGTTCACCCAGCCTTTGTGGAGGACATAATGGGTACTCCAGGCAGGCAATCTGTTCAAGAATATCCATTTTCTTGCATTCCGCCCCCCATTTCTTTCTGCCCATCCCCACAGAAAAAATGTAGTCATGATCCTCTCTGCTTTTGTTTTTAATTGGCATAACTGGCTCCTGGCTTTACATTTTTCCATTCAGGTCAAATAAACAAGAGTCAGTAAGAAAATGCCCCAAAGTCCAGTTTGAGGAGTGGTTATCAAAGGTCTATATATAAAGAGAATTCTTCAACTTTATTCCTCACAAGAAAATGCCAACTGATTAATCACCAGTTACATACATGCTTGGAGATGGTTTAGGTTGTGGGGCATTTCAACCAGTTAACATGTATTATATGCCTAGCAGACAAGCAAGCTCATAGTAAATTCTCCATAATTTTTACCTGAAACAAAGGTAAAGGGATGGACATAGATTTTCTTTGGAGGAAACCAGGCTGGTGCTATAAATTAAGCTAGGCCTGTGTCCTTGTGGTGTTAATTGATCCCTAGGAATCTGAACTACCATCTCTAGCCTTGTTTTCTGTTTTCATTTATCTCCTTAGCCTAGAGCAGTATTCAGCAATGAAGTAATTTCTGATCTTTTTTTCTCTTTAAGAATAAATAATTCTAGTTCCTTAATAAACCTCCCCCAAGAAGGCTAATGGTAAAGGTTTAGTACTTTCGTGATGTCCTTGGGCCACTGGGAGACAGCCACACGCTTTGACATTGGCTGAGCTTTCCTATGTAGGACGGTCATGTTCTGGTCTCACAGACTTTGGCAATGGTTTGGACCCTACTCTATTCCAGTGACGTTGTTCTGTGTGTAGGTGCTCATGCCTACCCTTGCTGTTTCCTCCTGACACTCTTCTTGGAAACTGGATAACCATTAAAATTTTTTCACAGGAAAGAGCCAAGAATAAACAGTACACAAGATACTTCTAAAGAAGAAAAAAGAGACTCTACCAGATATCAATACTTAATATTAAGCAGTAGAAATTAGAACTGTGTTATTGGTACAGGGACATATTAATACACGATGGAAGAGAAGAAATGAGGCACACACGCATACGTATATGACAGAGAAGGTGTTAAAGATAGCCAAGGGGACAGTAGTCCATGCAATAAATGGTACTGGAAAATTGGTTTCCATGAATATGGAAAAAATAAAATAGATCCCTACCACATACCAAAAAAGTTTTAAAAAATGTAAAAGGCACAATTTTAAATAAAACTTAGAAACCACAGAATAACCATGAATTCAGATTAAGAAAGAATGTTTCAGATAAGTCATAAAGATATAAGCCAAAAATTGATGATTCATAAACTTTTCTATATTAAAATTTTAAATGAACTCTTCAGAATTCATTGCAAAGTTAGTGAAAAGATATGTTACAGTCTGAGAAAAATATTTACAACACATATAACTGACCAAGGGTTTGTATTCAGACTATATGAAGGACATGAGTGAGTCAATTAGAGGTGGCCCAAAAGGCAAGTGGACAAAAGATATAAACAGGCATTCTCAGAAAAAGAAACACAAATGGCCAGTGAACAAGTAGAAACAGAGCTTCTCCTGTCCATAACCAGCAAAATGACAATTGAGTCTACAATGAGATGCCTTTTTCATATGTACCAGGTAGGCAAAAATTACTAAGTCTGATAACAACTGCTGGAAAGAACCCAGGGCATCCAGAACTCTCATACCCTGTCAATGCGAATATAAATTGACATGGTTACAGAAAGATAATTTGGCATTTCCAGTTAAGGAGAAAAGTAGGTGTGGCCTACAATCTAGGAATTCTGCTACCAGGTGTATACCCCAGAGATATGTATATGAAAATGTGTATCTATATTTGCATTTATAACTAAACAAGGAGACACATACAAGACTGTTTTGTGCCCCATGTTCAGAATAACCACTAAATAAACATGTAAATTTCAATATGTTTTCAATGCAATGCTATCCAGCAATGAAAATCAACAATAACTACACACAGCAATGTGGTTGAATCTCACAAAGAGATCTCACAGAGAAATATCTCACAATGAGAAAAGTTAAGAACAATACACTATGTTGTTTCATTTATATAAAGATTGAAATCAAAAACTAAAAATGTATTATTTAGAGACATAATTATACTATCAAACATACATTATTTCATATCTTGTTGTATTGGTAACAATGTATGTATTGGTTGCAAGTCGGCAAGATAGAGATGGTACATAACTGGATGACTGAGGAGAACTTACTAGAACTACAAAAGTCCTAGCTAGGCTAGGGCATGCATTCTTTTCTTTTTTTGGTGGGACTGAAGTTTGAACTCACGGTCTTGTGCTTGCAAGCCATTTTACTGTAGTTATTTTGGAGATGGGGAGGTCTCAAGAAATATTTATCAGGGATGGCCTTGAACTGCAATCCTCCCAATCTCAGACTCCCAAGTAGCTACCAGTGCTCCACCAGCACTCAGTTTAGAGCGTACATTCTTAATGAGGTCACTATCACCCCCAATATGTGAAAATTGGCCCTGGAGGGGCAAAATAGTGTGTTCTTTCTTTGTATACAAAGCATAAAGTTATATACTGTACATGAACAGATAAACAGTACATGCGTGGCATTGAAATTTCATGTTAAGGAGATGATTAAGAAAAAAAAGTCTGAAAAAGACTACTTAAAAAAGTTGAGGGGCCAAGAGTGTAGCTCAGTAGTAGAGAACTTGCCTATCCTAGGATTCATTAGGTCATCCCCAGCACTGCAAACACAACACAACACACACCAGCAAGAACAGTTGAGAAGCACTAGTTCTGGGAAACCAGCAAGGAATGCAGGGCAGTCAGAAGGCTTTCACCATGAAGAGGCCTGCAGGAGCCAAGAAGCCAAGGAGGGGATCATTGTTCTGAGAGGTGTGGGTGACCCATCAGGAAGGAAGCAGAGGAGTAAAGCTCTGACCTCATTCTCCCATACTAAACCCATCATGGAGCAGGTATCAAGGAACACCTCCCACCTTAGTCCTGCAGTCCCACAAGTCAGCCTCAGGGAACACAGGGCAGGGTGGAGAAGGTTGTAGAGTGGATCTGGCAGTGCAAATGGAAGTTACTTAGCAAATACATATGGGGGCATTATATAAGGGCAAAAGAAACATCAGCAAACATTTAGCATTGGGGTCACCTCTGGGGGCAGGAAGGGTGGGGGGTTGCAATGAGGGAGGGCACATGGGGGCTTCCTTGCATTGGAAATATTCTATGCCTTAAGCTGTGTGGTGGGGTCCAAGGTACTTTATTTCTTCATCAACTATGTACACATATTAAATTTATATTCATATGCAGATATAATCCATTTCATAGAGTAATTTTAGAGTTGATAAGGTAGTGACCAGGAGGTGAGGTAAAATGAAAAGAGAATTCACTGTTCCTAGAGATAGGAAGGTGGACTAGAACCCAGGCTTTACCACTAAGTAGCACAGAGTAAGCAAAAAAGTAGCTTCTTTGATGAACCCTGTGAGAGGCTGGGGAGTTCTACATTGGATCAAGTGCTGGTGCACTGGAAGCCTTGTACAGGCCTGGTCCTCCTCTGAAAAATCAAGATAATAATAGCTTCCTTTATGTGGCTCTATGATTAAGCCGAGTTATATTCAGTATACAGAACCATTGATACACTAACTGATGCCTAGTAAATATCTTTTCCTTCTCTTCCATCCTACTCATCCAGTTCTGTGTCTTGTTTATTACTTTATATGTTCCTGTGTTCTGACCACGCTACTCCACTAGGACATGCATCAGAACAGGGGCCCAGACCCTGTGGTGTCCTTCCCTAGCCTGGTCCTTGCAAATGTCAACCTGCTTGGTTCAAGCCCTGCCCTTCCAGGATGCATGGCACACAGTGTCTCCATAGTTCCTTGCAAACCAGATGCTAACAAAAATAGGAATTAAGTTATCCTCACAGAGCCTGTCACCAAATGCAATGGAGACTACAGTAGAGTAGTCCTAATTATCTGTGCAGGATATATTCCAAGACCTGAGTGGATGCCTGAGACCACAGATAGTATGGAGCCCTGTAATTACAGTGTTCTTTCCTATGTGTCCATGTCTGAATGTTTAACTTACAAATGAGATGCAATAAGAGATTAGCAGCAATAAATAATAAGATTGCACAATTATAATATTATAGTACATGTGTAATATACTAAATATACTATAAAACTTATAAATTATTTCTGAAATTCTCTCTTTAATATTTTCAGACTGCATTTGACTGCTAGTGACTAAAGTGGAACCACACTTCCACAGCTCACAGGGCCTCATATTTTTCATCAGTTAACTGAAAAAGTGTAAAGCAGGATAATCCCTAAGGGCAACATAGAAAGTCCAGCCTTGACTCTAAAAGAAAATGAAACACTCTGCCTTTGGCCTCTTATTTAAACTTAAAACAGTTGAGTGTGGTGGTTCATGCCTGTAATCCCAACACTCAGGAGGATGAGGCAGGAGCACTGAGAATTCACAGCCAGCCTGGGCTACATAGAAAGAACCTGTCTCAAAAAAAACTAATAAAAAATAAACTTAAGGCATACAGGTGCACATTTCTTTGGTAGTCTGTGCAAAAAAGTCTAGGCCTGAGTTCCTCGTCATCTTTCTTGCATCTCTCCAATTTCTGTAAGGTGGAATGAGCAGTCACTCAGTCACTCGAGAAGCCCAATGTCACAGAGCTTGCAGCAGGCTTAGTACCAGAATGACTTTGTATTCTCAAGCACGGTACCAAATGGTGTAGTGTTCTATAAATTTAGTTGAATTGCAGAGCTGCTTGGCTCAGTGCCAAGGAGGGTTGGGATGGGAACAAAGAGGAAGAAGTAGTAAGATTCTTAGTTCAAGAAAACTTGAACTAAGCTGTTAACACTGCCCCAGTGGTCATCCCTAGATCAAGAACACTGCGCGATTTCAAATGTACACAAAAAGCTTCAACTGTGACAGTCTCCCTTGGATGCAGTTGCTCGTTCTGGGACTCAATCCTTTTTTTTTCCCCCATGGGGAGTGGTGTGCAGAAGGGAGAAGATGAACAATAAGACGGGCAGATTTTAGCCTCTCTCCTAACCCAGTTTTCCTGGCTTCTGTTTCATCCAAGCTGTGCTCTGAGATCACAATGTAGTTTGCAGCTATTTAAAAGTCTTGACTTGACCTTCTGAAAGCTCCAGGGGAATTGAGAGTTTGTAAGTGCAGCCTCCGAGACTGGCCAGGCTTCCTTTGAGAGGCTTGGCAAACTCCAAGTCAGTACATATATATGCATTATGTGTGTGAGATCTTTCTCTTACCCAGGCCAGGCAAGTTCAAATTACATATGGAGTAAGAAAATCCCCAAGGATTTCAAGATGTGCCTGTGCTGCTAGAGGTTCTATTGTTTCACAGAAATATATGTATATATTTTTTTGGATGGGTCAAGGGTTTGAATTCAGGGCTTCATATTTGTAAAGCATGTGCTCTACTGCTTGAGCCATACCTCTAGTACATTTTGCTCTGATTATTCTGGAATAGAATAATCAGAACTATTTGCCTGGGCTGACCTTGAATTGTGATTCTCCTGATCTCAGCCTCCCAAGTAGGTAGGATTACAGGCATGAGCTACCAGCACCTGGCACCATAAATATTATCTTCTTTCCCTCACATAGGCGAGGCTGTCCCAGGATGCAAAGGAGGCCATGCAAGTCCAGCCTGCTTGTCTTAGCTGGGCCTGTCCCAGGTTAACACATGGTGAGCATGGGCCCTTCCCAGGGTGCTGACATCTTGTTCTGGGGGGAGCACACAGGCTACACAGAGAGTGGTGGCAGGAGTACAGCACACTGGTTACAGTGGCTGGCTACTGGCTGTGTAGAAACACAGGCCCCTTTAGCACTGCTTCCTCATTCTCTTCTCCCCCATAGTTCTCTGGTGTAGAACTGCTGCCCAGGAGGCAAAAGGAGGGCAATTCCTGAGGTACTCCTGAGGAGTACTCCAGGAGAACTAATCATTTATTTATTTTTTTTATTTTTCTTTTATTATTCATATGTGCATACAAGGCTTGGTTCATTTCTCCCCCTGCCCCCACCCCCTCCCTTACCACCCACTCCACCCCCTCCCGCTCCCCCCCTCAATACCCAGCAGAAACTATTTTGCCCTTATCTCTAATTTTGTTGTAGATAGAGTATAAGCAATAATAGGAAGGAACAAGGGGTTTTGCTGGTTGAGATAAGGATAGCTATACAGGGCATTGACTCACATTGATTTCCTGTGCGTGGGTGTTACCTTCTAGGTTAATTCTTTTTAATCTAACCTTTTCTCTAGTTCCTGGTCCCCTTTTCCTATTGGCCTCAGTTGCTTTAAGGTATCTGCTTTAGTTTCTCTGCGTTAAGGGCAACAAATGCTAGCTAGTTTTTTAGGTGTCTTACCTATCCTCACCCCTCCCTTGTGTGCTCTCGCTTTTAGCATGTGCTCATAGTCCAATCCCCTTGTTGTGTTTGCCCTTGATCTAATGTCCACATATGAGGGAGAACATACGATTTTTGGTCTTTTGGGCCAGGCTAACCTCACTCAGAATGATGTTCTCCAATTCCATCCATTTACCAGCGAATGATAACATTTCGTTCTTCTTCATGGCTGCATAAAATTCCATTGTGTATAGATACCACATTTTCTTAATCCATTCGTCAGTGGTGGGGCATCTTGGCTGTTTCCATAACTTGGCTATTGTGAATAGTGCCGCAATAAACATGGATGTGCAGGTGCCTCTGGAGTAACAGTCTTTTGTGTATATCCCCAAGAGTGGTATTGCTGGATCGAATGGTAGATCGATGTCCAGCTTTTTAAGTAGCCTCCAAATTTTTTTCCAGAGTGGTTGTACCAGTCTACATTCCCACCAACAGTGTAAGAGGGTTCCTTTTTCCCCGCATCCTCGCCAACACCTGTTGTTGGTGGTGTTGCTGATGATGGCTATTCTAACAGGGGTGAGGTGGAATCTTAGTGTGGTTTTAATTTGCATTTCCTTTATTGCTAGAGATGGTGAGCATTTTTTCATGTGTTTTCTGGCCATTTGAATTTCTTCTTTTGAGAAAGTTCTGTTTAGTTCACGTGCCCATTTCTTTATTGAGAACTAATCATTTATTTCCTGGTAATATGCTTTAGGCTATTCAGAGATTTGAACAGGAAAAGTCCTTTTCTCAGAACAGGGGCAATTCAGAATAGTCTTTTTTTCTCCAGCCTGGATGAGAAGCTCATAGAACTCTCTAGAACACCTTTCTGATTTTAAAGATGGTCAGACTCTAGCCCAGACATGATCACTGACTTTTCCCAGCTAATTCTGCTCATTTGATGGCCTGCTTCATGAAGCTGCTTCTTCTTTAAGGGTGAAACAGTCAAAAAATTTTCATTACTTTTCACACCAAATGAAAAGGAAATTAGCAACTGGCTTTTCTGTTGACTAACTTTGAGATTTTGTGCAAGTTATTCAACCTCCCTCTCCTCCTCTGTAAAACAGGAGTAAGTAACACCCCCAAGATAGTTGTGAGATGAGTAAGTTAATGTTGAGGGGGGGGGGTGTCAACCTCAAGACTCCAAAGACTTGATAAATGCTTATTTTCTCTTCCTTCTTCAGTGTTCATTTTCTCCTCCCTGTCCTTCAAATCACAATCAGCAAAAATAAAATAAGTTCCTGCCTTGTTCCACAAACAGGCTGAGCATGCATAGTAATGTCCTAGGCAGTCCAGGTAAGTCAAGGCCATTTTGAAAGGTGGCATGGGCACGACCTTGGGAGCCAGGCATGAGGTTAGGGTGGGAGTTGGATTGACTGAAGAGAAAAGGCTTCCAAATGGAAGGACAGGAGAGGCTCTCTTGTTAGCTTAATAAGAGAGAGAAAGAAAAAAAAGTACTAAATTGGGACAGGCCTCCAGAGAAAGGGAGGTGACAGTGACAGAAGACAAATGTACCTCCTTAGAATGCATTGGTGAGAGTCACATTGAGCAAGGAGGCCAGTGACAGCTGAGCGGCCCACAGAGTGCCTTCAGCTTCAGAAGGCATGTCGCATCAGAAAGGTGTGTGGGTGGCCTGGCAATGAATCCAGGGAGACACCTCCTTCCTCTGCAGCCACATGAACTAAGGGAAGAACAGGGAAGCTTCTGCAGCCGGGGCAGAGAGAGGCTCGTCAGGTTGTATACCAGCCATCAAAGTAGCTGTTCTGTGTTCACTATGCTTCTTGTTGGTGCTTGGCCATGCAAAGTAGACTCCTTGATTTGTGTATTAGACATTGTCACATACAACACACATGAAAAACAAAAGTAAGTGTCATAAAATTGTGCAGCCTGGCATTTTTTTAAGCAGTCTCAAGTAGCTTGAAGGGTTCATGACCCAGGCTTTCTCCTTTCATTGTGGTAGGTAAGGGCTGCAAACAGATTTCCGAGAGAAGAAAGGAAGGTTCTTCACTCAGCTCTTTAGATTCTTGCCCAAAATGTAGAATAAGAATTTTCAATCAGAGACCCTGGGCAAGAGATAAAAGGAGAGTTATCCAGCAAGTAAAGCAAAAAGTTCAGATTTGCCTCTCAGGTAAGACATAGGCTTCCAGGAAAGGACAGCCAGACATGGGTACAGGCACGTGAAAGAGGAAGCTGAGCGTTCTAAGGTTAGGGTGTCACACCAGGCAGAAATAGGAGAAGGGGAGAAAGGTATGCATAATTAAACAGTCCTGGGCAAAGTGTGGCCTGGTGGACAATTGTCTCAATTCTGGTTCTGTGAAGGGCTGGGAGAAGTTATCACTATTGTCACTTGAGGGGAGCAGTCTGGTCCCCATGAGATGACCACTCTTGCTCCAGGGTGCAGCCTCATCATTATAGGTAACTGTCCTCACTTGGGAGTGGTCTGTCCTGCTGAGGTTCTGCTGCGTTTTAGGGGGTAGTTTTGGTCCCTTGTTGTAAAGATGTTATCCATCGGTCCTTTCATTCCAGGTTTCCAGGGTGACTGTAAGAGAGAGACGCAGAGCAAAGGAGATATAGGCAAAATGCAAGCAGAGATGTCAGGATTTTATCCTGCCTTTAGTTAACTTGTGGACCTAAGTAAGGAATCAGTGCCTTTTTAGCAAAAGCAATTTCTTAGTACCTGTTGTACTCCTATAGGCTCTGAAGAACAAAACAGAACTTTAATGGAAAAGAGTGTTTGTAAAATTGGGCTGAGCAGCCACCTGGGGCAGAAATGCAGCCCCCGAATGAACAATGCGGGTGAAACACACTCAGACCCAGAAGTCTGGTCTCTTCTGGAAGCTTCCCTAGCAGAACTTGAGGGGCACATAGGAGTTTCACTGTGACTCCTGAGGCCATACCAGTCCTGAAGGGTAATCCAGTTTGTGTTTAGGGGACAATGCAACTGCTTTTGGCAGCTGAGTCCCTGGGGTCACTTCCTCACATGGAAGCTTCTCCTCACTTCCACGGTGAGCCTCTGGGTTGTTAGGCTCCACTCTGTCACGTGGTCGCTCCACTAACCTGCAGCCCAGCAGTAGCCATAAGATGCAAGAAGCCAGGTTGAAATGCAAGGCACCCAAGCTGCTGCAACTGCCTGCAAATCCTCTACACAGACCAGGGGCCTGCAGGCACAGGCCCCAGGTAGGGTGTGACATTCAGATGGGAGATAAAAAAAAAGGGGGAATTTGCTACAAACTGCCAGTGACTTAGAGAAGGCAGCAGCCAGGGGCGAAATGGAAATGAAAACCAGGTTCTGTCCAATGTAGCCTCTATCGGAAGGGCTTGAAAAGTTTAGGATCCACTGGAGGCAAAAGGTGTGGCTGAGATGAATTCTCTGAGCCTGCGAGCACAGCTCCATCCCTGGTGAAGAGGTGGGAGAGGAGGAAAGGAATTGTGGCTTGGTTGTATATTCGCTCTCCAACCAGTGTCACTTGCCCTGGAGAAGGGTTCTTGTTTTGAAAAATTGCCCCTTCGGCAAATATGGTGGAAATATTTTGTATTCATGTGTGAAAATAGAACAATGAAACCTGCTGAAATTTTCTAAGAAGCAGGGCAAGGGTGTAAAAGGAGAAATATGGAGGGAGTGAATCTAACTAAGATATATTGTAAGCACTTATGTAAATGTCACAATGTATTCTCTGTACAACCATAACATACTAGCAATACAATAAATAAAAAAGACAAATTGCCCCTTCTGAAAAAAGGACTTCCTCCTGTCTTTCCCTGTTGCTAGTTTCAAACTCTTACTAGGTTCCCCAGTGAAGAAGGTGGGCTACCTCTCCCAGGAGCCTAGGGCTATTTGTGAGTGCCATCACTGCCTCTCTTATCAGAGATAGTCCTCTCAAGTCCCCTGAGAGTTGTGTCAACGGAGCAGATAGAATGTCCTGTCTGAATCAGGGGGCACAACTGGAAATGGAACGAGTGAAGGAAAGGCTGAGGTCAGTGACCAAAGCTGGGGAGATAATACCAACAAGATGGGGTTTCAGGTTAGCAAGCAGGAGAGTGGCCATGACAGAAATCTGGAATGTGGACTGTAGCTGTGACCCTGAAGTATAGGAGGCAAGAGTGGAGTGCATTCATGGGTCTCTTCAGCCAGCCCAGCACTGGGTCCAGTGTGGGGCTTTCCAGGCACCTCAGCTCTCTTATCTGGGCTGCCAAGAGACTTCTTCCCCAAGGTGAGGGCTTGCCCTGCCCTACCCCCTTAGTTAAGGAAAGTAAAGTCTGAAGTTTGGGGTCCAATTGTCAATCCTTAAAGCCCTCTTTACTATTTGCCCCCAAAGTCTACACGATCTCTCATGAATATGGATTTTTTGCCTTTGGATCTAGCTCACGATCCTCCTGCCTTAGTCTCCCGAGTGCTGAGATTACAGATGTGTCCTACCATGCCAGGTTTTAAAGTGCTGGTTGTATTTTTGATAGTTTTAGAATATATGTATTGTCAGTCTTGTTAAGCAGTAGGTTCTCTCGGATATGACTGCTTATTATGGTTTTCGATCATCTCCTAGGTACTTTATAGACATTGTGTCACCTAATCTGCATAATCATATGTGTTACTCCCATTTTGCTGAGGGGAGCTCAGGGAACAGAAATGTCAACCACCTTGCCCAAAGTTCTGCTCCTGGGTTAACTGAGCAAGTTATAACCGCTCTGGACTCAGTCTCCTCATCTATAAAATGGGATGAACAACAGTACCTGCTTCAGAAGAATGCCATGAGAACTGACTGAGCTAATAACTATAAAGGGCTCAGAATGGTGCTTGTTAAACAAACAAACAAACAACAAACATCAAAATGGCAGAGCTGGATATAACCCAAGTGATTTGATTCCAGAGCACAGTTTCTAACTCCTCCCCACTTCTATCTTTGTTGGTGGTGTTCTGTTCAGTTTCTTCTGAAAGTTTTGACAGAGATCTTAATTTCCATTTTATGGATGGAGAAACTGAGCTATAAGAAGACATGATCCAGCCAGAGCCATACACTAGTCTCTCTTGCTGACAATTCTATGGTGACACTTCTGTATTCTTATGGGCCAGGTTCTACTGAACTCTATATGAGCACTTTGCATATATTAACTAATATAATTCATCTATTATCTTAGGAGTAAGGGACTGTCAATCATCTCATTTTACAGATGAGGAAACTGAGGTGCAGACTGGCCTAACTGCTGCCATATCTGCCTTCTACCTGAGCCCTCCTTTGGGCTGGAGCAGCCATTTCTACCTACAAGGTCCAGAGTAGGAGCTCTGGGTTAGTGATCAGACGCTGGTGTGAAGCACTTCTGTGGAGAGACCTATACCATCCTTGCCCCACCTTTTCTGCTGAGTCTGTGACCAAGCCCTCTGAACCTAAGATTACAATGCCTGCCTTGGCCTAAATTCCATAGGGACATCAGATCCTCCTAGTCCAGCTCAGTGTTAGGGTGACCCACTGTTGTCATGGCTTGTTGGGAATGGCCCACTGTTGAAGTTGAAAGTCCCATGAAACAGGAAACCTCTCAGTCCTGTGACAATTTTGCTTGGTGCTTGTAACCCTGGCATTTTCCAGTAGATTTCCAGAAAATAACCTCTTTTTTCCCCCAAGTGATCCCCCGCCCCACAATATTTTAACTTAGCAGCAGCAAAAATCACAGGAGCAGAAAGAGCCTCATTAGGGATCTTTTCTTTCCTGGTGGGACAGATCTCTCAAGTTTGCTCATCTAAAATCCTGCTAGAGGAGCATAACCAGCCACATCAGCAGTTCCCTCTCTGCCCTTCACACATGACCCCCACAGCTGGTATTTTATTTTCCCTCCATCTCTTCACATTTTCTTTCTCCCCAAACACTTTTGCATGGTTTCCTTTTGACTGCATCATGCAGAATGAAGAGAGTTGGGCTCGGCATTAGGGAGACAGTACGAGCAGAGGAGAGGAAGGACTTTGCGAATCTCATCTTTGACATGTCACTTTATGACTTTGTGCAAGTTGGTCTGCAAAAAGGATTACACTGAGATAGTCAGTGATGATGTGTGTAAAGTGATGTGCGTAGATGGGGTGTGAGAGGTCTGAAATGATCAATGATAAGAGATACAGCTCAAGACTGGAGCTCCTCATGACTGGCAGGACCTTGAGCCTAAGTGGGGGTTGACATGTCCAAAGAGATGCTTCTGAGTGGCTGGTGCATGCCTGATGCAGCTTCTTGGTCAAATTCTACTCTTCTTACAGTCAATGTCACTGGGGAATCCTTATACACCCGCACAGTATTCTATTCTCCTTTATGTTACCTTTCACAAGATGAATCCAGATTTCATTTGGGTAACTATTTAATTTCTATCTTCTCCAACTGCCAACAAACTCCCTAAGACTTAGATATGTCTTGTTCACTATTGTAGCTTCAGCAGTCAAATTGGTGCCCGACACACAGTAGGCATTAATAAATGCCTATTGAATGAAATGAATGAATGAACCAAACCACCATTCATAGATCCTAGGAGAAGCCTCTGTAAGGATGCCTATGCAGGGATTGACCACGAGATGGCGCTAATGTCATGCACATAAACATCCAGTCATCTTTCTCAAACCAGTGATGGGTGGCAAAGACTGAATTTCCAATTCGGCTTAGAAACAATTCTGCTGAGATTATAGTATCAGCGTTTTTTTTTTTTTTTTTTTTACTGAGCACAACGCTAGGCAATTTACAATGCTCTACTAAAGCTCTTAAAATTACCATAGGAGAAAGCATGCTATTTTACATATGAAGAAATAAATTTTCAGCAAGTTTAAGTAAATCTTTTTCTGTTTTTGAGGTACCAGGGCTTGAACTCAGGGCCTACACATTGAGCCACTTCACCAGCCCTTTTGTGTTAGGTATTTTAGAGATAGGGTCTTGAGAACTATTTACCTGGGCTGGCTTTGAACCGCTATCCTCCTGATCTCTGCCTCCTGAGAAGCTAGGATTACAGGTGTGAGCCACCCGCGCCAGGCTTAAGTAAATTTTCTTAAGATCCATAACCTGTAGGCAATAGAATAAGACTCTGAACCTAGGTCTTCTGATCTCTGAGACTGTGTTCTTCCTAGTGTACGCCAGGGATTCCACTTTGGTAGCTTAGTACAACAATAAATGTGCTTCCTGATGTGATAGGTTTTTTTTTTTTTTTCTGAGTCCTCAAGAGGATTGCTATTTTTATCATAGTCCCAGTGAGAACTCTCTACACAGCCTTTCACTTCTAAAAACTCAGTTTGTAAGAGAGAGGAAATAAGAATCAGAATAGACTCAATGTCTCTTAGGCCAGACATTTAAGTCTTGAGTTAATGGATGAGCTAAGTGTACACTCTGAGGAAGCAGGAAATAATCTTAAATGGATCAATTAGTCATTAACAGTTCTTCATTCAGCAGTTATGTTGCACACACAGGGCTGAGCAAATGAAGATGGATTTACAATCTGGTGGAGGACATAAGACATGCACGATTCGACATGTCAGTCCCCAGCAGTACCTAAGAGCCATGCAGATAGCAGGTATAATGACAGCACCAGGAATTTGGAGTCAGAAAGCATTCTGTGACTAGGGTGGTCACAGACCTGAAAGTCAAAGCCAACCTTGACAGAAAAACATCAGAAAGACCAGGTAAACTGGACCCTTTCTACTCAAGGTGCAAACCAAGACCTGGGGGCATCGACCCCAGCTGAGCTTGTTAGAAATGTAGCATCTTTTTCTAGATGTCCTGAACTAGAACTGCCATTTTAACAAGATCTCCAGGTGATGTGCCAGTTAATGGCTTTGGGAAACCAAATGATTATATCCATTTATTTCTTTAACGTGAACTAACAACTTCAATTTCAAAATCTTAATTTTGGATTTTGATTTGCTTTTAAAAGAAAGGTACTAGGACTAGGGGTGTAGCTCAGTGGCAGAGCACTTGCCTAGCATGCACAGGCCTTGGGTTTGAGCCCAGCTCCACCAAAACCAACCAAACAACCCCCACAAATGGTATTAAGTACTCTAAACTGGCGTTCTTCTCCACAAGAACCCATGGAAACTCCTAAGGGCTAAATTTTTCAGTGTGCAGGTGAATTCTTAACCGGAAGGAAAGTTCTTACCTGAGGTATGTTTTGATGATATTGTACAGTGAGAATTGTTCAAGAAACTGGACCTTGAAAAAAAAATCAAAGTATAATGCTGTAAGTGCTGAAGGAAGTTTACCTATGTCACTCTACCTGGGGTGCATTCAAATGCTTTGCAGATCGCTGATCTCAGTACATAAGACATTGGAGCCATTCCCCTCGAGTCACTCCCACCCTCCCCACACTGCCCTCTTAACCATCATTCTGGGTGTAAGGAAGTTGTGGGGATGTGGAATCTGTGTTTACGATGATGAAGATAGACCCATAAGACACCAGCACATCTGTACCGCTTAACATCTTCATGGGAAGTGACACTAAGATGTCTGTCTCCCTGTGCCCATTTCTCTTTATCCACTCATGGATGTTGGGTTAGTTCATTCAGAAAGCAGCACAGTATAAAGAAAAATGCACTAGAAGTCCCATAAGTGGAGAGGCATTGGCTCAGGGCCGACACGTTTGTGGTACCACATCACTTCTGAGTGTTGTTTCCCTATCTATAATTCCAGCAAGTGGAACTAGAAGGTTCCTAAGGTCCCTTTACATAAGCCTGGTTACCTAGGAGTTGGAGTATGGGTAGTTATTCATTAAACCTAGAAAATAGAGTCCCAAATAGAAATGCTCACACCACCCTTACTTGCGGATATAAAAGTTAAGAAGGCTGGTTCCCATAGCAACTCACCTTCATGGAGTCATTTATAAATTCAATTCTGTAAAGTGACGATATTATGAACTGGCACCTGCAAAACTCTATAATGTTTTTTTTGCTTCCATTCTTGCCCTGGGCTACGGTGCCAAGAATTGTCATAATCTGGGGAAGAAATCAGAGTTCTCAAGCTGCCTTTCGGGCTGCTGGCACAGAAGGTGCTGTCAGGGGTGGGAGTAAACGGAGGCCTCCTTTCAGTTTACTAATTCTGCAGCTGCCCTTCACAAACTCTAGAAAATATTTTGCGATGTTGCAAGGTGTTACGTGAAGTGAAAAGCAAGCTGTGATTCAGCTGGTATGAAGACTGCAAACAAAAAAAAAATGGTGGTCTGTTGCTCGCCACAGTATTGCTTTTGCCAGAGCCCAGACTGGAATACCAACAGAGAGATTTCTGCAAGCCAGTGTCACCTTACATACTGGATCTTCTAAACAAGAGCAATTTAAAATCATTTGGCCTAGTAGGTCCCAATTTGTGGACCTCAGACCCTTGGAAGTTGTGGAGTTCCTTTGAGGGATTTGTATGTTGTCTCTGAAGACTGAATGGAAAACATGCTCATCTATATGGATTACTTTCCAAATACATACGTGTTATGATGATGAATAAATTTTTAATGTTTCTGAATATATCTTTGCTTTTTGTTATATATTTTCTTAATCAACTATGCTAAAAGTAGCTGGGTGTCGGTGGCTCACACCTGTTATCCTAGCTACTCAAGAGGCAGAGATCAGGAGGATTGCAATTCAAAGCCAGCCCTGGGCAAATAGTTCATGAGACCCTATCTCAAAAATACCCATCACAAAAATAGGGCTGGTGGAGTGTCTCAAAGTGTAAGCCCTGCGTTCAAGCCTCAGTGCCAAAAAAAAAAAAAAGAAAAGAAAAAACAAACAAACAAAAAACCTGTGCTAAAAGTAGAGTCAACATCATGCTTGATAAGAAAAAGTTTTTTGGTTTTGGGCTTTTTTTTTTTCTGTTGAAATGCAGTTTCCACATTTTTCAGCTCACCTGTCTTGATTCTTGGGGCAGAGAACAGGGGCACATTGCCATTAGGAGAGAATTTTTCCTGTTATTGGTTCTGTTTTCATGGCACACTTTGGCTAGTGTACCCCCCCACACCTGTTAGGCAGACCTTTAAGTGGCCAGCTGAGTACTGCTCCTCCATGAGAAATGTCATCCCTGAGTACAAAGTATGCTGTGAGCAATGGATACAGTTCTGAGTTCACAAATTTATATGAGAAGTATAACCTAATTTTGACGACAAGCCTCCATTTCTCTGCATCATCAGAAACGGAACCTTGGTGAACTAGGGGCTTTCAACCTTCCCTCTCTCTGGGATTATGGGTAGGGAAAGGCTTTCTTCGAGGAGTTGATGAGATGCCAGGTATGTAGTGGGAAGGGAAGGAGAAGGAGTGAAGAATCTTCTACAATAGTATTTATCTAAACATGTCTCATGTTTGCTTGACCCTTCAGGTCCAGGAGCGTGCTCCATTTCTCTGATATTCTCTTGGGCTCAGGGAGACATGCTTCAGGGGCACTGAGGTGTGGAACACTACATGACTCCCTAAGGTTCCTTCAGACACCCATGCACCTATTTCTTCTCCGAGGTCTTGCTACCTTCCTGGGAAATCTACTGAGGATGCAAGGAACCTGCCTTCTCTGTTCCCAAGTCCCACAAATGTACCCAGGGGAGCCTGAAGAGCAAGGCACTTGGATACGCTACCCTCTTTACAGTCTTATGAATTCACTTCCTTTCTCCAATTGTTTCCTTTCCAATCTCACTGTCTTTTCTTACAAGTCGTCATGCCACTAGTTTTTCTTTCTTCCCTAAAAGCAACTTCTGAAGCCAAAAGCAGGAAGATACTGTGTTCATCTGTCTCTTGCTATCACATGTCATTTCTGATAAGAAGCACCAAGTAGGCTAGCTGCCTAGAAGAGGGGAGGGATTAAGAAGGGTAAATAGAGGGCTAAGGGATCAGGTAATATTATTCTGCCACATACACATGTTAGTATAGATTTCAACAGATCCCATAAACTAACAGGTTTGGTCCTAGCCTTTTTTTTTAAAAAAAGATACGCCTCAAAGGAAATAAGGCACTTAGCAAAAAGTGAAATGTTAGAGGAATATTAAATAAGCCTTGTAACACTGGTGCAGTTTTTCTGCAGGCTTTTGAAATTTTCTGTCCTGAGGCATCCAGAGCTAAGTGCCGGGAGTTTTGGACACAACACTGAAATAAAGGGATCTTTTCTGAGGACTGGGTAGACAGTGAAACTCCACCAGTTAAATATGGCAATGATTCAGTTTATCAGTCTGAAGTCTTGGTAGAGTTAAGGTAGGAAGTAGGGAGGGAAAGCAGCTGCTCTCTGTCATGGTCATCCCCCTGAGGCTTTCTTTCTGGAAAGTCCCAGGCCCCAGGGCTGGACAGCCCTCTAACTGCAGTCTGTGCGCTATCCAGATCCGAAGTATCTTCACTCATTAATTCCTTCCTTCCTTCATTCAAAACCACTGAATTCCTGTGGTGGGCTATAAATTGGGAACAAGCAACCCTACTTTAATTTTAGAAACCTTATCTAAGAGTCTGGTTGAAAAAAAAGACACAATCTTTGGATTTATGGACCTTATAGTTTAGTTGGGGGAGGGAAGAGCTCATGGAAAGACAGGTGAAGGAGAGGCCTTGATATTATGATGGGGAAAAATGAAGTTGTAGGGTACGCTGAGGTAGGACACCTAGCACGCCTTAAGGTTTCCTGAGTAGGACAAGAAGGGACAAGTGGAAACTTGAGAGGGAGCCCCAAGGCTCTGGGAATAGGGCAAGCTCTGACAGCCAGCCAGGCTGCAGGCTAGGCCACATCTTTTTTGTCAGTACTGGGGCTTGAACTCAGGGTCTCTTATGCTTGCCAGGCAGGCAGGCATTCTTACTGCTTGAGCCACTCTGCCAGTCCTTTTTTATGTGCTAGGTTTTTGTTTTTGTTTTTTCCGAGATAGAGTCTAACAAAATAGGGTGTTGAATTATTTACCCGGAGCTGGCTGTGAACCATGATCCTCTTGATCTCTGCCTCCAGAGTAGTTAGGATTACAGGTGTGAGCCATCTAGCTCCCAGCTGTGCCCACCTCTTAAGTAGGAGAGGGAACTGTAGCAGCTGGTGTAGTTCTTTCCGGCCCCAAATTTCCAAAAGCAGTGCTGGTATATGTTTCAGACTTGATGGTCATGAACATGTATTTTTCTCATTCAAAAGAGCCAACTGCTGCTTGCTAAGGCAAGAAGATTCCATTTTCAGGTTTACCACCTGGTGCTGTGGGAAACAGGAGCTTGTGGGAGGAACACTAGGGTGGATGGTCTGTCACAAAGAAAGCCATGAACTCCCGTCTCCCTTGTTTCTTGGAGAAAGACTGGTAGCTACTTTAAAGATTCTGTAGGTCAGGGAAAGAAGATTTGTTGGCAAGGCCATGTAGGAGGTAGCAGAGTGCTAAATCAGACCGTTCGTAAGCAATATATTTTTATCATTAAATTCCTAAGACCATTTGTTCCACATGTGTTGCCTTAACTGAGTGTGCTCATCTGAGTTTGGTGTTAGCTCCCTCCTTAAAAATACAGGCTTGTTGTAAATTATCCACAAAGAAACCAAGTTAACATTTATTTTATAAAGTAAGAACAGCTTGAGAAGGTAGGAGGCTCTTTGGCCGACTAAACCATGAAAAAGAGATAATTTCTCCAGCTGTGAAGAGTGAAAATTAACATCCTGCTTTGGGAATCCCAATCACATTACCTCTGAAGTCTAACTTCATGTCACGGAATCAAATCAGAGGACTGCATTTGGAGAAAGTCCCCACATTCCAGATGACACAGGAAATGGTTACATACCTTTATCCTTGAGTGAATGTAGCAAGAAAATGTAATCCTCGAGTAAATAACCAGAACAAACCAAGTACGTTTGTGTTAAACTATAAACAATCAGTAGATCAAATTACTTAGTATTTTAGTCCATGAACTTACAATAACATGTGCTTTAGCTTGTGCCAGTAAAATAATCTTTAGAGATGTCTGAGTGATTTCTGGCCCTCCATTTAATCCATAAAGTGATTAAGGAATTAAGAAACAATAAAAATAGTCTGGGAAAACATTGAACCACTGCTGTGCGGCTACTAACCTTTTAGGTCAACTCAAAGTTTTCCCAAACATACTGATCATATCTAGAACTGACTAGAACAGGGGTCAGCAAACTTTTTCTTTTCTTCTTTTGGTGGGACTGGGGTTTAAACTCAGGGCTTTGTGCTTGCAAAAGAGGTGCTCAACTGCAGGAGCCACAGCTCCAGTCCTTGGAACTGGGGTTTGAACTCAGGGTCTCATGCTTGCTAGGCAGGTACTCTACCACTTGAGCCACTCCTCCAGCCTTTTCCAGTGTTGGGTATTTCGAGATAGAGTCTCAAGAACTTTTTACCCAGGCTGCCTTCAAACTGTGATCTTCCTGATCTCTGCCTCCCAAGTAGCTAGGATTACAGGTGTGAGTCACTGGCACCTGGTTCCAGTCCATTTTGCTATGGTAATTTTGGAGATGCGGTCTAGTGAGGTATTTACCTGGGCTGGCCTTGAACTGTGATCCTCCTGATCTCAGCCTCCTAAGTAGCTAGGATTACGGGCATGAACCACTGGCACCTGGCACAAACTTTTTCTTAAAAAGTCAAGTAGTAAATATTTTAGACTTTGCAATTCTGCTCTCTAACACAAAAGCAGCCATGGATATGTTCCAACACATCTTTATTCATAGAAATAGGTAACTTGCCCCTGGGCTGTATTTGGCTGATGCTTGATATTGAACCAGGGCACGGGTGTAGAAAAATTAGAAATTCTTTTGAATAAACTGAGCTTCTTAGCACTCCACAGCAGACCAATTTTGGGAGGCTGTGTGTTGAAGGCCCATTAATCCATTGGCTAGTAGACAGTGTCCTTTAGTGCTGGAGCCAGCCTGGCTATTTTTCGGGGATTTACTGTGTGTCTAGAATTTGTCTACTCTGGGGGCTATAAGCAGCTTTCTGCAAGCTCAAAAGTGTCACAGACCTTCAGCCAGGCTCTGCAAGGTTTCCTGTGACTGTGACCACAGTCTGTAGGGGGGTTGAGGGAAAATGCTGTACCAGCTTCTTTCTCTGTAACTTTCTCTGTAACTTGTCTTTCTGACTATCTGTGAGCCACCCACTGCAAAAAAACCCTGGTTACATAAACCAACTGGGGGGTATAAAACTCATCTCCTGACACAATCAGGGCTCGGGGCTTTGAGAAATTATCTTCCCTGAGTCCGCTAGCGTAATAAAATTCCTGCTTCCTGAAAAGTGGTCTCGGTGACTTTGTTTTCTTTGCCGTTTCCGGCAACATTAGTACTTACAAACATTATATAAAGAAACCTGGGTGAAGACTGTCTGGTGCTATCAGAGGCCAGATGCCTCAGCAGGCAGAAGACTTGATGCTAGAATTGGGAGAGTTGTTCATTTGAGGTGTAAACCATTTAGATAAAAAAGAAAGAAATATCTACACTAAGCTAATCCCATACTCTTTTCCACACTTTCACCTTGATAGTGGCTTTGGAAGGGATTCTGTACCTAACACCAACTTCAAAAGTTAAGGTTGTACATCTAAAAGTTTAAGCTTCTTTTCTAATTCAGATGAAAGTAAATGTCTCACTTAGGGCTGGGTAGGTCAGTATTGTGCCATATTTGTGGTCCCTGCTGAATGGACATAGTTACATTAAGTCCCTGCTTTCCCCAGCCCATCCCCTACCATAGTGGGCAACTTGGTTAAGTATAACTTGTACCCTGTCTTGAAATGTGGAGTTAGGCAGAAATTCTCTTTCAGTAGCTTGAACTGAAAGGCAAAAGGGAAGATGCAGTTGTGATGGAGATGTAGCCAGAAGGGTCATGAAGCCTCAAGGGCTGGAATAGCCATTGGTGGGCCTGGCACAAGATATGTTCACTGAAAAAGGCATAAGTAGACTAGAGAATATGTTTCAATTTCTTTTCAGGTCTATAGTTCAAGAAGACTGGTTATTCTTCCAAGGTGACAACTCTAGATTTATAAAAAGCCTCTCCTTCCCTGTCCTTGAACTGTCATGGGTGGGCCTCTTCTCAATTACTAACAGATGACTTCTCTGTATGACTCACAATCACCTGGTGTTTACTAGGTACATTTCTTGTCATAGTCAACACTTGCTGGTTGCTCCAACCAACAGTTTTTGTGTGTGTGCTGGGTATCGAATGTATGCTTGCTCTACTACTGAGCTATATGCACAACCACCATTTTATTTCATCTACAGTTATGTGCTTTAATTTAAAATAAATTAAGGTATGTGTATCCTTTAATGATTGCATAATTTAACTGACATTTTCAGTAAGTTGAACTCTGGATAAACAACCTTCTACTATATAAAAATGCTATCCTATAGTGACTGTAGTGCAAAATTAACTAAAGGAGAAATACTTCCCCTTCAGTTGGCAGTAACATACTGTATTTTAGGCCTGCCACCCATGAATACAAGGTTCTATAGGCTAGATAAAAAGGAAAGAAATAACTATACTACCTTCTACATTGGCTGGAAGTGACAAATACTATCAAGATTTCCTTGTCAGTGGTTTTTTTGATCTGTCTTTTCCAGCCCATCTCTTCCACTATGGCCTAATATGTTATCACTCCTATCTGGATTTTAGCCTCAGTCTCCTTTGCAACTTATTCCCTATTCTTTTCCATTGGGTGTAAGGGTTGTCAGATTAAATTTACTTTCATCAAATTACTTCTCAAATGAAAAGTCCGTAATACTTTCCTACTGCCTCCTAGACCCAATCGGAGTGCTTAAATCAACAGTTTTGGCTTCATAATCTGATCCTACCTTTCTATTTATTATACTCATATCTTCCATCAATCAATCTCCAATATGAACTTTAACTTCAACCAGGTTACTCTTCCACATCTCTTCAGTCTCACCCTATTTGCCTTGCTTATTTTGTTCCCACCACTTTCTCCTGTTAGAGTATCTCCTCTCTGTGTCAAAATCTAAGTAATGGGCTGAGAGTGTAGCTCAGTGGTAGAACACTTGCCTAGTGTTTGTGAGGACTTGTGTTTGATCCCTTGTACCACAAAAAGGAAAAAAAATCTTATTATATTGTGTAGAGGTAAATCACAAGAAAGGGTGAGAAGAAAACACAAGCTATAATTTGTCCTTTTTTATCTAACAACCAACATTACACAGTAACATTCAATGTCTGTTCCTAATGGTCATCATTAGGAACATGAATGTGATAAAATTATCAAAAATTTATGAAATTGCAGCTTCTGGGAAAAGTTAACAGAATGAAACACATCTCATTTTAATCCTTCTCAAGACCTCCCTCTAAAACTACATTAAAAGTATTTTGAGGGAGAATAACATAAACCCTAAAGACAAAGACAGGGACAGAAGATATCAAAGCAGCCAAATTTTGAAGAGCAGAAAGCAGAGAGACAAGTGATAATTGACTTGGCAGACTTGAAAAGCCAAACTGCAAACTGACATTAAGGAAATACAGGAACAAATTTAGCACGCACTCCAGAATCCTCAATAGGCTCAAGAATTGATGGCACCTCTGGAAGTGGGGAGAATTGGGATGTTGACTCAAGGAAGACTGGTTGAATGATGGATATGTGAGTCCTGTGAATTATAGGACTTCTCCCCTCTACCTACTCTACACCACTGGTCAGTTGCCCCTTCTACACTCTGGTCAAAGTCTAGAGGAATGGGTTCCAGAGAGGGGAAAACACATGGTTTCCAGATGAAAAAACTCCAGGCCCAGTTGAGGGTAGACGATCAGCAAATGTATGTACACTGAATACTAAGACTCTCTGCTCTCTCTTCCTCCACTTTACAGAGGACTACTCTATGGAGAATACCTACATACTGACTTCAAGAGCCCCCTCACAAACATCCCAGACAAATTTTCCTACTAGCGATTCTCAACCAGAGGCTTATGGCTATGATGTCTGGAAACATATCTGATTGCCACAGTTTGGGGGTGCGGGTGTTAGGAGTAATGGCGTATACTAGCCAAGGATGCTGCTGAACATCTGACAGTACACAATAAAAGCTTCCCAGGACAAAGAATTATTAGTTAAAAGTGGAGACACTGTCGAGAAACTCTGCCTTACTAAACTTACGGCCAACTAGCCCACCAATACAAGCAGAGCTGCCAAACAATCCAGCAATTTCCCTACTCTAGAGTGAGCATATGACAACAAATGATTACGCAGCTGAGGAAAACCTACATGGAAAAAGATGGATCTAAACAGAGAAAAGCAACTTGGAAAAGACAGAATCGGTAGGAAGAGGAAAAAATTTAAAAGCTATACAAATGGTCCTCTACTTACAAAGAATAGTTTGACTTCTGATTTTCTGGCTTTAGGATGGTGTGAAAGCCATACACACTCAGTGGAGACTGTACTTGAATTTGGTGTGTTGACTGTTTCCCAGGCTAGTGGTATGTGGTCTGATGCTTTCTCAAGATGGTGGGCAGGTATGTGGAGCTACAGCTCCCAGTCAGCTCCTACAATCATAGGGAAACAGGCCCTGCAGTGTAATGTGTTGTTAAGCTGTGATGTTCTGAAGCTTAGGCATATTAAATGCATTTTTGACTTACATTCTCAATTTACAATGGGTTTTCTGAGATGCGAACCCATCACAGGTCTTGGTCCATTTGTAATGGACTTCCACTTGTGATCCTATATACTACCAGAGTTTGTATTCTATTTTCCTGCTCAAAACAACTAGAAAAGTGGGCAAATTTAAGAAAGCAGTTTTTGGAAATTGGGCAACAGCCACACAGGACTGTGATTCCTGAGGTGTGTTCTGGAGACTCATTCCATACCCAAGCAGATCCTATGAATCTTTCTGAGTCAAGAAAAAGAGACTGGAGTTAAGGCAGTTAGAGATGTAAGGCAGAGTCCTGGAGAGGGTACAATTGCATAGAAAAAAAGTTCCAGAAATCTTTTATAGGAATCCTCCTGTGTAGTGAATACTAGGATGCACAAGTACAGCATAGAGTCTACAAGGCTAGGGAGAACAAAAGGGGAGCTAGGAGCTGAACAGTTCCCGGATCTTACCCAGGGCTGATAACTGTTCAAAATTCCAACCTACAGAGCAGAGTCCTCATTGGCCAATCAGGGCATCAATAGATCAGTAGAGATCCTAGAAGGACCATGTTTCCTTTTCTTTTCTTTTTTTATTCGTTTATTCCTATGTGCATACATTGTTTGGGCCATTTCTCCCCTCTACCCCCCACCCTCTCCCTCTTCCCCCAACCCCCTTGGCTTCCAGGCAGAATCTGTTCTGCCCTTATTGCTAATTTTGTTGAAGAGAAAGTATAAGCAATAATAAGAAAGACAAAGCGTCCAGCATTTTTGTGATGGGTTTTTTTCAAGGTAGGGTCTCAAGGACTATTTGCCCGGGCTGGCTTTGAACCACGATCATCCTGATACCTGCCTCCTGAGTAGCTAGGATTACAGGCGTGAGTCACTGGCACCTGGAGGGCCATGTCTTCTTGATGTATGTGCTATGTTTTTTCACGTTATTTTTTTTTTGGGTTAAGGATTTTCTTTTTTCTTTTCTTCCCTTCCTTTACTCAAACCTCCCTTCCTTCTTCTTTTGAGACAGGGTTTCCCTACACAGCCCAGATGGGTATTCAACTCTCCATCCTTCTGCCTCCTGTGGGCTGGGATTATAGGCATGGACAACCACACCCAGATAGGAACTTCTATGAGTGTTC
This sequence comes from Castor canadensis, assembly GCF_047511655.1. NCBI lineage: Eukaryota > Metazoa > Chordata > Mammalia > Rodentia > Castoridae > Castor > Castor canadensis. The sequence goes on along the minus strand of NC_133397.1, from coordinate 40,166,041 downwards.
ATTATGATTAATTATTGAAATTCATCAAATGATTTTTCTGCACTTATTGAGATGGCCACACAGCTTTCTTTTCATTTGTTAATGTGCATAATTTAATAGATTTAAAAAATGTCCAATTTTTCATTTCTAGAATAAAACCACATTGGTCACCAATATTATTGTTATGAACTGCTGGGTTAATTTTCTAATATTTTTCATCTTTGCTCATGAGTGATAATGACCTTTAACCTGCCCTCCCACTGGTTTTGTTTTGAGACAGGGTCTTACCATGTACTCTAGCCTGGCCTCAAATACATGATCTTCCTGCATCTCTTAACAAGTGCTGGAATTTACTGGTGTGCACCATTGGCTAATTTTCCTTTTTTTAAAAAACAGTACTTGCCTGTTGGGTAACAAGGTTACACTAGTACTGAACAGTACTCCCCATTTTTACATTACTTAAAAAATAGGCAATTACATGTTTTTAGAATCTTTGTTTGCAAAGCCATTTTATTGTCATGTCTTTAAATCCTGATAACATTTCTTTAATGAGTATAGAAACCTTCAAGATTTTAATTTACTTTCATCAGTTCCAATCAATACTGTAAGGAAGCTACTCATCAAACTTTTAAAATTTATTGGCGTAAGACAGCTCCTAATATTTTCTTCTTTTTGAGCTTTGCAGCATCAAAGGCCCATATTCTCAAAGTCAATGTTTTCCTTTCTTTAAAATCAGTTTTGCCAGAAATTTTAGAATTTCATTCATCTTTACAAAGATCCTACAGGCTGCTCCATTGAACTCTATTTCTTCAATTGAATTTTAACATGTGATTCATTTTTGCTTATTTTTTAAAATTTTTTCTTCTCACCTACTTTGGTTTTGTTGTTTTTCTAACTTAAGTTTGATTCTTAGCCATTGTCAGCCTTTCTTCCTTTCCTATAAAAGCATCTAAAGCTATACATTTCCCTCTAAATTATATCTTAGCTGTATCCTATAAATTTTGATAAAATACTTTCATTTGATCCTAAGATCTCCTATTTATTTATTTAGTTAGTTGGCAATACTGGGCCAAAAGCGTGAAGCCCTGCTTCACGCTTGCTAGGCAGACACTCTACCACTTCAGTCATTCCACCAGGCCAGAATCTCCTAACTTCTGGTAATTCTTTGACTACTTAGAATGTTTTAAATTTCCAAATATTTAAAAAAATATCTTTTTTTAAAGATGTTTTAAAGAACATCTTGTGGTGTTCTTTAAATGTAGGCTTTAGACTTCGAGGGACTGGCGTTAATTCCTAACTCAAGCACTGGAGCTACTTACCCTTTGAATTTGTGCTTTCTTTCTGGCCTCTGAGGATCATCAACACTTCTTGCCTGTTACATTTTAAAATTGTACAAAAATGCTTTATTGGTAAGTTTCTCTGGCTATCTTATTCACAATATTGTTGGGAACTTGAGTCTATCTGTGGTCTCAAGTTGGGTGTTCAAGTTGCTCTAACTACAAACCTCTTAGCAGGATGGCAAATTAAAAACTAAGAAAGAGCATCATTGCCATCTGGTGGAGAGACCTACTACTACCACCTCAAGTGAGGCCCACTGGGAGTCTCATTCTCTCCACAGTCAGAGTCCTGCCAATCTGTCATCTGGTCTTTATTTTCATTATCCCAAATGGAAAAGAACTTTAGTTCAGGTTCTTCCTTCCTTCTTTCTTGTTTTTTTTTTTTTGAGGGAGTAGGTATTTTGAAACAGGAGCTCTCTATGTACCCCAGTCTGGGTTGAACCTCACTATGTAGCTCAGGCTGGCTTTGAGCTCTCAATCCTTCTGCCTCAACTTCTTGAGTGCTGGGATTACAGGCATGTAATACCACACTAACTCTCCTTAGTTCAGTTTTTAACTTTTTTTTTTTTTTTTTTTTGCTAAAATCATTGCTTTTAAATTGGTTCTATACTATAAGCAAAAATTTTGGACTAAAGATAAGAACAAAGCAGAACTCCATTCAACAAAGCTTGGCTGAATGGAAAAAAGTTCTCTGCACCATTTGCTAAGTTTATCTGGGAGGCAGCATATGCACTCAAGTCCCCAAGCCTTTTCTGCAATAATAGACTGACAAATGGCATTCATATGTGTAACTCTCCTGTGGGCTTATACAGATTTTTTAAAACTCAAAATTTTAATGACAACCCAGAAGGTCCAGATCTTATTCCTAAACACCATTCTCTACTAACGGAAATTAAGGGCATTTGGGAAGTAATTGGTTCCAGGGTTGGGATGGGAGGAAAAAGACAAGCAAAATACAAGATAAACTGGAAAATAAGGAACTGCTGAAGAATAATAGCATGTCAAGCCTGGTATGGCTGTGCACTCAGGTGAGGCAGGAAGATTGCAAGTTGGAGAACAGACTGGGGTATATAGTGAGATCCTGTCTCAAAAAACCTAAAAGAAAAAAACACTTAAAAAGGCCAAAGAGCCAGCTTGAATGGTCTCTCACTGACCAAATCTGGAATAATTTGACATTTAAAAAACCCAAAAAACAGATTGACTAAAATAGGACTCTATGAGTTTATATTAATATAAATGAGAAGAAAAAGAGATTTTCCTTATAATAGGAGCCACCTAATAAATGTAGAAGAAAATGATAGAATTTGAAAATTACCATCTGGCAACCACCAGAGCAAAAATTAATCCAGCCAAGAAATAGCACTGATACTAAAATTAGAGTGTAAAAGTTTGCTGAAGAACAGAATACTTACAAAGTATCCCACCGTAAGATGATTATTAAATAATAGAAAAATGCAAACTTTCCAGTAGAGAAATCTAATTAGATACCACCTAAAACAAGTGATTAAAATCAGTATCCTTGCAATGGGACAAGTGACGCTATATCATGCAGGGTGTGGTGTGGTTTCTTTTGTATTCCTGCTTCATATTTAGCTTACTCTAAATGTAAAGAAACATCAGAAAAACACAAATTAACAGACATTTTATAAAATAACTGGCCTATGTGTTTCATGAGCTTGACATATTTGAAAGACTGGTTAAGAACTGTTTCAGCTGCCAAACACATTTTATGAAGCCAGTATTACACTTATCCCAAAACCAGGCAAAGACACCTCCAAAAAGAACTATAGGCCAATCTCCTTAATGAACACTGATGCAAAAATCCTCAACAAAACAATGGCAAACCAAATTCAGCAACACATCAAAAAGATTATTCACCACGACCAAGTAGGCTTCATCCCAGGGATGCAAGGGTGGTTCAACATACGAAAATCAATAAACGTAATAAACCACATTAACAGAAGCAAAGACAAAAACCACTTGATCATCTCAATAGACGCACAAAAAGCTTTGATAAGATCCAACATCATTTCATGATAAAAGCTCTAAGAAAACTAGGAATAGAAGGAAAGTTCCTCAACATTATAAAAGCTATATATGACAAACCTACAGCCAGCATTATACTTAATGGAGAAAAATTAAAACCATTCCCTCTAAAATCAGGAACCAGACAAGGATTCCCACTATCTCCACTCCTATTCAACATAGTACTGGAATTCCTAGCCAGAGCAATTAGGCAAGAAGAAGGAATAAAAGGAATACAAATAGGTAAAGAAACTGTCAAAATATCCCTATTTGCAGACGACATGATCCTATACCTTAAAGACCCAAAAAACTCTACTCAGAAGCTTCTAGACATCATCAATAGCTATAGCAAGGTAGCAGGATATAAAATCAACATAGAAAAATCATTAGCATTTCTATACACTAACAATGAGCAAACGGAAAAAGAATGTATGAAAACAATTCCATTTACAATAGCCTCAAACAAAATCAAATACCTAGGTGTAAACCTAACAAAAGATGTGAAAGACCTCTACAAGGAAAACTATACACTTCTGAAGAAAGAGATTTAGGAAGACTATAGAAAGTGGAGAGATCTCCCATGCTCATGGATTGGTAGAATCAACATAGTAAAAATGTTGATACTCCCCAAAGTAATCTACATGTTTAATGCAATTCCCATCAAAATTCCAATGACATTCATTAAAGAGATTGAAAAATCTACTGTTAAATTTATATGGAAACACAAGAGGCCACGAATAGCCAAGGCAATACTCAGTCAAAAGAACAATGCAGGAGGTATCACAATACCTGACTTCAAACTATATTACAAAGCAATAACAATAAAAACAGCATGGTACTGGCACAAAAACAGACATGAAGACCAGTGGAACAGAATAGAGGACCCAGATATGAAGCCACACAACTATGAGCAACTTATCTTTGACAAAGGAGCTAAAAATATACGATGGAGAAATAGCAGCCTCTTCAACAAAAACTGCTGGGAAAACTGGTTAGCAGTCTGCAAAAAACTGAAACTAGATCCATGTATATCACCCTATACCAAGATTAACTCAAAATGGATCAAGGATCTTAATATCAGACCCCAAACTCTTAAGTTGATACAAGAAAGAGTAGGAAATACTCTGGAGTTAGTAGGTATAGGTAAGAACTTTCTCAATGAAACCCCAGCAGCACAGCAACTAAGAGATAGCATAGATAAATGGGACCTCATAAAACTAAAAAGCTTCTGTTCATCAAAAGAAATGGTCTCTAAACTGAAGAGAATACCCACAGAGTGGGAGAAAATATTTGCCAACTATACATCAGACAAAGGACTGATAACCAGAATATATAGGGAACTTAAAAAACTAAATTCTCCCAAAACTAATGACCCAATAAAGAAATGGGCACGTGAACTAAACAGAACTTTCTCAAAAGAAGAAATTCAAATGGCCAGAAAACACATGAAAAAATGCTCACCATCTCTAGCAATAAAGGAAATGCAAATTAAAACCACACTAAGATTCCACCTCACCCCTGTTAGAATAGCCATCATCAGCAACACCACCAACAACAGGTGTTGGTGAGGATGCGGGGAAAAAGGAACCCTCTTACACTGTTGGTAGGAATGTAGACTAGTACAACCACTCTGGAAAAAAATTTGGAGGCTACTTAAAAAGCTGGACATCGATCTACCATTTGATCCAGCAATACCACTCTTGGGGATATACCCAAAAGACTGTTACTCCAGAGGCACCTGCACATCCATGTTTATTGCGGCACTATTCACAATAGCCAAGTTATGGAAACAGCCAAGATGCTCCAGCACTGACGAATGGATTAAGAAAATGTGGTATCTATACACAATGGAATTTTATGCAGCCATGAAGAAGAACGAAATGTTATCATTCGCTGGTAAATGGATGGAATTGGAGAACATCATTCTGAGTGAGGTTAGCCTGGCCCAAAAGACCAAAAATCGTATGTTCTCCCTCATATGTGGACATTAGTTCAAGGGCAAACACAACAAGGGGATTGGATTATGAGCACATGATAAAAGCGAGAGCACACAAGGGAGGGGTGAGGATAGGTAAGACACCTAAAAAACTAGCTAGCATTTGTTGCCCTTAACGCAGAGAAACTAAAGCAGATACCTTAAAGCAACTGAGGCCAATAGGAAAAGGGGAACAGGTACTAGAGAAAAGGTTAGATCAAAAAGAATTAACCTAGAAGGTAACACCCACGCACAGGAAATCAATGTGAGTCAATGCCCTGTATAGCTATCCTTATCTCAACCAGCAAAAACCCTTGTTCCTTCCTATTATTGCTTATACTCTCTCTACAACAAAATTAGAAATAAGGGCAAAATAGTTTCTGCTGGGTATTGAGGGGGGGGGAGAGAAGGAGGGGGTGGAGTGGGTGGTAAGGGAGGGGGTGGGGGCAGGGGGGAGAAATGAACCAAGCCTTGTATGCACATATGAATAATAAAAGAAAAATGAAAAAAAAAAAAGAACTGTTTCAGATTAAAGGAAACTAGATACATGACAACTACGTGTATTATCCCAGCTTGGATCCCAGGCTGGATTTTTTTTTTCCTACAAAGGACATTTCTGGGCTGTGGCTCAAATGGTAGAATGCCTGCCTAGCAAGTATGAGACCATGAGTTTGAACCCCAGTACCTCCCACCCCCAGACATTACTTAAACAATCAATGAAATGTAACAGCATAATAATGTTAAATTCTGAGTTTGACAATTATTCTGTAGTTACAAAAAAAATTTGTTTCAGAACTATAGGAAATACAAATTTAAGTATTTAAGGTAAAGGAGACATCATATCTGTGATCTGTATTGGAGGATACTTTTTGACCTCAAAGACATCATTTATATTTTGTATTATCCTCGTACCTTTCTAGATATGCACAAATAACAATGTATCCTAGAAGAAAGCATTTAGTCTAAACTGATGATAAAGGGAAACCTCTTCCTTACAGAATGGTAAATAATAAATACAGAAAGAATAATGGAATAAAAAATAACAATTTTGCAAACATTCTACTAAAAGCTATTCAGATAAGAATCATCAAAAGATGCTAAATCCAGAAGGAAGGGTGTGATGAGGGTTGGAATTAGCAACATAGCCTCAAAGTTCCTCTTCACAAGCTAATTGCAAAAGGAAAAACAGTAACTATGCAGTGGATAACTGGACATCTTACCCAAGTGATAAAAATTAATATCATCAAAAACAGGCAAAGGGACATTCTGTATTTGGATGTGACACTCAGGGGATACAACACTTAACAGCATTCCCATCCACACTGCATGAACAGACTCTAACCATGAGGAAACATCAGAAAAACCCTAGCTGAGGTATGTGCTGTTCTTCAGCTCTGCCCTGTTTTTTAAATACATCAATATTACAAAAGACAGAGAAAGGCAGAAGGATTGGTCCAGATTAATCATAATACAATATAAGATCCTGAACCGGACCCTGTAGCTGAGAAGAAATTACCAGTGGAACAAATGAAATTGGAATAGACTGTATATTAGATGAAAGAATAGTGTAAATGTTAAATTCCTGGCTTTGATAACTACACTTAGGTAAAAGAATATGCATGTTCTCATAAAGTACATACCTAGTATTAAAGATAAAGCAAATGATGTCTGCAAATGGGTTCAGGAAAGATATTTTAAGAAATAGAAAATGATAAAGCAAATAAGGAGAATATTAAAAAAGTCAACGTGCATAATTTTTTTCTACTTAAAAATTCCCCAAACCAACATATGTACACATGCATGCAAGTGTGTATTTCTAGTAGACTAAAAGTTTTTGTTCTCTCCACTTTTCCCCAGATAAGGGAACTAGGGGCTAAAAGATTTTGAGAGGTTAGTAACAAGATCTCCCAGAGAAAACAGTCCCAGAGTTTTCCATTTGCATATACATATACAAACTTCTGTATACATATATAATTCTATCATCTTGATGGTGACATACATATTTTAATGAATATATAAAATATATAAACTGGCATGTTTCTGGTACTTTTAAATGCAACTGGAGACTCAAAAACAGCTTTTTTTCATCACTTTTATGCTTACTTTGACAAAAGTTATGTTTTGCTTCAATTTTGTTATGGCTTCTGTTATTATGCCTTCCTTTTAAAAAAATATTTTATGTTCATGCTGTTTTGGGACTTTCCTTCTCATGTAGTAGCTACTTCTGCTCAATTTATAACAGCCACATTATTACTACTTCAGTAACACGAAGATTAGTTAATGCTTACACTCTGTTCTGAGGTATAATAGTGACAAAAATTTCTACAGGAGAACCTGAGTATGGTCAATGGATCCACTCATAAAAGGAGGCTACTCAAGGTGTGAATATAAAAGGTGAGTGCAAGTGTAGCTCACAGAATGATCCCTGAGAAATATCCTTTTCTCAAAGTCAACCAAACCAATGGATCTGGGACACTCTCTGACCAGGTGCTATTATGAGTTCCTTGTGACATAATTTTAATTAAAAATCTCAAATTGATTAAAACATGGGAGGACATTTTTTTGCCCTCAGAAATATTATTTATATTTTACATTATTCTTTTAATCTTTCTGAATAAGCATAAACAACGTATCCTAGAAAAACACTATTTGAAAAACCTTATAGACAAAATGAACAATTAAAACTTTAAACACTTTTCACAGCAATATTAAGAGAATAAAATACAGTATCTATTATCACTTTGTCTATAGTAGCTTACATATTGTATAGTAGTGATACATATTTATACATATTGCAGTTGAAAATAGGGAATACTTTTTTGTTCTTCTGTAATAGGCTGCAGGTTTAAAAGCAGAAGTCCTGAACCTCTGAAGACAGTGTAAGAAAAATCTTTATTTGAAACTCTAGCAGTCTATGTTATTAAAAAAAAAAAAGAGAGAGAGAGTCAAGATGTTCTTTGTTCTATTTATTTCTGGGGGTGGGGTAGGGTAGGGTGGGAAGGGGTGGAGTGGAAAAAATTTTAAAAAGTTCATTTTCTTGCTTCAAAGTAGGGATTAACTTTCATTACACATGAACATGGATGAACACTGTCATGAACACTCTGTTCTGGCTTTCATGACAATTTGAACTCAAGGTAAGATGTATAATATGTTTTCTGAAATCTAGTATATTTATTTGGACAAATCAATGTTTCTCATGTTCTTGTGCTCATATGAAAGAACTGGCATTTTGGTTTTAAGAACAAACTAAAAATAATCAGGAATTCAACTTGTCTTTAATTTGGGTCTGAACTAAGTACTAAGGAACTATTCAGCAATAACGGCCTCAAATATTTAAATATTTAATGAAACTGCAATTAATTAAGCCCCTGTTGATTCTAAAAATTATGATACCAGAAAGAGAATGAGGGAAGAATTCTAAGTCTGGAGTCTAAGTTCAGAGTAAGATATCAATAATCGTCTCACTTTTGCAATATCCATAAGTAAACTAGATGATATAAGAATTATATGAATTATGTTAAATAAAAAGTGCATACAGAACTCACAAATATTTTTTCATTAAATTTGCCACTTACACTAGTTCAATAAAATGTTCAGAAGGAAAATAATCACTTAAACAAAAGACTATTTACACTGTTGCTGTCAGAACTTCTTGAGAAGAAAACAATGACTACTTAGCAACTTCCCTGGTTTAACTTAATCATTTGACTTGAAACAGTTACATTGTAAACTGACTATCTATGTCATGTTTTGAGAATTCAAAGCAGAAAGTAAAACCATAAAAAGCCAGAAACTTCAATAAGTCTAGACAGACGTTTGCTTGTAGTTTTTGGTATCCAAAACCTTTTTGCCACACATCGCACAGATGCCTGAAACAAAATAAAACAAAACAAAAAAAAAAGTGAGAAATCAAGTTATAATACTGTTTGGTTTATCTATCTCAATCCTGAAGCTTAAGACATTACTTAACAGCATCATAAAAGAAAAAAAAATTCACTATGAAAATACTTTAAGTTCTATTTTGCCTTGGGGAAAGAAAGTATCTGACTAGTAGAATTTATAAAAGACTATTCCTTTTCTGTTATTCAAATCAGTAGCAAATGAAGTAGGTTTGTTATAAATAGAAAAATGAAATTAAAAGAAACTTACCCTTTTTGTAGGCACAGCCCTGGCAATAATGAGAACCTGGTTGGTGTACAGAACTTTTACAAATTCTGCAAGTGGAGAACTTATTCTTTCCATATGGATCGAATCTAGATTTTTTTTTGAAAGAAAGAAAAAAAAATGTACACTACAGTAGAAACACTCTTAACCCTAAGTAAACAACATTCAGGATTAATTCATGCTCATCATTCCTTCTATCAAATTCTACAACCCTCAGGCAGCCCAGCCCCCTTCTGGGTGGCCTACTATCTAATATGCCTGCACTTCTCTGCTCCTTCCATGTAAGCTCCACAATTGTGAAAAGTCAGTTGAATTCATTCCCAAACCTATTCCTGTCACTTGTATTTGTCATTGTTTGTTTGATATAAATATTAGGAAAATTGATGAAATATGAGTACAAAGGAATGAATGGTTCCTTGAAAACTAAGTGACTGCTTTAGGATGACTAGGTAAGTGTAATCCTTAAGACTGTAATGACTTAAGACAGGCTAGTATAGAGGAAGAAGAAACCCCTCCTTATCCCGGCCCAAGGAAGCAATGGGATGTACAAAGAGAACTGAAAATGAGGCTTTAAGGCCTCTGAGAGTAAAACACTTAACAGCTTCCATTAGGATCAAAATAACCTACAAAGGTCACAGAAAGTCATAAGGTATTTTCTAGTTATCTACTCTAGGATGTATCAACATCAACATCCTGAAACAACAGGTACCAAAAAAAAAAAAAAAAAAACCACAGAAAGAAAAACCATATTCTGGGTGTAGGGTGGACCCAATGATACTCTGTACACCCATCCTAGCCCATCTTACAAAGACCCCCCCAGATCTAACCCCCATTCCCACTGGGCCTTTGCAGTATGTAAATTGCCCCTCTAACAAAGCTCAAGGCTTTCTGGCTTCTGAGTCATCTGGCCAGAATGACCAGAATGACCATTGCTTTTCTCTAGCAATGCTTTCTTTAAAACTCATGTTCTCTCTGCTTTCAAAAAAACCTTTGTTCTGCTTTCTGTTCAATGTTTTGCTGGGACATGAGCCTAAGAATCTTCTGACCAGAGTCTTCAGAGACCACCTACCAGTAACACACTTAGGTGTGTGCGAGGCAACTGTTTAAAATGGGGGAAAATCACAAGTGGAAGCACTTTGCAAGCATTAGTTTTTTTCCCTGCTCTAAAGATGATGAAAATGTATATTCTGGTTATGATTTATTTGAGGAAAAGCATCCTAACTCTTGTCAGCGACTCATACTTAAAAGGCTTTGTCTCAATACCAAATAAGGGACAAATGCATCTACAGATTTTAAAATAAGGTATGTGTATCTTTTAATGATGTCCTACTTTAATTATCTGGCCCAATCCCTCTGGATAAACAAGCCTCTACTATATAAAAATGTCATCCTACAGTGACTAGAGTATAAAATAACTTAAATATTTCCCCCTAAATGGGCAGTAGCACACTGATTTAAACTTTCCCTACCTACAAAATGATTTTATATGTTTATTCTCACAAAGTGTCCTAGACCTGGTATCTTCTCTTGGGGTATACCACAACAGCTCAGTTTCTATTTTACCTTACTTTTTTTTTTTTGAGACAGGGTCTCACTATACTATCCAGGTTGTTCTAAAACTCACAATCTCCCTGCCACAGCCTCTAGAGTGCTGGGCTGGGATTACAGGTGTGTGTCACCATGCCTGGCTAACAGCTTTCACTTCCAAAGGTTAACTTTTCAAACCCAAGAGAATATCACTTTATTCCCCACAAGAGAAGACTACACTTTCTTCTTTTCAATAAGCTCAATTTGTTTGGACCTATGTATCTGGAAAGTACTTTTTCTTAAAACCCTATTTTTATTATTATAAGATGACATTCTAACCTCTGAAATTTTCCTATTAATTGGCAGGTGTTTTTTGGTGGCAGTGGGGTTTCAATTTGTTTGAATTTGGCATCATGTTTGCTAGGCAGCTGCTCTACCACTTGAGTCACTCTGCAAGACCTTTTTCTGTACTGCATATTTTCGAGATTGGGTCTCGATCCCCCTGATCTTCACCTCCCAGGTAGCTAGGATTACAGGCGTGAGCCATAAGTGTCTGGCTGGCACAGACTTTTCTTTAAGTAATGATGTATATTATAAATATGGTATTGAAGATTTAATGTAATATAGTAGTATACTTTCTAAAGTGAGATATTTAGAGTACCCAAAAGTAATAACTATTTTAATGATATCAGAATAAGTTTGAGAGCAGAAACTGAAAGTATATAAAACTGTACAATCTGTAAAAATAACAACTTAGTAAAAACTGAATGATCTTAGATCAATACGTCAGTCAACAATATAGTGTTATGTTGTATTGAAGATTAGGTAAATCTGCTATATGCTATTTTGTATCAGTTATTTAATACACAGCTACTATGTGCTAGATACTATATAGTAAAAATTTTACTGTTATTATTTCGAATCCTTGGAATGATTTCATTAAACAAGTGTTAGTTTATTTAGCAAATACCTATTGAGTTCCTACTATGTATCAGTTACTGATCTAAATACTAAAGATGAACATTAAAAATTCCCAGTCCTCACCAAACTCAAATGATAATGGGAACAGATTAAATAATAAGGGAAAAGACAATCCAAGAAAACTAGCAAGTTTTTCAGATAGCTAGTAAGTGTTATAGAGAAAAATTCAAACAATACTGTGGTGGGGATGAGAGAAAAGATTAGTTTAAATGCCTGCTCTTTGAGGAAGTGACATTTCAGCCTAAACTCAACAAAGAAGACATCAGATATATATGCTCTGAGGGAGGATCCCAGAAGGGAGTGGCAAGCATAGACTTTAGGTGGGAGTGGGCTTGGCATAGCTAATGAGGATGTTACATGAATACGAGAAGGAGTATGGTACAACAGGAAGTTAGAAGAGAAGGGAGATAATATATCATGGAGTACCCTGTCCTGTAAAGAACATGGTAGGGGGCTTAGGTTATACTCCATGTAAAAAAGAAAACTATTGGTGGATTCAAAGCAAAAGAATTACATGATCTTTCCAAATTACCATTCTGGTTACTATGAGACAATTATAGGAAATGAGAGAAAAAGCAAGGAGCTAGCTAGAAAATTTTTCAGTATACAAGTAAGAATTAATAGTGGTTTGGAACAGGGTAATAGAAGTGAAATGAACAAAAGCAGGTGGATCCAAGTTATATATTGGAGGTAGATCCAAAGAATTTACTGATAGATATGGTAGCAGAAGGGGAAGACTCAGAAGCTTTTAGGCTTGAACAACTGGATTAAACAATAGCGTTACTATGATGGGAAGACTGAAGAAAAAGAGGTTGCCTGTTAGACATCAGATTAGGTTAGTAAGGTAAGCAGCTAGATATAATTTGAGAATTGTTAACACATAGTTTGAATTTAAAGCCAATGTAACAGTTCCTTTAGCAAAGTATAAAAATGTATAAATACAAAAAACAAAGTCTAGGATTAAGTCCTAAGTCACTCAGTTGAGAAGGGAGTTGGGAGGAAAACCAGGAGAGTGGGTGTCCCAGAAGCCAGGAGAATAAAGGGTTGCCGAAAAGAGTTGTTAAGAGGTGAAGTGAGGTAAGACTAGAGAAGTGGCCATTACTTTTAAAGGTTTATTGTGACCCTGATGAGAGCAGTTTCAAGGTGTTGGTGGTGATGAAGGCATGATCAGAATAGCTGAAACAGAGAATGTAACTTAAGGACACTGAGAAAATATCCAGATCATATTTTGAAAACTCTGGCTATGAAAACAAGCAAGGAAATGGGATGGCAGCTAGAAAGGTTCATGGAATTTTTAAAGAATGGATGTAATAAAGCATGATGTCAAAATACTGTTCTTAAGATGGGAGACTTTTTTATGGCCATTCTCTTATTAAAAAGGAGCTTAGAAAGGTTAAGAAACAGGTAACTTGCATGGCATTACAGGGCTAGACAGTGACAGAATCTAGATTTATACTTAAGGACTGACTCTAAAGCTTCAATTTCTCTATGTTTCTCTGTTGCCTCTGATTTGTAAGTTAATTAAGAAATAGTAAAAGTCATATTTTCCAGTAAAATTACATAAAGGAAATGGCACTAATATCTTCATAATATTGATACAGTTAAGAGGAATGGGTGAAACCAGCAGGTTATAACATAGCTTGCCTTTGTGTGCCAGGAGCTACCTAACTCTATGTTTTATAATCACAAGGGGATGAGGTATAACAAATTCACTCCAGTAGGCTTAATATTAAAGAGTGGAATTTATAACCACTCTATGGATGCTCTTACCCACCTTGCTTTTTTTGAAGTCAAAGCTTTATTTTCATTCAGCTTTCTTCCACCACTTTCTACATCAAAATATATATACATGTTAGTGACTTATTTCTATGCATTTGACACAGTATCTAATAGTTAGCAATTAGTTAAAAAGTTCATTTTTTTTTTTTTTTACCTCCTGGCAATTGAATACCCTGAGTCTAAATTTTTTAAATCCTTATTTAATGCTCAAACTCTTATGACTTGGAAACAATTATTTATTAGGGAAACAGTAAAAATTTGTAAAAAAAAAAATACAATCACTTAATTTCTCAGACTCAAAGCAGTTCTTTAGGGATGGGCCCACATTTTCTTTTCTACTGTAAGATCTAGAAGCCTCAACTTTGGTGTCATAGATCTTGAGTACAGTGACAGTATTTCTTTTCCTTCTCCTTTTTTTGGTGGTACTGGAGTTTGAACTCAGGACCTCACACATTCTAGGCAGGTACTCTACCACTTGAGCCACACTCTCAGCCCTTTCTAGCTTTAGTTATTTTTCAGATAGAGTCTTGCATCTTTGCTGGGGCTGGACTGTGATCCTATTTACTTCTCCCAGATAGCTAGGATGACAGGTGCGTGTATGCCACCACACCCAGCTTATTGATCGAGATGGGATCTCATCAATTTTTTGTTCAGGTTGGCCTCCAACCACAATCCTCCAGATCTCTGCCTCTCAAGTAGCTAGGATTATAGGTGGAGGTGACTGCACATGGCTTTTTATTTTTGGAGACAGAGTATCACTATATACTTCAGACTGGCCTTGAACTTGCAATCTTCCTGCCTCAGTCTTCTGTATGCTTTGATTATGGGCATGTCCAACCATGCCTGGCTTTTTCCTTCCTTTGGAAAATATACTTTGCTGTATGTATGTAATGATAATGAAAGTGAAAATGGTTTAAATTTGTTCAAGAACGTAAAACTCAGGTGAAGAGAAGGAAATTAAATACAGACATTACTAAGCTCGATCATATCAAGCACTGAGGTGTAGTCATCACTTGAAAAATCATTTAATAATTCTGCTATCTCCTAACTTTATACTAAGAGCCCATACATGTAACTCAGCACAAAGTAGAAGATCCTAAATCACTGGGGAACCTGATATTTTTTAGTGTTTAATAGAGATGAAGTACACTGAATGTGTAACAACATTGCATTTTACAAATAATATATAAGCTAAAATAGTATTCATAAAAAGCATTTGATTAATTTCTACTTTCTAAAAGAAAAAAATACCTGTGGTATTTCTTGCACCATCCTTCCAAGTGTCTGGGGTGATAACAGTTCCAAGTTTCTTTTCACCTATTATAACAAGATAGTAAAAAGGGGAGAATTTAGCATCTAATGAATATGCTACATCATGCCTATGGTTCACAATGGCATCAACAGTCA
This sequence comes from Castor canadensis, assembly GCF_047511655.1. Lineage (NCBI taxonomy): Eukaryota > Metazoa > Chordata > Mammalia > Rodentia > Castoridae > Castor > Castor canadensis. The sequence continues at coordinate 40,150,867 of NC_133397.1, read as the reverse complement.
TATTACAATAGGTGTCTGCTAATGCTGGGGTAGAAGTCAGTGAACTGAGACTCAAGATGCTAACTGTGGGCAAGGATAGCTGACCTCAGTAAATTTCACAGGATATAAAGATGGCTTATGATAGATTTTCATCATTTGTTCATACTTTAAATAAGCCTCTCTCCATTCCATAAATATGCACTAATCATTTAGGATGTATAAACCACTACATAAAGTGCTAACAAAAATAAAACTATGAATTAGAGCACTAGAAATTCATTGGTATGAATGTGTTACTTGGAGTCAAACACTTCCAAAAGAGTCAAATGGAGTCAGAGAAAGACCAAAAGAGAAGATTTTGAACTTAGTGATTGGGAGGTTACTGGTGAACTTTCGAAAGTTCTTTCACTAGTGTGGAAAGTCAGTTTGTAAAGGCTAATAAGTAACTATGAAAATCTGCATACAACCAATACAATGAAGTCTTTTAAACAATTTATGGTGCAGGGAAAGAGCACTAAGGTAGTTGCTTGAAAGTACAGTTTTATATGTGAGAGACTTCAGCTTATTTACAGCATAAGTGGAATGAGCTGACAGATTGGAGATGAAAAATAATGAGAGGTTACATTTTCAGAACAGAGAAGTAAAAAATAGTAGTAAGAGGGAATGACCTTTTATGATATACATCATGTCCTAGAACAAAATATGTATGTTTTATTTTAATACCACACTAGATTCTGGATTATCAAAAATTTTATGTATCTTGAGATATTAACTCATATTTTTCCCAGTATCCTCAATTTCCCTTGGGACAAAGTACTTATAGTGTAAAAAGAATTACAAATGAGTGAAACCACACAGAATTCTTGTCTTCTAAGGTTAAACTGTACAGAATTAACAAAAACTTACAAAAAAGGCACAAAAGATGAAAAGGTAGGCGTATAAATATATTTAAGTTGCATTTAATAAAAAATTAAACATGCAAAAACCAAAAAAACTGCACATAAAGGATGGAGGAGAGTTATAGGATATCAATGTCAAAAAAGCATAATGCACTTTTTTGGAGTAATGAAAATGTTCTAAGACAGACTGCACTGATGGTGTACAACTCTATGAATATATTAAAATCCACTGATTTATACATTTCAAATGGGTGGGTTATATCTCAATTTTTTTTAAAAAAGCTTAACATAAGGCTACAATGGTACATGGTATAGAATCTAGAAAGAGGGAGGTATTACTTCTACTCTGTCTCAGAGTGGAGCAGAGTTTAATTCTGAGTGCCACATATTTGTGGGTGGGTGGGGTGTGTTGTGTGTGAGTTATGACAGATATCATCAGTTTTTGAGTACATATTAAAGCGTTTTTATACTGGAAATTATATTATTTAATTCTCACAAAACTCCATAAATTATGTATAATTTTCATTTCTCAGATGAGGAAACAGGAGCCAAGAAATATTAAGTAGCTCAACCCATGACATTCTTTTACCTCCTGTAAGAACTCTACTTGAAACTCATGGGTAGGAGATGAACTTGTTCCAAGTCCACTGTACACATGTATGAAATTATCACAATGAAATCTCCCCATATTATTAATGTATGATAAAAAAATTTAAAAACTTTCAAAAAAGAAACTGATGGGTGTCTGTGTCCAAAGTTGTATCTACTGAGGGGTTATAAACAAGATGTATTACATTCACCAGACAGCAATTGCGATGATGAGGAGTTGAAAGCTTGTCACAGAAAAGCCAGATAGGACTAGCCTGTGGAAAGAGACTTGAGGATATGAAAGCTGTTTTAAAATTATATAAGTAGCTCATGAATTAAAAAATAAAACAAAAACACTTAGAAATCTCAAGGGCTTGCATTAGAACTACTGGGTCTTTAGTGTCTTTACTATTAAAGGGAGAAAAGACTTTTCTAAAAGCCAGGAATGCCTAGGTAGACCTTCTTGAGGATGGTGAGACTCTCCTGTTCTCCTGGCCCCAGTGCTGTAGGTATTCGCGAAAAGAGTTCATATGCCATTAGATGGGATGCTGACTTAGAGCTACCATATGAAATACGGGATACCCAGTTAAATTTAAATTTCAGATAACCAATGAGTTGTTTTTTTTAGTAAAATATGCACTAATATTGCATGAGGGCAAGGCAGTTGTAACAGTAAGGAACAGCAAACAAAACCACGACTCAAACATTGCAGTAAACACACTTACAGTACTGAAAAGTTATTTGCTGTTTATCTGGAGTCTTTACTGACTACATATGGCAACTCCGGTTGCTACAGAAATTATTTTGAAGATTCATTTTAAGCCTGAGGGAGCAAGTTCATAAACTGTGATCGACGAGATCGAGGACTACTAAAGGCAACGGAAATAGCTAACTAGGTGCAGAACTATTTTGAACACAAAATATATATAACTATATGGTCCTAGGAAGGAGCAAGAATGGTCATATGACAGAGTAGGACGACAGAAGTTAGAATCGGAGATGTGTGAGAGAAAGAAAAAGAGGGCCAAAGATCCCAAAAAGTTTAGTTAGGTTTCCCAGTCCCCTCCTCCCACAGACGCGACCGCTTAACTCACATTTTTCACAAACCATCTTTCTGTTGACGGTCCTATGTGCCGGTAGAAGTAGCAGCTGCAGCTTGAAAACATCAACACTACACCCTGGGAAGAATTCCGCTTCCGCCTACGTCAACCCACTTCCGCCTACGTCAACCCATTTCCGGCTTCTCAGCCTAGGGCTCCCGCCTATCCTACACCTGGAAAGCCGCGGGATGGCTAAACGCGAGCGAGTAGGCGGGGCTGCTTTCATTGGCCCGCCCTTACACTTCTGCGATTGGCTGTTCGGTCGTGTGTCTCCGCCCACCGGGCATGCGCCTGCGCGAGGACCATGGCAGCCGCCAGCGCCTGATAGTGGGAGGCAGTCGCCCCCCCCTTTCCCTTCCGCGGGCGGGAAAGTTAGGTAAGCCCAGCTGCACGCCCCTGGCACTCTCACCTCCCGCGGGTGCCCGCCGACCGTCGCAACCGCGGCCAGCCTTAACCCGGGCCGCCTGCTCTAGTGCCACCCTTCCGTTGTGATCCATTGACTCTTGATGGACCGACTCTCGGATGCGAGTTTCTGAATCAGTCCCTCTGCTTTCGCTTGTCCCCTTCACCTGTGCTCTTTGATTACGCGCCTCCTCTGTTTTCCCGCAGCCCACGCTGCCCAGCCTCCGGCAGAGGCTGGAGCAGAGTCCCGAGCGACCCACGGTAGGGTTGAGGGGCCGCTGATCCCTATGCCCGACCCGCATTCAGCAGAGAATCTAAGAAACTTCCTTTGTCCCTTCCTGATCCCTGGAGTTTATCTTCACGTTAAAGAGGCTAGGCTTTGAAATGGGTTTGGCTCGTAAATCTTTGGACGTGACTCCTAACTTGTTCATCCAGTTTTTGCCCGTGAAAAATGATTGTGTGAGTTAAATGAGGGCTAGTAGGACAATGCCCAGGTTCGCCCTTTTTCCTTTCACGCTAGTGCTCCCTACCCTCTTTGTGTGTGTGCGTGTGTACGTTTCTATTTTGGGAGATATTCAGAATGTAACATCAACTATTTAATGAACTCCTTAACATTATGTCCGCATATGTGTCCATGAGTGTCGAGAATGTTTGGTTATATTTCCAGCTGGTCAGATCATTTAATCTGTGCAGTTGATTTCATCTTCATGATTGTGGCAGAAGTAAAATAAATTGCTTAACTGGTCCTAAAACATGATCTTTTTGCAGAAACCAAGTCATAAATATTTAAGAAATTTGTAGGATTTGCCTTTTTTAAGCTCTGGGAGATTGTTGTACTATATCAGGAAAAATCTAAAATAGCATAGTGCTAAGCCTACATTGCATTTACATGTATGTATCTTTCTGTGTTTTGATAGAAAAATATGTTGCCCGTACAAAATTGACTTTAGTTCATGGCTTATTGTTAAGAGGTTGAAGTATTTAGGAAATGGGAAAAATCATTATTAAATCATTTTACATATTTTTCTTAATTTGTTTTTCATTAGATAGCCATCGAAAACACCATGAAAGATACTGATATCAAGAGACTTCTGTACACTCATCTTTTATGCGTATTTTCAGTTATCCTAAGCGTCTTCATTCCGTCATTCTTCTTGGAGAACTTCTCAATATTGGAAACACATTTGGTGTGGTTGTGCATCTGCTCTGTTTTTGTAACCACTGTCAATCTCCTGTTGTGCTTAGTAGTGAAACCAAATGTATCCTCTAGAAGAAGTTCATTATCATACAAGGTAAGTCTTCTTGATAACCAATTTTTGTATGGAGGTAGTGTTTCAGTACAAGAATAAAGTATTAGTCAAGTCCTTATTGAGTTATATACAGTATGCAAAGGAGCGTGATTTGTTTTTCAAATTAGTAGCTTGCTGCTTGCTCCCCACATGCTTGATAGATCATTGCTGTGCATTAATTATGGAATTATGACTTCTTCAGTGGGTCACAACATAGGCATTCTGAGCCTATAAATCATAGCATTGAAGATAAATACATGTGGCTGTCTCTCTTTAAATCACATTTTATAAAACATTGCACTTTATTTTTACACTTCTGAAAGACAATTTTTTTTTCAGAAATTGCAAAATAAGTCACTATGATAATTATTATTTTAAACAGTTTTCCTTGACTAAACAGTTTTCAGATATTGAGTTAATTTTCTAGAATAATCACTGTACTATAACACTTGACTCTTACTTTAATAAAATCCTCACTTGATACTTAATGCTAACATACACCTTTGCTGCCTTATGAATTAAAAAGCTTAATAGGTATTTTTAAATTATATCTTCTGTTGCAAATCAAGCAGGCAGCACGTAGGAGCCTATTTATAGATGTTCTGGTTTTTTACATGGTTCACACAGTAATATGAGTATGATTATTTGGTATTTAGTGTTGTTATTATTTAGTGTTCTCTGGTACAATTTTCCCAGGAGTTTTAAAATGAAAAAAATTTATTGTAATTTTCTGCAGCTGTTTCATGTATCATTCATAGTAGTCTTTTTTTTGTATCCTTGTACTCTTGTCATCAGTAAATATTTCATAAGTATTGATTAACATATGTAACTCAAAACATTTCATAGAAACCAATCCTTTTTGACTCTCGTATTGGCTGGGTGGGTAAAATACGGGTATGTGTGATCTTTGCCTTTTTAAGCTTTTTTATAATCTATATTGAGGGCTGGTAGATGTGGCAGCACAAGATGTGTTCTAACTTGAGGACAAGCAACAAAGAACATTCAGCTGTTTCACATATTATGGGAACAAGTTGTATTTGTAGGTTAAATGGAAGAGTTATGGTCCTTTAGACATTCTATTGAGTCTTCATATTATTCATTCCTCTCTTAGGTAACCAGATTTTTGAAATGCTGTATCTACTTTTTCATGTCTTGTGTCTCCCTTCATGTGATTTTTGTTCTATATGGAGCACCACTAATAGAGTAAGTTTGAAAATTTTACTTTAAATTTCTGTGTGAAACGTTTACTAAACAGTGTGCTAACTCTGTTGGCAATTAAAGAAAAATCATGGCTTATTCAATTAATGGATCAAGGAAAGACAACAACATCAGTGCCTGTTTTTAGCAGTGTTATTCTTTTTTAAAGCAGTGGTATAGTATACTTAATTGATTAAACGCTTCTGTACCTAGTGCTCCATTATCCAACTGTACATTGGGAGGAGAGAGGGCGATGAGAAACTAACTATGAATGTGTGGCCCTCAGAACCATAGTAAATGTGATTCTGAAGTACTTGAAAGAATTTGATTTCCTAAAGAAAGTCAATAGAGTCCTGTATTCAAATCATTAGTAAGCCAATGTTTATAGGCAAAATTTATCCAATTTCAAATTAGTGGAAACTAAATCAAACAATGTATCTTATAAAATGTTCATTATAGTTTGAGAAACTTCATTTTATCAGTGATTAATGATCATGGTGAAAAGAGTGATTATGTAATATACATACATGCACATATAGCTTTGTATAGGTACATATATTTACACATAATTGTATGCATGCATTCACCTAACAGGTCATTCTTTTCTGGACGGGGGAGGATATGACTTTTGTCATGGGAAATGGTACTTTATGTCCAATCCATCTTAGAATAGAATGAATGAATGGAACATAGTTCTCAAAATATGGTCTACCAACTAGCAGTACAAACATTTTGTCAGAATGTAAATTCTCAGGCCTCAATCAGAAACTGTAAGAGAGGAGCCCCCAGTTGGTTCCAAAATAAAGTTTGACCACTAGCTGTAGGGAAAGTTCCAGAGATTATTGAGGGAGAAAGCTAGTTATCTAGAAATGATGTTCTTATAATGAGATCTCATTGTGGCTCTTAGGTATTTTAATATTTCTGAAATCTGTCATTAAAACCAGATATTTGCTAGATTGTTTTTTTAAAGCTTATATTTTAGTAGTCCTTATAGTCCTCATCGTGGTGGGACTCATGTAGCAGTTCAAAGTGAATATAAGAATATATTAAATCTGTTTGGGTAATAAAAATTATCTATATACCTTTAATATTTAAAAAAAATTAATTGTTTTTCTAGGTTGGCATTGGAAACCTTTTTATTTGCAGTTATTTTGTCTACTTTCACTACTGTACCTTGTTTATGTTTGTTAGGACCAAACCTCAAAGCATGGCTAAGAGTTTTCAGTAGAAATGGGTAAGTTTGCATTTTGTATTTTAATAATGTTGGTAGTTTAAAAAATTAATGAGGCATTTTTCTATTCATGGAAATCTGTTGCTGATTCTGAGTGTTTCTCAGCACTGGATGGTTCTGAAAGATGCCAGAAGGGGACAGTGCACTTGGGGGAGGGGGACAGGGAATGGCTGATTTGAGAGGAACCCAGGCAGGCAGAACTACAGTCAAGTGATATAACTTAATTCACTAAAATCTTCTATTACATAGCTTTCTTTTGTCCAGCTGCGTACTTGTTTGAAAAAATGTTTCTGCTACCAAAAGAAAGCTTTGAAACCCACAGGGAAAATTTGACACTCTGAGAAAAATACTACAAATAAAATTGCTTACATACATTTCATAATGTAGAAATGGGGTCCATAGTCTAAAAATGTTTCATGTAACAATGATAATTCATATTTAGCCTTTGGTAAGATTTCGGAGTGCAAGCTTTACAGGATTTCATTTCTTTCACAGCTCTATATGTTTTCAGCATGGCTAAGTTAAAATTTTAGCTTCTTCAGAGGCATTGAAATGATCCATAGTAGAAATGGTTGAGTTCTAAGAAAACCAGAAGATTATTTGGTTCCTACTTGCAAACACTTCTCGAGCACTTACTCTGTGTTCCACATTATACTAAGCTCCATGTGAACTGTGAAGTATTAGGAATATTTTCCTCCCAGGAGCTTGCATGTTCAGGGGTTAGAATGAAAGATCAAATAGTGTGGAACTAAATTCAGCAATCAGTGTTGTAGGAACAGAGAAGTAGAGAACCAGTGAGGAACGAAGCTGGAGAGGAGGATGATTTGTGATGGACTGGAATCAGGAGTATAAAATACAGTAAGAACGGAAAGATACTTTGTGCTAGGCAGAAAAACATAGAAACTGAAATGAACTTGATATTTTTGGATAATTTGGAGATTAATAACCCAAGGAGAGCAGCGGGGGCATGCTGAGGAGCTTAGCTTGGCTCTGTAAGTCACTTTTTTTTCCTTTGAAATGATTGTTGTTTGTTGTTGTTGTTCTGTTTTAAAGAATAATCTTTTATTCATAAAGTCTCTAGGAAACAAAAGTGTAACAACTGAAAAAATTTTCCCTGTTCTTACCACAACATCACAAGTGCAATTTATTTCTTTTAGCATTTTATTTGAAGTTTTTAAGCAGTGAAAACTGGTTGAACTCTTATTGGTTTGAATTCATGATTTATGCAGCTTTGAATTCTGTGTCTAATAATTAATGATGTTTTAGGGGAAACACTCATCTGATTTTATAGTTAGTTCTTTTGTAACTTGGCCTGTGTTCCTAAAAATCATTGCAGTTTGCAAAATTGGGCAATGAAAACCACAGAACTTATGGGAAAGATTGGGTTAGGAATATAATGCTTAGAAAGTTCATCAGTGACACATAAGAGGAAATAGCAACTTACTGGAAGTGGCAGCACAGTTTTACATTGTTAAATGCTTATGAAATACATAAATATTACACTGAGTATTGTTCATTTCCTAGGAAAAGACCTGAAGTTTGCTTTTTGAAGTAGCCATGGGAAGGGTTATCTCTTGTGAGTTGTGTAGTAGTAAGGGATGGTTGTTGAAATCTGACCAACAGATGTGGATGGGTGTGGCTCATGATACTTTAAGTACACTGAGATAGCTGGGAGATTTTTTTAAGACCCATATTGAGATATATTTCGTATACCATACATGTCACCCTTTTAAAGTATGTGATTTAGTGGTTTTACATATTCACAGATACATATATAATCATGAGTCAATTTTAGAACATTTTCATCATCTTTAAAAGAAACCATGTATCCTTTATATATCACCTCCTCATCCTATCAGAAACCTGCCCAATCCCTAAACAACCTCTGTTCCTGTTTCTGTAGAGTTGCCTACACACATTTCATATAAATGGACCATACAATCTGTGGTCCTTTGTGACTCACTCCTTTCAGTTAGCATAATGTTTTCAAGGTCATCCATGCCGTAGCATGTATCAGCACTTCATTTTCTTTTAATGGCTGAATAACTTCCCATTGTTATGGCTATATAATACCTTTGTTTATCCGTTCATCAGTTGGATAAAGAGTTGGGTTTTTTCTGCCTTCTGGTTATTTTGAGTAAGATGCTATAAACATTTGTGTACTGGTCTTTGGGCATATATTTTTATTTCTTGTGGATGTATGTCCAGGAAGGGAATCATATGCTGTGTCATATGGCAATTCCGTATTTAATCATTTGAGGAACTTCCAGACTGTTTTTCAAAATGGCTGCACCACTTCATATTGGCATAGCCGTGTATGGCAGTTCCAGTTTTCCTATATCTTCAATAACAATTGTTTTCTGACATTTTTTGTCAGCAGTGTGATTTGAACTCAGGCCCTCAAGCTTGCTATGAAGGCGTCCTTGCCACATAAGCCATGCCCTTAGCTCTTTTTTGCTTTAGTCATTGTTTTGGAGGAGGTCTTTGTTTTTGCCTGGGGCTTGCCTGGACCATGAGCCTGTTATTTGTGCTTCCCTACATAGCTGGATGACAGACACACACCATGCCCAACCATTGGTTGAGATGGGGTCTCTGGAACTTTTTGCCCAGAATGGCTTCAAACTTGATTCTCCTGATCTCTGCCTCTACTGGCATGGCCTCATTGTGTTTTCTTATTTGGATTTCCTGCTTACTGATGTCAAGAATCCTTTTATGTGCTTATTAGCCGTTACATGTTTTCATTGAAGAAAGGTCTCTAAATACTCAAGTAATTTTTAAGTGGGTCGTCTTTTATTATTGATTAAAAAATTGATAGAGTTTTTTAATATATTCTAGAGGTAGCTCCCTTATCATCAGGTGCTATTTAAAGCACAAAATGTTTTAATTTTGATAAAATCCTGTTTATCTATTTTTTACTCTGTTGCTTATGGATTTTAGGGTCACGTTTAAGAACCTATATCGAATCCAAGGTCATGAAGATTTACTCCTATATTTTCTAAGAATTTTATAATTTTGGCTTTTACTGGAGGTCTTATTTTGTGTTAGCTTTTACATATGGTGTGAGGTAAGGGTCCATCTCCATTCTTTTTCATGTGGCTATCCAGTTATTTCAACAACATTTGTAGCTGTTTTTCCCATTGAATGGTTTTGTTGCCAGTGTCAAAAATCAGTTGATCATAAACATAATGTTATGATTATTTACTTAGACAAGATCTCATTATGTAGCTCAGGCTGGCCTTGAATTCATGATCTTCCTGCCTCTACCTCCCAAGTTCTGGGATTACAGGTATGCACCATCACAACCAGCAAACACATGGTTTTAATAATATGTAGACTCTTAAATTCTATTCCATTGACCTATAATGTCTATCCTTCTGCCAGTACCATCCTGTTATGACTACCTGGTAGATGTTCAAGGGACATACTATAGACATTTTTTTTTTAATTTCTATGCCTCCTGGTATAGCTGGGTACAGGTTTTTGTCTTTAAACTTAGTGTTTCTCACAAATGAAATTGTTCATATTGTTCCCCAATATATCAAGCAAGAACAAATTTGAATCTTCAAAATAATCAAAGCCAGGCTGACTGTATGTGTATATGTGTGTGTATATCATATTTATATATATGCATACATATATATGTGTTCCTAATATTTTCATATTGGAAGCAAGTAAATGTTAAAAATCAAAGAAAGAAACTATTCCTAGTTTCTCATAGTCACTTATGAATTTACTATGTATGCATTTGGGGGTGCATGTTTTAACCATGCTTCTCTTTTTTTATTCATATGTGCTATGCTTCTCCTTTTAGAAGAAAATATCTCTTTATGCTAAGTAAAACATTTTTTTCCCATTTGTTGTAAAATTTGCCTTTGAGTCTTTTTTCTTTTTTTTTGGTGGTACTGGGGTTTCAACTCAAGGCTTTGAACTTGCTTAGGCAGGTGCTCTTTTGCTTGAGCCATGCCTTTAAGCCTGAATCTTCTGAGATTTGGTGATTTATTGTCATCTTGTTTTCATACCTATTAGCACTTTATACCTTCTCAGAAGGATCTATTACACAAGCAAAACTAAAAATTGTAGAAAGAAAATACTATTTGACAGTTGCTCATTAATTTCGATAATATGTAGTGTTAAGAGTTTAGAAAAGCAAGCATCATTGGGTATGTTAGAACTCTATGAAGTGTAAATTGGTTCAAACTTTATGAAGAACAGTTTGGTTGCATCTATAAAAATCACAAATGTACATCTTTGACACAGCAATTCTCCTTCTAGGTTTTTATTCAGTACATCTACTTGCAAATGATGAGTGCATAAGATTGCTCATTTCAGCTTTGAAAAGAACCTTAATATTCTTTAGAAAGGGATATGGCTAGTTACATTTAACCCAGTCCACAAAATACTATGCAGCTATAAACACATGCACATTTTCTCTCTCTCTCCACCTCCCTCCCTCCCTCCCCTTTCTTCCTCCCCCTCTCTCTCTGTTTGCCTTTTTTACTCTATATTAAATAGAAAAAAGCAAGGCTAAAGATATGTATAGGAAGCTATCATTTACATAGCAAGTTGATGGGGAATAGACAGATAGACCTGTGTATCTTTGGAAGGGTACATAAGAAATTGATGAAACACTGGCTGTCTCTGGGTAGAGCATCTGAGAAGTTAGAAGACAAGGTAAGGAGACTTTCCAATTAATCCCCTTTGTTGTTTTTTGAAATTTGAACCATATTAATGTACTTACCTAGTCAAAATGAAAATTATAATGAATTAGATTTTGACAATACTTAGTTTACTTCTTGACTACTAAAAGGCCTCTATCTGGATTCTGCTAGATTTCTCTGCTAGCTAAACACCAACAGACTGCAGAAGTTATCCTTCTACAATTTCCAATGCACATTCAGAGAATAGTTAATCTGCTAGAGGGCTATGGCTAAAACTATTTAATTTGTAATATAAACCATTTATTTAATATCGCATAGGCCATGATATAAAATAGTAATAATGCAAAAATATTTTAATAACTTTTAAAGCATATCATGACTTTTAAGGCATTTGTCAGAGATACTATTTGATCATTTTCTACTTGGAAATAGATACTGGAAAGCTGGCAGGTTAAGTGATTTGCCCAACCCCTGTAGTCAGTGATGGAGCTGGGACTTGACTCTCAATCATCTCATGGTGCAGAAGTTAGAAGACTGCAGTTAATTGAGCATCAGAAAGTGGCTTCCTGTCCTTCATTGCTCAGTGGCTAAGTGATCTTACACAGCTACTTAGCTTCACGGATTCCCAGATGTAATACAGTTAGAATAATATGTACTTTACAGAGTTATCATGAGAAGTGAGTGAGATGAGTGAAATTAAATAGGAATTGATCAAGAAATGTTTGTCAAATTGATTAACAAATATCAGGAAGCATCTTTGTATTTCATACTTTCAATCCTGACTGCAGTTTGTCTCAGTAATTCTTCCTAGTAACAGACCAGGGAGTGCAGTGCATAGACAACCACAGAAGAGTAATGGCATTTTTCAGTTAATTTAATGTGAAGTTTATTTGAAGTTTGTTATGAGAGCGGAACTTAAGTCTTCATGTCTCTACCATAGACAGAAAAGACATTTGGTTTCTTAAAATGTTCTTAACTAACTCCTTTAGGTATACAAATTACTGGATAGATTTGATTTGTAATAGTTTAATTCACTTTGTTGCCTTGGTGTTATAATTACTGTGGAGTATTTTTTTCATTTGTAGATTTTCTTATAAAGAAAAATAGTAATCAGTAATGATCAGACTATTAAGGACCCATGTTTTTCATTGAGGTTTGCTTTTTTTTTTTTTCCTTTTTTAACAGTACCAGAGTTTGAACTTGGGGTCTTGTACTTGTTAGACAAATGCTGTGTCACCTGAGCCATGCCTCCAGCCTGTTTTGCTTCTGGTTATTTTTCAGATGGGGTCTCACTTTAACTGTCATTATGTTGGAATACAGGCATAAGCCACTAAGCCCGGCTTGATCAGTTCTCTTAAGCTGTCTATTTGAATGTCTGAGTTAGAACCTGATCACTTATGTGCACTAAATAGGTTCCTGAGTGAGACTAAACACAAATTTGTGGTGTTCTTGCCAAGGTGAAAACACTCAAATAAGAACTATTCTTACACATAAAGACAATAGACCGACAATAGACCTCTTTTTGTCATCTTTATAAAGAAACATTTTATATTGGGAAAACCACTGTGGACATTAAGAGTGAAGAGATAGTGAATGGCCAAAGTTTTACTCATATAAAAATAGGTAATTTAGCCCAAATGTGGTTATAAAAATTTAGTTGGTGGAGAGACATTGATTTTAATACTCATTCAATGGGAAAGGAAAAAGTTTATATAAGGCTTGTGTAAGATGTCTTCAGCCACTAGGAGGAGTTGTACAGTCTGTTTTTTTAGATGAAGGGTTCAACAGTTTAAAAGATAAAATTCATTTCAACACTGATTTGGTGGGTGCCTATCTAAGCCATAAGAGTTCCTGGTATATAGAAAAATCATTCAAAATGGCCTATTTCAATTAATATTCGATATGATGAATTACATTGAAGTCAAATAATGGTACTTGAACCTCATTTTCATAGAGTGGTGTGTAGCCTGGTTCTGGTAGCTCACTGTAAACCTAACTACATGGGAGGCTAAGATCGGGAAGATCATGGTCCAGGCTAGCCTGGGCAGAGTTTGTGAGACCCCATCTTAATGGAAAAAAAGGTGGCAGGGTGTTGTGTTCTATCATCCCTGATACACAGAAAGTATAAATCAGAGGATTATGGTTCAGACTGGCTTAGGGCAAAAAACGAGATCCTATATCCAAAATAACCAGAGGAAAAGGGCTAGAGGTATAACTCAAAGCAGTAGAGCTCAAAGTCCTGAGTTCAAACCTCAGTGCCAACAAAGAGAAAGTGGAACATTACTGTAGTCATTTTTTTTTTTAAGAGGGAAGGAGTGGTACTGGCGTCTAAACTCATAGCTTTGCACTTGCTAAGCAAGTGCTCCACCATTTGAGCCACACCTCCAACCCTTTTTAGCTTTAGTTATTTTTCAGGTAGGGTCTCACAGTTTTTGCCCAAGGCCAGGCTGGACTGCGATCTTCCTACCTACAGCCTCTGGTGTAGCTGAGACCATAGGTGCGTACTACCATGCCTGGCTTATTGATTGAGATGAAGTCTTGCTAACTTTTTGCCTGGGTTGGCCTCAAATTGTGATCCTTCTGACCTCTACCTTCTAAGTAGCTGAGATTATGGTTATGAATCACTGCACCTGACCTACTTTAGTCATTTTAAAGTTTAAGAACAGCAAGCCATTCCAGAAATAGGGGAAGGGGTGATGAAGGAGAAAATGGAGGGGGTGAATTTAACTATGATATATTGTAAGAACTTTTGTAAATGTCACAATGTGCCCCAGTACAACAATAACATGATAATTTAAAAATCAAGTCATCTGTTCTCAGCCCTATGGATTATGTGTCTGTGTTCCGTAACTATGACAAAATGAGCCAATAATCATTGACTTTAGATGATATTATTATGGAAAACTACAAGTGTCAGTGCTGCAATAAATTAGTTAATTAAAAGGAATTTACCTGTTTCATTTCTTTCTAGTTTCTTTGTTACAAAAGAAGGCATGTGTGCACATACATATATATGTGGTGTGTGTACTATATATAGAAAAATATATCAATTTCATGGTAAAAATATAAATTTATATTTCAACTTAAAAATTCAAATAAAATATAGATGGTTAAAGATCCTAATAATCCTATTAAAGAGGCAAAAATTACAGATTTTATATATTCTAATTTTGTTTATGCATATAACATGTAATTTTAAAACAAAATGGTTAAATTAGTCACTGTTTTGTAGCTTACTTTTTCCCCTCTGATATATTAGGAGCATCTTTATCTGTGAATATATATCTACTCTTTTTGTATGGTATTTTTAGTATATCTTTATATTTTCTTTTTCTTTTTATTAGCATATATTAATTGTACAAAATAGTGGGTTTCATTGTAACATTTTCATACGTGTGTGTGTGTGTGTGTGTGTGTGTGTGTGTATAACATACTTTGATACAATTTCCCGTTTGGGTTGATCATAGTGAATGAAGGGTGAGGAAGGGGTTGGGAAGAGTAACTAGAAAAGATATGATAAATAGGAAGAAGAGACAGAGATTCAAGCAGAAGACTAGTATGTGCCCCTATAATACAACACAAAGAATAATTCAAGGATGTGATAGAAGACAGTTTCCCTAATGAAAGAATTACTCAGTTTGTACATTAAAGGGCTTCACTGTGTCAAGAAAATATTGGATGACTTAGGGTTGCAGAGCAGAACATAAATTCTCTAACAGTGATATAAGCAATAGAAGTTACACAGTGGGGAAGAGAAGTGGGGAGAACATAATCAGACCTCTCATATCATCAGCTATTCTGACTATTCCCAGATGCTAAACTATTTGTTCAACTTCTTCAGGGAATAAGGATTAAATGAAACTCTACATATCAAAAAGTAAGTTCCTATCTTACATCTAGCCCTTTCCCCGCTGCTTGGCCCCAAGTACTTGCAACCAGACTTATACCAACTAGGTAGAATATTGAAATATTTCTCCCTGGAGAAAATGGTACAAAAGAAAAACAGTGATTGCAGCATTTGGGGCTCCTCTAAGGAAAAGGTACTGTGAGGCCCACTGACTGAATCATGGCAGTCATGCACAGTAAGCATCCAATCACTTTGCTACTGATGTTTTAAAAATAGCTTGAGATGTAATTACATGCCACAGAATTCACCTGTTCAAAGTATATAATTCAGGGACTTTTAGTAGATACAGACCCAGTTACACAGCCATCACCAATCTTCCTTTAGAACATTTCATCATATCAAAGAGAAGCTGCCTATAAATCAACTCTATTTCTACCTGTCCCTCCCACTCCTCAGCTCAGGCAACCACTCATGTATTTTCTGTTTATACATTTGCCCATTTTTGGACATTTTGCATGTGGTGTTTTGAGTAAAATGGAAATTGAAGACTGTTCAGACATTTGAGGAATGCCTCAAATAAAATCTAGAAATAAAAACAACAAAAAGAAACTCAGTGAAAAACAAAGACAGTATGAAGACTGAAGGTAACAATAACAGTACTAGCAGGAGGCAACCAAAGAGGCAAAATTAACTTTCAACAATTATAATAAGGTCTTTAAAAATCTATTTTCCATAAGAGAGAGAGGAAGGGAGACAGAGATGGACTGTGACTAACTCGGAATCCAGGAAATAGGAGATCCAAAATAAGCAGAATCAAGAGAGGCAAAGGGAATTCACAAGATGACAATGTAGGGCCCTCAGAGAACAGCCACCAGTCCAGGTTGGAGCAGGTGGGGTTCCTCAAAAAAGAAAAAAGGGAGAAGAGAATAAGAAACATTTAGAGGTACTGTTGAGTTTCTTTAGAACATTTGGAGAGATTTAGTGCACGTACATAAACACGTGCACGATGGAGAGGAGAAAGGGGCAGTTCCTAACATCCAAGGAAAATTAAAAATATTTACTAAGAGAAAAGAGATGTAATTGTGGTTTACTGTATGGTTCACTGTGGTTAGTATTTTCATAATCATGATAATGGAGACATTGTTGCTGATTCAGCCAAAAGGGGAAGATGTTATTGTAGAAGAGGGGACAAAGAGAAGGGTAGATGTGGATTTGGGCTGGGGGGAGGTTGGATAAAAGGTGCTAAGTCATCTGCCATAGTAAAAAGCAGGAAGTAATGAGATCTTGAAAAATCAATACTTACAGTATGTTTTTAAAGTTGGAAATAATTAGAAGAAACCACTAAAAGCTTAAAAGTGTCTGCATAGGATGCAGAAATCAGAAGAGGGGAGGGATGGAGGAGGAGACTATGATTATTTAATTGTAGTCCTTTAAAGGTATTACATAAGTTATTTTGACAAATATAAATTTTTTGTTTTAAAAAGACAGGCTACAGAATTTTCCTGTTCTTAAAGTAGGTTCTATATCTTGTTCCTTAGCCCAATGAATTTGAAGCCTAGAGGTTAGCTTTGGTCACATTGCTGTCTTGACTAAAAACTTTCAGTGGAGGGCTGGTGGAATGGCTCAAGTAGTAGAGTGCCTGCCTAGCAAGCATGAGGCCCTGAATTCAAGTCCTAGTGCCACCAAAAACAATAAATAAATAAAACTTTCAGTAGCTCCTTTAGTATGGCATTTAAATCCTAATGGTGTCTACTACATTTAGGTACCATTTCATACCCACCGTGGTGACTACAACTTTAAAAGATAATGACAGGTATTAGGAGGATGTGGAAAAATTGAACCCCTAGACATTACTGATGGGAATGTAAAATGTGTCAGCTGCTGTGGGGAACTATCTGGCAATTCCTTAAATGATTAAACAATTACCAGATGACCCAGCTGTAGTCTCTTGAAATTATACTTCAAATAAGTGTTTGTAACAGCATTATTTACCATAGCCCAAAGGCAGAAAGAACCCAGATGTCCGTCAACTGTTGAATGGATAAATGAAATGGAAAGTATCCAAACAAGGAAATATTATCGTGCCATAAAATGAATGAAGCACTGGTATGTGCTATAATGTGAATGAATCTTAAAAACATTATTCCAAGTGAAAGAAACTGGTTACAAAAAAACCTCATGTTGTATTATTCCGTTTATATGCAGTGTCCAGAATAGGCAAATCTTCGGAGACAGAAAGTAGATTAGTGGTTGCTGAGGGCCATGGGGAAAGAGAAATGGGAAGTGAGTACTAATAGGCTTCTTTTCAGGATGATGAAAATATTTTAAAATTGACTATGGTGATGGTTACATATCTCTGAATGTACTGAAAACTATTGAATTGTATACTTTAAATGAGTGAATTGCATGGCTGGAAAATAAATTTCTAGAGTCACTTACTATACTTAAAGCTGTTATTTCCCAGAGTTCTAACTCTAAGCTGCTTTTCTAGCCTTATTTCTGTTTTTCCACTTGGCCTCAACCATTGTTACTGAAATTTTCTTGTCTACAGTGCATCTCTTTCTCCAGTTGAAGGTCTAATATAGTAGACCCTTGTTATCTGCTGTTGTCTGGTTCCAGTAACACAGGACTAACTTAGAGTTTCTCTGATTCAACTGAGATGCGTAATGCACACATGGGAATTTAAATTTTCTTTTGGTTATTTAGGGTTTTTTTTTTTTTACCATGCTTGGTCAAAACACTGTCTAATAAGGCTGGCTTATAGATGTTAGCAAAGAAAACTGGGTTTATAACATGATACATTTGAGTTTTGTTTTGAAAGACATATACATGTGCACATTTCATTTATGTAAATGTACATATATCCTTCAAAATCAAGTTGTGTATGTATATTTGTACATGCATGAAATATTTTTGAAGGGATGTACAGTAATTTGGAAGAAGCAATTGCCCCTGGGGGAAGGAAGCAGTTGTGATAGGAGTAGAAGACTTAGTTGTCACAGCAAATGCTCTTTTTTATTGTTTGACTCTTACTATGTTTATGCAGTACCTTTCCAATGGAAGTACATTTATAACTTCTTACCAACAAATTATTAATAGTTCATGGTAAGTAAATGTCAATTTGAGTTGTTCATTTAAAGGAACAGAATGTATTTGCATAGTGTTAATTTGTAGTACTGCTTGTTTGGTTCTCAAGTAGCTGCCGTATAGACCACCAATAATTTGTATATTTGTGTTTTACAGAGTTACATCGATTTGGGAGAACAGTCTCCAGATCACAACCATTTCTAGTTTTGTAGGAGCATGGCTTGGAGCATTTCCTATTCCACTGGATTGGGAAAGACCATGGCAGGTTGGTTTCAGTTACTTAAAGCCAAAAAATACATATTGGCACAATGAAGCAAGGCTGATGAAGCAAGCTAGTATATATTTGCAAAATGTTCTGTTGTTCAGTTAAGTAGAGATGTAGGAATTCCAGTACCCTGTGTCAGTGTAATCTAGGTTTCTGCACCTGTCCAGTAAGCACACAGGCCTCCAGGCTGGCCTGGATCTATCTTCCTGCACTATTTTTTTTTTTACATGGATAGGTGAATAATCAAGCTTACTTTGTGAATACATGTGGGATTTTTTTTTTTTTTTTAACAATTAGGCTAGCAGTTGCAAAAATCCCTATTTTCAACTTTTGTATTTATTACCTCTGTGGTCTTAGATCATATTTTTTTAACTTGATTGATGGCCAAAGTGAATGTTGATGTTGAAATATATTTAAAAAGTATATAACAAAGTAATTTTAAAAAGAGGTATGTGTTACTAGAGGAAGCTCATAAACACCAGAATTATCATTTCCTATCATAATAGTTTAAGCCAATATGTGAGGTAGAACATTAGCAGGTGGGTGCTCTTTTCATTCCCATTTTACAAGTGAGGAAACTGACATTCCTAAGGTCACTAAGCTAGTAGGTGATGGATATGTTTTTATCTTAATTCTAATGGCTTGTAGTATGCTATTATTTCGTTACTTTATAATTTAATAAATTTATTTTATTGCCAGTATTTTACTATAATAAGCACTGCTGTGATAAGCATCTTTGAATCTATAGCATCATGAACTTTTCTAATTACTTTCCTAGGATAATTTGTCCTCAATACAATTATGGCATTAAAAAATAAATGTACTCTTTTCCACCTTGAACTTTTGTGATCACAAAGAGAACATATAGTTTAAAATTTTAAGTAATTCTGAGAAAGAAGAAAGTTAAAATTACTATTTTTTTTCCTCATCCACCCAGAGGAAACCACCATTTGTACTTTGGTGATAATGTTTGCTGGTCTCGCCATGTGCGTAACTGCTCATAATGTACAGATTATGGAGCTCATCCTGTAGCAGTGAAAATTTACATGTTTGTAATCTTCCATTACTTGCATAGAATAATATTCCAGTTTTTATGAATGGACATCTAGATTGTTCCCAGTTTTCACTATTAATATTTTATTATTATTAATAATGAGTGTTATCATACTTAAAGACACATCTTTGCATACTTGTCCAGCTTTCTCTTTAGGGTAAATTTCTAGGTAATGAATGGCTGTATAAAATCTTTGATACATACCTCATTTGCAAATATGGGATCCAGATTGTGTGTCTTGAATCTGACTGCCTACCTTTAGGTCCGTTCTTTTTGTGTTTTCAGTTAAATGTTGTCTCCCAGACAGTTGCGTTGTTCTTTCACATTTAATAATTCTAGTGGGTTTACCTCCTTATTTTGATTCTTCATTTCACAATGGCACAGAAATCCCTGGAGGTCTGGAGTGTGTGGTGTCACTGATACCCTTGCCAACATTTTAGTGCTCATAAAGGTTTCCTTTATAGTCCCTTGGCCATCTCAGTAACCACGGTGGCTTCTTATGGAAGTCATCCTTACTTAATTTCATTCAATAGAGGGTCAGTGATTACTAAATTGGAGGACAAAATTATTGAAAAGTATACTCAGAAAATTGTTTTAAACATTAGTAGATTCACTACTTTCAATTACTGCAGTTTAATCTAAATACAAAATATTGGAAAAATAAAGCACCATGAAACATCAGCTTTTAATGAGCTAGTAAAATAATATACAATTAACATCATATAACATATGTCATTTATATATACATGAATATTTTAGAGTGTAAAAGTTTGGTCTGGCACATATTTAAGTCTTCTTTATAAGACTGTGCAGAAATAGAAATTTAATTGTGAGGATGTGCTGTGTAAAATGTGGGTTTAGTTTGTTTAAAAATTACATGTTAATTAGGGAATGTGACTGGGGTGTGGGTCAAGTGGTAGACTGCTTACCTAGCAAGCACAAGGCCTTGAGTTCAAACCCCAGTATTCCCCCAAATATATGTATCTTTTAATTATATGCAATCCAATAATCTGCTTTTAGATTGTTAAGACTTAGCTATTGACTCATTTTTGTACCTTGGTGCCTTTTTACAATAAAGAATTGAGCTGGATTCAGATTTTAAAGATTATTATGTTTCTATTTGAATTACTGACTTTAAAAAGTATTTTTCTAGTTAATTTAAATATGTAACAATTTTTTAGTCTTCATCACCAAGAGTGTTTCGTTCAGCTGACATGTCTATTTATTTATTCAATTCTCTTTACTTTTGGGTTGGTTTTAGAATATTCCAAGTTAATGACTCACTCATTCATTGTGATCCTTTTAAATTGTGATACATACTGATGGGAGAATAATAGAATTGATGTGTAATTTAAAATCTTTTATTCATATAATTAATACTCACCTGCCCCTCTTTAAGAGTTATTTATTTATATATTAAAGAATTAATGAGATTTAATTTTTTCTTTCATTTTCAACAAACAAGAGGTTTTATATTGTTATTTTTAAATAATTCTGACCACACAGAACAAAAGTTTAGTATGGCTTAGGATGCTAACAGTGTGCCAGAGCAGCAGTAAATCAGATAAGGGGATATGATGTTTCCTGAAAATGAAGATTTTGCTGTAGTACAATTTTATGAGAAGACAGTACTGTGTGCACTTACCTGAAATATAACATGTATTAAGAGATTTAGTTCCCTGATATGTGTATAGCAAAGCAAGCTTTTCTGGATGGGATGTTTTATTTATATTCTATCCAGAGAAACAAGATTATCTGGTTAAGCAGTATACTTTATTTAAAACACATATGCCGCACACAAACCCCACAAAACTGTTACATGTTTTAATTCCATTTTCTCTGCTTTAAACTCAAATGTGATTTTGTATATTGTTCCTGAGGCTAAGTATTCGATTCTAATGATGTGAGTTCTAGGAGGAAAAATTTCAAACATACTTATGTTTTTAAAGTTATTTCTTCATTGATTGGAAAGGGCCATTGAAAATATTAATCACAATGAAACAGCTCTTTTCACTTACTATGAATTTTAAGTAAAGAAAGACATTAGGCATCTTTGTAGTTGGAGGAAGCCTTCATTCTGTTAAAGGCAGCAGATTTGGTTAAAGAGAGCGTGGTAGATTAACTATGTACTATATTGTCATCTTTGTTTTATTGTTTAATATGTGGAATTCATCTTGCCACCATTACTTGTAGAGAAAGCTTGAAATTACTGATAAAAATAAATATTTGGACTGCAGAAAATCTTTATACATTATAATTTGATTCTTTACCTCCTGTTACTAGCTCATCAAAAAAAACCTGTTACTGTTCAGAGCATATAGTCTGTGGAAGTGTAACAGATACCTAGGACTGGAATTTAGTTATTTGATAACAATCATTTAGATTGTGATTTAGATTCAGATTTAATATGATTTAGACATTTCGTAGCCTAGGTAGCTCTGAGGTTTTCATCTGGAAAATGTTACTAAAAATTAGTGGGAGGTTAAGAAATGATGTTGGTTATCTTTTGGTGCTATCTGGATTTTGAACTCAGGATCTTGTGCAAGTGCTTTAGCACTGAGCCACACTCCAGTTTTTTTTGCTTTTAGTTTATTTTTAAGGTAGGATCTGACACTTTTGCCTGGGCTGGTCTTGGACCAAGAGCCTCCTCCCTTCACTTCACGTGTAGCTTGTGTGCCATTATGCACTGCTTGTTTTTGAGATAGGGTCTCACTTGCTAGCAGCCCAATTTTTTATGATAGGGCTTTTCAAGATAGGGTCCTGTGAACTATTTGCCCAGGCTGGCTTCGAACTGTGATCCTCCTGATCTCTCACTAACTCTTGTCCAGGCTGTGATCCTGCCAGCAGTTCTGGAGGTGTGCCTCTTGAGTAGCTGGAATGACAGGCATGTGCAACCATGATGAGCTGTGATGTTGGTTATTCTGAGCAAAGGAAACTGACCAAGAGGTTTTTAAACCCATGTTTTATTAGTAGATAGGCAAATAAGCAAATAACATGGTAAGAGCTCTGGCATCAGATTACTGGGTTCAAATCCTGCTCTGCTACTTGCTAGTGAAGATTAAGTAATAATCCTTCTAAAATACTTAGCTCAGCCCCTGGCACATAGTTACTGCTTAATTAATGTTATAGATACCTGTGACCTATAAAAGGAGTGGCTTAATGACTCTACTCTTAGTGTTCCAAAAAACATGCAAATTCTATTATTTATTGAGACTTACGTGTCAGAGTGTAACTGTCTCAGTTTATTATCTTACTCTTTCTGCCCAGCAGTCCTTCAGGACTATTCATTTTTCTATTTCTCTGTTATTTTGTTTAACCAGTTTATCAGATATTTGGATTTCACATAATTTTCAACCCTGTGTGTGATTTCAGGTAACAATAGGAAGGAAACAGTAACATTGTAGATCTATGTAGCGGGCATGGGTTTGGCACTGTCATTGCAGTAGTTTAATCTTAACAATTGTAGTGCAAGATAGGTTTCATTCCCATTTGTACTTACTACAGGCAAACTGTAGGGGAGGAGCACAATCTTGCTCAACATTACTTGGCAGGTGAGAGGAAGCCTTAGGATTCAAACAACAATCCCACTCTACCATGGTTCTCCTCATTCTCTTTTGTTTTTAAATGGTCAATTGCTTACACATCTTTGGAATAGCTTGAGTAGTTATTAAAGTGCTTTCTTTCTCCAGGTTTCCCCAAATGCCAGACTGCTCTGTAACTACAATTACATTTGTAGGAGAGTATTTATAGCTAACATGCAATGTTTTTGTGCCTGAAAAACCCACAGATGGCTTTACACTCCTTGAACTCCCTATGTAGCCTCAAAGAACTTGGATTCTCCTGCCTTTTCCTCCCAAGTGCTGGGATGACAAGTATGCACCACCATACTTGGCTCTTATTTCTTATCAAGTTAAAATTGTATTTTAAACAGTCAAATTTGAAGCTTGAATTTTAGACAGTTATCTTTGAAACAGTTTTATTGTTTAAAAATATTTGTATTTATTCCCGTCAGATAAAATATCTTTATTTTTTATAGTCACAGATGTCACAGATAATTCTTTCATAAATTGAAACTAGAGATCATAAGATTATAACAAAAAGAATTACTGCAAAATGCTGGGAAAAAAGGCTAAAACTAAGATTGTGGATTTGATTGAAGACTTGTATGATTTTAATTGGTATTTCTGTTACCAGAAGGATTATACTAATAATAAAAATAAAATAAAAGATTAACTAATGTATGACAGAAGATGGTTTGGGATGTAAGAGGAATGTTTGTTGTCAGCTAGTCATGTTGATACGCTCTGCTTGCAGAAATTTGATAAGGGAGAATAATGCTGGCCATGTTAGTGCATTACACAAGTGTCCAGGACTATTTAGGGTCACTTTGACAGGAATTCCAGACCAGAGACTACACACCTCTCCATAAGTAACTTGATAAATCTGTGTTTTTGGTTGTAGGAGCATGGTCAGACTACACACAGGTCAGTGCAGACTTACAACCAGTGAGATATAGCCACCTAAGTAGATTCACCACATATGAGTGAGCAGCATTTGTTTTAGGAATAGCTGGAAACACTTGTCACTCAAGACCAAATTCAGAAGAAAATACAAATGATCACTTAAAGCCAGTCAAAGGTCCTGCAGGCTTTCAAAGACAAATTCTATCAGTCAAGCAAAAGCAAATTTGTACTCAGCTTAGTAAACAAAATGTACACATTAAAAAGTAGCTTGGGGAAGTGCACAACTAGGTTCCTGGGTTTTAATCTTCCTTTTTATCTGAGAAGAGAGCCAGTAATCCCAATAGGTGAATTGTTCTAAATGTTTCAGGGTGTTCTCATCTGTAAATGTGTCAGTTTCTCCATGTTATTTGTGATGGTATATACTCCCCCCCCCCCAAAAAAAAAAATTAAGTAATTTTATTATAGTGGCACACATTTTTAAGAATTTATACTGCATTTACCCATAATTACATCAATCTTAGTTTCTACCTTAACTGCTTGGTTTATAGAGGGGCTCAATAAATAGTTTTGAATAAGAGGATTGAGCCATTCACGAGACTTTAAAAATGCACGAGCCAGGTGGTGGTGAGTGCCTATCGTCCCAGTGATGTGGAAGGCTGTGGCAGAAGGATTGCTTGAGCCTGGGAATTCAAGACCAGTGTGGGTAATACAGCGAAACTGTCTCAAAAGATAAAGGAATGAATGCGTGAATAGTAAAAAATGACAAAAATGCCTACCAGTGGCTGGCTTAAAACCAGTATCTATACTTAATTTTGCTTCTTGAATTCTATGAAAAATGACAGCCAGGAGCAGGGAGTCACTCTTCTATTTCTGAATGCTAGCATGTTGAATAGCTCCTGAAAACTTCCTTTTGTAAGCTTTATATTCCCCAGATAGTTCATGTGAAAAATAGTGTATGTGAAAGATGACTGCATTACAAGAATGAAGGAATAATTTCTATTGTACAGCATAACATTATTCATGAACTACTTTATTTCTTCTAAACTGCTGATTTACCTTAGTGTTGGTTACCTAAGAAATACAGTAGTGTTCATGTAAGTTTAAATTTTTTAAGTTAAAGTATGCACTATGTAGCATAATACTGGTACATGGTACTTGATAGTTTTCATAACCGATTACAAAATATTACTTCATTTAATACAGCAGCCGCATTTTAAGACAATAGATACTACTGTCTGTTTTGCAGGCTGAGAAGCTGAGGCTCAGATATTGAGCCATCTGGCAAAGGTCCTATGGCCCTGAAACTCCCATCATTTTCCCCTCTATACCCCATGTTGCTTCTAAGAAAAGCAAAGTAGAGATCTCAAATGAAATAGGGTATAATTTTAGAAAATAGCTTAATATTTCAGTAGAATTACTTTAAAATTTCTGTGAGGTATTTTAAACTAATTTAAAAAATTATCCTCATTGTCTAATTTCAAATAAATGATTACTGTATTAGGAAACTGGTAGCAGCTTAAAACTGACATAGTTAGCAATGGCATTCCAAAGCAGCTGTTATGGAAAGTATCAAAAACTTGTGGATATAATTTTAATGAGATGACAAGTTTCCCAGTCTATATGTATTTTATATATATATATTAAAGGAACCTAAATAATAATATCCATATTAACAATGACGTAAAATATATCTCAACTGTTTATTCTTAAATCATGTAATTACAAACAGATGTCATCTACCTCATTGAAATTGATCCTTAAAATTCCAAAACCCAAAGGTCATGGCTAATAAAAATAGTTAAGAAAGAGTAATACAGTACAGGGATTCCTTACCAGGAGTCCACAGATGGACTTCATTCAAATTTATGTATCTGAGAATCATGTTTGGCAAGAAGCAAACATAAATTCTGTTAGATGTAATTTTAAAAGATGTTTTTAAAGTAGTTATAGGAGCACTTCTGTAAGTTATGTATTTGAGCAGTGATGCTGCTCTGGAATATAATGGCAATTTCATATTTTACCTGTTTGGACTGGGATCAATTAGAGTTCAAGTGGACCAGGGCACTTGCACTGTGTTCTAGACACGTTACAAGTACGTTTATAGAATGCAGTGTGTACCTCATTTCATCATTACAGCCATCCCAAGAGTCAGTTATATGGTGATCTTCATTTTGCAAGCGAGGAAACCAAGGCACAGAAAGACTAGACAACTTGCCCAGGGCCTTGTGTTTAATAAACCACAGAGCCAAGACTCCAGTGTAGTCTGTTTAGTACCAAAATCCATATTCTTAATCACTGTTCTGTGCTACTTAGAACATGCTCTGAAAAATATTAGACACTACATAAATTGGTTAGCACATTTTCTTTCCTAAAGTGTAAGTAGAGGGCTCTATAGCAATGCCTGATCAGAAGAAAGCAGTGTGTTCTTCAGGTGTAGATATGCTTTTATAACTTGGAAATGTCTTTCAACCATTAAGACTATTGATTTGTGCAACAAAGAAAATATACAAAGTTTATATCTTACGTTATGTGTCATGAATTTGCTCTTTAGCTTGTGAAGGTAAAATTGTTTTATTTCTGAAAGAAAATGAACTTCTTCTTAGCACCATGTATCAAATCCCTCCCCTACTGTATATAAGACCTTTATTATTGTTGATTACTTTAAGAGAACTCTGGCCCCCTGTTGGTTTAATCTTGAAAATCTACAATGTGTCGTTTAGAGGAAGGACAGTAATGGTGATAGGTATTCCTATCAGCAGAATACTTATTTTTCACATGATGTATCCACTTGAATTTTTAAATAGGTTGTCCTTTTTAATAGTAACCTTAGTAATTTCACCCACTTATACCATATTATATTTTGTTATGCCCATGAGTTGTTTCTTGTATTTAGTGGTTAAAAAAATTTAAATTTATAAAAAGTGAAAAAAAATTTTGGTGGCAAACACTTGTGAATGACTTCCTTTACATGAATGTCTTTGTTCTCAGTTTTCTGTTTCTTAAAAAACAATTGTATACAGCCATCTCAGATGATCATAATTTAGAGAAACATTTATAGCTATGCAGCTGAACTGCATGATATATCATTTTTTAAAAATCCTATTTGTGTCATGAACAATGTTAAACAGAAACATCTGTATGTGAGACAAGGAAATAGTTTTAAATAGAAAATTTTAAGATCTAATTTTTAAAATACACGATTAAGCTAGGACGAGTTGACAAATCAATATGAATTCTGTTTTAAATTTTAAAGTAATTTAGCAAAGTCAGTAGGAAATTGCTTAGGAGTGGTTACTAGTGAGCAGCCTCCTCGACTGCCCCTTTTGTCCTTCCCTTCTTGATCAACAAAAGTCAGGAAGGTTGCCTTGAGACAAGGAAATTCTCCTTGAGAAAGGACTGTGTTACAATGAAGGACTGCTTATTTCAGGACAAACAGGTATACTTGCAGGCCCAAAGCCTGATTTATCACTAGCCAACAGTCTTAAAAGCTAGTGGAACATTTTAATTTGCTGCTGGCATGGATTTCTTGAGATTCACATAACACTGAATTGCAGTGTTCTAAGCCTTAACCCCTTACTAGACAAAACTTGTTAACCAACATTCATTTCATTTTTGGCATTCTGTTGGAGGTAAAGTATGGCAACTGTGTAAGGAATGTGTGTGACTGTGTGTATGTGTATTGAAGAACAAAGACCATGCTGAAATCACTAAAAACAGGATTTAGTAACCCAAAATTGGCATTTGGAATTTGGGTGGGACTCATGAGGGATTGTTATTCTACCTACATTTTTGACAGTGAACTTTTTAGAGGTGTGTAGGTGCTCACACTTTGCTGGTGGTGAGCAGTCTCACAGCAGAGGAAAGAAAGAATATTCTCCCAGTTTTTTCATAGGTATTAAATAAAAGCTAAGGTAGGAAGCTCAGTGCTCTACATAGACAGTTACTATGCATGTCATTTTATTTGTAGCCCCATGTGTTAAGAGGGACACTGTTGAAGTAACAATCATTTAAGAAACAACAACCAACAAACCAGTATTTAATATGGTACTTAAAATTAATAATTAAAAAATCAAATGGAAGCAGTGTCTAACTAAGATAATTAGAACAAACACCATTATTTCAAGCTCTGCTTATTGGAAATATAATTCAAAATGGGTATCTAAAATGTACCTGTAGGGATAGAATAAGGGCATATGTTAGCAAAGTATTAAATAAGATTTCAGGGATCCCCTAAAATTATTTTTAAGAACTGAAGAACTAATTCTGTACATGCAAAAACTGATTAACTACAAATTTTTTATGTTCTCTCATACATGACCTTATTTGAAAGCAGTGCATTTGCATTCACTAGCAAAATTCATGTTAATAAGGTATTTTTGAAGTATTTTATTTCCCAGATAGCGGACTAGCTTAAAATAGTCATTCTAGAGAATGGACTGAATTTCTATTGAAACCTAAGCCTTTAATGAGGACATGCTTCTGAAAATAAGGCAATTTTTCTACAATCTGCTTATGAATAAAAAACAAATCTTTGGTTTTTAGTTTAAGTGGCAAGAAGGATTTTGCAAAAAGAAACATTAAGTAACCAACACAATTAAAGAGCTCTTAATAAGCAATGGGAAACTCCAAACCTCATCAAGGTCAACAGAGTAAGGCACCTCAGGTTCAGATGATACAATCATCTTTGCTTAGAGTTCTTATAATAGTCTATATACATGATTCTTACCATCTGGAAAAGAAGCTGAAAAGGTCATGTCCAACAATGATTATATTGAATAAGAAAAAAAGAGAATAAGAGCTGATAACTGGCAGAGACATTGGAGATCATCTCTTCTACGTCCCCTGATTGATAAAGACGAGAAAACTGAGGCCCATTCAAAAAACTGAGGTGATGCCAGTTTGTGTTTCCAGATCCTTTTTCATTTCAGGACAAATTCTAGATTTTAAATTTCATTGCCTAGTAAATCACAAGTGTGAAGGGTTTCAGAGATGTTACGTTTGAGGAAAAAAAAATCCCCATCAAATCTCCAAAGGCAACTTGGAAATGTAAAATACTTTACTGTCTTAATTCCTTTATACTATGTGTTGGAAAACTTTGCTAATATGTTAATTGATTTATACGATTCCTTTCCATTCTATCTAAAAATAGACCAAAATTAAATGAGAAAGTTACAGATGATTCCATTTGAGCATACATAAGGCCATGATACTTAATGTGAACCACCATTTCTTGTGAAGAAAGAAGACATCCAGTTTCGAGAGAAAGCTCCTGACTAGTTAATCCAGTGACTCTCCACTCTTAGTAGGGAAGATGGTGCTTATATTTAGAAAAAAAATCTACAAAGCTCACATACAAGACAGTACATACTGGATTTGTGACTGATATGAGCAGTTAAGGCTGTCGTTTTCAAGTATAAATGTTTAGTGTTCCATTACCCAATCTGTGCAACAGACAAAGCTATAAGCACAAGTCATGGAAATTAACAGAAGCCCACCAAAGACAAAGAAATCATAATTTAGGCAGGAGCAAGTTTAAATATAAGAAAGCCTGTGGGGTATGGATTAGATTTTGTTTCTCTAAACTGCATTCGGTGGTTCACACTGAATCTTTGCCTAGCACTGCTGTCTATGGCATAGCACGTGAAATAAGGCAGAGCCATAGCAGACGAAAGAAGGAAGCTGAATTAGGTAACGGAACCAGTTATTAAGATGGTTCACCTCTAACAGTTCTATGACCTGTTACCCCAGAGAAAGATTAGAAGTGGCTCCAGTATAACAAATACACTTTACAGATGAACATGAAAATTTGTTTCTGATTTTTTTTTTAAAGCAGAGCCTTTCACCTAGGCACCAACACCTATTGCCTGTGGATAAAATAAATCAGCATTATTTACTTCTGGCCTTAATGCAGTATTGTGAAATGTAATACAGCTAGAGAAAATGGTATTTGGAAGCCAGTAGTCTGTTTGACTTACACTTTAGGTATGTACTAAGTTGTGATTCTGTAACTTCTGCTATGGTCCAATATCTATATCTGAAAGGTGACATCAGTTTCATTATGGAAGCAGCTGCTATGTTATGAATTCCATGTAACATGCTTAGATTCTAGGTCTTTCTTCTTTAACACAATTTAAAGTTTCCTGTGGATTGGTCAGCATACACACTTCTCATCTCATTTGGTGTACACAGCCAATGTGGAAATTAAAAAATTTATCACCTAGTTCAGAGAGCTAAATTGAGTCTAGGATTGTGGCAAAGTCTGACCCAGAATTTTAATTTGTAATTTTAGCATGTATCTCATGCAGTTTAGGGAGCATCAGACTAAATCTACAATTGCCAGAAGCCTTGTTATAGTTTAATGCACATTAACTAAAGTGTGTACATTTTTAGTGTTCATGATAAATGCAGTTATGACCTTTTACACTTTTGGCATTCTTTAAGAAAGCATATTAAGCTTTAATATAGAAATATTTAGGTTACACTTAACTTGTGCTCAGGTAATAATAAAACATTTGTTCTTTTTGATCTGATACATTCTGTCCTCAGGTATGGCCCATCTCCTGTACACTCGGAGCGACCTTTGGCTACATGGCTGGCCTTGTTATTTCACCACTCTGGATATACTGGAATAGAAAGCAACTTACATACAAGAACAATTAAGAGGAGCAAAAGGAGAAGATATTCTTTGTGCAGATTCCATAAGGGCTGTGCAGAAATGTATATGGTCAAAGCCAAGCAGTTCCATTTACAGCACTGTTTTTTTTTTTTAATGTAGTTTAAACATGATGTGATTGTAGCTTTTTAAATTATGAAACCCCTGAGAGATTGTACCTTCTAGTCGAAATAAAGTATTTATAATAGATTGTGGCTTCAGATGCTGTTTGCTGCTTCTTAGACCTTTAAGAAGTATTCTTAATGAACTTTATAGAATTCTGAGAACTGTTTTTTGTTTGTTTTTCAAGTTTTAAACTGCTTCATTATCTATAAGAGGTCTAGGTATAGCTTTAGCATTTCAAACGCTTTCTGAAAGAAATGGACAGTTTCCTTGGCCACTGAAGATGTTTCTCACGTAATCAAACAACAGTTTATACATCTTGATCCTATTCTTTTTTTAACTGTATGTTTCTTTGGAGTTAAAATGGCTATGATAGCCTCATCAAAAACAGTCTTCAATCCCTTCTGGGTTAAAGCTGAACATTCCACATAGCAGCATGCTCCTATCTGTGAGGGAGAGAAAAAACCAATATATAAGATATTTTTACACAATTGATAAGACACAGCACATTATAAGGAAAATTATAAAACACAGCTAAGAAAACAGGACGAACTATCCACATTAATAATACCCAGAGATAGCCAATTGTTAAAATGCTAGCGTATGTCCTGGACTTTATTAAAACTCTTTCATTCATCAAATATTAATTGGATGCCTATTATACATCAAACACTGTATAGGTGCTGGGGATATGCCAATGAACTGAGCCAAAGAGCCAAGGCGCCCTACTGTGTGCTGGCCACATTTGCTTACATTCCCACGGGAGAGGCAAAGGAGGGACTACAAAGCAGCTGGTAAATGCTAGGGAGAAAAAGTACAGTGACAAGAGACAGGAAGATTGTGGTGGTGAGAGAAGTCTTTTCAACATGTCAAATTTGAGAAGTGAAAGATTTTAAGGGAAGGACTCCAGACTGATGGGGCAATAGATACAAAGACATGTAGGAAATGCTTGGAGCACTTCAGGTACAGTAGAGAAGTCGGGGCAGGAGAGGGTGAGCATCAGAATGAATGATGAGGTCAGTGAGGTAGTCTAGAAACAGGAATCATCAGCTTCTGTTCTGAAATACAGCCTATTCATTCACTGAAGAGTTACTGCACATTCTTTTTTTTTTCATTTTTCTTTTATTATTCGTATGTGCATACAAGGATTGGTTCATTTCTCCCCACTGCCCCCACGCCCTCCCTTACCACCCACTCTGCCCCCTCCCTCTCCTCCCCCCAATACCCAGCAGAAACTATTTTGCCCTTATTTCTAATTTTGTTGTAGAGAGAGTATAAGCAATAATAGGAAGGAACAAGAGTTTTTGCTGATTGAGATAAGGATAGCTATACAGGGCATTGACTCACATTGACTGCACATTCTTTATTTGCCAAATGTATGAAACAACAGAGAACAAAATTAAGTCTCTATCCTACTCTCACAGAGCTTATTGCATTTTAGAGGGAGGAGACCTACCCTGAACCAGTAAGTATTGCAGTAGAACATCAGAAAGTATTATGCAGTCTGAAGAAAAATGGGGTGGGAGATAAGGAAGTGGACAGATTAGGCAGGGTCACACTAAGAAATTGACATTTGAGCTGAGACCTGAAAATAGTGAAAAAATGAATAATGTTTACACAGGGAAGAATACTCTAGCAGAGGGAGTAGCAAAAGTACAAAGGCCCTGAGGCAGAACTTTGGGGGTTTAGTAAGGAGTTCGTGAGCTGGAGAACAATGAATAAGGCAGGGAGGGAGCAGGGCCTGTGAGCCACAGGAAGGGCTTTTGGTGTGTTAGATACCCACAGGCCTAGCAGTGATCTGACCTACCAAGTTTATGTTTTAAAACTCACTCTGGCTGCTGTGTTGAGAACAGATTATCATGGGACAGAGACAGAAGCATAGGTAAATTAGAAATTAATCCAGTAATCCAGGCCAGAGATAAGGAGGAAATAGAAGTGTTTGGATTCTGGATCAGTTCTGAAGATACAGTAATACATTTTGCTAAAAGACTAGACTATGGTATGAGAGAGAGAGCAAGGTCAAGCATGAGTTCAAGGTTTTCAACCTGAATAACTGGGAGCAGACCAGCTAAGAGGGTAGAATTAGAAATTCTGTTTCGGACATGTTAATTTTGAAATACTTGGCAACCCAGATAGATTTGTTGAGTGAAGAGCTAAATAGTTCTAGAGTTTAGGGAGGCTGGATAGAGAAATTTGGGAATCTTCAGTAGCCTGTTCAAGCTATAAAACTGAGAGCAGCTCTTTAGGCTCTACGACTAGGGGGAGGAAGAGCTGGCTGAGAGGCCAAGAGGGGAGAGGAAACAAGAAGGGGGCACTCGAGCCAAGTGAGGAAGGTGTTTCCAGAAGGCTGGGAACTTAGTTCAGTGGCAGAGTTCTTGCTTAGCATGTGTGAGGTCCTGTGTTTGATACCCAGCACTGAAAAAAAAAAAAGAACCTACTGTGCCAAGTGCTGCTGACAGTCTAGAAATGGGATATTTTTTTGCAACTACTTTCCCTCTTAGCTGCATAATAAATATGAACATTCCATAGATACTTTAGTATGAATCTTTAATAGATGCAGGTTTTTTTAAATCATGAACAATGCAGCATCTTTGTAGTCATAGCACATTCACAATAACAGTTTAAACTGACAAATAATAGTTGTATGTATTTATAGGGTATAAAATGAAGTGACAGTTGTATAGTATGGAGGGGTTAAATAAACTAATGAGCACATCCATCACCTCACTGTTGGTAGTGAGAACATTTGAAACTTACTCTCAGCAATCCTACAAATAGAATACAGGATTATTAACTATAGTCACTGTGCTATACAAGTATTATCTCAAAAGCATTCCTCCTGTCTAACTGAAGCTGTACTCTTTGACCAACATCCTAACAATGTTCTTAGGATAAGTTGCTATATAAGGAATTGTGTGATCAAAACTGTGCATGATTTTAAGGCTTCTGCATCTTACCAAGATTGTTCTTATTCTACCACCACCAATATAACAGAGGGCCTATTTACCTGCACCCTTGGGACAGTGGGTGGAATTCATTTTTCATTTTTGCCAACTTTGTAGAAATTGAACTTACATCTGACACTAAATGAGTTTGAACATTCCTATCTTCAATTCCATCTGTATATTTTGGGGGCAAACTTCCTATTGATGTCCTAGCCCAGATACCATTTTCTTTTAGGATCTATGTCTTTTTCTGATTAACTCATTTTATATACTAACGGGTTCCTGGACACTAAGAATATTAACCCATTTTTCTGCCACAAATGTCAAGTTTTTATTTCTGGCATTTGATGTGTTATTAAATTTTTGTATAGTTAAATCATCAGTATCTTCATTTATGGCTTTTACCTTTATGATATTTAGAAATTCCTTTTCTCTCCAAGATTACAAAATTAAATACAAGGAATTACTAAAGTGATTGTTAGTGAAACCATTTATCTTTTGCTTTGGGGAAAACTGTCCTCTAGTTTTCTTGCTTTCTTCTGCCTCCTTATTGTACATTTAAAAAGACCTTATTAGCTTCTGCTTCCACAAAAGTCCTATTAAAGTCACAATATTTAAAAAAACAAAATCCAATAATGTCAAGGCCAAATGGAGAAAAAAAGTAAACCTAGCTTTGGTATAAGAAAGAATAAGAATATAAATTAAAAGGTATATTTGCATCAGTTACATATATATATATAAATAACATATGTATCAATCATATATACTAATATATATTGTACCTAGCCATAATTTTCTGTTTTGAGCCATAGATTTAAATTGTCATCCTGTGTCACTCCATCCCTAACTCCATGAGTCTTAACTGATAACAGAGCCTAACTGGCACAGTATAAATGTTAAATGAATTAAGAAGGGCTTAAAGTCTCAGCACCTACTTCTGATGCTTCGTCCTATGCATGAGTTGTAATGAACACACATTTGCAGTATGTCACAGGCAGAAGAGTCTGGGAACTGGAGTCAGGCTTTATACTGCAACCTAAGTCGCCACCTACTACTGCAGGACCTTGGGCTACTTCCCTGATATCTCCCACCTAGCATTTTCTCTTCAACTGGGAGAATCGTCAGAGCTGCCTCACTGAGTGCATGCAAGGATTAAATGAGATAATCCATGCAATGCACTGGCACAGTACCTGGCATATACAGTGTTAGCTTCTACTACTATTTTCACATTTATTTTTAAATTCTGAAAATGTTTCATTACCTCTTTTGCTAGTTTCTGTCCTTGTTCCACACATATAGGTTTTTCTTTCATATCATTCAGTCTTGCTAACGTTTTGGGGTCATCTCGGAGATCAATCTAATTAAGAAAGGTCAATAATATCCCATAATATTACAAGTCTTTAAAGAGAAATCAAAGCATGTAGTCCCATTTAATCCCCACATACCAAAAACAAACAAAAGAACTTAATTTTTTAAAGTTACTAGTATAATTGCTTTCCTTGGTACCATTTTTTCCAAAAATGTGAGAGAATTTAACTTGAAGCTGAGATTAAACACATATCATTTGCTAACCATGGGATCATTTGTCTGAGAGCAACCCCTCCCCTGCAAACACTGGCTGTACAATGTATTCATAAATAAGTAAAATCAAAGCAGACATACCTGAGTTCCTATTAATAAAAAGGGTACATTTGGTGCATATTCCTTAAGTTCTGGTACCCATTCCTCTTTCACATTTTGAAATGAGGCTGGGTTTACCACGGAGAAGCATATGAGGAAGACATCAGTCATTGGATAAGATAAAGGTCTCAGACGATCATAGTCTTCCTAAGGAAAAAAGAAAAAAAACCTCATTAGTTCCATTAACACATCTACAGTTTACTAATAATATGCACATTTGATTATGAACATGGTCTAACACCTCTAATTTAGTAAATTTGGGAGTGTCCCACCAATGGAAAGTATGGCACTTAAACAAGGTAATTCCACTTGTTCTGATATGCTACGAAGTATCACCAGTGGGGTAAAAATTTGCAAGTATAGTTAACAAATTCAATGAAAAATAAGAAAATAGCAGGGTGGGGTGATGTACACATGTAATCCCAGCACTTGGGAGGTTGAGCCAGGGAGACGGAAAGTTCAAGGCTAGCCTGGGCTACATAGCAAGAACCTGTCTCGAAAACAAAGACAAACAAAACCAAAAAACAAACAAAACACACTGCCACCAACAAAAAAACCCAAAGAAAATGCATTGTGACTACCATAGCCATCACTGGGATCATTTTTAACTGAAAAGTCTGCACAAAGATTTGAGAAAAGCTCAAGGCTAAGAATTATGATTTATAATAACATACCGAACATTTATTTGCATGTATCAAGTACTGATCAATATGCTCTGTCATGAATTACTTAATCCTTGCAGTACTTCACCCTGGTCCCTGTTTTCCTTTTGAGTAAATTAAGGCACAGAAGCAAATCACTTGTATAAGGACATTCAGCCATAAGTAAAGGAGCCAGGATTCAAACCTCAGTAGATTTGACTCCAGAGCATATGCTCTTAACTACACACCTTCACTGAGACCCTCAATTTTGACTTTCCCTGTTTCTATAGTTTTCCTTGTCCATGTGTGTGTGTGTGTGTGTGTGTGTGTGTGTGTGTGTGTGACTATTTAAAGATAAAAAGATAAGAGTGAATCAACAACCCCCCTTCCTTCTCCAAATTCCATTTCTTTTCCCAAACGTTTTCATGTGTATCCTTCCAGTTCTTTTTCTCTGTACGTATGCACTTTCAGCT
The DNA here is from genome assembly GCF_047511655.1 of Castor canadensis. Classification (NCBI taxonomy): domain Eukaryota; kingdom Metazoa; phylum Chordata; class Mammalia; order Rodentia; family Castoridae; genus Castor; species Castor canadensis. The sequence goes on along the minus strand of NC_133397.1, from coordinate 40,114,294 downwards.
GTACACAGTCATACATCCAGGCAGAGATGAGGTCACACAATGCATGCCGCTCTGCACTGTCCTTGTCCAGTGTGTCTTGGAGATCTCGCCATATCAGAATGCATTACTACCACAATGCTTAAGCGATGTTCTGGCTGTCTATCCTCCTAGGGGTGTTTTAGTCTCTACCACAAAAGACAGGGGATGTTTTGTTTTACACGAACTATTTTATACGACACAAAATTCTGCATATTTAGTTCCAGTGAGGGAACAAAGTCAGGACTCCATTTCTGTCATGGTTAGCCTCTCATCCAGTTTCAATGAAACTGTTTTGTCCTAGGCCATCTTCCCTCTTAAATGACCCACTTCACTGCACAAATGTGGAATTAAGAGAATATTTAAAAACATCTTCTGCTCAGTTTCAGCAGCACTAATTTCCCTTGTGCACCAATTTTCCTTTCATGTCATCGTCTGACAGTTTTAAAGTATAACCTTCCAGTGAAGTATGTATTTGTCTCTCATTATTTATAGGGGACTGGTTCCAGAATTCTCAATGATACCAAAACCTGCAGATGCTAAGTCCCCTATGTAAAATGCTGTGATATTCACTTACAACCACCACACATTCTCCTGCATACTTTAAATCACCTCCAGATTACTTATAATACCTAAGACAATGTAAGTGCTATGCAGATAGTTGTTATAATATATTGCTTAGGGAATAACGACAGGAAAAAGGTCTGTACATGTTCAATACACTTTCCCCAAATAATTTCAATGCACAGTTGGCTCAATCTGCAAACATGGAACCTATAAACAGTAGCCCTCTGTATTAATGTCTCAAACTGTTGACTCTGGAGGTTAACACTTCTGTTTTACTATTTTTGGGGGGCATATACACAGGAGTGATGGGCAGTGAAGGATTTCTCTAGTGATAGCTATCACAGGACAAAGGGGAAATGCCATCCCCAATCTTTTGTAGTCTTTATTTTTAGAAGATGTGGCCTCTAATTGCTTTTGACTAAAGCTGTGCCCAGGGTTTAGAAATTAGTAGTGAGAAAATCAAGCAGATTGGGTATAAAACATGTTACACTCACCCAGTTACTACAAAAGGACTACTATCAAAAATGTAACATGAACAAGTAACCCAATCAATAAATGGGCAAGTGCTCTGAACAGACACTTCTCAGAAGAAGTACAAATGGCCCATAAACATTTTTTTTTAAATGCTTGGTTTTAGCCATAAGGGAAATGCATCAAGAAAACAAAACACAACAAATGGATGTCAGGGAGGGGGAGGACAGGAACCCTCATACACCTTTGGTAGGAATGTAAATTAGTGTGTAAGTTCCTCAAAAAACTACAAATAGAGCCACCATATGATCCAGCTATACTACTCTTGGGTATAGACCCAAATGAATCCAGGTCAGCATACAAGTATGCGATCAGCCTAGGAGCCCAACAATAGATGAATGGATAAAGAAAATGTGAAATATAAACACAATGGAGTATTATGCAGCCATAAAGAAGTAGGGAATCATGTCATCTGCAGGAAACTGGGTAGAACTGGAGGTCATCATATTAAGTGAAATAAGCCAGATGGAGAAAGAAAACATGACATGTTTTCTCCCATATGTAGAAGCTAGAACTTAAAAAAAAGAAAAAGACGACCTGAAAGTAGAAGGGTAAGAGGAGGGAGGTGGTAGTGGGATGGTGTTGTTAAGAGACAATACTTGTGATTTGGTGGATACAACCAAAGCACAACATATGGAAATGTCTGACACCTGTTAATAAGTACAGTTAACATGAGTTAATAATTATATGTAAAAAACAAGTTTTAAAAAAAAAACAGTTTGATGGGAGACTGAGATCAGGAGGAATTTATGTTTGCAGTTTGAGGCCAGTCTGGGCAAATACTTCATAAGACCCCATCTCAACTAATAACTGGTGGTGCCCACCTGCCAAGCTACACGGGAGGCTGAGATCAGGAGGATCAAGGTTCAAGACCAGCATGAGCAAAAAGTGAGACCCTATCTCCAGGATAACCAGAGCAAAAAGGACTGGAGATATGGCTTAAGCAGTAGAGCACCTGTCTTGCAAGCACAAAGCCCTGAGTTCAAACTCCAGTACTGCCAACAACAACAACAAAAAAAAAACAGAAAACAACCCAGATCAGTCTGAGTGTTCAGTAGTATGATCAGGTACACTGAATATGCTTTCAGCACTTTATGCCTGGTTCAAGGAGAAGCAGTGTTCACGCTTAGCATCCTGCCCAGGAGTCCTGTGCTTCTGAGCACACCTGCGCTTGCCATTGTCTGGGTGTTCTCACTAAAAATCACCCCTCATTCATATTTAGATATCCAATTTTCACAGAAACAGAAATGGGGTAACTGTCTCATAGGATTACGAAAAAGAAATGGAGTAACATAAGCAAAGCACTCAGCACTGCACTTGGCGTGTGAAAGAACTCAACCCATGCTTCAGCCTAAGCATCTTGACTGAGGACACTGCTTCTGCTATTGCTCAGCAGCCCACATAGGGTCCCAGGGGCTTTGTAGCGACCTCCAAACAGAAGAAACTCCTTGACTGAGAAACAGAATTTTCTACACTCCCTTCAAAACACACAGACTGAGGTCTTTTGAGGGCACTGTAATTTTCAGATTAATAAAAAGAGAATGATCTATTATTACTGCATTAATTAGTCATTTTGGAACCCAACAAGCTTAAGACTATTTAAAACATCAAAGAAAAGATTTATGTTTTCTAAGAATGCCAAGTTAGATATTTAATGAAAATTTTACCCCAAGTTTACCTCATCAGGGAAACAGAATTGTTCACTCTTTCTCTAGGGGAATACAAAAAAAATTTAAAGTTGTTAAATTCAAAGTTCTCTAGAAATCTTTAATAATAATATTAACCCAAATATTCCACAGGACAGCAGTCTGTTATGCAGATTCCTTTCATAACCAGACTGCCTCAGGTCAGGCTATCCTAGGTGAGAGACATATGGCCACAATTGAGTGCGATTAGACCAGTCACTTATAGGCATTTGCTAAATTGTAGGTTTTGTTAGAATAATTAAATGTGAAGAAGTGGGGTTATATTTTTTAAAGTATGTTTAGAACTCCTTGGAAAGAAATATTACTTTTTAAGTCTAAACTACCCAAAATGAACTCCTTCCTGTCACCTCTAGCTAAATAATTGACAGTTATTATAAGAATGAGACCTTTCTGCTTTCATCCAGTCTGAATAATTAGAAGGCTAATAATAGATAGCAAATTAAAAAAAATGATCCCTTGTGCACACTGTACCCAGCCTCACATAAAACTGTTTATCCCACTGCCCCTTATCTTGAGTGAACTTAATGTGAAATGTTGGATTTGGAAATAGATAGGTAGAAACTCACAGAATCTTTCCTATTAAGCTTTCTACTTCAACTCTAACAACACGAAGAAACTTAGATGTGGAGCAACTATGCTTACTTTTAAATGAGCACTTATCAAAATCAGCACTTCTCTTAACCAACTCTGCAGTGTCCTCCCAATTAACAACCAATTATACATTTTAGTTCTAATTTAGAAATCAGGCATTTAAACATTTAACTGGAACATTCTCAGGGATACAGAAAAATGTATTAAAGACAATTATCCAATATCAAAACCATTTAAAAAAATGGTGAGTTTGGTCAACAGCATGTTCGGATGGCTTAACAAATTCTTTAGCTTCTTACCAAGTGGTTAAGTCACAAGAGGCATCATTTTTAAAAAGTGTGTTCCGGTAGCTTAGTGATTAGGCTCTCCACTATTATCAAGAATCCTCCATCTGTGATGATGATGCCCATAACCCTTAAAAAATATCACAAACTTCTCACCTGACAAAAATCACAGATAAGAGACAAAAGAAATGTGCTCTGAGAGGAAGCAAAAGATTTTCAGGAGCAAGTAAGAAAGAGCAGAGGCCCATGGGCTAGAGCCCCCTTTCTATGCATGGCTCAGCCAGCAGGGCGTATGAGCTCTCTGCTTCTGCACTTTTGCCCACTTCATGTGGACCTAGGTGTTCCCTCCTATTTTACTGGCTTTTGTTTAAAACACATATTTTTAAGACTGTGTATGTTTACTTAAAATACATGTCTAAAACATGTACTTTACACAACCCATTCACACTGAACAAGCTGCCCATGTCACCCTTTGTCAGCTGGTCTATCACACTGGCCACTTCAAAGCCATCAACAACGATTTACTGAGGTTACACTGCTTGGAAGATGTTCTAAGGATACAAGTACACAAATAAAAGTCATACTTGTGGGCTGGGGGTATGGATCAAGTGATAGAGCACCTGCTTAGCAAGTGGAAAGCCCTGACTGAGTTCAAACACCAGTACTACCAAAAAAAAGTATACTTGTATTCTCTGGAGCTTAGAGTTTAGTTGAGAATTTTTTAGGACATAAGTAGAAAAAAAAAGTCATATACAATAAGAGGAGAGGCAAAGGTAGACGCTCAGATAGATAAATAAATAAATGCTACCCACTCGGAGCCCAGAATGGTGCTATCATCACCTGGGACATGAAAAAGGGCCAGATTCAAACATTTAACCTTTGCAAACATTTCCAAAGCTCTAAATGAGATATCTGCATGCAAAAAAATAAGGCAAGGGGGTCAAATGAACAATAGTCGCACGATATGCCTGTGCAGACCACAAAGCCACAGCTCTGAAGAGAAGAAACCTCAGGCTGGTGTAGAAACACACACAAGGTTAGTTAGGACCAATGAGGGAGAATTTGGATAGGTGGAGAGATATTCTCAAATATGTAAGTCTTTGCTTTTATGAAGTTCATGATAAGAGAGAATGAATGCAAACACATCATTACAAGTTAGAATGTGGGATGCACCAAAAGTGGTAATTAGGGAGGGATACTAAGAAAAGACATCTTAGAAGAGGCATCTGAGATGGGCTTTGTGGCACGGTGAGGATTTGAGCACACAAAATCAATGTGGTCTTGGTCAAGTCCTTTAGTCCTTGGAGCCTTAGTTTCTCTGTTTATAAAATGGGAGGGTGTGAGTTTGAAGACCAGAAAGTACTGTAAGAATGCATTAGACTTCCACATAACCCAGGGGGTCCTGTGATTTAGGAAACAGTCGTTTATCAAATCTATAAGTTTCCCTCTGTACTAACCTGGAAGGAGGGAAAGCAAGACCACAACGGAGTAATTCTTTCATAGGCAAGCCCCAGCATTCCAAGTCTAAAACAGCTGCTCATTACTTCCAAGATATAAAAAATGTCTGACAACTAAGTAGGAATGCCCTGACAACTGGTGGCTTTGTAGTATATAGAAGTAGCAGCTCTGTGAGTGCCAAGGCGCACAGAGGTAATCTCCATCTTAAACATCTGTTTCTAGTGAGAAGCCCAAAATAGGCACCAGCATGGCTTTGGAACACCCCCGTCCTCAGAGAGTGCCACACCAAGGCCAAGAGGACGCTCGGACTGAAGCTAGCTCCTGAGGATGAAAAGTGTTCTGTCATAACCCTAACCTAATACTACAGACATTTCTACAGTAACTCTCGGTAACAGGAGCCTAGGGAACCTCATTTCCTTTATGTACTCATTTTGTCACTTTTGAGTTCATCTTATATTTAACCTTCTGAGATGAAAATACCACTATTTACCCCCTTAAAAGTAACACTAGGGCCATGGTGTAGCTCAGTGATCAAGCACCTGCCTAGCATGTACAAGAATCTGAGTTTGATCCCCAGCACTACAAAAATCAAACAATAACAACAAACTCACCTTCTGGTTTTCAAAGGAGTTGGGTTGAGTGCCGAGTTCCTTTGGGCTTATTAAATTCGCCTACCACCTCCATTCTCCCACTACTGCTGGACTCAAGAAAATTTGGGGAGGAAAAGAATTTTTTTTTTTTTATTTTTAAAGTGCTTTAAATTCCTAAAAGGTAATAATTTTTCAAAAAATTTTCAAATATTTGGTCTTTTCCCGTCTTCCTTTTTAAAATTTTCATTTCAGTTGTGAAATGGAATTTACATGTCCCAGGCCTGATGCGCTCTTAGTAAAAGAATTCTTGAAACTCAGTTCCTAAGTTTCAGTAATTGTCACCTTCATGTGAATTTTAATAAGTCCATCTCCCCATTAATTAATCAATTATGTAAGAGCTAGGGACACAGGTAATGGGGCTTTTCACATCTTTACCTTCTTTCTGGCTACCTGACTGATCGTAATTCCTGTTCAGGTTAGTCTGAGAAAAGAAGAGGAAACACATCTGGTAGAGCAGAAAGACGACCGGCCTTGCCATTACCCTGCGGTGTCTTCAGGAACCACCACTTCCTCGTTTCTAAAAGCAGGGGACTAACCTAGCAGATCGCCACGTCTCATGCTTTATACCCTGTGAACAGCCCTAGTAGCAGATTTAATGTGGGAGGAGGTTTCAGCTCCTGGATAAAACTCAAGTCTTAGGATTCTGTTTTATCTAAGCTGACCCCACAAGGTAGAGGATGAAGACTTAGCTAAATATGGCCTCGGGCAAGCTTCATTTCCCCATCTGTGAAGGGAGAGTAAATATAGCATACACATGTTGAGAGAAAAGCGAGCTGGTCAAATGCTTTGAGCTCTTGGAGCAGACAAGCCCGACTTTCCAAAAAAAGACCAGCCGCAGCTTCACAGCCAGTGCTACTTCTTTTGTGCATGGTGGGGTGACGCCCCTGGTTGTAGAGAATTTAGAGCTGAAATTCTACATTGTCTGGAGCTATAATTACAAGTCTCTTTCACTAAAACGGAGGTCAGCTGGCTTAAGGCATGCAGAAAGAAGGTAAATGGTAGGTCATACCTTCCTCCGGATCTACTTCTTTCCTACATTCCTGGCACAAATTTCACCTTGACGGAACCATCATTCACTCATTCATTTATTCCAACAAGAATCTGGCAATGAGCCGCTGAGCATGGTGTACACGCTAGTGAGAAACAGAAATGGACCCTGCCCTCCAGAGTTTTGCCTATGGGTAAAGTGGCTCTCAACTGGCAAACATGACTCTCTGTCTGGAGGACATGCTAGAAATTTTGGAGGTGCTTTTGATTGTCAAAATGAATGGGAAGCACCAAGTGCAGTGGCTCACTCCAGAGGGGGAAAACAGAAGGATGGTGGATTCAGGCCAGCTCGGGCAAAAAATGTTTGAGATCCCAGCTCAACCAATAAAAGCTGGGAGCAGTGGCATGCACCTGTCACTGCAGCTACACAGGAAGCATAAATAGGAGGATCACAGCCCAGGCTGCCTGGACATAAAGCAAGATCCTATCTCAATCTCTAATCAAAAGCAAAAAGGGCTTGGGGGTATGATTTCAGATGGTAGAGTGCCTGCCTAGCAAACAAGCATGAAGTCCTGACTTCAAACCCCAGTGCTACAGGGCGGGGCAGGGCGGGGGGAAGGGGGAAGGGGGGGAAGAAGGGAGGAAGGAAGGAAGGAAGGAAGGAGAACTCTAACAGCATTTTGGGGTGAAAGCCAGGTGCTAAACAACCTGTCCAATGAAAGCTGGTCCTAGGCCCAGCATGACTGCTGAGTGTCCTGCTCTGCATTCATGAAAAACCCTTTTGTAATTACATGGCTCTAGGACCTTGGTTGAATTTCTAAGCACAACAGTTTTTAGCACGACTTTAGTGAATTTTCTAGGAAGCTAATCTCAGTCCAAGTTGGAGGAGAGACTGTATTTTGTTTAAAACATTGCAGAAGTTGCTTATATCACAGAAGATCACACACCACTGGCAATACTGCTCTTGGTATCTGAATCACCAGCAGAACACAACTACACTAGTCAACATTTGTGCCTGTTGAATGAATGATAATTCCACCTAAAGGTTGAGGAGTTTCTGGAATGTTCAGCCCTGGGAATTTAGGAACAATACTGAAATAAGTATTTTTCCAGAATTACTTTCCCCTTATTTTTCCTGCATACTACTTCTGGGATATTATATTGATTTAAAAGTATGTGTCTACGGAGGTTTTATTGCCCATAGATTTCATTTGAGGCTAAAAAGGAACATCTGTTATTAAAAGGGGAGAAGAGTCTGCTGTAGTTGCAATACTGAGTCAGGCAAAGTTGGTACAAAATGATAACTGCAAATTGGGATCGTTGCTGTGAAGGAAACAGTCAAGTGCTGGGAGAGGGAATAACCAGGAAGCCCAACTTCAGTTGGAGTTGTCAGGAAAGACCTCCAACCTGAGACCCGAAGGAGAGCTAAGAGGACAGACATGGGACAGTGTGTGTAGGAGCCTCAGACAGAAACATCACGGGCAAACACTGAAGGCCCTGGGAAAGGCCAGAGCGGCAAGAGGGCTGGAGAAGGAACCAGCCTGGATCATTGGAGCTTCCCTGACATAAACATTATTAAAAGTTGAGAAGATGGGTGTGGTGGCTCATTCCTGTAATTCTAGCTACTCAGGAGGTAGAGATCAGGAGAATCACGGTTAGAGGACAGCCTAGGCAAAAAGTTCTCAAGACCTCATCTCAACCAATAACCTGGACATGGTGGCTCATGCCTTCTTCCCAGTTATGCAAGAGGTCATATAGATAGGAGGATCACTATCCAAGACTGGCCCCAGCCAAAAATCAAGACCCTATCTGAAAAATAACCTAAAAGCAAAAAGGATGGAAAGTTAGTGCCTGCCTAGCAAGCACAAGGTTCTGAGCACAAACCCAAGTACTGCCAGAAAGAGAGAGAGAGAGAGAGAGAGAGAGAGAGAGAGAAGAGAAGAGAAGAAAAGAGAAGAGAGAGAGAGAGACTTCTTTGAGGAGGATGAGCTTGAAGAAAACAGAAATGTAAGGGCATTACTGTAAGTAGTGGAACAAAGACTGTGGCTCAGACTAAACGCAAGCAGCTGTCAGGCAGGAGTGATGCACTGGATGTGGGGAAAGGAATAATTAGGGTTCCAGCTTGCACAGCTGGATGGACAGCGTCTTTCACAGAGCTGAGGACCACTGAGGGTGGGGAAGCACATTAGGGAAGAAGTCAGGCCAGTTTTGGATGGCTCAGCTTGAGCCATCCAGTAGATGGTCACAGAGCTGAGCTCTTTGCCTGAGTTCTAGGCCCAGATCCTTTTGCCTCCTTCTGACAGAATCAGACATCTTAGATTCAACATTTCTGAAGTAAACTTGCTCTGTTCCCTCAATTCTGCACCTCCTGTGTTCACCATCCCAAGAAAAGGAATCACCACCCAATCAGAGCAGCTCAAGCCAGAAACCTAGAAATTCTCATTAGCAACCTCAAGTACACATGGAGTATCAACTTGGAACCCAAATACACACACATCCAATCATCTGAATGCCCAGCAAGTCTTTCTTCCCTTCCCCTCTCCACACTTCCTTACCTGAGTGGCTTCTACTCATCTTCTAGGCGTTGGTCTAGAAACCACTTCATCCAGCAGATCTCAGCTGAATCCCCAATTCAGATCAGCATCCTACATGCTGTACTTCCATGCACTGTGGGTTTCTCCTTCTTTATTTATGATACTATAATATTAATGCTTCTTTCCTTATCTGCATCCCCCACAGAACTCTCTGAGGGCAGGGGTCTAGTCTTCAAAGCCTCACCTGGGGATCTGCTTATTAAATTCTTACTGGATGAACAAGGAAAGTGCATGGGAAGTAAAGCCAGAAAGGTAAGCTGCAGCCAAGTCATGGGTGGCTTGTATTGTGTTGGGCTGCACCTCATTTGCCAGCTACAGAGCTGGAAAAAGTGGACCAAGTGTCTGAATTCTCCAGTGACAGGCTAATTTCTCAGACTGCTGTTGTCACTTTCAGCAAGGAATCAAATTGTTTCCTGTGATCAGGCCTATTTTTCTGGGCACACCAATGGGTCCAACCCCCCTGCCTGAATGATGCACTCTAAACTCACTCTAACACGGACTCTCAGACTGACAGCCTCACACCAAGACACTTGCAACATTTTAGTTCCTACTAATGATTTTCCCCATAGCCTTTTTTTTCATTGTCTTGACATTTATTTTTTACCTAATATAAAGGGCATTTTTGACTGTCTACCCAGCATTCTTCTACTTCCCCCTTCTTTCCAAAACACTGATTTAGTGCAGGGCCTCCCCACATGTGCCTGGGGTCTATAACCCCATATTTGGCTATGTAAGGTCCCTGGTTGGGTTAAACCAATCAGTAAGTTCTATTCCTCATCCCTGTCCATCCCTCCCTAGACATATACTTTTAAATCAATATACTATCCCAGAAGTAGTATGAAGGAAAAATACTGCAGTATTATTCCTAAATTCCCAGGGCTGAACATTCCAGAAACTCCTGTACCTATAGGTGGAATTACCAGTAGCCATTGATTCTTGGATCAGCTCATGACCTAAGTTGTTTAATCCAATCAAATGAAGCATTCTCTAGATAGTCCAAGTCAGCTCCTGACTCTTCTGATGCTGCTATTCCCTTTCCTTCCCCTTTCCCCTCCCACTTCCCTCAGCATGTAAGGATTTGCCACTCACAGTTCCAATCTCTGCAGCTCATGGAGAATTGGTCAGGGCACTGTTTACATGGGTCAGTGCTGTGGTTTCTGTGATCACATATACACCACCAGTATATAAGTGATAGGTCAGTCATATATCTTCACTTTAACTACTTCTGCAACTATCTCCAGGATCAGTGATATAAGTACCAGGGTGATACTTCTTCTGGGCAGCACTTACCCTCTTTCAACACCTAGGCTGCAGAGACTCAAGTTTCTCACTGAAAAACACACTTACACACATCTTTTAAATACATTAAAAAGACAAGCAGACAAGTGGCAAAAAACCCTGCAACTGTGAATAGCTGACCCTCCTAATCCATCAGTTCCATACCAGCAGATTCAACAAACCACGGATGGAAAGCAGTCATGCAGACACACAAAAGACAAACAAAAAAACTGTACTGAAGGTGTACAGATTTTTTCTTGTACTTATTCCCTAAGCAACACAGTAACACAACTATTTACATAGCTTTTATGTTGTATTAGATATTATAAGTAATCTAGAGATGATTTAAGTACATGGGAGGATATGTGTAAGCAATATGCAAATACTACCCCTTTTTATATGAGGCACTTGAGCATCCACAAGTCTGGATGTCTGAAGGGATCCTGGGACCAATCCCCCCACCGAGGAGGACAGAGAGGGATGACTATACACTGATTAAGCCTGAAATGCTGCTTTTCTCTATGTCCAAAGAGGCAGCCAAACTTCATGGGGGAGTTAAGTATGACTAACAAGCTCACTTGGAATCCAAAGACTTGAACCACACTCCACTGGGCAAATGCACACAGTGCAGTCTGCCATCTGAGGACGAAGGCTCTCATCAGGCAGGTAAAATCAGGAAGACCTAACACAGTTCACAGATATGCTCACATGTAACAGATCCTTCAAAAAAAAAAAAAAAACCACCACTTTCTGTTGGAGTGATGAAAACATTTTGGAACTAGATAGGGGTGGTGGTTGCATATCATTGTGAATATGCTAAACGCCAATGGACTGTATACTTTAAAATGATAAAACACATGTTATGTGAATTCTACCTATATACAGGTTGCAAAAGTTTGACCACACACACTAACAGACTTATTTGAAAATTCCCAGAGTTACTGAACATAGCTGAATTGCCCTGAAGACTCTCACGTCCTATATAAATTACACGTCCACGCTGCTGAGTGTGGCTTACTCTCGTGGCACATGTGTGAACTCCTCACCTCTCTCTGCCTGTTCTGAATTCTTCCTTCATCTCCTCCACTCCAGCTCTGGCTTTTTTTTTTTTTTTTTTTTTTTAACAACAGGAGGCTTCTATGGAGCTCTCAGCCCTGGAAAAGAAACCCTATCACATCACGATAGCCTGTTTAACATCACAGCCCTGGAAGACTACCACTTCCTGCTTCCGCACTAACTCTGACTATCCTATGGGGCCTTCACCATTAGCACCAGATATAGGAGAGCTCCCACTTTATTGATAAGGAAACTGAGGCTCAAAGAAGCTTACTACCTGTCTGAACTCTCATGAACACTTGGACAGAAGTGCAGTCAAACATAAATCTCCTAACAGTCTTAACCAGGCAAAGAGTATATGATAGGTTTCAGGCCCAGTCCTTCCCAACTTCAGAGTCAAACCTCTGAGTAGGGCTAGCTAGCTATGTGGTCTGGGGCAAGTTACTCACTTTTCCTATTTCCTTTACGTAGACTACTAACAGATCCTCCCCTTAAGCTGAGGAAATGAGCTGAGGTATGGAAGGCACTGGGCACAAAGGTGATTGCTAATTCATAAACACACCAGCCCAGGAATGTTTCTTCTCCATTAATTTCAGGTTTGGGGCAGAGAAACAGACAGAAAATGATTATTGCAGCTGAAATTGACTTTGGGAAAAACACATGGAAAAGTTTTGCAGGGTTGAATAAATGCATATGTTTACATGGCTACCTATGAAACAGCTAAGCCAATATACCTAAAAAATGTGTTCAGCAAATAATAGTTAATGAGACCTGGGAAATGAAGAGTCAAGATGCACATGGGCTTTGGTGTGACTCCTGTTACACAGAGCCATGGCAGTTTTCAGTGGCAGATGGTAACATACTGACTGGACACTCCTTTACACCACCATATTCTGTGCTCCAAGAAGTTCCACCAGACCAGGAGCTGGATTTCCCACTGCAAAGAATCTGGCTAGAGAGACATGTGACAATGACCAAAACAAACCAGAAGCCAGTGAAACAACATGAAAGCAGAGAAACACCAGATGTCAAAGAAACCCAGGAAAACCTAGAACAACTCCACAAAACTTGATTAGAAGAGCATCAGATAAACTGTGCTTTCACACACGAAGTGGTTTCAAGTCCATCCTTCCTGCATATTTTCGTAAGACCCTCGGAGGCACGATGAGGGTGGTTATCCCTCTCTCAGGGCAGCACCACGCCCAGGCACTAGGTGAAATGGCAGTGCCTGGAGCTGCTGGACTTGTAGGGTGGATCACTGGCAAACCGTACAGAAGCCTGTAGGTCCCAGCTGTGCGCCCCACCCTGCGAGTCTTGTCAGAGCACATAGTCTATCATTAGCGTCTGTGTTCTAGGCTGCCTGGAAAATTAAGCGGTAGACATCTCTCTTTACAGAGCCATACTTAAGGAATCTAGAGAGATCCAGGCAGCAGGGGGAAGTCACTAAACAGTGGGCTACAGATCTAGAGTTGAGGGCCTGTTTTGAAACCTAGTGTTGCCTCTTGGGGGCCACATATACAACTCTTATGAGTCTTCAGTGTCCCAAAGCCTGCTTCCTCACTCACTGGGACAAAACGCAGGAAACGCTATTGACCTCATAAGGTCACTGTTATGATTAAGTGGGAAAAACGGGTCCAAGGAGGTCTCGAACACAAGGTACATATTGATAAAACAAAGGTGCTAGGTGCCACAGAATATGGAGGACAGAGAATCCATCCACTGTGAAAGACCAGAAAAAGCTACAGGAACAAATTACCAGATGTGTCCCTCATAGTACCAATCTTCAGAGACATCACTGGCCCTCTACTGCACCCTTCAAAAAGTCCAAACTCTTTAGCCTAGTATTCCAGGCCAACCATGGCTGGCATCAAGGTCCTTTGCCAACCTTTGCTTCAACAGCCTTCCTGATGTTACCTACTCTTGCCAAAATGGACAACAGCTGTTCCCCGTGTTCCCCACCACCACCTCTCCTGTGTACCTCCTTCTGTGCTTTTCTCTTAGCCTGGAACACCTAGTCTCACTGTGTCCCCTCCTCACTGCAAACCCACACACCCATGCCACCCTCTCACCTAGAAACTGTCCAGACCTGCCTCTGCCCGAAAGCAGGAAGTGCTCCTTTCTGCCTCCCAATGTCACTGACACTAAAGAAAGGTCTACATAAGGTGAAATGTATGTCCTGGGTGGGGGGTTGGGGGGAAGGCTATGTAAGGTGAAATTGACTTTGGGAAAAACACATGGAGAAATTTTGTTAGATTAAATAAGTGCATATGTTGATATGGCTATCTAGGAAATAGCTAAACCAATATACCTCAAAAAAGACCATAAGATTACATTTTGAAAATTAAACTAGTGGAAATCAAACCATATAGCTACTAGTCATCTTAATATAGGTTATTCTAAGAAGTCTCATGATACTTGAAAACACCCCAATTTAATCAAGGCGAATGAAACGCAACCCAAGAACTCTATAACCTAACGCAGTGTGTTTGGACCTATTGAAAAATATGTGACCTGAAAAGTCATGGTCTACACAGACCTATGCAGACCCAGGTAGCACTTGTTTAACTGAGATACACCAGTATGCTAATTGCCCAGATGCTGGTCTTGGTGGACAGATTCTGATCACTAGGAAGGCACATTCTCATGTGAAATGAAAAGGCAACCATGCAGCAGATCCAGGTCCCAGAGGAACCAAAATTTTAAGACATTCAAGTCCTTTTGCTCCAAAGCCTGAATATCAAAGAGCTTTCTTACAAATTCATTTTCTTCATTATCTTGAGGCTGGCACTGAAAAGAAGAGCCACCACTGGAACTGTGTTCTTCATATTTACATTTCTAATTACAAAATGGGGAGGACTTCATTAAATTCCAGATGACTGAATCCATACATTTATCTCTGATTTCTCCAAAGTTCTCCAACATATTTGGTAATTTTTTTAAAAAAGGCATAAAATCACAAGGATAAAACAATTAGAAAAAGTCACAAGGAAAAAACAATAAAACAGAAACAAATTCTAGAAGCAGAAGGCAAAAAAAGAAACCAGGTGAATAGACTCAGCAAACCTAGACAACCAGGTCTTAGGCCAGCAAGGAGGAGAGGTTATTTGGCAGGGTCTGAAAGTATGGGAATGGAGCAGCATGTTCTGCTGGCTATGGGGCAAAGATAGAAACACAAACAAGAAGGTGACTGAAAGTCTGTTTATGAAACAGTTTAATCTGTTTATGAAACAGTTTATGAAACAGTTTAATCTTTGATCTTCTCCTTTATTGGGGGAAACTTCCCAACCTTGGAAAAAGGCAGAGGATATTTATTCTCTGGAAAGAGCAGAACAAAGGCTACCTGGATGAAAGAACATGAAGCCCAGTTGGACAGACTGAACACACAAGGCCGTGGTGTGAAAGCTAAGGCCCTCATCCTCCTTCCTCCACCTGCCTACCAGGAGACTGGCAGCCCAAGCAAAGCCCCTCTGCAGGAGAAGGGATGACTCTTTTCTGGACAATATGGCTGCAGCCCAAAAAGAAAGACCAAAGCCTACTGGGCTTACAGATTCTGAAAAGTTTAAACAAATCATAGTACAACAGTGGTTCTCAACTGGGGGTGGGAACAGTATGAGTGGTGTTGCCCTAAGGGAACTCTTGGCAATGTCTGGAGATACTTTTGATTGTTACAACTGGAGGAGGGTGCTATTGACATCTAGGAGGTAGAGGCCAGGGATGCTGTTGTACATCCACAGTACACAAGACAGCCCCCACAACAAAAAACAGTCCAGCCCAAAACTGCAATAGTGGTGAGTTGAGAAACTTGACCAACGGGGAGCACCAGAATCAACCAGCAACACTCACACACTGTCTCTCATGTGTTTAGGTGCCACTCTTGTAAATATGAGGAAATGCCAAATTAACCTTCATGAAAGGCAGAGATCAAAATGAGAGATATGCAGGAAGACAAAAACTTTGAAATAATCACAAGTCAGACAAAGAAACAAGAAACCAAGGTCCATTCAAAGGACCAAATATATCTGCAAGAGATCATCCTTGAAGAAACAGACATTAGCCTTACTAGAAAAAGATTTTAATTAGCTGGATTTAGTCACTCCACAATGCATACAATAATCCTCCCTTACTTTCAAGGGATATATTTCAAGACTCTCAGGAGACACCCGAAATTGTGCATAGTATTGAACTACGTTATATATGCATGTCTTTCCTATGCATACACATCTATGATAAAGTTTAATTTATAAATTAGGCACAATAAGAGATTAACAATTAGCTAATAATAAAAATAGAACAATAACATACTGTAACTTTTTTAAAATTTCAAAGGATTATCATTAATATTCTCAGAGAAATTACAGAGGACATTCTGTCAAAAATCAAACCAAGGCGGAAGGGGGAAGAAATGACCCAAACATTGTATGCACATATGAATAAAAGAAGAAATTTAAAAAAAAAATAAAGGAAAGAAACCTAGAGAAAAAAAAAATCAAACCAAACCTAGAAGAAGCAACAGAAAGAAAAGGAACATCCAGAGAACAGGAAAGGTTCTTAAACATTAAAAATGGAATTACATTCTTTTAAACATTTTTTTATGGTACTAGGGTTTTGAACTCAGTGCCCTGTGCTTGCTGGGCAAGTACTCTACCACTTGAGCCATGGTTCCAGTCCTTTTTGCTTCAGTTATTTTTCAGATAGAGTCTCTTGCTTTTTGCCAGGGCTGCCTTGGACCACAATCCTTCCACTTATGCCTCCTGCATAACTGGAGTTATAGGCATAGGCAATGGGCCACCACACTTGTCCTTTGAGATAAGTTCTAACTTTTTTGCCAGGGCTAGCGTGGACTAGCCCTATCTCTTCCTATCTCTGCCTCCCAAGAAGCTGAGTTTTTTTAAGAATCACATTTAAAAAAAATTGAAAGGGGTGCATAGCAAAATTGAGGAAATCTCCCTAAAATACAGCAAAACGACAGAGATAAAGAGAGTAAAATTACAAGAAAACTAGAAGACCCTTCCAGGAATTCCAGCCTTTAAATCTGGCGTAACGGAAGTGAAATAACAGGAAGTGAAGAAATGAACCAAGAAAATTTCCCAGAACCAAAAGACATGAATTTCTAGGTTGCCAGGGCTCCCAATAGCCAGTTAGACCCCACCCTAAAGCCTGTGACTATGATTTCAGGAGGCTAAAATGGCAGATCCTGAAAGTTTCTAGAGAGGGAAAACTAGTTCCTGATGACAAAGCAAGGATCCAGTTGGTATGGACTCTCAAAGCATAAACAGAAGCCAGAAGAAAATAAATAGAACATTGCCTTTGAAATTCTGAAGAAAAAAAATTTCAGCCAATTTTCAAACTGTCATTCGATATGAAGGAAATAAAAATATTCTCAAACATATTAGGTATCAAAAATTGTCCACAATGAATCTTTTCTCAGGAAACCAATAAAATATATCCTCCATCAAAGTAAGAACTAAAGGGAGAATCCAGAAGCTCCTGAACACAGGGATTTATTTAAGTGGTAGAGGCAAAGAGAATCCTAACAAAGATGGAGGGAGATCCCAGGGGAGCAGTGTGTGTGGCAGTTTAAAGACACCAGCCTGTGTGGAGCAGTTTAGAAGGCACAGGATGGTCTCTAGGAAGAAACTGACAGAATACTGAACACAGCTGATTACATGGAATGGTAAGTTGAGGGTGAAATAGTGAGACATGCAGTGAAAACTGAGCAAGGAAAGAAAGAACACAACCATTAGCCCCAGAGAAACAGAGTCATGCAAAAAGGAAAAAATAATCACAGTACACTACATGGCTCAGCTGTAACTACAGAGTCAAAAAGTATAAACGTTAACCATTGGCCAGACTGCAACATGATGGAGTTACTACGCAGGGTGCATGGGAAGAAGAAGGTAAGTGTGAGAGAGAGCTAATACCTTGTTTTCATGGTATGAGGTCAAGAGAAGATACCTAGTACCAAAATAAACAGTGGAGAGTTGAAAGTGGGTGACTCAGGGGAATAGACATGTCTTTTATGTAGGGGAAAGGGAGATCTTTTGCTTCTTCATAATAGGAACTTACAGAACTGCTGACTCTTTAAACCATCTGTGTTATAATTTTGAGAAAAATAAAATAACTTTTTTAAATTGGGGAAAACAGAATAAAGAAGTAAATATCTAAAATTAGTATCACCACCTACAGCTAATCACTTTTAACATTTTGACTATTTTGTTCCAATTTTTCTTCAGCATATTATAAGTTCATATTCCTCAAAGTTGTAATCATGCTATCTATACTTTTGATTCATGCTTTTTCACACTTAACACATCCTTAGCCTCTTACATTTCTTGAAATATTTGTTGAAAGCACAGTTTTAAATGGCTACTATTATTCTAATATACATCACGGTGTGATTTAACAACTGCCATTTTACTATAGAGCAATGTGTTTGTAATTTATTATTATTATTGATAACACTATGAAGAATATAATTTTACGTAAAGCTTTGTGTACTCTGAATATTTTCTTGGCACAAATTCATAGAAATGGAGCACTACAGATTCAAGGGGGGGTTGTCAAATTTGTCTTCAAACTGGCTGGGTCAGATTTTACTACCAAGAAATGAACACCATCAATTTTCCTGTTTGCTGCATATCAATTTTTCCTATTGTGTCCAATTTGATGGTCTAAAAAGTTTTATTTGCATATGTTTGCACAGTGTTTTCACTGGCCACTTGCCTTTCTTATTTTGTGAGCTATAGTTTATGTCTTTTGTCAGTTTTCACAGCAGGGCCATGTGCCCTTTGGCAACTTTATTTATACCCTGATCTCTTATCAGGAAACATAAATTAGATCCATGGACCTGATGGATATTCATGAATGCCCCAATAAAACCATTTCTAAATGGAGGTGGGCCTACAGAGACCATGCCTATCTGGGAAAACCGGGCCAAGAAGCCAGGCCATTGCAACTTTTATGACACTTTTTACACTTTCCCATTTTTACAGCATGTCCCATTTTGACTGGCACTTGATCAGCTGGACACATTTTCTCTTCCCAATGGACTGCATAAACCACTCATATAGGGAATGAACCTGAACAGATGGATCTTTGTGTTCCTCAACTCACCTGTGTTTAACAGATATTCATATATTTGATGGATAAAGATATTAGGATGTGGACCAGGGTGGGAGAGGCCATGAGTGAAGGCACAGAACACTGATGAGGAAGGGAGAAGCTGTCCTAAGGTACAGGACAGCAGAACTTTACTTTATTCCTCACATGGTCCCCAGAACTGGGTGGAAAATGACCATGTTAGAAAGACTGACAAAAAGAATAAGAAGAAAATTTAAGCCAAAAAGGAATGAAATATTGATACTTTCTACAATACAGAGATGAACCTTGAAAACATTATGTTGAATGAAAGAAGCCAGACACAACTTATAAGGACAGGAAATGTGGACACTGACCACCACAGAAAAAAAACGAGGTAAAGACATAGAAAGAATGCAGTCACCTACAAATCAAAGGAACCAAATATGCTTATACTTTAATCCTAAAATTGAGCTTCCAGATCTGTGAAAAAGTAAACCTCTACAGTTTAAGCCACCCACTGTTGTATTTGCTATGGTAGTCTTAGCAAAGTTATAAAATACTGATGGACATTAAGAGAAAAGAAGAGAGGAAGGGACAGAGGGAGGGAGGAAGGAAGGAAGGGAGGGAGAAAATAGGCAGACACAAAAGAGTAAATATTACATGCTTCTGCTTCCATTTATATGAAATGCCCAGAACAGGCAAATCCATGAAACAGAAAGTAGGGTTATTATCAGGGACAGGAGGAAGGGAAAATGGGGGAGGGGTGCTGACTGTTAATGGGTATGGGGTTTCTCTTGCTAGTGATGAAAACGTTCTATGAATTATATCTCAGTTTTTTAAAAGCAGAGGAAACAGATACAATGAATGTCCTAAGTGATCACTGCTATTCATGCGCTGACTTGCCTGGATGCTGATACTTCCATCACCCATTCGGCCACAAGAAGCACACAAGTCTCCATCTCTGCAAGTCTCCCTGCCCCGTGCAGGGCAGAGCTGAGCAAGTCAAAGTCAGCCCTTCCACCACCATCGCCCCCTCATCCCCACTTGTCACAGGCTGTCACAAGCCACACTAGTGGCATCCCTGACAGAAAGCACAGTGAAGGATTCCTACAGGTCTAGACTTTCCGGAGAACAATGCACACACATGGCCAACATTTTATCCTAATGGACCTGGCAGCCTTTCCACTAATGAGCTCTGCAGTGAGTCCCACTGTGCTTAAATGAGCAATGCATTCAAACCACCACCTATAACATGATTTTAAAGCTTTTCAATAATGTCTAGACAGATCGGAATCCTCTTCCAAATGAGAAAGCCACCATGAAGGTGATGTAGAGTTGGTTTTTTCCATAATAATCTTGCCAACAGGCTCTCTGAGATCCAACACTCACCTCGTTTCTCTTGGGGGCCCCAAACCACACAGCCTCCTTCAGGGGACTCACAATCTTTATGCCAAATTGAGACAATTTACTTAGTTGAAATTCAGATCAACCTGAATAAGGGAGACCATGGGAGCCCAGGTCTCAGAATGACCTTCTCATTTTCTAGATGGAGCCTAGATGAAGACTTGAAACTCCCCAGGTTAAGCAAAGCCCCAGCCCCAAAGGAAGAAGAGACCCTACCTCCCTCCTCCCATCCTCACATTCAGCTCTATCTTAGGCCTTCAGGGCCAAGGAGGCCATCAGAAACACCTTCAGGTAATAAGAGTGAGCCCTGACCTAGCTAGCCAGGGAGGACAGCCTTTGAAAATTAAGCTGGAGTAAATGGAATTGTAACTGAACTGAATGGTCAGAATGAAATGCTCTCCCTGGGGTAGCTCTTAGACAGGGGCTAGCTTGAACTGACTCATTTACGTGCCTAACCATTATGCCCTTTGAAAGGGAATGGTTTCTCTAGACTAGAAAAGAAAAGAAAGAAAGAGAGGGGCAAGAGAATGGAGGAGAAGGAAGACAGCATAGACACTTGGGTCAGCTAAAGAAGGAGCAATTGCTGCCAAGGTGGGTGTTGCCCAACACAGCCTTCCTTTGCTTCTAGTTAGTCCTGGTGACCTGCCGGGGAGTTTGGTACAAGGATGTTCTGGAACTGATACAGTGCAAACCAAGCTGCCATCCTAGTTAGGCACAGGGCCTAACACCACCGAGTGCTAACCTCAGGCACAGTGTCTACGGTATATTCTGTCTGGCTGTTTAAACTGCAGGAAAGAAAATGGCTTGGCATTTAAGCCTCATCAAGGAATACAGTGCGAAACCTATTATGTATATAGCCCTAAACCAGACAGCACACTTATGGAGCCAAGGATGCCTCATGAAATCCAGTCTCCATTTTTTCCTGACAGTTCTTGGACTATTTCCACAGGTGGGCTGGGTAGGGAGCTCTAGCAGCAGATTTGCCTTGTCCCAGCAAATACACAGAGTCCCAACATGTGCTAAGAACGAGGAAGAGGGGAGGGGTTGGGGGGGGTACGGAATTTAGTAGGACAAAGAGTTAAAAAATAAGGGATTAAAAAACTAAATAAATCATGTTCTCTGCACTCTGGGGACAGTGTAAGGTGTTTTGGGGGGAGGGAGGGGTGCAGGTGGCTCGCTGAGAGCACATACACAAGCACACAAACACTGAATGGCTCTGACATTTTACCCTCATCAGCATCACCTGGAGGGCCAGGAATAACACAGATCTATAATGTTTGATTCAGGAGATGGGGGATGGAGCCTAAGAATTTGGACTCCTAACAAAGTTCCAGGAGATCAGTATTGGCTAGAGGACACTTTGAGGACCAGTGCAATAATTCAAACCCTTGCGGAGCAGCCAGTACAGGCAGGAATTCATCCTGGGTGTGTTCTCCTCCTGGAGAGCCCTTCTTCAATTTCGCTCATATTAGCAGCTCATCTCCTGGAAGAGCAGACCCAGGCCTCCTCAGAGCCCCCAGGACAGGCTCTGCTCCCTCCCTCACTTTTGTCCCAACCCTTCACTGTGCACTGAGTTTCTGAAGGCAGGGCCCGTGTCTGATCTACCTTGTAAACTCTGTTCCTGGGCACAGGCCCTACTCCAGATTTGGTGCCCAGGGAATGTTTGTTGATTGACTGGGGCAATTCATATATTCTTGCCAGCCACTACAGGAAGCAGCTCAGGATTTGGGAGTCCAAAGTGGGTAGGTAGCAATGGGGATGACCCAAGGAAGCAAACAATAGGAACAGCAGGTGGCAGAGGAAGATTTGGGGTATATTCAGGGAACAGTCAGGTGAAAAAGACAAACTTTTTTTTTGGTGGTGCTGGGGATTCAATCCAGGGCCTGGAACGCTAGGCAAGCGCTCTACCACTGAGCGCACCCTCAGCCCAAGGCACATTTTTGAAGACATAGCTTTCCTTTGAAGTATGAAAACTTTTGAAGTGAGCTAAGAAAAGACCTGAGTAGCCCCTATG
This sequence comes from Castor canadensis, assembly GCF_047511655.1. Classification (NCBI taxonomy): domain Eukaryota; kingdom Metazoa; phylum Chordata; class Mammalia; order Rodentia; family Castoridae; genus Castor; species Castor canadensis. The sequence continues at coordinate 40,092,079 of NC_133397.1, read as the reverse complement.
TGACAGAAAAAATACCTGTGGCTGTTCCCAAACAACAAAACTGACATCTGATTCAAGGCTAGTGACCAGAACAGGGAATGAGGAGCCAAAAGGGGCAGGAGAGGCACTTCCCCTCGGCCTAAGGAAAGTCCACTGACAGATCAACACAGGACATGAGGATACACCAGGCAAACGGCACCAAGCTTCTTCCACACACTAATCAGCTGTGTGGTTCAGGTGCCATTCCAGGCATGTCCTCTTTTCAAGGAAGTGCCAGGGTTTATGGGCAAATTAACAAAATAGCCTCAGCTCCACAAGTGGGCAACAGTGTCCACTGAAGACATTTTAGCAGGAGCTCCTACGTATTTCACCTATAGCAATCATTCTACGAAGTCTTCTATCTAAAACACCATGAGCTTGAAGTGTACCTTTTGTATGAAATACTCAACAATGAAACATGTGCTCTGTAAGGAGGCACTTGCTATGGTCGAGTTGATTAAAGTAAATTAACACAACCCAGAACTTGGAGACCAAATGCCTGCCCTGGAATCTTGGCTTTGACTTTTACCAATTCTGTGGCCTGGAACAAGTCACTTAACCTCCCTGAACCTGCAAAATGAGGCAAACACCACTAGCTTCCATTACTCCAGATGCAACATGCTCTGCACTCTGTGAAAATGCCATTTGTGATGAGGGTGTCATTCTTAAGCCCCCTCCCCTGCAAGGCTACTCTGAGGAAGACTGCAAGTCTGGGCATCTAGAGAGGTCACTGGTTCACTTCTCCCACCAGTCACTCAAAAAGAAACAGCGACATTAGAGTTCCCCCTCCCCCATTTTCTTTTCTTTCTATTAAAATTAACAAGCAACACAGCACCAGATTAATATTGCTCTAATTACCAAGCTGTCAGTCACAGGGTGAAAAACTCCATAATTTAGTTATCATGCCTACTCCTCAAGCTGACACTTATAGCAGGGATCTGAGGCCTATAAACACACAGTGGGACACCCCCATGCCTCCCTCCCCCCACTGTTCCCACCCCTCACTCAGAATATGAGCTCTTGTACATACCCCCTGCCTCTGTGGCCTCGTTTAGTGGATGACTTTCACTTTGTGGCACACAGAGAAATAGAGCTGCTGTGCTCCACTTGGGGTAGGGAGAGGGGGCCATGGTGAGTGACTGAGGGGAGCCTGCTCATGTCCTAGACCCCACCCAGCTACCCTAAGCTCTGAAGAAATGCTTCCTCTGGGAGTTGAGAAGTTCTAATTTGGTCCAACAACCCTGTAAGGAGGGACTATTGCAACCCAATTGTACAGATAAGGTTTCAGAAGGTCAAGGCCCAGGCTAGGAAATGGCAGAGCCAGGGCTGGACCCCAGCAACCTTATGTGGGGTCCCACACTGGCAGCCAGTGCTCTCCTGCCTCCACCTCTCCCTGCAAGCCGAGATCTTCTAGATAGCTCCTCTTATCACCTTGCCCCACCTAGGATGCCCAGTGTCCCAGGAGCTACACAGTTGTGCAGTGGACCCTCCCTCTTTCTTCTCCCACAGAAGGTGGGAACGTAGAGCTGGCATCGAATCAACACCACTGGAACTGAGGCTATGTGGAATCCCCTGAACTGGTCTGCCCATCACTCTAAGTTGCTGCCAGGCCACATGGAGTAACTACATACGTAATCTCTAACACTTGTAGTCACCCTGCAAGGTAGAAATTGTCTCCCCATCTCACAAAGGGAAAAGGGGCCCGCAGGAGGTGCTAAGCTGGCCAATGGACTCAGCTACAAAGAAGTACAGTAAGGATCCAAGGTTTGTCTGCAATATCCACACCCACAGTCTTTCCACTGCCAACTTGCCTCCTGCTGAAGAGACCAGGAAGCAAGAGGTCTCAAACGATGCAAAGGCCTGGGCCTGGTGCCCATGAAGTATGCTGGACCTGCTAGTGGCCTTCTGTATACCACATGCCTCTTAGTCTTTTGGTCCCCTAGACACTTCAACCTTATAAACAAAACTTTTCCTGAAGAAGGGTGGTACCTGGCACTATTACTTAGCAACTATACCTGGTTAGCCTTTAGCATAAGGAGTTGGCAGCCGAATAAGAATGGACTCATTTTAAGACATTCATCACGAGCCTAGCACACACTAGGCAGTTGTCTGGCTGTTGGGATATGGTGGAGAAAGACACAATCCCCTGTCCTCATGAAGCTCAGAGAGAGCAACAACCAGCTCTGAGACACTGGCAGACAGTGGTCCTACAGTATCCAACTGGGGAGCCCCAAGGGCTGGGACAGCCAGCCAACCTGCCATCCAAAGACCTTCCTGTACCACACAGAGCAACTGTACCAGGCACTGAAAGAGGAATAGCAAACTGCTGAGGGCCAAAAAAAAAAAAAAAAAAAAAGCCGCTCTCTCACCCAAACAGGCCAAATTAGGGCAAAACCAATCCCCTCATTGTGAAAGGATATTCTGCATATCATGGTCATTTATATTAGTTCTTAAAAAGCTGTATGTAGTCTTTTGCTTGGTTTCTTTGTGACTGTCTGTCTTTCCTCCTCCCAAACCTGCTACTCTGGGTCTGCGGCCTCTCAGTAGGGTATACCCACTGCTGCCAACACACGCATCCTTGCTAGAAACTGATACCACCATAGAGAGCTGCTTTGTTTTGCTTTGTTCTAATACCAGCAGATCTCATCTCCCGAAACTCCAAATTCCACAACAAAACCACAAAAGACCAACTCTCCAGAAGGCCTCTGGTCCATGAAGTTTAAGACAATGTTTCCCATCTTCTCATATCATGGCAGGGGCTGGGGACACAGCTCAGTACAGTGTTTGCCTAGCATATACAGCCCTTGGTTAGGGATACTTTGTCATGTCATGACACACTCAGCAAATGACATCACATGCCCATCCATCCCCCTTGAAGCTCCTCAGAGGTAATGAAACAGTGTCTTGGCACACCTGTACCCTCACACCTGGTATACCTGTTGGAAAGCTTTGGTTTAAAGAGTCAAAATGTCGCCAGACTTCAGAAAAATCATGATAGAAGTGGAGAAGCCAGATGGATCAAAGAGCCAGGAAGCACATGGGCAGAGCTGAGGCAGGACCTCAAGCTAATCAGAGCCAGTGAGCTTTGACCCCACCCCATGGTTTCTGCCTGCTGGGTCTGAGCTAGCACGTTCCAAACTGACATCAGAGTCTCGAGGAGGGGAACACAGAGCATTCTAAATGGCAAAGGCTTGGCAGTGGACAAAGGCCATTCACCTTCTGAACACACAGAGGAAAGCAACATTCCTGTGTGATGTGGTACAGGCTGAAGATATAAATAGCTTCTAAAAAGGTTAGCAAAATGCACAGACAAGAAATCTACAGTAGGTTACTAAGGGAAACCAGGATGCTCAGTGCCAGCATCTCACCTGTTGCAGCTGACATCTGGCGAAGGAACCCTGGGACTCCGCCCAGACTCTGCTTCCTCAGTCCCTCGGGGATGGAATGTGGGGCTGCAGGGCCCTGAAGCCTGGTACCCTACTTATGTTCAAAGCAGGCCCTCTCCAGGGTAGGAAAACCTTTCTGTGACTCACATCTCTGTCTGGTTCCCATAATCCCACTCACTTCCCATTTCCTCCCCTGGGAAAAGTCTACCTTGTGAGCAAGCCCAGGCCCAAGGTTGGAGTGGCAATACCCTCACTCTTCCCATTATGCTGGGCCCTTGGGTGCTGTCCCATGAAATGCAGAAGGAGGGGCCTGCCTTGGCTGCCTCCAGTGGAGATTCCCTTTGTTAGGGGAAATGACTCCCTAGGCACCCAGTGGGCTCACAGGCAGCCACAGCTGTTGAGCTATATCAAGTGTGAAACAAATCTCACTTGTCACTGAAAAGCTACCCCAGGGGACAATGGAGTAAAGGATATTTATAGCTCTCATGTATGCATCTCTGAACTTATGTGTTTAAGTGAGCAGACAAAGCAACTGCATGTCCACAGCATATATATGACTTCCACACTCTAAGACAGTGACAAAATCTGGAACTCCAGGGATCCCAAACTCACCCCAACACACATCCTCCTGAGTGTGGGTATTTTAGGACCCAGGATCACTGGGCTTCAGTGCTTCCCTCTTCAGCACATCAAGTTCTGCCTTTCTGCCAAGGATTAAGAGATCAGCCTAGAGGCCACAGCTAGGGAGCAGCTTGTCTGGGCAGAGGGAGCGCTCAGCCCACTTCCCTTCACTGCAAACAGTGCAGAGGTGGGTGGGACAATTTCACCTCTCCAGTCTCTCCCTGAGCCTGGGGGAGGGGGTGCCACCCCAGAGCCTGTGCTGAAGTCCTGAGAAGCTGAGCACAAAAGGAGAAGCTCTATTGAGCCTAGGCAGAAAGCCAAACCTCCCCATGAGGCCCTGGTGAGGAGGAAGGGGACTCTTTCAACTTCCACTCCAAAATGCTTGGCAGTCAAAATGTCACACTGCCCTTGGACCACCAGGGGTTCAGCCAAGAAAGGGAAGGGGGGAAGGGCTTCCCTTTGGCAGCAATGCTAGTGAGTGAGCGGAGACACTGAGGGATCTCCCTAGACAGAGCACATGATGGGGACTAATATCCAACACACTCTTGTACTCATTCATATTGTCTCTCTCTCTCTCTCTCTTTCTCTGTCTCTCTCTCCTCATAGCAGCAGAAGTCAGATGGACAGAAGCCTGCTCTAGGAGGCAAAAGGTCATCTACTGCGATATTCCTTTGACTGGCTTTGAACTTGTCTGGGGTCATGGAGAAGGCCAAGAGGAAACAAGTGCAAGTGGACTAAGAGGTGCCAACCTGAGGAGGTACTGTTGCTGTTATTTAAATAGGTACAGGAAGCGCCTATGTGCATGGGCAAACATTTTGTAGAGAAAGCAAGTGCTTTCCAGTGCTATGAGCTTCCTCCTCATCCCATCTTACCTCTCTGAAAAAGAACCAACCAGAGCCTACATACGCCCCTTGCTTCTCAAGGTCTACACAGAACTCTTAGCTGTTTCTCTGACATTAATGAGTTGCAGGCTCTGAAGCTGGCTCCACAACTCTGCTGAAAAGATTCTAGGATCTGACCTGCTAGTGGCATCTATCAACTCCAGACATAATTCACTGTCCTTTTCCTCCAGTGACATGTTCCCCCCCCAAAAAAAGGAACTGCTCACAGTGGAGTACAATAACGTCTTACGGTATCTTTTAATACCTACTATGCACAAAGAACAGTGTCAGCTGCTTTTACATAGATAAAGGAATTTAAGAGAGCCTACAATTCTACAGCATAGAGCCAATCATCCACATTTTTACTATCACAAAGAGGTAAATAAATTGGCTAGAATCACACAACTAGTACAACATGATGGAGATCTGAACTCAAGCCTGTTGAGGTCTAAAGCCCATGGGCTTTCCTCTGCTGCCCATCTGGCTGAAAGTTTTCTATATATATGTATGCACGTATGTGTATGCGTCATTTACCCTTATTGTTGTTATCAAAGGAATCTGATACCAATTCAGAGAAGCATGAGGGCTTAATGACCTAGTATAACACAGAAATCTCCTATGTAACAGGAACAGGCATCTGATCCAGACACCGTAACTATGCTGACATCAGTTGTAGAAGATCCTTACCTTACATTTATTCTTTTGTATTCCTCAGATGCTTGGCATATGACAAGCATCATATGTCAAGTGACAAGCACATGACAGGTACTTGTCACTTGGTCTCATCATGGCTAAGTTTGCTTATTAGTAATAAGAGATGAATTATTACTAACTTTGATCAAAAGTCAAAAGTCTTTGCCATTGGGAGAAACATCAAGGGGGCCAAGAGAGTAGGGTGGGATAGTAACATTAACATGGAGCCTTATGTTGATCTTGCTTGGGATATACCTGACAATCCTGAACTGGAAAAAGCAATTATGGTCTGTAAGTAAGGTCAACTTGGGTTGGTTCTCTGGATTATTCTCTGATCTGTAGAGGTGGCATACACCCCCTACACAGAGAATGGCTGTACCTCATCTATGTGCACAAAACAACCCAACCACCATGAAGAGCTTCTCTGTACCTCTCATGACTTCAAATTAGAGCAGTTTCATATTTAGGTCTTCATGTCAGCAGCACCCTCAGTTGTGTGACCTTAGGCAAACAACCTAGCTTCTCTGAGCCTACTTCCTCATCTTCAGAAATGGCATACCACCATCACCTCACAAGGTTATGGAGTAAAGTAATATTTGCATGTGGTTACCCCATGCCTGATATGTAGAAGGAACTCAGTAAACAGCTGGATCTGAGTATACACAGAACAGCTGACATACACTTGTCCAGTTGAATAGGCTTCATGGTCAAAAACTGATCATCATAACAAGTACAGAAGGGAAGAGGAGGTAGTGAGAGATGTTAAAATTAGAGACAATTTTTAAAACCTCTCTTTTCAACCAATAACGTCAACTTCTTATTTCTCAATTGTACCACTTAAAAGTTGGTCTTATTTGACTGGATGAGTTCTGCCTCTTGCCTTCCACATCTTCTGGGGAAGGGAGAAGGAACAACAAGGCAGGCAACCAAAATGGGACCTGGAAAGCTGAGAACTGGCCAATACAGACTTGGGCCAGTTTGGTGAAAGAGAATGGGTAGTCTCTGACACTTTCAACTGCCAGCAGTTCTCCATCCTCAGATGTTCCTCTAACTTGACAGTTTAAAAACCAAGGCTATGTCAAGGCATTCCCTGCAATAAAACACTTTTAGAATCCAACACAGAATCTAACCAAGTACCACAAGTGTGAAAGCCAAATCTAGACAAGCACCAAAAAAGTAGCACTCCCTTTACTGAGCACCAAGTATGTGCTATGCTCAGTGCTAAGCATTTGGCACAGTGCCTGCACAAGGGCGGTGGTCTTTACCCCTTCTTATGAATAAGGAAGCTCAATTACTGGACTTCCCCCAAAGTCACTGTCTAAGGCCCTTCAGCTGCTCGCATGTCCTCGAGGACTTAAGTTTCTATGACAAACAAAAACTTCTTCCTGAGACTTCAGGTCAAATCATAGAACTAGATTCTGCAAAACTTCACATACAATCTTCTTCACCCCACAGGAAAGGTGGGTCTGCAAAGGGCGTGGAGCTAGGACAAGGAGACAGGAAAAAAAGGCCTTAATCTTTTAGGAACACAGTCTGGCCACTTCTGATTTGTAAACACTGGCCAGAGGCTGCAGTGCAAAGTGTTCATTTTCTTTCTGCACAATAATGTCTCCAAAGAAAACCCAGACAAAGTCACCTGGCCCTCCTAAGGGGAAAAAAGCTCTTCCTCCAAGATTGATGCTGAACTCCTAACCCTTTCCCACTCCACCCCCAGGGAGTGGCTGGATGGTTGTTATTTCTTTTCTTTTTCCCTATGGTCCTCTGGTAACACCACAAATTACGTTTTCAGGGACTGGAGTCCCAGAGTGCTATGATGTTGTAATAAACATAACCAGGACCAAATGCCTTCCCATCATGTTAGATGATGCCATTTCCCACCAATCAGACTCCTCCGGCGTGCAGCCCACTCACCAATGAGGGATCAGACAGAGGCTGTGAGGGGGAGACCTGGTCATCTGAGACTAAAAATAAGGGCGCTTCACCATTGGCCACTGCCAGTTTGCAACAGGAGTTGGGACCCACACTCCAGGTGACACACAGAAGGACCCACACAGGCACAAACTTTCACATCTCAGGGGTTCACATTGGTGGGCTGGTCTACATTTGTTTTTTGTTTGTTTTCCTAATTTGCAGACTTGAGAAAAGACGTGAGCCAGAGGGTGCCTCTGAAAGAGGGTGCCTCCCATCTAGACAACTCAGTTTCCAAAGGCCCTGCACAGCCACACAGAATTGGGGAAAGGGAGAGGGTGCGGGCCAGAGGCCAAGACACTCACCTGTCCAGCCGTATCATACAGTCCCAGGAGGTACTGCTTGCCCCCCACGGTGACGCTGACTGCAAGGACAGAAGTAGGGATGGGAAGACAGCTCACAGTGACCCGGGTTCTGGGGCAATTTCGCTCCCACCCTGGTACCCTCCTCTCCCAACCCAGCTGGAGGCGGGTGGGCGCGCTCCCTGGAAGATGTCACCCCCTTTTCCTTTGTGCCCAGCTCACTGTGAAGTGGCATGAGAGAAGGGTGTGATATGGCCCCCAGCTGTCCGCCCCCTTCTCCCAAGTCCCACAGCCACGTCTCGCCTGGTACTCCCAATTGTTTCCCCCAGGGGTTTGGGGCAGTAGGGGAGGAGACTGTAGGAAGGTCAAGGAGGGCGCCTAGGGGATTGGGACGTGCAGGGAGCCGGGGGGTTGCGTAGGAAGAGGGGTGAGAGCTGCCGTGCGGGGTGGCCAGGGGTACAGTTTCGGGGGTGGGGCTGCCAGGGGAGGGCGCGGCGGGGGAGGGTGGGGAGCGCGCTGAGGGGAGGCAGCCGGGGGACCTCCACCAAAGTTGCTCCAAAGTTCCCGGCCCGGGGAGCGGCCCCTTAGTCAGCAGTTCCGAGGCTTACCGGCGTAGTGGTCGAAGACGGTGGGCACGTACTCCTCAGGGAAGGCGTCGTTGGCATAGCTCATGAGCAGGCACGTCTTGCCCACCGCCCCATCGCCCACCACCACGCACTTGAGCATCAGCGCGCCGGGCCCGTGAGCCATGCTGCGGCCGGCCGGCCTCCGGGCATGGTCCCCCCGGAGCCCTCGCCCCGGCCCCGGGCTCAGCCCCAGGCGGGGGTCTGCCGCCGTCGCCGCCGCTCGGCGCAGCAGGGCCGCCCCCCCGGCCCCATGCAGTGGTTGTCCTCGCCGGAGGGGAGGGGGCGGCGGGCCCGGGGTGCTGCTGCCGCCTGGGTCACTGCCCGGATCCCCGCCCCAGCCCCAGTCGCCGCGCCCGCCCGCTGCCCCCGCCGCTCGGCGCCCGCGCCCTCTCCGAGGCCCGGCCTCCCCAGGAGGATCCGCTGGATCATAAGACTGTCCGGCCCCGGGGGAGACAGCAACTTTGGGGAGGGCGGCGAAGGGGAGGGGCCAGCCGGCTCTCCCCGCCCGGCTCGGCCCGGGAGGAGGGCGGGCCCCGGCACCTCCCCCGAGTGCGGGCCGCCCGCCCCGCGCCCGCGCCCCCGCCCCCGCCCCGCTGTCGCCGCGCGGCCCTGCGGCTCACCCTAGCTTGACTCCCCGCGAGGCCGGCGCGGAGGGGCGAGGAGGAGGAGCCCGGGAGTGGGGGGGACGCTGGGGGAGGGGGTCGGCAGGGAATCGCTCTCCCGGAGCCGAGGGCTCCTCGCGAAAGTGCCCACAGCGCCCGGAAGCGTCCACAGGCCCCGATGCCGAGAGAAGGAGGAGGCCTCTCGGGGAACCACGACGATTTCAACGATGACGCAATAGTCATGCAAAATTATACATATATATTTAAACCCCACCCGGAAGGCAGGAGCCATCCTAACGGCCTCTAAGTGCACAACGGAACTAGAAATCAGGAAGAAAGGCAAACAGGGTTTAAAAAAAAAATTAGAAAGGAGCGCGGAGTGGCACGGGGAGGGTGGTGGGGTCCCTTGAGCTGGAACGAAGGGCCTTTCGCGCTTATTGTGTAGTCTCCCGCATCACCAACCCCACGCCTTTCACAGCACGAGCTTCAATAGTTTTCTGTGAAACTGGTGACTGAGGGAGGTACAGCATGTGGAACCACAGAAGCACCCCCAAGTAGCCGGAAAAGGGAGACCCCGGTTAGCTCTGGACCTGGGAGATGTACCTGTGCTCCTCCTGGAGGCGACATTTTCCGAGACCCCCTTTCGGCTCCAAGTGTCCCTCCATAGTATTTGGTTGTGATCCCTGAGGAGTCATACACTCTCCTGCCCTAAGACTTGGCCTGGGATCCTGGCGGCCATCCCTGCCCCTCTGTCTGGCAAAGTTTTCAAACACCGGTCTGCCCAGGGCGGGTTCTCTGGTCCAGAGCGTTGCTTTGAACATCGGGGACTGGAGCGAAGGCTCACTTGGCGCTGACACCGCACCGCACCCCATCCCCAAATTGCTGAGACAAGGGAAATTCTTTCCTCTCATCGACTCCCAAGTAGTAGAAAATGCTGTGTTGAGAGGCAGCAAGCGTAGAGGTCCGTTGGACCCTCACCTTTAGATTGTAGGTGAGGAAACCTGGACAAGTGAAGTGGTTATCACTACTGGTAGCGTTCATGGACTTTGTTCACTTTGGGAAATACTTATTGTATTCCCAAATGATACTTAGTGTATCATTTCTTGATCCCCAGCTCTCAGTTCTCAAACCCTGAATCTGATTTCTTCTCCCAGGAAGACTTTGAAGATTATTGGGAGTTCCTTGTAGAATCACATACTGTCTCTCCTCCAGACCCCGCCCAGACCCACCCATTGCGTTTGAGCATAGGTATTTACATTGGCTGCTTTACATTGAGCAATAAATCTGGAAGATAACTTTGTATGTACCGAATGAAGAGTTAAGAAAGGCAGTGGGTGCCTTAAAGTCAGGCCTTGCCACTTTCACTTATAGAAGAGAGGAGAGCTTGCGCCTTTTTTGTCTGCAGGACTATTTGCTCTGGCAGCATTTGCTGGGACTGTATTCTGAAAGAAGGGTCTATGGGAAAGGTTTAAGAGCTGCAAGAAAGGGAGGCCACTGGTCTAGGAGAGCTGACTTTGGTTCCAGCTCTGACACAAGTTAGTATTGCCTGCTAACTTTGCTCCCTTTCCCTGGGCCTCGGCTTTTTGTTCTGTAAATGTGAGCTCATCTCACAGGGACCCTGGGTTCTAAATGCTCTCGGTGAAGCTCTGGGAATGTCAGACCACTCCAAGTGGGGAACTGATGTTGGGTGAATCATGCAATGGTGACTTCACTGGCGACAGTGACCTCATTCTTTTGGCCCACAGTAATGCCAAAGAGACTGACAGGAATATTTAGAGCTCTGGAGCTGATCCCACCTGATGATGTGTGGGGGGGGGGGGCGGTGAGAAGAGAGGGTTATCCAGAATGCCCCCTCTCCAACCCCTACCTGCTTTAGCTGGGATAGCCAAGCAGAACTCTCCAGGAGCCTCCTATTTCTATTGGCAAAGAAGATAATGCCCCAAATGGTTTAAAAAAAAAAAATTCTCAAATGTTACCAATTGGAGGGACAGGAAACAACTTTGTTTCTAAGCTCCCATAGGCCTCTGCTTGCTCTTTTCCTTTTGTTTGAACTGGAAGTATTGAAACAGACACAGGTCTGTGTGAAACAATGAACTTTTTTCCGTAGCCTCCTCCTTCTCTTTTTTTCTCTACCCCCTCCTTCCTCCTTGTCATTGATTCATTCAGTATTTCATTTAACAAGCATGCATTGAGGTCTGCTAGAAGCTTTATTCCTGAGCAGTGGACGAAGAGCTGGCAAGCTGCAGTCACTTGGAGGGGGAACGGAAAGGAACTGATGAGCAAACAGATAATTACTATATAATGTGATCGGTTCTGTGGTAGAGAATAAAGAGCAGGCTTCTGGAAGTGCAGAGGAGGCGGTAGTGTGTAGCTGTGGGTGTGCTGAGGAAGGATTTGAAGAAGTGGTGTCATTGGCCTGGGACTTATGAGGCTAACAGAAGTAAGGGAAGAAGGGCTGGGAACGGCAGAGGACCCTGCACCAGGGCAAGAAGGAACAGCAATGATTTCCTGGGTATGGTGAACCATCTGAGGTGGACAGAGGGCAGAGTTTGTGGCCCATCTACCATGCAATGCAACCAGTCCATGGGCTTCTGAAAGACATGTAAAAGCCTTCAGAAAGCAGGGCCCTGCCCAGTTTGGGCAGCTGTGTACTATAAAAAGGCAAAGGGCCAGGGAGAGAGGGGATAAAGGAGAATGACAGAGGAGGTGAATTCAACTATGATGTATTTGATATATTGTAAGAACTTTTGTAAATGCCACAATGTATCCCCAGCACAACAATTAAAAAAAAAAAAAAAAAGGTGACGGGCCAAGGCAGAAGGAGTCATTGAGGGAGAAATTTGGCCCACACACTACCACAAAGTCACAACCTTGGCTCAAGGCTATGTTTATTACAAGAAGGGACACATTTTTCTTATTACAGATGTGACTTCTGTTTGTCAAACCATGTCCATAAAGGTATATCCATTCAGAGGGGGATACCTTTATCTACTTAACAAGATATAAAGGTACTACCTAAAAACTGTGACCCTGGGAGCAAGGATAAGATGAAGTAAAGAGAAAAAAATTTGCAGAGTATCTGCTGTGTACTGTGCACACTGCTGTGGGTACATCATGCTCATTGATGTTAGTCATCTTACTTTATCTCAGAAAGACTATGCAAAGTTGAAATTGTGCAGATAGCCATTGGTTTGTATATCCAAAGAATTGTGCAGATAGCCATTGGTTTGTATATCATTGCTTCTGATTAATGTTCAAATTTCATCTCTATCATGTGGTCTAACTGGAGGCTGCTATCTTGTACACCTTACCCTGACCCCTGTTGACTAACCCTAGGTGAGTACTTGCTCCAAGATAAAACCAGAGAGCTCTGTCAAAATTTTGAATTTGGGTTTCACATCAGGAGTTTTCCATCTTTTTGGTTTTTTTTTTTTTCTTTTCTTTTTTCTTTTTGCAGTACTGTGGCTTGAATTCAGGGCCTTTACCTTGAGCTACTCCACCTGCACAATTTTTTGTGACAGGGTTTTTCAAGATAAGGTCTTGCAAACTAGTTGCCTGGGCTGGCTTTGAACCGAGATTCTCCTGAGTAGCGAGGATTACAAGCATGAGCCACCAGCACCCAGCTAGTTTTCCGTCTTTTACTATACCTAAACTGGATAATGTGGTCATGCTGGCCATTCATGAACTACCCAATCCAACAAAATGGTCAAAGTTCAGAGAAGCTAAGATGGGAAGCTAACCTGCCCTGCCCTCCAGCAAAAACAGGCAAAGCAGGAACAGGCCATTTGTGAATTATTGATCCTAGTTATTTCTGTAATGTTATAGTACTGCTGTCCTTTGATTGATCATTTGGGTTAATAAATCTCTCTCTTTTTTGCCTAGAGAGTTAGGGTTAGAGTTCTGTCACTGGTAACCAAAACGATCCTGACTATTACAGTATTGTCACTATATCTGGGACAAGTGATAATAGAGATTAAGAAACGTGCTCAAAGTTACACAGCTAAGTGGCAGAGCTAGGTTTCAAAATGATCTGTCTTCAAAGCTCATGCTATCTGCCATGCTCCCTACCTGCAAGTGAGTAGGAAATTGACAAGTTCACATCTGCCATTTGAAATGGTCACTGGGACTAGAGAGTGGATTGGAAGAGTAGGAAAGTAAAGGCAGTAAGAGTGGGGAGGAAGGAGATCATGCAAGTCTCAACCAAGCTTGGCCATGAACATGAAGGTGAGAGTGGGGGTTTCAGGGATATTTACAGAACAGAATCCACAGGGCTTGGTAATGGCGTGGGAGGAGTCACATCACCATCTATTTACCACACTGCCCAGGAGAGTTTCCCTTGACCTATTCATTGAACAAAATTGAACTTCATCTGATTAAATCAACTTACTTTATCCCTGAACCAATCACAGTGGCCAGCAAAATGGCAGGTGGTTATTGCATTAGGCCTGGGCGATAGTCCCTGCCTAAAACCATCATACTGACAAGAGGTTGGGACTCTCCTGATTGATCCTATTAACTTCCCATCCAGGTATGGGATTTCACTCCCACTCAGATTCTGTGACTCCTGCATGGTGGGTGGCAGGTACTGAAAGGGAATCAATAATTAGCAATATCAATTATAAGTGGGTTGTTGCTTATCAAAGTTGGGTCTCCCCACCCAATAAAGGAAATAAAGAATTTGAGGAGAGCTCCAGGTGTGGTGATGCACGCCTGCAATACCAGTTATGCCAGAGGCAGAGGTAGAAAGATTGAGTGTTCAAGACCAGTCTGGGGAAAAGTTAGTGAGGCCCTATCTCAAAAAATACCAACAAAAGGGTTGGGGGCGGGGGATGTGGCTCAAGTGGTAGAGCTCAAGTATGAGACGCTGGGTTCAACTCCCAGTACTGCAAAAAATAATAATAATAATAAAAATGGAGGAGAGAAGCAAATGTCAAGGGAAGAGGAAGGTGAGAATGATCCATGTCAAATCCTTGATTTGTTCCAGATTCCTGTTTGTTGGCTTATCAATACGAGAGTCCACCTCACTTCGAATACCCATTCTTGGTCTGTCTCTTCTCCCTCTTGGAAATTCCTTCTTAGAAGTTACTGATAAGGAAGGGAAATGATATTGTCCTTTACCCTGGTGTTACTCTGCTCTTCCATGATGCTTCTTTCCTCCACATATACCTCCTATCTTCAGACTGCAGCCTCTTTACTGCCCAAGGCTCTCCTGCCACCCAAATGTAGCATCAGACCATTTGACATACCTGTTTCTCTATTCCTTCCCACTAACACCATCTATCTTTACCCTTTTCTCTTGGGACTCAGATGTAACGTACATTGCACAATATTTTGAGTTAAGGTATTTATGGCTTAAACACTGTAGGAACGCCTTAAAGTTCAGTGGTCTCCAATGATCAGAATGATTTTTTTAAAATCTAGTAAGATTTCAGTTAGGATGTATCTAGATCCCCTTTTTTCAGTTCATTACCTCCCAGCCTCTGATAATTCTGGCTCAAGTGACCTTAATAATGTTTGCCCATCTTCACTTCTGATTTTCTTCTACTGCAACCTGAGCTCAGGAGACCAGTCATCATGACTGGTGGCATCATCACCCATTGCTAAACTATTGGAAAGTACCCTTTCATAGAAGGTGCTGGAATGATGTGTCCATGTAATCTGGGGGTGGCCACCTTCCACAGGCTCCAAAGAGGGCCAGATCACAGATCCCTCTTCTAGAAATGAAATCAGTAATTTTTATCCCATGTTCCAGAATGAAGAGTGCCAGAAAACCATCCCAAGACTCATTTGTGGATGGCTATTCTTTCACGGTTGATGTTTTGGCCACTGAACATCAGAATCACATTTTGAGTTTGGAGAGTCATCTACTTTGAGTTTGGGTGGGAAGAAAAGAGCAGCTGTTATAGAAGCTGGAAATTACAGCTTCTCGCATTCCTTGTCAGACTCAAGAGCTAGTGAAACTAGAGTTAAATGTGAGGCACACTTTCTGGAGGTGTGACTTCAGTGGTGGGTACACAATTCAGTTCCTGACATAGGAAGTAGCACATCGGGGCAGGCAGTGGGGGTGGATGTGGTATAATTGAGTTCTTTGTTAAAAACTGACAGGTACACATGTGGGTTGTCTAGAACTTGATGACAGCAATGGTACTGGAAGTAGTTTTTTCACTGGAATAGCTCCTGAGGCAAGGGTTGTACACCATTCCTGTTTCCAGAGCTTCTTTAGCCCTCACACAATCCTATGAGCTACCTTTGGTCCTCTAAAGATTCCTTTTCTGTTTAATCATCCACAGTTTCTGTTGCTTGCCTCCCAGTCCTCTGAGAAAGTGTTAGAGAAGTAGATTACCATATTGCATGTGCTTCACATAGTGAGAGTAGAAATTTCCACTTCTGGACTGGAGATGTGGCTTAAGCAGTAGAGTGCCTACTTTGCAAGCGTGAAGCCCTGAGTTCAAATCCAAGTCACACAAAAAAATCAAATAAAACTAAATTGGGTTGACAGAGTGGCATAACTAAAAAGGAATTTCCATTTCTACCATAGCCAAGTAACTTGTGGTAGACTTATCTTCCCAATGTAAGCAACTTAAAAATTGCACAAAATGTATGAAACCACTGTTTTCAGGTATCAGACAGCATGTAGCACAGGGCTGTGGTTCCTTGAAATAATGGGGGAAGCCCTACCATCACCCTAACTTCTTGAAGGAATGCTTTGTGAATGGAACCATAGTGCGGGGAAACCCCAGCAGAGCACAGTGGTCTTGCTCAGCTGAGGAGATCATTGGGAGACTTTCCAAGACTTTCCCAAGAGTATCATAGAGGAGGGAGTATGTAGCAAAGAGGCTCCTGAGATCCCCTTAACTGGTTTTGTTGCACATGCGTGGGGTGAAATTCCACAAGACTAAGCAAAGAACTTCTAGGGTGCTATGAACTGATTGGCTCCCAGGACTCTTGCAGTGCTAGAAGATGTTTGAATTTCAATTGGCCAATGTGACAAGACCTTGTTGAATGTCCAGAGAATTCAGTAGAAACTACAGAAAGGTTATGTAGGAATATACGAACTAAATTAGCCCTAGAGTAGAGGTAAGTCTAGACATCCCCCCACCAGAACAAGAAATAAACTTCAATAAAAGCAAGTTCACCCACTATTAACCATAATGGCCAACCAAAACAAATTCATCATTTATACATAACAATAAAATACAGACATCCAACAACTTAAAATACAGAATGTTAAAAATTACTAGATGTGCAAATCTAGTAGGGAAATATAACCCCAAATTATGAGAAAACTCAATCTCTAGAAACAAACACAGAAATAACAGAGATAATGAAATTAGTAGATAAGGACTTAAAAAGAAATTTAAAATATGTACTAGGATTTAAAGGAAAACATGAACATGAGAAAGAGGAAAACAGAAGATATTTTAGCAGGTTTTGTTTGTTTGTTTGTTTGGTTGGTTGGTTGGGTTTTTTTTGGCAGTACTGGGGTTTGAAAACAGGGCCTCATGCTTGCTAGGCAGGTGCTTTACCACTTAAGCCATTACACCAGTCCAATAAAGATATTTTTAAAAGAACCAAAGAGAACATCTAGAGATGAAAATACATAATAATTCATTGTCTAGGTTAAACAGTAATTTAGACCTTGTAGAAGGAAATATTTATGATGTTGAAGACATAGCAATAGAACCATCCAAATTAAAGCATACACAAAGAAACACATGCACACACAAATGCACAATCTCTGACCTGAAAGACAACATTAAATGATTTAATATTTAAAATATAATTGGAGTTGTAGAAAAGGACTGAGAATATTTTGAGATGTAATGGTCGAAACATTCTAAATTTAGTGAAAATTATAAACTATGTATCCAAGAAGCTCAACACACTGAAGTAGAAAAACACAAAGAAAACCATATCAAACAAGCACTTCACAACTAAATCACTGAAAACCTGTGATAAATTGAAAATTAAAAGTAGAAAGAGAAAAAGGACATATACTGGGGAACCAAGATAGAAATAATTGCAGACGTCTTATCAGAAACAATGCAAATTAGAATTTAATGAAATACCGTCTTTATAGTGATGAAGCAAAGAAAAGAAAGCACTGCAATCCAGAATTCTATATCCAGCAAAAACTTGCCTTTAAAATTGAAGGAAAAGTAAGTGTTTTGTTTTTTAGACAATAAAAGGCTTAAATAATTTTTTTAAACCAGAAGATCTGCACTACAAGAAATATTAAGGAAGTTCTTGAGGCAGAAAGGGCCCAATGCCACATGGAAACTCAGATCTATACAAGGCAATGAAGAGCACCAGAAGTGGGAAATATGTGAGACATTTCTTTCTTATTTAAATTTTTTCTTTAAAAGATAATTGACCCTCTAAAACAAATATAGTAACAATATATTGCACCATTTATAACATTAGGAATTAAAATCTACAGCAATAACACAAGGATAGAAAAACAGAAATAGAAGTATATTCTTATAAAATCCCTACCTTATACATCCAGTGGTGTAGTATTACTTGAAGGTTGTCTTCAGCCATTCATGCTGTTATAACAAAATGCATTAGACTGGGTAATTTATAAATAATAGAAATGTATTTCTCATTTGTCTGATAAGGGTCTGGCATCCAGAATAAAAAACTCTTACTATTCAAAAATAAAAAGGCAAAATGACCCAGTTTTTTTAAATGGGCAGAGGACTAATAGACATTTCTCCAAACAAGATATGCAAATAACCAACAATATCTTTCATGTGAAAAAGATATCCAACGTCATTAGTTTTTAGGTAAATGCAAATAAAAAGCACAAGTCTACTCTGTGCCTGCTAGGATAACTATTATTAGAGGTGGGAAAGAAAGACAATAACAAGAGTTGATGGAAATGTTGAGCTATTGGAAACTTGCTCATTGGACCTTTGTATGGTTCCTAGGAGACACCCTGGCTCAGGATGCATAGAGCTCAGTGCTGTACTGCAGATGCTTGATGCATTTTTCCCATAACATCACCTAATCTCATTGAAGATGTGCTGCTTTTCAACAAATCTCAAATTTTTACCTTATCACTTAAATTAAGTACATTCACTTTTACCTTGCTTTTTGGCACCATTTGCTTTTGGGTGGCATAGTTTCACAAAATTCAGGGCAGGGAAACACTTAACAGATCGCTTAACACTTAACAATGATTTACACACGACTGAGAGTAACACTGAGAGCTTTTCCACACCAACTGAACTTCAGAATGCATGCAGGAATTAAAATTTGGGGGTTTTGAAATTTCATTTTAATTAACTAATATTAATTTGTTTACCATGCTTGGTCAAAATCACGTGTAAATGTGGAGGGCTTACATTATATAATTGATGGAAATATAAAACGGTCCAGTCTCTATGCAAAACAGTTGGAAGGTTCCTGAAAAAGCTAATCATATAATTACTCTACAACCCAGCAATTCTACTGCTTGGCATATATTCAAAAGAATGGAACATAAGTACTCAAACAAAGGGCATGACCTTTTCAAAGAAGTACAGTTAGCGATAGCCAGGAAGTAAAGAGAGACCAGTGGATAAGCAAATTGTGGTACAAGCATACAATGGAATCCTATTCAACCATCCAGAGTATTGAAGTACAATACATGCTGCAAGGTGGGTGAACCTCAAAACATTATGCTAAGTAAGGGAGACAGACATAAGCACTTGCCTCCTGTGGGTTTCCATTCATCTGACATATCCATAGCAGGTGAATTCATAGACACAGTGCAGATTGGTGGTTGCTATGGGCTGGAGGTGCTAGAGTGGGAGGCGAAAATGGGGAGCAATTGCTCGATGAGCATTAAGTTTCCTTTTGGGGTGATAAATATGTCTCAAATCTGGATAGAGATAAATGCACCAAATGCAATGAATTATTCACCTTAAAAAGTTAATATTTTATGTTATTGTGAAATTCACCTCAATTTAAAAAATGCACCAGTAACAAACAACAACAACAACAAAAAGGATGGGAAAAAAGGAATAAAAAAACAGCTGAGACAAATAGAAAACAAACAGCAAAGTGATAGACCTAAACCTAACCATATTGATAATTACATCATACATAATGACATCAGGGGAAGATGTAGGACAAGTGACCCTATTATCCACAGAAATGAGGAATATGAGAACCTTTGTGTTCTAGGGCTTAGAAAGAAAAACTGTTTGTTCTCTGAATGCACCTGAGGAAGAGAAGAGGATGGTGGTTCTGGATTCCTGAGGGGTGGGCGGGAGACTGACCTATCCAGAGATAGTGACCACCCCACCCACCACCACCACCCTGGGACCAGCACAGGCCTGAATGTCCCCCTCAGCTTCTATTCAGCTCAGTCTCCTCTCCTGGAGCCATCCTGCTCTCTCATATTTGGGGAGAGGGTTCTGGAGGCAGGTGTTACGAGGCTGAGCAGCTGCACTCTGGCATTGTGGGAGGCAGAGCAGTTGTGGCCTTCATGGAGTGTGCCTGAGACCTTCAGGTAAGGTTGGGAATTTCTAGCAGATGCCATAGGTCAAGGGCTAACTTTCAACCCCCGTGCAAAATGTGACCAAACAGGTTGTAAAAAATACCAATTTCACTTTCTTTGGTGAACACTTCCTGCTCCCTGGGGGGCCCCGGTCACCTCCAGGCCTTTCCCTGGCTCCCTTTGACCTCCTGGTTCTACTTTTAAAGGGGTCAATGCCTCAATGAGCAGGAGGGGCTTCAGTACCCTGTTTCAGTGGAAGCAGGACCACCCTGGTTGGTGTCAATCTTGAGTAGGGCATAGGTTAGAATTGTGACAACCTTCATGGGCCTCCAAGTCACCTCTCTGAGTAGAAAAGACTTCATCAGAGGACACTAAGCAAATTCATTTCAATAACTTACACTTTAAAAGTTCTGATGAGCTCTGTCCAGCAAAGTGCACAGGATGGGAGGAGGTATTCCTGTGGGGCAGTTCACTACATTACCGCTTTATCATCACGTTCATTCCTCACTCTTTCTAAAAAAGGGTATGAATCCCAAATTTTGTTGGAAGTTTATAGTGGGGACCATGTCCTCCCACCCATTCATAGGTCCAACAAATATTTATGATCAGACTGTTGCTACCTACTGGACTTTGTTAGATGAGATGAGTGCAGAGGTGGAAACAATTCTCTTCCTAGTGAGATCCCTGAAAATGTCCCTAGACATGGTGGGACATTGATGGATGGTATATGTTTCTTGCTTGCAAACCAGAACCTTCCCTTCTGAATGACAACATCTGACATTCACCTAGAACTTTCCAAAGCCTGTTCATTCCTAAGGCCTTTGGCCCTCCTAGTTCTATTGTGAGGGGGCAGAACTTGATTAAGGAACAAATCAACATCCTGATTTTATAGATGAAGTTTGTGTATTTATCTAAGACAGGATTTGGGCAGACTGTGGACCTTTATCCAAATCGTCCAGCCTGAGAGTGACATCAGGATCCATATTGGGATCCAAACCTTGGATCCAAATTCAGTGTGCGTCCCATAACACCAAGCTGTTATCTGCACTGCATCCAAGAAGAAACACACTTCCTATTTAAAGGGCAGCTCAGTTCCTGCCCTCATTCAGGGGAGAAGTGAGTCTCCCTGCATCAAAGGAGTTACCATTCTGTGATGTCCCATGTCTCCCCAAGATGGGGTCATATTGTTAGCTATATAAATTGACAGTATGCCATGTAGTCAATCTCACACCACTCTCCCCACCTTAGAATAGGTCTATTGGGGGGAGGGGACAAATATTTTCATATTCATATTTCAACTTATCTGAATCAAATAGGTGGTAGGAGGCTGAGCAGCTGCACTCTGGCATTGATTTTGCAGTTAAGCAACTATGAATTGTAACTTATGCAATACTTACCCTGGAAGGTATCAGGAACTCCCCTCAATCCACTTATGAACAAAACAAAACAAAAAACAAGCAAACAAAAAACCTCAAAAAATAACAAATTTTAGCAAGGATGTAGAGATATTGCTGGTATGATTGTAAAATAGCACAGCCTCTGTGTTTCTCAAAAAGAATTAAACAAAAATAGTTTCTGCCGGGTATCGAGGGAGTGGTGGGGAGAGGGAGGGGATAGGGTGGGTGGTAAGAGAGCGGGTGGGGGCAGGGGGGAGAAATGACCCAAGCATTGTATGCACATATGAATAATAAAAAAAAAATTTTAAAGTTACATTTTTCAGATACTTTTGCTTTATAAGACTTTCCCCCATTTCTAAGCCCAAAGTACTAATTTCTACCTTAATATTACTTTTCCCACTGATAAAAAAAAAAAGAATTAAACCTAGAGCTACCATATTGTCTTAGTCCATTCAGGCTGCTATAAGAAAACACATTAGACCAGGTAATTTATAAACAGCAGAAATTTATTGCTCACAGTTCTGGAGGTTGGGAAATCTAAAGTCAAGGCACTGGCAGATTCAGTGCTGGTTGAGAGTCCACTCCTCATAGATGAGACCTTCCATGAGCTCACCTGGCAAAAAGGGCACAAAGTCTCCTTTGAGCTTCCCATTCATGAGGGCCCCACCCTCTTAATACCATTGTATTGGGAGTTAAGTTTCAACATATGAATTTTAGAGGGAAGGCCAAGAACAGACCATCACACATATGACTTAGAATTCCACTTCTGGATATATACTCCGAAGACTTAAAAGCAGGCATTCGTACACCCCCTATTCATAGCAGCACTATTCACAAGAGGTGGAAAAAAACCTAATGTCCACTGATGCCTAAATAAACAAAATGTGATTTGTGTAGTAGTATTCAGCCCTAAAAAGAAAAGATTCTGATACATTGTACAACACGGATGAGTTTTGAAGACATTATGCTAAGTCAACTGAGGTACCTAAGGTAGTCAAATTCACAGAGACAGAAAGTAGAGTGGTTGTTCTCAAGGGCTGATCCCTGAAGAGAATGGAAGTAGTTTAATGAATCCTGAGTTTCAGTCTGGGAAGATGAAAACATTCTGGAGATGGATGCACAGGAATGTGAATATACTTGGTGCCACTCAACAGTACGCCTAAAAATGGCAAAATTTATGTTGTGTCTATTTTGACACAATTAAACAGAAACAGTTGATGGTTTTTGCTTTTAAGATTTTCTCCCTAGGAAAAACAGCCTCTTCAACAAAAACTGCTGGGAAAACTGGTTAGCAGTCTGCAAAAAACTGAAACTAGATCCATGTTTATCACCTTATACCAATATTAACTCAAAATGGATCAAGGATCTTAAGACCACAAACTCTAAAGTTGATACAGGAAAGAGTAGGAAATACTCTGGAGTTAGTAGGTATAGGTAAGAACTTTCTCAATGGAACCCCAGCAGCACAGCAACTAAGAGATAGCATAGATAAATGGGACCTCATAAAACTAAAAAGCTTCTGCTCAACAAAAGAAATGGTCTCTAAACTGAAGAGACCACTCACATAGTGGGAGAAAATATTTGCCAGCTACACATCAGACAAAGGACTGATAACCAGAATATATAGGGAACTTAAAAAACTAAATTCTCCCAAAACTAATGAACCAATAAAGAAATGGGCAAGTGAACTAAACAGAACTTTCTCAAAAGAAGAAATTCAAATGGCCAAAAAACACATGAAAAAATGCTCACCATCTCTAGCAATAAAGGAAATGCAAATTAAAACCACACTGATTCCACCTCACCCCTGTTAGAATAGCCATCATTAGCAACACCACCAACAACAGGTGTTGGCGAGGATTCGGGGAAAAAGGAACCCTCTTACACTGCTGGTGGGAATGTAAACTAGTACAACCACTCTGGAAAAAAATTTGGAGGCTACTTAAAAAGCTAAATATTGATCTACCATTTGATCCAGCAATACCACTCTTGGGGATATACCCAAAAGACTGTGACACAGGTTACTCCAGAGGCACCTGCACACCCATGTTTATTGCAGCACTGTTCACAATAGCCAAGTTATGGAAACAGCCAAGATTCCCCACTACTGACGAATGGATTAAGAAAAGGTGGTATTTATACACAATGGAATTTTATGCAGCTGTGAAGAAGAATGAAATCTTATCATTTGCAAGTAAATGGATGGAACTGGAGAACATCATTCTGAGCGAGGTTAGCCAGGCCCCAAAGATAAAAAATCGTATGTTCTCCCTCATATGTGGACATTAGTTCAAGGGCAAACACAACAAGGGGACTGGACTTTGATCACATGATAAAGTGAGAGCACATAAGGGAGGATAGGAAAGACACCCAAAAAACAAGATAGCATTTGTTGCCCTCAATGCAGAGAAATCAATGCAGATACTTTAAAACAACAGAGGCCAATAGGAGAAGGGGACCAGGAACTAGAGAAAAGGTTAGTTCAAGAAGAATTAATTTAGAATGTAGCACATATGTACAGGAAAGCAATGTGAGTAAACTCCTGTATAGCTATCCTTATCTCAACTAGCAAAAACCCTTGGTCCTTCTATTATTGTTTATACTCTCTTTTCAACAAAGTTAGAGATAAGGGCAAAATAGTTTCTGCCTGGTAGCAAGGGGATAGGGGAGAGAGGGGAGGGGGTGGAGGTAAAGGGAAGGGGTATGGGGAAGGGGGAGAAATGACCCAAACATTTTATGTACATATGAATAAAAGAAATAATAAAAAAAAGATTTTCTCCCTAGGCATCACCTCCACTTCTCAGCCAAATGAACAACTCTCTGCCCTAGCTTCTTTCTGAAAAGCAAGGTACCTGGATCCTTCTTTCCAACATCCTCATCCTGATCCCCACTGCTGTCCCCTGTGAAGGCCAGAACCTCAATCATCAAACCTCTTGGCTCTTGTGCCACATCTCCTTCATTCCCAACACCTTGTCACTTATCCCAGGCCTTATCCTTGCAGTCTCTGTCTGGTTTATAATTGGCCTTTCCTGCCTCTGCCTCCACCAGTTGAATCTTACTTAACCCAGGTTTGGCCAGGTTACAGCCCTGCTGTGAAGCCTTCAATGCGCCCTTTTGCCTAATCCCCCAACTCTCAGTCGCACATTGCCAGTTGAACCCCAACATTTTTCTAGGCATTGCCTATTGCAGGTTGTTGGCTGCCACCAAACCCATGTGCACCCAGCCCTCCCACACCTTCCCACCTTCATGATTTTCCCACAGCAGTCTCCCTACTTTGCTGCTTTAGTCTCTCTTTCTGCTTATGGGAATGTCCATCTGCAATGCCCATTTTTACTCCCCTCTCCTCAACTGACCCCTAACCACAGGACCACTCACTCCATTAGCTGGAACTTGCAAACACTGCACCTGTGCCCTTCTCTGCCCTTTACCCATCCCATTTTGAGTGACTCATACCTGTCCACATGTCTAAACTAGGCCCTCTCTGGAAACCCCAAGGCATTGCTTAGGTCTCCCTTAAAGACTTGATCCATCCTTGTCTATTTCAATAAATTCTTCTTAGAGAATACCACCTACTTTCTGCCTTTACCCGGTGACTTCCTCAAGTTAAGGTACTACATTGGGTGCCCCTGAAAACTCATTTTCTCATCTGAGTTTCCCAAATTGCTGTATATCCTTTTAGTCATCTTCATTCTTGTGCTTCCTCATTGGTGTTTTATTGCCACCAATAGGACTTTGCAAACCATCCACTGCAGGATTGAACTGTCTTCAGATACATTATAAAAGAGCCTATGATGAGTTTGGGAAGGGGCTTCAGGACTGGCTCTCTTCATTCATTTAGCTTTCTTGAAATTGCTGACTACTAACTCACCAGGCTGTGATGTGATCACCTGCTTACGGAATCCTCTCTCCTATCACAATTGTAGGCATAGGGACCAGCTGGCTTCCTCCTTGTTCACTACTCTTTCTCTGTTGCATACATAATACCAGACACATGGTGTAAAGAATATTTGTTGAAAGACAGAAAAGGGGATGTCCTTTCCACACATACTTAATATTTGAAAGCCCCAAAAGCATTTCCTGAATTTCTTCACCTTCTTCCTGGGTTCTATGCATTGCGCTGTACTCCAAGCTCTGGAAAGCCCCTTCCCTTTCTCACTCAGCAATCCCTAAAGTGTCTGGAGTCCTGAGTCTGATGCTGCTTCCCTTTTGGCAAGGGGTGGGGAGACCACACCAGACACATCGGACCCTCAGACTTGCTTACTAACCCAACTAGAATGAAGGACAGTTGCTTCAGGGTCTGAGCAGGGCTCCTGGCCAGCAGACACATTTTGCTTACCAAGCACTCCAGCCTCCTCCTCCTCTTGCCTCCCATAGAGCCAGGATTCTGTACTTCCCTGGCGTGCACACAGCCTCACATAGGTGAAGGCCCAAAGAAAACAGAGATCTCCAAGCTCACGCTTCCTGTAGGGACTCCCCTACATCCAATCAACACTTGTGAATGTCTCCTCCAAGGTCATAGGGAGGGGCTTCTGGGAGTGTGGGCAGTACTCTCTTTCTTGACGTGGGTGGAAGTTACAGCACGTTTGCCTCATAATAATTCACTACGGCATTCTGTGCACTTTTCTGAATGTGTATTGCATCTTACAATTTAAAAGTCAACAAAAGGAAAAAAGGAGGACCTATCTGCACCAGCCCCTTCTGTAGAAGGAGATCCTGTTCTCAAGGCATTCTTTGGAGAAAGCAAAAATACTTGGAATGACAAAGGACACTGGATCCAGTTCTGAATTGTATCTGGAAAATGGGCCATGCTATCACAATTTTGAGGAGTCTAGAGGCCCAAGAAGTGATGGGACTTAAACTGGGCCTGAAACTAAGGATAGAACACAGCAAAGCAGGACATTTTGGTGGGGGAGGAACAGGGTGAGCAAAAGTTGTTAAGTGGGACTGAGCTGCTGCATTTGGGGACACAAAGAAGAGGCCCTCGGACTTCATAGATGATGAGAAGTAAGTCTGGTTTGGAGGGCCCTCCTGTTGCTCCAGCCCGTCACAGGCAACACAGATGCTACTTTCAGGCCAGCCTGCCTCAGTAAGAGTGGAGGGATCTGAGCTCTCATAGAGAGAAGACAGTGTGTTTCTTGGTTTGTTTTGTGTTTTTGTTCAAGCCACGGGCCCATGTGGACTCATAATCCCCATCCCAGACAGCCTGGAAGTTGCATCTGCCAGACACATTACAGAGTCACCCACATTCCTGCAAAGAGAGAGACATTTGCTGGAGCTCTGACTTCTAACCTGCTCCACCCTGCGGCTGCGTCCAACCTGACACTAATATGCTGTTTAAAAGGAGGGGTGCAGGGAGTAACTGCAGAATCAGGGATCTATGACAGGCCATGAGATGACTCCATTCTACCCTCAGCCAAAAGCTCTGGAATTCAGGAAATTTGCCCACCATCACCAAGGGTGTGGCTGTGCCTGAGACTACAGGCAAGAGTGCCATGACACATTGGGGGAGGAGGGGTTCCCTGAACTCCAGATAGGGCTGCTAAGTCTAATAAAGACTAGAATGTGGTTCCACTTTAGTGAGTGGAAATCAAATCAGTCCTGAGGAAACGGAGACTTTGAGGATCAAGCTTCTTCGCCAAAGTCACACAAATGGTCAGTGCAGAGCAGGGCATTCTGGCAGTGTGACTGCAGAGCCTGCAGAGTAGAAGCAGGCGATGCCACTTACGCCTGTCTGGGTGTGGAGAGGCACCTCCTTTGTGGGCAGGAGCATGACACCCCTGTGGCAGGAGTGGCTCCTCTAAGGACCATCTGGTGAATTGTGAATTGTGCTGCTTTCTCATTAGACAACCTTCGGATTTGGCTGTCCAGGCGCCTTACATTCAGGGAAAGGAGGCCCATGTACTGCCAGCACGACAGCTGCATTTTTCATTAGAAAATTGATAAAGTGACTGCCCAGGTCTCCACACAAATCTCTCAGGTCAGGCCCACTCCAGAGTGGAGCCCACCGTGTGCCAACGTCATTGAGATTCTGAGTGTGCAAGGCTAAGCTCCAGCCATAGCCCTGGTGCCAAGGAAATCCCTTTTGGCCTCCTCCTGGCAGGCATTGCCAGCCATCCCCAGTGACAGCCTGGCTCTGTGGACTCAGGCTGTGTGGCCTGTACAAAGAAGGAGGTGACAGTGCCAGGTTCCAGCGTGTGTTCCAAGTTCCACATTCTATGTGCAGACTCCTGGCGCCAGCGGAAAGGTGGCCTTTGGCAGGGGACTGGTAAGAGTTCGCCTGGTATATTCTTTCCTCCAGGCACACATAACCAGGATTTGGTCCACCTCTGTGTTCACTCAGAGTGGCTCCCCAAACTGGTGACTAGCAGGGTCACAGGGGAAGCCTTTTTTTTTTTTAAACAAAACAAAAACATTTAATTGACTTGTGTAGAAGCAAAGAAAGTTTCACTGTATTTACAAAAATATGGTTTTGTTTAAAAGTACATCATGAAATAATGTGAGGAGATCGGCTAAATGGTGTTCTTTTTGACAGTGTGCAATGCTGGGGATCAAACCCAGGGTCTTTCTCATGTTAGACATACCACCAGTCTGAGTCTTTTCTTCTGGGGAGAGGAATACTGGGGATTGAACCCAGGGTAAGCAAATGCTCTACCACTTGAGCTACGACCCTAGTCCTTTTGTTTTTATTTTGTTTCTGAGACAGGGTTTGACTAACTTTACCTAGGGTTGACCTTCAACTCATGATCCTTTGCTTCACCTTCTGAGTAGCTGGGATTATAGATGTACACCACCATGCCCTCTCTGAGAATGTGTTTTTAAGATACAGATTCCCAGATGGTACTGACAGAGCTTCTGCCAACAGCAGTTGTGGAGCAGGACCTGTAAAACTCTATGTCTTAAAGGTTCTCCAGATGATTCAAAGGTATAGAGAGGCTTGGAAACTGTTCCCAGTGAAGACTACTTTTATGCCCTCCCAGCTCTGTCCAAAGTGGCATTATCCACCTAACAGCAATCTATGTCTTTGCATCATTTGAACGTTCTTGAAACCCTCTGTCTCCAAGCAGCTTGCCTGTATTGCACCTTGTCTGACCAGTTTCTTGTGCTTCCCCCTAATCCCCACCACTCCATGTATATAATTTGGTATTTCCATTCCATAGGCTTCCTATCTGAGTCTTAGGCCTGAGAACTTCTGGACTAGATCTACCCTGACTCTCTATTGTTATTAGATGACAAAAAGACAATGAGTTGTATGAGGGATGGAACAAAGGCTGAAGCCTCTGTTCTTCTAGGGGGTCCAACCTCTAACAAATTGCTTTCCCTCTCTGGTCCTCAGTTTCCTCCTCTGTAAAATGAGGGCTGTAGAAATGATCCTTTCCTTTAGACTTTCTCTTTCCTCCTTTTGTGTACTCCACAGTGAGGAAGTGGAACTTCAGGGACACTCCTGAAACTGCCTGAAATTAAAGAAACCACAAAGACCAACAGCCCTCCACCTCCACCTGCCTTTACGAGAGCCGCCATGGCCTTGAGCGATGTCGACGTACAGAAGCAGATAAAACACATGATGGCTTTCATTGAGCAGGAAGCCAATGAAAAGGCAGAAGAAATAGATGCCAAGTCTGAAGAAGAATTCAACATTGAAAAAGGACATCTTGTGCAAACCCAACG
Source organism: Castor canadensis (assembly GCF_047511655.1). NCBI lineage: Eukaryota > Metazoa > Chordata > Mammalia > Rodentia > Castoridae > Castor > Castor canadensis. Next base: position 40,063,431 of record NC_133397.1, on the reverse strand, counting down.
ACTGAAGATCATGGATTATTATGAGAAGAAGGAAAAGCAGATTGAGCAGCAGAAGAAAATTCAGATGTCCACCATGAGGAACCAGGCCAGGCTGAAAGTCCTGACAGCCCGCGATGACCTCATCTCAGAGTTGCTCAATGAAGCGAAGTTGAAACTCAGTAGAATTGTGGCGGACCCCAAAACATACCAGGGAATGCTGAATAAGCTAGTGCTCCAGGCTCTGCTCCGACTGCTGGAGCCCGTGATGATTGGACATCCTCTTGGTAGAGGCTTCGGTGCAGAAAGCCATCCCTCAGTACAGGATAGTTTCCCAGAAACAAGTGGATGTCAAGATTGATCAAGAGGTACACCTGCCTGTGAATTCAGTTGGAGGTGTGGAGGTCTTCAGCAGCAATCAGAGAATAAAGGTTTCTAATACCCTGGAAAGTCGGCTAGATCTCCTAGCCCAGCAAAAGCTACCAGAAATACGAAGGGCTTTGTTTGGAGCTAATCCCAACAGAAAGTTCTTTGTATAAGACTCTGGAAAAAGCAGCTCAGGTTGAACAGCTAAGTCATAAAAGTCTAAGTTATTTGGGCAAAGAAAACGAGTAAGGTTTCCTCTTCTTTGAAAGCTCTGATATTGTCCTATGTTCTTTCATGGAAAAAAAAGTTTTAGCTTTGAGTAGCTACAAGCATTGTATGTTGTTAACTGCATAATAAAGATCAAAATAATGCTCAGAAATCAAATTCCAGTTTACTGGCGCATGGACACGTACAACAGCTTCTGGATCATTCTGCAGTCCAGAGATGAGGGGTGTGGAAATGTCTGGAAATGCCTTAGGTGAGATGTGAATTGTGTCCTTGACCCTGCATGCTCTGTTTTTTCAATATGCATGTGGAGTGTGTTTTCCTTCTTTTCTTCCACTCCAGTACTTGCACTTAAGTTATTTAATGAAATCTAGAGGTCTTCCTCGTGTACAGGAACAACTTTAAGGGCTTATGGCCAGTCACACAGGGCTCCATGCCCAGAAGGGCCCAGCACTTGTAGTATAATGCTTTGTAGTCACTGCCGTGAAATTCCTGATTTTATCTTTGGAGTTGTGTTTTATAAGTAAAACCCAATGGAACATTTTGAGCATGTGCCACAGGTCTGGAACATCAGCTCACGCATGCTACCTACTCCTAAAGCCTACCCACTCCTCAAGACAGATTGTTGGCCACCTACCTTCCCAGGCCTCTTGAACTCCAAGGCCTAGCCTTACCCTACCTCACCTGTGAAAGGTGCCACCCTCTATCCCTGGCAAAGCCTGGTATGTATGCAGGGAAGGTCAATGTGGAGAGTGCATGCTCTGTGGCCATCCCTGCCCTCAGCTAGACACAGTGCATAGGAGGCTGGTGGGAAGGGCAACCCAGAAGTTGACAAACTTGCTGGTCCTACCTTCAGGAGCTTAGGAAGGTCTGCATTGGGCCTGAAAAGTATCCCTGTGACTGGCAGAGTGCTCTCTTAGATAGTTCAATGTCTCGGGGTGGGGCAGGTGTTACTTAGGCTCACCTGTTCTAGCCAAAAAAGATTGTGTAATTTCAGTGATTTTGCCTATGGACACTACACAATATAAAAATGAATGGTAAAATCCATGCCGGTAATGAAAATGTTATTTTTTTAAACTAAGGATGACATTAAATAGCACCAAATAAAGTAGAGAGACTTCAGACAGAAAAGAGCTTTGTACCTGAGTCCTTTGACTGGCACCTTTTCCTGCTTTCAAACAAAGAATCCCACATTTTTGTTTTGCACTGGACCCCACTACATAGCTCAATACTCATGGGTATGAGTGCTTTAAAGTCCAACCTATGCCTAAGGATGCTTCATTTATTAAAAAGTTTTGGAGAGAAGAAACCCCAAGCAACTCTCTTGAGGGCAAATGTTGTGGACAGTCATGTAGATTTTATGAAAGTTTTGTGAGATGTTTAGTCCCATCTAAATATCTCTGTGTTTCCCCAACTTTTCCCTCTCCCAGAGCTCCCACACCTTCCCTTCCCTCCCTCCCTCTCTCTCTCTCTCTCTCTTTGAACTTTTCCTTCTCCTTCTCCCTGTGGGTTCCAGTCTCCTCCTTCACCACTTCCCCTTAGCAAAACAAAAACTAGTGGTTAATCAAGCTTTGGCCACAAGGACCCACCTGGCTTTCAGGACTTTGAATGCACGACCTTCATTTACTGTTAGCTACCTTTCCCACATGTCATCTTCTGCACACAGTGCCTCCTAGGCAGGGAATGTTTTTTTGTTCTTTTTTCACATCCCTGCTAGGTTATGACTGGCCCCTCACACAAGCTGCTTTGGACGTCATGGATGATTGCTACATCCTTCTTCCCAAATCCGAACCTGGTTCCTGGATAGAGGATTCCAGAGTCTCTCTTCTTCTGACCCAGAGGATGGGACAACAATGCCAGATGGGGGTCTGAGGAAAGGCATCTGCATTGTATTCTGGGTCCATTGTGACAAGAAAATTTTTCTCTATTGCTCTTGGGAAAAAGGCTGAACTTGAGAAAGGCCGTTCCCCTGCCTTGCTTCACTGAGGGGGATAGTTACCCCCTCGGTATGCCCAGGGGGGATGGGTACAGCACCTCTTTCTTCCATGGGAAGCAATCAGGAAGGGCTTTGCTTTGTAACTTGGTGCACAGGCAGAAGGCTTTGGAGGGACTGGGCCCAAACTGTGTCCTACACAGAGACCTCTCTGTGGAAGGGGCATATCTCAGCCTTCATGCCTGTGTGGTCCACAGTACTAACTTGACATTGGGGTAGGGTGCTGTCATCAGGCTGAAGATCTGCAACATCTGCACCCCTCTCAGGGTGTTTGGTTTAGAAATGCTTGCACTTTCTGTTGATGTGCATTCTATATTAGCATTCACAACCTACCCTCAAGAAGGCATGAGCCAACAGGAGCAAACTGTGACAACCAAAGGCAGGCAGGCACAGCACTTCCCATGCTCTCCTCATTAGCACTTCCTCCCCAGGTGCAAGGGAAGCTGTTGACTGTGAGGCAGAGGCTGTACTTGCCTTGAGATTCTGCTGTAGCCTCCTTCCCACTGTGGGGAGCTGGGGGAATCCCAGCCAGTAGCAGCCCTGCCCTGCATCCTGCTGCCTCCACCCAGCCCACTAGACTCAGGAATGTCAGCAGGTGGAAGGACAGTGTAGATTTAACTTTGCTTCTAAGCTGGCTGGAGAGCCCAAGATGGATGCTTTGACCATGTGGCAGCCCTGGGAGAAGGCAGGGAGACCAGACCAGCACCATGGAAAATGCTGCAGGGCTTCCTCTCCGACCCTGGGGTCATAAGGCCAGCAGATCTATTTTGGGCTCAACCACAGCCCTCTATCCTAGGGGAGCAACTGTCCCTTTGCTGGGCTCCCTAGGGACACTGCTCTTTGCCCCCTTCTTATGCTCTCCCCAGTATACCTCATACCCACTCTAATTCATGATCACATCTCTGAAGACATACTAGTCATTGACAGCACAGGGAAAGGAGTTCAATCTCTACCCACTGTCACCCACCATGTTCTGGTCTAAAGTATGAGAAACCCAAGCTCACAGCTCATGCCATGGGCTTTATTGGGAAGCAGGCTACTCCTGTACAGCTCCCATACCTACAGCCACCTCCTTGGAGTGACAGAATTGAGCACATTCTGTCATCACTGGGTGAAGAGCCCATAGAAGATGATGTTGAACTCATCCTGGCTACTACCAAACCAAACATGGGTAGATCCATGTTCTAGAGATTAGAGGTTTCAAACTTGAGGGGATCTTGAGAGCCTAATGTTTGTTTGAATCTGAAGCCCCGAGGAAGCAAGGAAGCAGTGCAGGATCATAACCAGATAATAAATCTCCTGGGACTCAAACAAAGTGCCTGAGAAGACTGCAGTTGTCACCATTCATTTTATGAAAAACTTATTGTAGAGAAGCTTGAGAGGCTGGGCTTCCAGCAGGACAGATTGGATAGCAGATGTATGACCAAAACTGGGACCTTGGAGACACCTTCATTCCTCCTTCCCAGGGTATCCTGAGCTCAGGGTTCAGTCACAGCGAAGGTGCAGAGCAAGGTGCCTGTGGCTGACTGCACAAGGGATGTGACTAGAAGGGGCCAGGGAAAGACTGGACTCCTGTACAAAGTCAGGGCACTGGGAATACCCTGGGGAGCAGTGGGTAGGAAAGTAATCCCAGCACATAGCACCTGGCCAAAGGCTGGCTTAGAGTAGGTATGAATAAACTTCTGAGAAGGAAGGAAGGAAGGAAGGAAGGAAAGTAAGGAGAGAGAAGAGGGGTAGATAAGGGAGGAGAGGGGAAGGGAAGAAAGGGAGGAGTGGAAGCAAGATGGGTTGGTGGAAGGAGAACAATGGGGGGGGGCATTTGAAGATTCTTGTATTTGCTCCTTTGCAATTTGAGCCTTGGTTAAATTCAAATCAGCAGACTTATTCATTCATCCACTCCACAAATATTTATTGAGTTGCTACCAAGCGCCAGGTGCTCTGCCATCCACTGCATTCCATGCAGTGAACAGGACAGTTAAGGCCCAGCCTTCAAAGAACACTGTACTATGCATGAACAGGCACAGATGAGAGGTGTCAGGGCCCATGAGAGGCACTAAAATAGGCAATGGCGATTTTCGGTTCAACTACCGAGAAGTAAAGAGTTAGGGACTGGGAGGCCTTCCCTGACCCTTGCTCAGGTAGGGCCCTCCTAACTCTCCTTGGTGATTAAAGGACAAGGAGGAAACAGGGTGGGGGTGGAGATGAGAAGGGTGCTCTTAGCACAGGGAACTACAAGTGTCTCACACTTGTCTTGGTCTGTTCATGCAGCTATAATAAAATTCCTTAGATAAGGTAATTTATAAGCAACAGAAATTTATTGCTCAGACTATGGAGACTGGAAGTCCAAGATCATTGATTCGATGTATGGTGAGGGTCCATTCTTCATAGATGGTGTCTTCTATGGGTTCCCACATGGTGGAAGCAGTCAATAGACTCCCTCTGGCACTAATCCCATTCATCGGGGTGGGGTCCTCATGACCTAATCACCGTCCAAAAGCCCCACTTTTTAATACTGTATGATCACAGGGGTCATTCAGTTTCCACATATGAGTTTTAGGACACAAACATTCAGATGACAGCAACACTTACACCATATTTGAACTATAAGAACATCAATGCAAATGAAGCTCTGCTGGTTTGAGAAGCAAAAAGGAGACAGTAGGGCTTCACTCAGTGAGTGGATGGCAGAGAGACAGGGCAGGGCCAGATCTCTCAGAGTCTTGTGGGCAGCATTTAAGATATTCGGATTTTTTCAGAGTAGGATGGGAAGCCATGGAGAGCTTGCAAGTGTGAAAAGGCAAGGGCCTCCTTTTACTCTATGCCCATTTTGACAGGTGCCAAATATGGGACTTGCTCTTCCCCTTCCTTGTCAAAAGAAATCTCACCGACTGTACAGAAATGGGATGCCAATGCACTGGGAGCAGCCAGCTCAGAGCAATGCACAGGTTTCTTTATAGGCAAAACTTCTCCCTGTCTCTCTCCCTTCTCCCTCTTCCTCCTTCTCCTCCCCTACTTCTTTTTCTGAAAAACTCCTTGTACATAGCATTTGGGCCAATGAAACCCCTTTTCCTTACAAAGAATTCCATTAACTTCACCTTAGTCTTTGGTAGCAGCACCTGCTGACATTCAGGTATTCCATAGTTGGAGTGGGAACAACACTTTTTTTTTTAGTGGTGGAAAAAAATTTTAATTCAAAATAGACATTTGGAAAGCAGTAAATAAAAAAAATGATAATAAAGTCCAACAAGCTCTCTCTGCGTTTACAACGGAGTACACCAAGAGTCACAGGGCAGTTTCACAACTGCCTTGAAATGCATGTCACAGCAATTACATACAAATGTTATATTTTTTAAATCTATATAGCAACATTAGGGAACAGCTAAATGCACTATTTCTCTGCAGAAATCCTTTAAGTCAGCAAATAACATCATCCCTGCACTCCTATCTCCTTTTCTCCTTATTGGGGCTGTGCTCTGCCAGCAAAATTGTAAAACCTTGGCTTAGCTCCCCTCTTAACTTTTTGTACCATACTACATATGCACTGTCTTTTGGTCCAAATTCTCTGGGTTGCCCAGTCTTCAAACCCTTTGACTGAACCAGCTGTCACTGTCCTTGACCTCTTCTAATCCTCTAGGCTTGCCTCACTGGTGCATGCCTGGTTTGCTACTGGCCTTGGGCATAGTAGGGTCCCTGCTTCTCCTACTGGGGCTATGGACAGGTTTGTACTTTAAAGGGGAGGATGAACTATAAGCCTACTGGCCTCATCCTCCATCCAAGATCCTGCAGGGCATATTCCTAGGGAGCCTGCTTTTGGGGACAAGGGTACCAGTGTGTGCATGGGCTTGGGAGGGTTGCAGGAGAGAGTGCTTCAGGCCTTAGGTGTTCCCACTCTGAGGACAAAGACGGCATGGTCTCCAGGCTCACCCCTGAGAGAACCCACACTTGGATCTAAGAGTTTGGGTTCTCAATAATGACAGTCTGTATTCTCCAGGCAGCACCATGCAGACTTTTACATAAGGAAATCAGTGTGTCATAGGCCAGAGTACTGGATGGAAGATGGACAGAGTAGGTGTTTGTTCCAGAGTTGCCATTCATTTGCTAGTTTACTCCAAGTAACTCACTCACTTCTATGCCTTAACTTTCCTATGAGTAAAGTGGGGAAGAAAATGCCCATTTTCGTTGGGCTGTTTTGACAGTGAAATGAGACAAAACAAAAAAAGCTCTCTAAAAAACCAAAATAGAGTCCCATGTGCTCCATACTAACTTTGATACTAAACCTTAACTAAGTGAAATTATTTTTTTACAAGAAATAGAAAAATATTTTGGAAGTTCAACAATGTTTACAAGTTTTGTTTTTAAATCTAGGTGCTTGTGGCTCATGCCTGTAATCCTAGCTACCTGGGTGGCTGAGATAGAGAGGATGGAGGAGGTGCAAGACCAGCTCCAACAATAGTTCACAAGACCCCCATCTCCAAAATAAACAGAGCAAGACCAACTGGAGGTAGGGTTCCAGTGATAGAGCACCTGTTTTATAAGCACAAAGCCCTGAGTTTGAGTCCAGTCCCAGCAAAGATAAATAAATAAGTTTTGTTTAAAAGTTTAAAATTTTGCCATCCTGATATAGTAGTTATCATTTTTCTCTTTCCTTACAGATTTCACAACAATATCTTTAACCAATCATAACACACAATATTCCTACAACTTTGTATCTTGATTTTTCACATATTGGTATCACTGGGTCCTCATAATCTTCATATATATACATATATAATAAATATGTATTTTATAATTTAATCCAATAGCAACTGATGTTTGAGCTACTTTCAAGCTTTCATTACAATGAATAATGCTATAATTAGCACATGGCTTTTTAGTGAAATCAATCCATATATAACATTTTGTCTAATTCTTTTTTTACATTTTACATTAATAATTACACTATTAGCATATATTAGTTGTACAGGAGGTTTCATTGTGACATTTATATATGTGCTTACAATGTATCTTAATTACATTCACTCCCTCTACCATTCTACCTCATCCCCTCTACCCGCTTCTTAGAACAATTTCAACAGGTTTCATTGTATTCATACATGTATACAAAGTACACTAACTATATTGCTCTCCTTCACCCTCTTTGTCTAATTCTTAAACTAATACATATATACTGTAGAAAATTTAAAAGAAAGTTCAAGTCACTATGTGCCACTGTACTGCAGTGAAGAGGTGGGAGTCTGCTTCTCCACTTTTTTTTCCACGTATATTGTGTGTGGGCACCTATGTGTTTGCATACATACACATCACTGGCCTGACAGTGGATATGCAGTGTTATATCTGATTTCTTACTGGTTACTGTTGTGGCAGGCAGTGAAGAGCATGACGGTTGAAAGGTCAGGCTCTAGACTCAAATTAACCAATAACTCAAATCTGGCCTCTGCCACTTAGCTCTTTGGATAAACTCTAAGCCTCAATTTTGAAACTTTATTAAGCTAGTCAACCTTGGGCAATTTCCTTCTTTAGGCCATGGCTTTTAAAAGAAGGATAATAATAGTATCTGTTTCTTCAGGATGTAAGAATCAATCCATCAAAAGCAGTTAGCACAACTGGCATCTAGTGTGTGCTCAACAAATACCAGACATTGTCATATTTTTATGCATACTCAAATTCTTGGAAATCACCATTTTAATGGCTTCCTATTACATTGCTCCTTTATACACTAATTTATTCCATCTCATCATATATTTTGTTCACTTTAATTAACAAGGCAGGGAATTTTGGGTACCTAAACCTTTGCCTCAGTTCGGATTATTTCCATAAGTTGGCATCCTAGAATTGTAATTAATGAGTTGAAGAGTAAGACGATTTTTAAACGACTGTTAAAACACATGCTAAATTGCTTTGGCTGAAACTATTTCAAAGAACAGAGCTTAATTAAGCAGGGTGTTCGAACTGCAACAGCAAGAATTGTAATCTCAGACTTCGTCCCTGCCTCACGCCTCCTTTCTTAAATTGCAGCATTTGGGAGCCAGCTATTTCCGATTCCTAGACTTTTGAGACGGTCCCTTGGTGGGAAAGGGGCCAGCGCCGGGGAGAGGGAGGAGGTGGAAGGAGCGGGTTTGGATGTCATAAACGCTCTGTCTCAGTAATTGTATCACGGTTGACAGATGCAGCAGCGGTCACGTGGCCTGAGCATGACCTCATAGCTCGCGGGCTGGGAGGCCAGCAAGTGACCCGGCAGCGGAGGGGGGCGGGGAGGGCGCCTCATGGCTCCAAGTTGGCAAGTTACTTAAAGGAGACCCCGGGCCTTGGGAACTCTTTTGGTTCTCCGGACACCGGAGGGAGACGTTGGGAAGTCCTGAGTTCTCTAATCGCAGGGGAGCGATATCTAAAACCACCTTACCCAGTACACGTTAAATGCAGCGGGTGCCCAGTTGTGCAGCCAGCGCCTTGCACATTTCATGTCACCGCATAGTGACCATCGCGTCTTACTGCTCACGACACAGGCACCAAGAGAAAACTTAGGTTCCAGAGGGAGGGAGGACGCTGTGCTTGCCAAGCTGGGGCCTGCTGGGTTGGGGTACAGCCGGCTGGGGGACGTTTCCTTTCCCAGAAGAAAGGAAGGGGAGAGCAGCCTGGGAAGACTCAGAACAGAACTCACTGGACCTCACGGAGACTCTGTAGTGCAGAAAACGGACTTCAGAGAAAAGCTAAAAATAAAGCAAGAGAGTGGACAGAACGACCAGAGGAAAGTACTCAGAACGAAGGAGCCCCTTGGCTCCTTTCCCACCTACCAGCGCCAGTTACCCCTATCTTCCGGCAGGTCCTCCAAGACCAGAGTATTCACAGCCCTTGATTTTGCACCTATTCCAGACACCCTCCCCTTTCGGCCACACACACACACACACACACACACACACACACACACACACACGCACACTTTCCTTTTTGTTTATGCAAATAGGGTTTATTGCTAAGGAAAGAATTGCTTTTTTTTTTTAGGTGTGGTTTTTTTTTTCCTTTTTCTTTTATTATTCATATGTGCATACAAGGCTTGGTTCATTTCTCCCCCCTGCCCCCACCCCCTCCCTTACCACCCACTCCGCCCCCTCCCTCTCCCCCCACTCAATACCCAGCAGAAACTATTTTGCCCTTATTTCTAATTTTGTTGAAGAGAGAGTATAAGCAATAATAGGAAGGAACAAGGGTTTTTGCTGGTTGAGATAAGGATAGCTATACAGGGCATTGACTCACATTGATTTCCTGTGCGTGGGTGTTACCTTCTAGGTTAATTCTTTTTGATCTAACCTTTTCTCTAGTACCTGTTCCCCTTTTCCTATTGGCCTCAGTTGCTTTAAGGTATCTGCTTTAGTTTCTCTGCGTTAAGGGCAACAAATGCTAGCTAGTTTTTTAGGTGTCTTACCTATCCTCACCTCTTCCTTGTGTGCTCTCGCTTTTATCAGGTACTCATAGTCCAATCCCCTTGTTGTGTTTACCCTTGATCTAATGTCCACATATGAGGGAGAACATACGATTTTTGGTCTTTTGGGCCAGGCTAACCTCACTCAGAATGATGTTCTCCAATTCCATCCATTTACCAGCGAATGATAACATTTCGTTCTTCTTCATGGCTGCATAGAATTCCATTGTGTATAGATACCACATTTTCTTAATCCATTCGTCAGTGGTGGGGCATCTTGGCTGTTTCCATAACTTGGCTATTGTGAATAGTGCCGCAATAAACATGGATGTGCAGGTGCCTCTGGAGTAACAGTCTTTTGGGTATATCCCCAAGAGTGGTATTACTGGATCAAATGGTAGATCAATGTCTAGCTTTTTAAGTAGCCTCCAAATTTTTTTCCAGAGTGGTTGTACTAGTCTACATTCCCACCAACAGTGTAAGAGGGTTCCTTTTTCCCCGCATCCTCACCAACAACACCTGTTGTTGGTGGTGTTGCTGATGAACACACACACTTTTCTTGCAGACGCCTGTAAGAACTTTTTGAAAAAATCGATGAATCCCTTTGTACATTTTTGGGTCCAAGCATTTAATTTTTTCCTTAAGTTCAAATAGTTACTTAGTGCATGCGTTCTGGTGTATTGCAAATATTGACATTTTAAAGAGTTACAGTATTCTGAAAAATGTTTCTAAATGCAAGACTAGTGATTGGCTATGCACAATCATGCCTTTTAAAAAAACAGGAAGAAGCCGAAAAACTTGTCTTTTTCTCCTTGAACTTATATTTCCCTTCTCCTTCCCCTACAGAATTTCACCTATATTTTTGACTAAAAATCTTTTAGTATCACCCTATCATACTTCCCCACAAAAGTGTATATTTATTTTTAAGATGTCCTGTGACCATAGACTTTAAATGTCTAGATTTATATCGTAACCAGTACACAATTAATCAAAACAAATGCAATTACAACCCTTAATAGATAATAAGGGAGCATAAAAATAAAGTCTAATTAGGAATACATCTTTTAAGGAGATGAAACTTTCCCCACTCTAATTAGTTCATAACCCATGGATGACTATCACATTGCTAGAAGGGGTCAGAGGTCAGCATTAGTTGTATTACTGTGTTTTGTTTTGTTTTTAACTAATGCAACAGCTGAGCTCAGAAACTTTTTTCCAGACGTGTACCAAGGAATGCAAAGACTTTTGTGATAGCAATGCCACTCAGTGTTACAAAATCCTTTTGAGTTACATGGTGACTCAAATGTGGGTAGGAGATTAAGGATCAGCCGACTACCAGAATGACACTGTTTCACTTTGAATGAAAGCAGAGAACTGAAAACTACTGGAGTTGCTCAGTCATGGGAGTCACTCCTTTTCTCAACATGAACACTAGGATTTAGATTTTCTTCATTACATCAGATATTTCCCCAATGCGCCAGGCTACAATTGAGGATGAGTGAGAGGTATGCCTTTATATCAGGAAATGGGGAAGGGAGACCATGAAAGAGAGGCAGGAGGGAGAACTGCCAGCATTCTTGTCCACATGCCTGGGCTCAGACGGGTCACCTGTATAGCAGGACCCTTGTAGAAGTTGAGGACTTGTTATGAGTCTCTTAAAATGACTAGGCCAAACATGTACCCTTTGGAAAACCTTCATGTATCCCCAAGAGCATCTGGGTTTTAGTTTATACTGGCCCCTTGCTAGATCAGTGAGCAGAGGTGGGCCAAGAGATTCCTGCAGGTTCTGAAGGTCTATTTGTAGGATAGGAGGTGCTCTGGGCAGAAGTGACTCCCTGAATTGTGGCCTTATTTATGTAGGGTCTTTCTTCAGAGGGGGCAGAAGCAAGAGCAATCTGAGTCCCAGACGCTTTGGCTGCTGTCTGTCCAGACCCAGACTTCTCTCAGAGCCTTCCTTCTCCTTTCATTTCAGACAAACCGAGCTCTTAGAAGCACTTCCTCCTTCTCATGTCTCCATGGGGGGGGGCCTCTTCAGGCAGGGTGGGGTTCAAATCACACCAGTCAAAGCAGAAAGGAGCAGAGAGGGGTCTTCTACTGGGCAAGCTACAGTCCCATCAGATTTTGACAGAGTGCTGACCTCCTTTGCTGGTTTATCTCTCCTTGCCATTTTGGGGTATGCTTATTCTGGGGACTTTGCTGCCCTCTGTGGCACCATTGCGTCATTAGGGAAAGGCCCTCTTTAGACAGATGCAGCACCATCAACCCATGGGGTGGGGAGCACGAGACACCTTTGTACCAAGGGAGAGGCTCCCCTTCTTCCTGGCTGATGATGCAAGTGAGCACCAAGGGACATGGCCTGACCAGGGGAAGGGGACTGCATTTCAGTCCCCACTTGTCTTCTCAGCTGGGCAGTGTTTGGCATATAGTTTTTGGCAACTATACAACCACATGAGCTATGCTGCTTGTTCCTGCCTCTCTGCCTTGGAGTACATTGTTTCCTACCTGGGGTGCTATCCCTCCAGCTAGATTAGCCAACTCCTCTCCATCCTCTGAAGCTCAGTTCAGGTGACCCCCATCCCAGGAAGCCAGGCTCCACCAGCTCTGCACCCCCCATTACCTCCACCTTTGGACCTTCCTTCTATAGGCATTGATTACACTGCAAATAACGGGTTGTGGGGGGGAAGCTATAGAGTGATTCTCAACAGGGAAGGGCTGACCTCCAGGGGATACTGGGCAAGTGTGTGGAGACATTTTTGACTGTCCCAGCTCGGGGCAAGGAGTTAGCTACTGGCATCCAGGAGGAAGTGGTCAGTAATATTGCAAACATCCAATGCACAGGATGACCCCCCCACACCAAAAAAAAAAAAAACAACCAAAAAAACCTACAGCAAAGGGTTATCTGGCCTCAAATATCATTCAGAACCAGGTTGAAAAACTCAGGATTAGATGCGCTCCCCTTGAAAACACTTTATGTTGAACCTGAAAGTACATTGTGGGGTTGTTGTATATGTGTGTTAGCACCAGTGAGTGTTTTAACACTGTTTACAATGTCGGTGTTAATTCCTCAAGGAGAAGGTGACTTCTTGAAGGTCAGATCATGTGACTTGCAGGTTTCTGTCCCCAAGGGCATTAGCATAGCATCCCCCAGGGTTTACACATGGGGAGGGATATAAAAGGATGGACTGATGCTCCCTGGCCTGCCCCAGTCCTTTTCTCAGATGTTCCTCATGTGCTGCTGCTGGAATTCCCTACCAACTGGACTCTATTAATTTACATCTTAAAAGAAAAGCCAAATAGCCAGACGGCCATGGAATTCTTTAGTACAGCTCATAGAACCTACCCTGTCTGCAGCCTGTACCTCACTGCATGCCCAAATCCTTGGGCTCAGCTAAGACCTCATTGAGAGAAATCATTAAACTTCAAGGTTGCAAGCAGTCATGTGGCAGCTTTCTCTTTAGCCTGGAGCAAAGAATAAACAAACTGCTCTGCGTTTTCCTAATCGGTAAATGCAGCCTGAGAAAACCTCACACCCTGATTCACTAGAAAGAAAAGGTCAGATTTCTCCCTTAAATGTTGCACCTCCCAGTAGATCAACTAACATTTGTGGGTCCAGGACAAGAAGACAGAGATCCACAAACCATGTGCTTAAATATGTTATAGTTACAAAGTGAACTAACAAACTGCCAAGCCTCCTATCTTGACAAATCTTTGTAACGACCTGGAAGTCAAGTTTAAATTTAAAATTCTCATGTTCTTCGGATCTCCATGCTGGAACCTGTGACATGGTGGTTGTGGGGAGAGCTGGTTCCAGCCCCCCTTCCAGCCCTCTGCCTGCCTGTGCTTATAGCCCATGGCCTGTTCTCCTCCTCTCACCCCCAGCTCTGTCTCAATTGGTACACATATTCCAGTCCACATCTCCAAGTTCCAAGCACACTACCTGGCCTACTCCAGCAACTCAGCTTACCCTAGGGAGGGTGGACTTGGGGAAGAGGACTGCAGGTTCCAGAAACAGGTTGTAGGTCCTTTGGGAAAGGAATTCTAATGAATTCTGTATAGGAAGAAGGAATCTTGAGCTTGGGTGGACACATGCACTGCATCCCATAAATTTCCTACCCTGTCAGGAATATTGAGGCTAGAGGAAAGCCAGAGTGGAGGCCTCTTAAAGTGTCTGTCTAGAGTAAGGTCTTTCATGTCCAGGTCTGAGGGCAGTAATGCCTCCTAGAATGGCAGCAGCTATGTGATGTGCCCTGGGCCTTTTGGAAGCTGACCTACCCCCCACCCCCCACACACACACATGAACTGGGTAGGAATCCTAAGAACCTTGTTTTTTTTGTTGTTGTTGTAACTGCTTCATTAATTCACATGGCATACATTCACCCATTTAAAGTATACAGTTCAATGGCTTTTAGTATATTCAAAGGATTGTACAATTTTAGAATGTTTCAGCTTCCCAAAGGAATCCCTTTAGCTATTATCCCCCAGTCTCCCTGTTCACCCTAGTCCTAGGCAACCACTAATTTACTGTCTATGATTCACTCACTCTGGGAGTCATACAATATGTGGTCCTTTGTGTCTGACTTCTCTGACATCATATTGTTTTAAAAGTTCATCCATTTCATAGTAATCAGAATTTCATTCCTTTTAATCACCAAATAATATTGTATCATATGGATGCCCTATGTTTTATTTACCCACTCATCAATTGGTGGACATTTGGGTTGCTTCCAGATCTTTCTTGGACCCTCTCATGAGTGCTTTCCTGGACTCCCTTGTGAGGGCAGTCCACTGTACGTCAACAGTGCGCAGCATACACTTGTTTGTGGGATTTCTCCTGGTCTTTCCCTCTCAGTGAGGCCCTGCCACTATTTCCCTTGGATCTATCATCAATGCCCCATCACTCGTAGTGCTAAAGCAGGGCTGTTTTCTCCCCAAAAGTGAGGAAACAAACTCCCTTCCCTTCAGAAGCGTATGTGTTTTCACATATGCCCCTAAGAGCTCTGCTTCTTCCCGTGTCTCAGAAACTCCCTTCCTTAAGTTCATCTTCACATCTTTCTTCATAAACAGGCTGGGGACAGATGGCAACATGTTTCTCTTATTAGCTGTTGCAGAGCCCAGGTGACAACTCACATAACGGGAAAGCCAGTGCAGAGCTCTTGGTTGCAAATGACAGAAACCCAGTTAAAATCAAAGTTCAGAAAAATGGAAGCTGAAAAGACGTCAGGGATGTGTCTTATTTCCAGTGGATTCAGAGGCTCAAGTCATGCCATGACAGGGCTCCCTTTCTCTGTCCTGTGCCTCCTTCCTCCTCTGTGTCTTTCCATCTCTTGGCTGTGCTTTTGTCTATATCAGTTCATTCTCAGGTAGACTTTCCCCAGTGGAACAGGAAGACTACTAGCAGTTGTACACACATATTCTACCAGGGTGGAGTGGCTCAAATAGTAAGAATGCCTGCCTAACAAGTGTGAGGCCCTGAGTTCAAACTCCAGTGCCACCCCCCTCCCCAAATAAAGAGTTCTAGTAGGAGTTTTGGGTTTGTGACTCATTGGTCAGGATTAGGTCATATATCTACACCTGAACTAATCATTTTGGACAGAGGTTGGAATGCTCTGATTGGCCACACCTGAGTCCTGAGTCCACTTCTTCCCTAGAAGTCAGCTCACCTGAATGTCAAGGACTAAGATTGAGGAAAAGGAAGCTCCCCAAAAGAAAATGAAGGGAAATAAATTCTGTACACACATAGCAGCTATCACTGGAACCATTCTGAGAATTGGCCTATCTGTGGTTAGCTCCATCAATTTATCTACACATTAAGCTATGCCTAAGTCCTGAGTGAACAGTCCTGGGCTGAAGCTGAGATAGTCTAAAAACTGACAGTCATGATATTAAACCTTCCAAAAAGGATTTACAATTGAACAGGAACAAAACTTTCATCCAAGAAATTCTGCCCTAATAGCAGAATCATAGGCTTTATGGCAGGACAGTGGAAAAAATATTTTGAATCCAAGAAGCCTTTTGGAGATCCAGAGGCTCGCTAAGCAGGCACCCATTCATTCTACCAGTGTTTAAGATCTAAGGTCCTTGACTTAGTTTCGTAATAATTGATCCATGCCAGGGATGAGCAGAGGTGATACCAGAGGGGCCGGAGTCCTAGACAAAGGTGCCTGAGTAGAGGGGTGAGTTTGTTGTAGGCAGCAGCACAGTGCAGCTCTTCTCTGAGATTCCCTCATTTTTCCTCCCCCTTTCCTTGTTCTTTTGTTACCATGGCAACTAATGATGCTCCTTCTTCCTCTTCCTTCTGGATCTCTCTGATCCCCAGACCCTACCATCTTCACAGAGCAGTTGCTAGCCTCTCCCCTCATTGCTCAACATGGGTCCTGGCTTTACCCTCTTTTCACCCTTTACCCCTAAAACCTTCTCCCACCTCATTTCCCTTCTCCCAGGCCTCCAAATTGAGTCTTCCTTAATCTTGATGTAGGCTTAGCTAAATTCCCATCTCCCTTCAAGAAGTTGTATGAAAATTAGATTTTTGCCACTCTAACCTGATTTGAAATGCATTAAGAGATCTGTCTCTTGAAACACCTCAAGGTGAGGCAATTTGGGAAGGGAAGAAGCACCCCTTACTGCTGCTTCTGAGCTTAAACATTGTTAGGGAGTGAATCACATTCTATTTTTGTACTAGGAGTGTTTTCTGTTTAAAGAAATCCCCCAGTGTGTCTGAGTGAAACAGACTATCATAAAGGAAATAGCATTTCAACTTCAGAGATTGTGAGCTGGCGGTCCGGCAGACTTTTGTTAGGTTTATAAAGTGGCTAAAGAAAATTGAACCAACATTTGAAAACCAGCAAGGTATTACATGAAAGTCTGGATCTCTGGCTGCCCTGGACTTGGACACAGGGCTAGCATCTCCATGTGATAAAGGTGAGTGGGAGAGAAGTGAATAGGGGCTTCCTGCTTTTACTGGCTCTTCATTTCCTGCCAGCTACACCTGGCCAGTTTCCTTCATTTACCTGACCCACCTGGGCCCTCCAAGCATCCAAGGGTCTGACCCTTTCCCTAACTGTTCCGTTTGGATAATTATAATTGTCCTCTAGTGTTTGTGGTTTGCTTAGGGCACTGGAGAGCAGATGAGCTTTCTGCCACCCACAGTGCTTCTAGAGCCTTCCAATCAAATCTCATCCTTTTTCTTTCAACTAACTCAGGCCAGCTCAGATAGCAGGGTTTTTGTGTATGTGAGGATACAAAATTGCCAGAAAGGAAATATGGTGAGAATTCCCTCATACCTCCTTTCCCCCACCACCCCACCTCCATCTTAAACCTGTTCCTATCCAAGAATGGGTCTTAACATACTGGTCTTCAAAAAACAAGCAAGCCATGGCTGATTCAGGAGGGAAAACTCCCAGACTGCAAGTTCTAGACTCACTGTCCTCCCTTCAGGGACCTCATAGATGATGTGGGTGGGGTCCAGAGGAAGCTATTCGGGTCTTTGAGCAACTGGCAGCTATGTGGAACAGGTGTGCCAGTGAGTGAGCACTTACCTTCTGTACCCTCTCAAGGACATGTTTCTCCTTAGTCTTTGGTGAGGGGAACAAGGACATAGAATTAAAGGTAGAGTTAACAGAACTCTGAAGCTCTACCCCTAGGTGTACACTTAAAGTGACATATGGATGGACTATGCAATACCACCTGAAATACAGTAACACTTCATGTATGTGATCAAAGAAGACTGAATCTTCATCCACAAACCAAAGAAGTCTAGGCAACTGATTTATTTGCTTTAAATCAGCTTTCAGCTCCTTGCTGCAATTGGTCTTTGCCTCCTTTTGACTGAGTAATTCAGGCATTTCCGGACTCTGTTTTCCCCTCTGCAATGTGGGTGTTAGGGGCTGAATGTGCTCCTCCCAAACTCATAGTTGAAGCAAGCTCTAATCCCTAGTACTTAAGAATGTGACCTTATTTTGACATAGTATTTTTAAGTTTTTTATTACCATAAGTTAATTGCACAAAGGGGTTTCATTGTGATATTTATATAATGCATATAATGTAGTTTGACTAAATTCACTCCTTCTATTTTACTCTTTCTTATTCTTCTCTCATTCCCCCTCCTTATTAGTAGTTTTTAGTGGGCTTCATTATGCTATTTTTGTTGTTGTTGTTGTTGCAGTGGGGGTTGAACTCAGACCTCATGCTAGGCAGGTGCTCTACAACTTTAGCCAACTCTCTAGCTCTTTTTGTGTTTGTTATTTTTCAGATAGGGTCTTGCTTTGAGAGTGGGCTGGCCTGGATTGCACTCCTCCTATTTGTGCTTTCCTAAATAGCTGGGATAACAGGTGCATGCCACCCCACCCAGCCATTGGTTGAAACAGCGTTCTTGAGAACTTTTTGCCTGGGGCTGGCTTGCTCAAACTGCTATCCTTCTGATCTCTGTTTCTAGAGTAGTTAGGATTAGACTCAAGCCACCTCACATCTGGTCTTCATTATGCTATTTGCATACACACACACTATTCACCCCTCCTCTATCACCCTTGTATTTGCCCCTGAGATAGGGCTTTCAAAGAAAGTGACAAAATGAGACCTTATTCCAATCTGATGGGTATCCTATACAAATAGGATATTTGGACACACAGAGAGATGCCAGGATGTGCCCACACAGAGGAAAGGTCATGTGAGGGCAGTAAGAAAGTGGCCATCGACAAGCCAAGGAGAAGGGTCTTAGAAAAAACCAGACCTGCTGACACCATGAACTCCCAGCCTCTTGAACCATGTGAAAATAAATGGCTGTTGTTTAAACCATCTAGTATGTGGCACTTGTTGTAGTAGCCCAAACGGACTAATGTACTAGGAATGATAAGAGTGCTCCTTTTCAGGATGGTCGTGGATGAAACATGACAGAGTACACAGGCAGGGACAACACCCCATAGGTGTTGTCAAGGTGAACTCCCTTCCTTGCTGCAAGAAGTCCTTGAGCTCGCATTGCTTCTTCCTTTTATTTCGCAATCCACTTGAACACAGAGGGAGCTCCTGTGGACTTGCTGTTGACCCTAGCAAGGGGTGAACCA
The DNA here is from genome assembly GCF_047511655.1 of Castor canadensis. Classification (NCBI taxonomy): domain Eukaryota; kingdom Metazoa; phylum Chordata; class Mammalia; order Rodentia; family Castoridae; genus Castor; species Castor canadensis. The sequence continues at coordinate 40,044,398 of NC_133397.1, read as the reverse complement.
TGTAGTAGCACTATTCATTGCTCTGGCATCTCCAGGGCACGAAGCCATGGCAGGTGGTCAGGGAAGAGCTGCCCACAGAAGCGCAAGTACAGCCCCTGGCCAGTACTGGGGTAGAGGAAAGCTCCTGACATACTGGCCCAGCCCCCAACAGGGTCCCCTTGCTCAGCATTTTCTGTGAGGCTTCCTGGTGGCTGTCTTCCAAGGCCTGCTTTCTGCCCCAGGCCCTTACAAAGGCCCCTTTGATGAAAAGTTTCGGGCAAAGTGACTGTGTCATTTGACACAAGAGGCTTGAAGGGTAAAAAGTGTAGCTTTCTTCTCCTATTTTTGGATTTTCTAACCCAGAGAAAAATAGCTGGATTGGGCTGGGGGTGGAAGCCAAGAAGAAGAGGAAATGCCAAGTTGGAGACCTCAGGGCTTCTTTTAGCCCTGTGATTAGCAGCTGGAATCCTGCAGCCGACCTGCTCACTAAGATGCACCTCCTACCCAGTCAGACTACTTCCTGAGCTCAGAAGTGTATGCAGGGCTGCTTGTCCTGGAAGTGGCTTTGTCCCACACCCCAGACTACCAGACTCAGTGCCTTCTACCCCCTCAAAATGCACAGAGGCTTTTCCCTCCCTCCTGCTGATGGAGGCCAAGGACAGTCTCTGCTCAGGGTGGGATTTGAGAGGAACCATGAAAGCCTTTGACCCCAGGGTCTTCTTCACCTCCAGGGCTAGCTGCATGGGTGTGTATAACCAGGGCAGTGGCCTAGGGGCCTGCACGGCTTTAATGCTCTGCTGTGCGGATTGGGGAATTCTTAACAGATTTTGAACAAGGGATCCTGCATTGTCCTCTTTATTGATCCCCACAAATTCTGGAGTCTGTCCTTGCCACCTCACCCAAGTCTTGAAATTCAGGTGAGTCATCACTTCTCTTCACTGCTCATTTTATGCTAAGCCCTCTCACCTGTAGAGTTCCACATCCATCCCAGTTTTCACTTCCTTATCACACTAATTGTCACCACACCCCTGTGAGGGGCTGACATCTCAGACTGGGGCCTATTGTGGGGATTTGCCCAAGGAACCCAGGCCTTGATGCCACCTCTCTGCTCTCTGAGGAACAAAAATGCCTTTATCCTGATACCACCTTAATCCCCTCCTACTTGAGTGTGAAAAACTTGCAGGTCTAAAGCCTATCCCCCACTTTGTTCTTAGAGCCCACAAAGCCCTCTGAGGACCCTTAATAAATACTGACTAATGAACCTGCAGCTGCTGCTCCTTTGTCTAATTAAATCTAAATAAGTCACAGACTTTAAATTATGCAACAAGGCTTGGCCAAAAGTGCTTAAAAATGTGGGAGTCCTCACTTTTCTGCTGTGCCCTGTGGAAAAATCCTATCTTTTATCATGCTTAACCTTCCTGAAGGAACAGTGGTGACTTTTAAATAATGAATGAATGTATATGAGCAAGATTTCCTCAAAGCCACAGATAGAAGCCAGATCAAAAAAGAGAGAGAGGTGGACACTGGCCTGGGGGCATTCTAGAACTCTGTGGTGATTCCTAGGGTGCCAGGCAAAATCATTCAGTTCCTCAGAAACCTGGAGGAAGGCCTGGTGAAAGAGTGCAGAGGGAGGAGGGGCAACTGTGCTGTCTCCAGGCTCAGCTTCCTAAGGACACAAGGTGGCAAGTTCCTGCCACCACTTCCCTACTCCAGGTGTGGATGGAGGACGCTCTCTTTTGGTGTTGATGTTGATGGAGGAGGCTTTTTTTTTCTTTTCTTTTCTTTTGGATAGGGTCTCTTGTTTTTGCCTGGGTTGGCCTTGGACTGCCAAGTAGCTGGGATAGTAGGCATGTATCACCACACCCAGCTTGTTTGTTGAGATAGGGCATCTTTAATTTTTTTCCCCCCTGGCTGGCCTCCAACTGCAATCCTCTGATCTCTGCCTTCTGAGTAGCTGGGATTATAGCCTTCATCACCATGCTAGGCCAAGGAGACTCACTTCTAAGGTACTACACCCAGTTCTCTCTCTGTTTTATCTTGTCCCCTCTACTCTTTTCTCAAGGCCCTACAGGCCAAGAGCTGTGCCTTTCCAGCAGAGGATCAGTTGAATTATGTCTCTTCACCTGGAACAGGCTTCCCAGCTTGTTGCCAAACAATCACCAGAGTATTGGTCAAAATGTACCTGATTCGGTGTGTCTGGGGCAGGGCCTGGGATGCTGCATCCTAAGGGGTTTCCCAGCCCCTGCTGATCATGCTGGTCCACAGACTCCATGCCAAGGAACAAGGATTTAGCAATCCTGGTTGCACATTAGAATCAACTGAGAACATTTAAAGATAGCAAGTCACCTCTGGACACCATTGTAGGGCAATTAAATCAGACCCTAGGCTTGGGATCTTTTAATTTTTGCACTGAGTTAGAGTCTAGATAATTTACAGGCCACCCAAGTGAAGGAAGCTTAGAAAGCTTAACCAGTCACCTGCTAAACTGGGATTAGGAACAGACATGGCCGGGAAGTGGACTTTGGAATCAGAGCTGCTCCCCACTTACCTCCTGAGATGTCAGTTGTCTCTGGCTCTAGCCTGTCTTTGGACTGGTGTTGGTACCTGTGAGATGTCAATTGAGGAGCACGCAAGATTTTCCATCTTTTCCACCCTATTCCTGCCTGAAACTTTACTATTAGTCCTTCATTACTTGGGCTAAAGCTGTCATATGATCCCCATTACATGGTGTTTAGTAGCTGGTAGCTGAGCGGAACCCCATAACTGGCACTGGGCTGTGTGCTGTGAGAGGGCTCTAGACCACAACATGCATCCTCTAGTCACTTTGGAGGGACACTCAGCACAGAGTGGCATGCCCTTCTAAGTTCCTGGGCAAGGCTACTGACCTGGCAGTGGAGGTCGCAAGCAGTGGTCAAGGAAGGAGGAAGGCAGAATGGCTCCAGGCGTGTGTCCAAGGAAAGCCGTGACCTTCCCACTGTGGCATGTGGTTGTGGCCTATGGTACTCTTCCTCAGGGCAGGTGCAGCAGCTGGCCAGGCCCAGACTGGCTGCTGCTGAGCTCCACCGGCCTGTCTCACCCCACCAAGCTTCTGGGGCGCTACAGCTCAGCAGGGAGTAGGAGCTGGACCTTCGAAAGCTGGGATGGTGGTAGCCATTTTGTGATAACAAGGCTGAAAGTCATAGGATGAGGACAAAAACTGTGTACTATAAGAATGACAGAGCAAGGAGTAGCCCGAGTCCTCTGTGACTTCAAGGCAGTTTTATCAGCCACAGATGGTACAGAAGAAACATAATCCTCTATTTGACTAAGCCACTGGGCTGGGTTTCTTTTATAGCCGAATGCAATCATCAAACTCAGGTCGTCCAGAAGAATGTTTCTAGACCAAATGGGAAGGGAAAGTTGCAAGGACATGGTTCCAGAAGTTACAGGGGACAGGAGGCTTTTATCCCTCTCCCCTCTTTGGTCACTCCTCCACTCTATAAGTTTCAGTGATTCTCTGTTTCCCTAGGGATTAAGTTCCTATCCCCCAGACGAGCATTCAAAATTCAATAAAAGCAGGCCCCAAGCCAATTTTCCAGGCTTGTTGCTTTTTTCGGGGGCAGCATTGGGGTTTAAACTTGGGGCCTCTTTCTTGCTAAGCAGATACTTTTACTGCTTGAGCCACTCTGCCAGCCCTTTTTTTGTGACAGGATTTTTTGAGATAGGGTCTCACAAACTATTTGCCCAGGCTGGCTTCAAACCATGATCCTCCTGATCTCTGTTTCTGAAGTAGCTAGGATTACAGAGGTGAGCTGTGGCACCCAGCACCTGATGCTCTTTACACCAGTCACCAAAGCAAGGATGCCTTTTCTTCTGCATGGGCTCTGTGCTCCCTCCCTGATCTTAGTTCATGTAGGTTATCTTCCTCACTTCCACGGGCCTTCTGGAGAAGCCTTCCCTGTCACCCTTGGGTCCAGGGAACTCCTTCCACCAACTGCTTCATAACTGAGGTCTATATAGTGGTAGCTCTTTTAAATTTTCATATGCATTTATCTCACCTTCCTAGCAAGGTTGTGAGATTCTCCAAGTCAGAACGAGGGAACATGGAAAGAGCATTACTTTGGAACACTCTCTGAACCTCGGTGTCCTCCTCTGTAAAATGCTACTAATGTAAATTTCTCTCTCCCAGGGTTTAGGCAAAGATCACCTCCCTAAGCATTGAATGGAGTGGCTGGCACACTGGAGGTGCTCAAGAAGTGCTCGAACGTTGAGTTATCATCTGGCTGGTCACCATTTAGCTGTGCCTTTTTCTATCCTTTGTAGCCTGCTCTTTTCTGATTTTCTGCTTTGCATTTCAATCAGAGATGTATATTAATTTTAGGAAAATGGTTCTTATTTTCCTAAAGAGTAGAGCTTAGACTCCTAGCTTTAGACTTCAAACGCAATAGAAGGAATAGTGGGGGAGAGTTCATGTGCACAGAGAAGGGTGTGAGAGGCCATGCTTCCCTAATTACTCAGGAGAGTTAACTAAATCTTTCTCTGAAGGGTTTTAAGGAAAATGAAAATATTGAAGTCTAGTTTTACTTGGTAATGGGGGAGATTGGCTAAATGGTCTTAAAGCACTTGGGCTTTTGTGTTTTTACAAATGACAACTTCTCTCTGCTATGACCAGGGGAACAGGTGGGCCCTAAGCTTTTTGTCATTCTGATCTTTTTCTCTCACCTAAATCTTATACCAAATACTTGGATCAAATAATTGTGGGACGTGACCCATTGCAAAAAGTCCTATCTTAGAAAATTTAATGAGAAATGACAGTTTTAGCACTTCCAAGATAAGTAGCTGTCACACACAGCTATAAGTGGGGGTGGATGCATTGAATTGGATGGCAAATGAGAAGTCACCACAGACTTAAATGGCATGCTAATGTGTACTGACAGTGAAGTCCCAAGACGGTCTTCTTCGCTTCACAAGGTTTCAGTGAGCCATACTGAGAGAGCCCAGCCAGCCAGAAACTTAGTTTCATGTTTCTTAAGGCAAAACCCTATGCTATAGGGAAGAGGAGGAGCCAGCAAATACAGACTTTGCTGAGTGGGACTGGACATACCTGTGCAATCACCACACCAAGCCTCCTGTGCCATGGCTGGCCAGCCATCTCTGTCAGCCTGGGCTGGTGGGACCAGAGCATCTGACAGTCTGCAAGGCAGCATGTGTTGGAAAGAGGGCTGGGAACAGCCAGTGGGAGAGTCAAACTCCTTTTCTTTGTTGCACACTTGTGGGGCAGCTTCATTTTGTCCTGTTGTGAGCCCTTTAGTGTTCAGTCTGTTCTGTTTGGTTGTTCCTACATATTTATTTGGAGGGTCGTGAACATCTGTTATGGACAAACTATTTGTTTTACTCTGTGTAGGTCAGTATATTTGTTTCTGGGTTAGCTTTTCTGCTTTTTGGTGAATCTGAGTGCTTGGGTGGGTAGGTGGGCATGGGGAGAGGGGTGTGTGTGCGTGTGTATGCGCTTGAGGATTGGGTTATGTGTATCTGGTTTTTGTTGATGCTATTTGTTTCCTCCTCCCAGTTTTCCAGTAGAGCAGCATTGGTGACTTCCTTCAAGCCTAATCGGGTGTTTAATTCTAACTTTTTCTATCCCTTGGGAGTGTGTCCCTGTTTTGCCATCTGCCTTTCCAAGAGATGCTCTGCTGCTTCACAATAGGGATATCCCTTCCCACCAGGTTCTCAGAAGGCTGCCCTGAGCTCCCTGGCATCAGTGTCTCTCCTTTTAAGCAGATGTCTGAGGACAGGCTCCAAGCCCGCATGGCAGGCTGAGTACTGTTCTGCTCAGGCCCGGTGCTAAGTGGGCCTTGCCAATGACCTGGTGATATTCTGTCTTGGTTGCGTAGCAGCAAAGAGCTCAGGACCCTGGGCTCCTATGGGAGGTTTTTTTTTTTTTTTTTTTGCTACTGTAAAGAGGTTACCACAAACTTAGTGGCTTAACACAACACAGATTAATTATTTTATAGTTCTGGAGGTCAGAGGTCTAAAATAGGTTGGCAGGGCTGGCTCCTCCTGGAGGGTCTAGAAGATAATCCATATTCTTGCCTTTTCCGGCCTCTAGAAACTGCCACATTTCTTGACTTCTGGCCCCACATCACCGGCCCTGGAGGATCACTTCCCCTTTCTTTCACCTTCTCTCTCTCTCTCTCTTTTTAAATCAGAACACCCTAAGTTATTACATTGTTCCAGGATCAGATCTCCATCTCATGGTCCTTAACCATGTCTCAAGGTCTCCTTTGCCATGAAGGTCAAACACTCATGATTCTGGGAATTGGGGCATGGCCGTTTTGTGGAGAGGTGAGCTATCATTAAACCTACCACAGGCTCCCACATCTCAGAGAAAATCTATGACAGTGAGGTGAGTAGACACGGGGAACTCGAGCCAGCTTGGTCACGGTGTGTCTATGATTCTGGAAAGCCTTCTAAACCCTTCCTCCCCACAGAGACATCCTTAACCCACTAACTTCTGATAAAGCTTGGTTGCCCAGTGAGAAGAGACTGAGGACAAGGGAACTGAATGTTTTTGTTTCTTTATACTCAGGTATCAATGGCTGGCAGCTGCAGCTTTCCTAAGAACAGACTCCACAGGAGGGAGGCCCAGCATGGGGGCAGGGGAAGTCAGGGAGGTTCACATCCTAATGACACCACCATGGGGATTTCCAGTGATGGAGAGAGCAGAGGCACTTGGAAGTAGGACCACAAAGTTTTAATCAAACACAGCAAAATGGCCGCAATGCAGAACAGGTAGTGCTTGGAGAAGAGAAAGAAGACCATCTCCTTGGTGACATAGATTATGTGTACAAAGATGAAGCAGTACAGGAACATGGCAAACTGGTTCTGGGGGAGCAGGAGGTCCTGGAGGCCTCCTGAGAACTGTGGGAGGAAAGAAGACAGCAGTGCTGGCAATACCAAGGCTGGCAGCATGCAGGTCTGGATTTAATCCTGCTCTGTCCATTCCTGAATCTGACTTTGGACAGGTTAGTATCCTTATCTAAGGAAAGAATAATACTGACCACTTCCTGAGATCATGAGGAAGAAGAAAGAGAAAGTGAATGGAAAAAATTCCTAGTAAGGTCACTGACACATAGTAGAAATTCACTAGTTTTTAAATCTTGAGCTTGCTAACCAGGACATCAGGACAATACTTTCCTTTCTCTTTATATCCCATTCTGCCTGTGGAGTTACACATGTCAACAATTCTCTCTGACCCCAAGATCCCCAGATCTGGACTCTGGGTCTTGGGATTGCTCTCTGGACATTGCACCCTGACCCTCAACCTAGTTCTCTGGACTGTGGCACAATGAGCACAAATCAGTGTTTTTGACTTCCAGGTACATGTCATTTGGATCAGTCCATTTTTTGTCTTGGTATACTGGGGTTTGAACTCAGAGGCTTGTGCTTGCTAGGAAGGCATTCTACCACTTTACCACATAAGTCATTAGTCTATGGTTCTGTAATCTAGGATTTGGTCTTTCCTGTGTGTAGGTGCCAAGAGATGAGTGATAGCGCACCCTAAACCCATGGAGCACTGGGCTTGGGAGAAAGCAGTTTGAATGGTCTGGTCGATTCTATCTGTGATTTGTTCTTTTCTGGAATAATTTATATAACTGGGATCTGACAGACTTAACTTTAACTGTAGAAAGCATCAATATATAAATGAAGCAAAAGCTGATATAAGTCTTGATCATAGTTAAGAAAGTATTAGCCATAGTTTATTCTTTAAATACTTAAAAAAATCATGCCACATTTTAAAAAACAGCCAGATGGCAGGGACTAAAATGCCCTAAACTAGCAAGATATCTACCCAGAGAGGTATTTTCAGAACAATGAAATCTATCCATCCACCCTCCCCCTTCCCATCACCCAGAAAAAGAGAAGCGGTGGAGCTCCAACGTCAAGTCAGCCCACTGCTTTTTAGTAAATGCACAAGAAGTAAAACACTTGTAAACTATGACCAAAGATCTTTCACCGTTGCTGAAATAGCTACACAAAATGCGAAGGCAACTAAATAAAATTAAAAGGGACAGAAAATGATTCCGTCAGTGCTGCCTCTAAAATGAATAGCAAGGAAGGTTGGAGAGTAGAGAAATAACCCAGTGTTCTTCTAGGAGTGGAACAGGGCTCTGCAGACTATGGCTCAAGCTTCTGCCGCCTCTCTTCAATCTACGTGTTTCAGTCTGAGATGGTGATGAGGGGACAGTTATGACTTTGATATCAAAACATGCATTTGTAAAACCCTTTAGACTTTTTCAAAAACACTTTTGATGGTCTATCTTTTGAGCAGAAGGTGAGGCTATATGCCAAGGGTTTCTATCTCATTGCAAGGAGAAAAAAAAATTCAAACTTCCCAAGGTCTTTCTCATGATCTTGGGAAGTGAGCACTATTACCTTTCCTTGGGCTAATAAACTGTCCAAAGTTACGTTCAGGAAGGGACAGGGCAGGGTGAAATCCAGAGACACAGATCAAAGGCATGATGCAATACCGTACTTGCTTTAAATATTTTCAGGCTCAAATTTGTGACCAATTTTATTCCACAACACAGAGAAAATCCACATGTTTGGGAAATGAAGTTTATAAGAATTCAAAAATATCAGGAAATGTAACAGAATCTTAGAGACAAGCAAATATATTCTAGATGTTCAAAAAGAGGGAGAAAAAAGGATTTTTTCAATCTTATTGAAAAATAAGATTGGCTTGGCTCAGTGACATTATTTAATGTATAATTAAGCTGTTATTTCATGGCAAGTGAAAAAGATAATTGTTAGTAAGACAGCAGGTGTTCATTGAGAACAAATCATGTAAAACTAAGCCTATATTTTTAAGAAAAAATTGGCTGGTTAGTTAGAGAAATGTTACTATAATATCTTACTTCTGGGAAACCACTTGACAGTAGGTCTGGGGATAGTTTTGGGGTTTTTTTGGCCAAGCTGGAGAAATGTGAGCTGGATAAAAGGTAACTCTAGCATGTTGATTAATGGAACATTGCTAACCTATAATGAGATCTTTTAGTAGTGTTTACTTTAGGGTACTGTCTTCCTCAACAATTATAGCAATGACTTGAATAAAGACAGAAGGCCAGCTTCTCAGAATTGAGGATGAATCAGAGATGGGAAGCATAGCTAATACATTACATCCCAATAAAATTGAAAAGTGATGAATGTAAATTGCTGCATTTGGGTCAAGAAGTGAATTGCATGAGTACATAAAAATGGTAATATCTAACATTTATTGAGTGCTTACCTAATGTACTGGACTCATGGCAAAGTGCCTTACATGCATTCATTCTCCCATTGAATCCTCATAAGGACCCTAGGAGGTAGGTATTACCTACCAAGGATACCAAAGAGGATTAAGAACTTGCTTAAGGGTAAGGTAAGCAGCTTATATGAATGGTAGAGCCAGGATTTTAATCCAGCACTGTCTGATTTCAAAGCCCAGGAAACACTGTTTTGAACAGTATCATCTTTCATTAATGAGTGCTTATGATGGTCTGGCCACTGTGCTAAGCACTTCACACCCATTTCATCTCAAGTGGGCATCCTTATCCCCATTTAGTACTGGCAAGGGCTGAGTGTACATTTCTTGTGAAGAGAAGGCTGCTTCAGTTGGTACACCAGAAAAAAAGGCAGTTCTGAGCAGGAACCTGTAGTTCTATCAACATCACTGGCACCCCTGCAGGGCTTGCTGGGTCTCCCAGCATCCCATTTTATGAGATGCAAAGAGGAATGAATGGGGAAATCCAGTCATAGAGGGAGTGTTGAATACTGCTTCCTTAAGCTATCAAAAGGGCTATTGGGTGGACGGTGTGGTTCTAGCTCCCTCCTAGCCTCACCTCTCTCTAGAGTGGGATCTTCACTTAACATAAAGCTCTAAGCTCCTTCTGTGGGGTAGAAGTCTCAACCCATTCTGAGAAGTGACCCAAGGCAGCAGGGGCTGGGGATGGCTGCCTGGACGCTCAACCCCTCTCTGCCAGAAGGTAGATGTACAGCCAAGCAGGTAAGGTGGGCTTACTTCTGCCCTGGCCTGCAGGACCAACTACTGCTCTCTTCTTACCCCCCTCAAGTCTGGAACTCCTGGCACAGTGCCCCACCCCCATACCTACCTGGCGGGGGCCCGCCTGTTGCTGCAGCTGCTCCATCACCTCCTCATGTTGCCGCTGCCTCTCGTTCTCCTCGTGCAGGTACTTTAGCCGTGTCAGCTCAAACTCCATGCGTACCTTCTCCAGTTCCATCGCATTGTTGCATTCTGTCCCGGAGGTGGGGGGCAGCTCCGGAGATTCAGGTCCGGGTCCGTCGCCTGCCTGGCCCTTGGTGGTGGGACCAGCCTTCGGGGATGGTGAGTTAGGGGGGCCGTGGCAGCTTTTGTCCTCACAAGTTTCCATCTCCTCCAGGCAGTTATTGGAGGAGTCTGGCTTGGGGACCGCTGTCTCCTGGTGCAGGGAAGGAGTGAGAGGGAGGACAGTGTGGGGAGTCGGCGTAGCACGGCATTCCACTCCATCTCCAAGCCACAGTGGTCTGGGGTGTTGCAGAGTGTTCTGGATTTTAAAGCTCCAGACAGGGCTCTTATCAAATGTGTGCTCAGGTGGAGTCACCGGCCCGGAAAGTTAGAAAGGAGATGGCAACTAAACCAAAGGGTGGTGCCCTAAAATTATAAGCAGGTACTGGGAGTTGAGTTATGTGTCTGTCTTGCTAGTGATTTGCAAACAAATAACTATCCAGATAATTTTCCCACTCCCCACACTCTACCTAGCTTTAAGATACTAGGTCCTTATGTTCTCCCTCATATGCGGACATTAGATCAAGGGCAAACACAACAAGGGGATTGGACTTTGAGCACATGATAAAAGCGCGAGCACACAAGGAAGGGGTGAGGATAGGTAAGACACCTAAAAAACTAGCTAGAATTTGTTGCCCTTAACGCAGAGAAACTAAAGCAGATACTTTAAAAGCAACTGAGGCCAATAGGAAAAGGGGAACAGGTACTAGAGAAAAGGTTAGATCAAAAAGAATTAACCTAGAAGGTAACACCCACGCACAGGAAATCAATGTGAGTCAACTCCCTGTATAGCTATCCTTATCTCAACCAGCAAAAACCCTTGGTCCTTCCTATTATTGCTTATACTCTCTCTACAACAAAATTAGAGATAAGGGCAAAATAGTTTCTGCTGGGTATTGAAGGGGGGGAGAGGGAGGGGGCGGAGTAGGTGGTAAGGGAGGGAGTGGGGGCAGGGGGGAGAAATGAACCAAGCCTTGTATGCACATATGAATAATAAAAGAAAAAGGAAAAAAAATAAGATACTAGGTCTTCTAGAGGCCCCAGAAAGAGAAAGAAACCTAAGGTCTATGTTGAGTGAACCTAAATCTGTAGGGACCAGCATCAGGAATTTGGGAGGGGGGGATACTATCCACAAAGAGAGGAAAGGGCCTCAAATGGGAAGGTACATGGGTGAGATAAAGCCAGCTTCAAGATGGGTGCCAGTTAGGGAGATGGGGTACAATCCTGCCCTTCTTAGCAGCCCTCTTAATCCCATAACACTTGACTTCTACCACGTGTCCTTAGTGTGCTCTTCTCCTCCTGATGAAATGCCTATGGCAGTGAGATGAGGCATCTTTCTTACCAAAGAAGCTCTCGGCTTCCCTTCAGACATGGAGTCACCAGGCACCAACTTGGAGAAGGTGGGACAACTTTCTCCTGCCCCCTGGGCTTCCATCACCTCCCTGTCCTCTGTTGCCATCCAGAAGCCCACAGTGCTGGCAACAGGGGCCAGAGGACATCTTTTGAGGCAATAACACTTGGCCTCACTGGGTTTTACAGCCTGGCCACATCATAATCCCTTGTCCTCATAATAAATCACATTCTATCAGTTGCTAGGGCCCCTTTGGTAGAGGGTGTGACACCTTTGAGGTGCCATTATTAAGAACTGCAGGATGGACCTTTCTTGCCCCCTAAGGACTGCTTTGAAAACTAGAATCCCACCACTTGATATTCAGAATCCTACCATATGAAATTCATTCCCTTGGGTTCATCTTTTAAACACAGATTACATGGGGGTGAGTCACAATTAGCTTCATAAATTCGTTTATGGACTGAGTCTGGTTCCCCTATATCCATTCCCATGTTGAAGTGCAAAATCCCAGTACCTCATTGACTTTATTTGGAGATAGGTTCTTTACAGAAGTGATTAATAGAATTAGGGTGGTTCCTAATTCAATATGTCTGGTGTCCTTATAAGAAGAGAAAATTTGAACACTGACATGTATAGAGGGAATTTGTAGAAATAAGAGAAGCTTGGCATTGGGTTCTCTGGAGAAACAAAATACATAGGAGATATATAAAATGAGAGACATTAGAAGATTTGACTTAAGAAATTATGGAGACTGAGAAGTTCCACAATCTCGGTCTGCAAACTGGTCACCCAAGAAAACTGGTGGTGTAAATTCAAGTTTGAATCCAAAGGTCTGAGAACTAGGAGTACCAATGGTGTAAGCCCCAGTCCAAGGGCAGAAGACCCATCAATCAGTGTATGTAGTTGGGCAGAAAGAGTAAATTCAGCCTTCCTCTGCTTTTTGTTTTATTTGAGACTTCAGTGGACTGGATGAGGTCCACTTTTCTTAGTTCATTAATTCAAAAGCTAATGTCTTCTAGAAACAAATTCAAAGATATACTCAGGTATAATTGCTTAACCAGATTACTGGCCATCCTGTGGCCCAGTCAATGTGACAAAACCATCACACCTCTCTCACCACTCTCTGAAGGACCCAACCTTGCTGATACTTAGATCTCAATGTCTAGCCTCCAGATTTGTGAAAATATAAATATCTGCTGATTAAACCATCCAGCTTGGAGTACTTTGTTATTTATATATATATATAACAAACTAATACACCAGCAAACTAATACAGCCTGTGTTAGTCATATGTACTGATGGGTAGGCTGAATTAAGGATAGGTGACAAAGAGATTGGGGGGTTGGGAAAATTAGCTTTGTTGTCTTTAGTTTTATGAAAACTACAATGAAACATTTTTGGCAGGGTCACATTAGTGAAGGAGAAAGGGTTATGTTTCAGTTCTAACTTTGCTACCCTTCCAGCTGTGTGACCAAAGGAAGTTATTTTGCCAGTCTGATGCCCAGTGCCCTCATTTATGAGTGGTAATAATGACTTAGCCATCTCCCTACATTTTAGTACTGATGTGCCAATAAGATGGTGGGTTCAGCCTTGTCCATAAAGGGTCTAAGCAAGTGATAATCACTTTCATTATTGCTACAAAGAGTGGGTTCGTCATGAAAAGAAGACTGCTCAAAATTTGCGTTTTGTCCTTCTAGTAGATCTTTAACTGAACCATGGCTCTCCTCTCCTGGCTTTATGGTAGTACCACATGAACTTTCTCACAGCTGTTGTGTGTGATGTCTATCCTACCTCAAGCACTAGGAATAGGATTGCCAGATACATACAGGGTACCCAGTTGAATTTGAATTTTAGGTAAATAATTTTTAGTATAAATATGTTTAAAAATGTACAGGATGCTTTCTACTAAAAATGTTCATTGTTTATCTGAAGTTCAAATTTAAATTGGCATCTTGTATTTTTATTTGTTAAATCTGGTGGTCTTATCTAGGAGTGACCTGTCCCAAAACTGAAGAACAGGGTGTGTCCTGCTACAAGTTACTCCATATTGTGTAGAACAGTAACTTTTAGTTGGTACATTGCCCTGAGTGTCTCCATTTTATAAAACAGCATTTTGCTTCATTTTGAGTGCAAATGCTGAGGCAGAGTGATTCTACACCATTTTTCCACAAACCATGAGGTAAACTGATAAAAAAAAACCTTATTTACACAAAATATTATCACCTATGAACATATCAAATTAAATCAGGGACACAAGGGCATAGCAAAACCATACTGGAAAAACTAGGCCCATGAGCTTATTGAACACACAAAAGAATGATGCAGCCCCTTCACCTGGATCATAAAGGAGGAACACCTAACACACACTGACTTGTCATCAGACTATCTGTTGCATGCATCAAGGATCCATAGGTGATGAACTCCCAACTCTGTCCCCAGGGCTTCTATTGAGTTCATTACGTTAAAATCTAACTATCTGCAATGACTCTCTTTGCATGTATATCAGCTTTCTTCTTTTGTCTTCAGTAAGGCTTCTTTGAGCCACACAGCTGTTTTAATCCTTTCTTAGACATTGTGTAACCTATATATCATGTGAAGTGTAATGTGTGATCTGAGAGTTAATATTAGTAATTAAGATTGGAATAAAAGCACCTGTGATTGCAAATGGTTCTGGGGCTATCAAGTGAACTCAGTAGTACTTGGCAAATTTGATATAGCTTGTGAATTTGTTACTCAATAAATTCTGACATTGTGGAAAGACAAGCATTTTTTGTCCATGTTTCTGACAAAGTTTGTTCATGTCAGAAACAATTATATATAGCCAAATCTTTTGCTGTTAAAGCCCAGCAAGTACAGACATGTACAGTAAGTGCTAAGGGTAGCTGCATCAGCTATATACCAAATAACTATAAAATCTCAATGGCATACAATAATACTGATGTCTAACAACTGGCTGACATAGGACTCAGGTTGGACTCAGTTGGAAGCTTGACGGAATAGCTTTGGTTCATGTGTCTCTCATCCTCTTCTTGGGAATAGTGGGCTAGCCTGGACATGCTATTTTAATGGCCATGGAAGAAGCAAAAGAGACTTTGGAACTGGCACACCATTACTTTTGTCTTATATTCTTGACCAAAACTAGTTATGTGGCCAAACCCAAGATTAAAGGATGGGGAAGGATTCAAGAGTTGAGTGATGATGTTATTGGAAGAGCCTGGGTAAGTTTGGTGGAGGAGATGACATGAAAGGTGGGTGGGATTTGAATAGGAAGAAAGGATCACCATGGACAAAGTCTCAGTTGATCATCATTATCCATTTGTTTCCTCATTTCTACTCTCTGCCCTTCTCCACCCTGTCCATTCTCTAGGAGGCTGACTCCATGAAACTACATTAATTCATTAAGGAAAGCAACTTACTCCAAAGCAAAACAGAAACTAGTACTCATTCCCCATTCCCCAAGATAGGATGATCATAAGCCTGCCCTTTAGGGAGTGCCCCAGGAAGTTGGGGAGACAGGTTTCATGAGCTTTGGGTTGGTTTGTCACTCATGACAGCATGAAAAGAGCCTCTGCCTCCTCCACTGACGTAGAGAAAATGATTGTGTAACAAGGCCAGGGGGGAACAAGAGAGACAGAATTACATGGAGCCTGGCAACAAGGACTTGGGATGCTTGGCCTCACAGGGACTGTGCTGGATTCAGGGTGGTGCTGGAGACCAGCAGCCCCTTTACATGTGTTTTTCCATTGCTATGACTTGAATGATTTGGGGGTTTCTGTCTCTGTGTCTTCACATTGCTCACCATGGTCCTTCCTCATTTTCCCCCCATCTCATAGCTTCAGGGTACAAAAAGTTTCTGCTTTCTCCAAATTTCAGCTTACTTATAACTTCAGCCTCTAGTGGTCTTTCATGGCCCTGACACATGGCTTCTTTCCATGTCTTTGTGTTGTTTGTCTTGATTCATTTTTTATTTCCTAGTAGTTTTCCAAGGGCAAGAATAAGAATGACCTGGCTTATTGGTATAAGTACAGAGCTTCTCATTTTAACTACTGGGCATCCTATAGAAGGTACCCATTCCAATTCTGTCCCTGGTGAAGAAATGGAAGGATGGAGAGGCCAGGGTCATACACTACAGTAGCCTCAGGTGTCCAGCAGTAGGAACTGCAGGTGGGTCAGTTGCCCTTAGAAGGGGCAGTGGGAGTATAGCAGAAATCGTGTTGAAGAATAGAAGACACATTCTTAGGGAACTGCATTAATTGGAGGTTTGGCAAATAACCAATGAGAGACTTATGTGTTAGCACAGCACTCATAAGCTTTCTTGTGCATTAGCTCATTTGATTCTCAGGAAGCCCTTGTGAGGCAATGTAAAGCAGGTACAATTACTGCTGCCTAATAACCAGGGAACTTGAGTCATGCAGAGACATGAGGTGATTTATGTCTGAGTGCAAAGGCTGTTAGAGTTGAATGAAAACCAGAATGTAGGTTTCCCATTTCCTGTTCCTGCGTCTTCAAACTAGACAATCAAGATGGTCTTTGCGGCTCCAACTCTAAGACATGAGATAGTTTTCTGCCTCATAAAGAGAAAAGTTGGCATACACATATAGGTCTATTAAAGCATTATTTATAACAGCAAGAGACTGAGAGCAACTTAAATTCTACCAGAAAGGAACAGGTTAAGTAATTAGTACAGTATCCAGATCAAGAATACTAAGCAGGTGTTAAAAAGGATGAGATTAAGTCAACAAGAAAAAAGAATAGTGTAGCTGCATCAGTGCACATATCTTGTTCTCAAAGCATATTTGGAAAAGTGACAACTACTATTTGTATTAAAGTATGAAAATATACCCATATATGTCTGGAATACATCTGGAAAGACACATAAGAAACTGGTTCATGATGGCTGTCTCTGAAGCAAGGGAACTGAGGGTTTGGGAGCTCAAAGTGGGAGGAAGACTTAGTCTTAACTGTATGCCATTTTGTACTCTGACTTTTAAAAAGTTTATATATTATAATCTCAGTTAAAAATTTAAAAGTGTTGGGAGGAGAGCTTTGCTCAGCACAGGCTGGTTACTATGTGAGATTTGTTCAAGTTGAAGACAACAGCTGTCTCACATCGAACTTGCACATCACTTACCCTATCCCTTTGTCTCCTCTCCAATACAGACCAGTCTGTATTTCAGACAAGGATGGATATCTTCTTGCTAAAATGTCCTCTTGCCTTCCTGGTTGCCTCAGTTATGGCCTCTCTGCGACTTTGAGATACTTTACTCAGGGGACTAGAATATTTAAAAAATTATGATAAGAATAGTAGCAGTAGTTTACAGATATTGGACACTAACCATTTGCCAGGCACTAGGAGTTTTTTGCAGACTATTCCTCTAAATTTTCAGAGCAGCCTGTAAGTTAGGTACTATCATTATCTCTCCAGAAGTAGAAACTGAGTCATAAAGATGCTACATTGCCTGTCTACAATGTCTACCTTACATTGAATTCCTTCCTGCTTGAAATACTTAAAGGGGTTTTCTGTCTTCCTGATTGAACACTGCTGATAAAGGAGTATTCAAGAGAAGAAGGAGGTAACTGAAGATGCTCTAAGGATTTGTTGGGAGGAAATGACTGAGGAGAGAGCTAGGAGCTGCCTGACAAGGGTCCTTCCAGGGAGCTTATAAGGATGTACATGTGTGAGTGTTGTATTCATAAGGGCCCAGACAAGAGACAGAAACCACTCAGTAATCCCACCTCGGCAGGTAGAATATAAAGAATTATTAATTAGTAACGGGGTTTGGTTTCTAAGGGGGTAAAGAGAACTCTAAGAAATACAGAAAAGAATAAATTTGGGAAAGGCTGAGATTCAGACCTCCATGGATAGGATGTGGTTGAACCATTGGATGGTGTAAAAGTTCACTGAGATCAAGGTCAAGCAGGTCAAGATGGCAAGCCCACTGGGGGTGCCAACAGAGCTAACTGGGAAGTTGCCTAGGGGATGTTGAACTTGTCAAGAAGTTCCTGAAGAGAATTTAACTGGGAAATTTATTGGCGAGCTGCCCCCAAGGTGCTGCTGAAATTCTGAGGAGGTGAGTGCCACCAGGTGTTCTGCAGGTGGGCCAAGCATTACAGCATTATTTCCAGAGTAATAAAAAAGGAAGGTGCCCTGGAGTAAGGAAGAGGAGTCCCTGTTCTGTGCTGTCTCCCCAGTGCCCTCTACAGACAAAGCTTTAAAAAAGACATGCCAGTAGGCAAGAGAAACTTCATAGGGTTCAGCTTCAGAATCACAAGCAAGTAGATTTGCAGCAGAGTGGCCACACATTGATAATTGGAACAGCTTGTGCACACCAGCAAGTTAGTTCCCTCTTCAATATACCTGTCTCAATGTTCTACCTTTTGAGAAGTCACCAAAAGCCAATATTTCATAAGGTCCTTCCAGGTTTATGATTCTGTGTAGGGAAATACCATATGCAAGTTTTGTCTTTGTGGAGTATATAATAAATAGCACTGGAGAGAAAGGGAATACTTTTTTTTTTTTTTTGGCAGTACAGGGGATTGAACTCAGGGCCTTGCCCTAGCTAGGCAATTGCTCTACCATTTGACCCACACAGGCCTTTGCTTTAGTTTGTTTATTTTTTATTAGAATACATTCATCATACAGGAGGGATTCATAGTGACAATTCCGATTAGACTTATATTGTACATTATTTACATTGCCCCCATCGTCTCTCCCCCGCAGCCCCCTCCCCACCCAACTTAAAGCAATTGGAAGTTTTTTGATTCTGTTTCGTATAGGTATATGAAGTCCATCAGCCATATATTGTCACCTTTATCTCCTTCCTTCACCCTCTCCCTCCCACTAGTATCCCCCTGAACACATTGTGCCTGTTCTTCAGTACTGATTTTTGTTTATTAATATTTGAGTTGATGTTTGAAGGGGTGTCTCAATGTATGCCCACCGTGGGTGTGCTTTACTTTGATCTGTTCAATCCCTTCAAATATTCTCCCTCATCCCTTTACCTCCCACCCTGTTTTTCAAAAGCTTTCAATACACCTCCTTATATCCTCTACTTTCACGTGTTATGGTATGTGATATTACTGATGCTTTACCATTCTCTTTTCCTTTTCCTCTTTCCCTGAGTTCCATAGAGCAGTTCCACTGTTACAAACATGTTCAACTTCTGAGTTTGTATATGGTCATGCTTGTTTTGTGTATATGTTTATCTTTGGATCTCTTCCACATGAGAGAAAACATGTGTCTTTTGTGTTTCTGATCCTGGCTAACTTCACTTAACGTGATGTCCTCCAATTGCATCCATTTACCTTCAAACCTCATGTCATTATTCCTTGTGGCCGAGTAATACTCCATGTGTTTATATACCACAATTTCATGATCCATTCATCAGTTGTGGGCATCTGGGTGTTTCCAGAGCTTGGCTATTGTGAATAGTGCTGCAATGAACACCTGTGTACAGGGGGCTACCTATCCTGTCTTATGTTCTTTTGGGCAGATGCCCAGGAGTGGTATCATGGATCACATGGCAGTTGTATATCTAGTTTTTCGAGGAATCTCCATACTGCTTTCCATGGTGGTTGTACTATTTGCATTCCCACCAGCAGTGTATAGGGTTTCTGTTTTGCCACATCCTCACCAGCATTTGTTGTTGTTACTAACCTTGATTATGGCCATTCTAACTGGGGTGAGATGAAATCTAAGTGTTGTTTTGATTTGCATCTCTTTTATAACCAGGGAAGTTGAACACTTCTTCATGTATTTACTGACCATTTGTACCTCTTCCTTTGAGAATTCCCTGTTTAATTCATGTGCTCATTTCTTCACTGGGGTATTGATTCTTTGAAGGCTGAGTTTTTTTGAGCTCCCTGTAGGTTCTGGATATTAGTCCCTTATTGGATGAGTAGCTGGCAAAGATTTTCTCCCATTCTGTGGGCTGTCTCTTGACTGTTTCCTTTGCTGTGCAGAAGCTCTTTAGTTTGATGCAGTCCCATTTGTTCATTGTTTCTCTTAGATGCTGAGCCTTTTGAGTTCTGTTTAGGAAGTCGTTCCCTATACTGATCTGTTCCATGTATTTTCTACTGCTTCTTGGAGTTGTTTCAGATTTTCAGGACTTAAAGTCCTTGATCCACTTTGAGTTGATTTTGATACAGGGTGAAAGATGGGGATCTAGTTTCAGTTTTCTGTATGTGGATATACAGTTTTCCCAGCAGCAGTTGTTGAAGAGGCTGCCTTTTCTCCACCGTGTGTTTTGGGCTCCTTGTTCAAAGATTAGTTGGCTGTAGATGCATGGGTTTATGTCTGGATCTTCTATTCTGATCCATTGGTTTTTCTGTCTGTTTTAGTGTCAATACCATGCTGTTTTTATTGTTATGATTCTGTAATATAGTTTGAAGTTGGGTATTGTGATGCCCCCAGCATTGGATATTTTGCTCTGGCTATTCGAGGTCTTTTGTGTTTCCATAAGTATTTCACAATTGTTTTTCTATTTCTGTGCAGAATGTCATTGGAATTTTGATGGGATTGCATTGAACATGTATATTGGCTTTGGTAGTATGGCCGTTTTCACAATGTTGATTCTACTGATCCACAAGCATGGAAGGTCTTTCCATCTTCCGATGTCTTCTTTGATTTCTCTCTTCAGTGGTTTATAGTTTTCATTAAAAAGGTCTTTGGTTTCTTTTGCTTAAGTTTATTTCAAGGTACTTTATTGGTTTTGAAGCTATCATAAATGGGATTGTCTCTCTGATTTCTTTCTCAATCTGTGTATTGTTGGTATATAGAAAAGCTACTGATTTGTGTATGTTAACTTTGTATCCTGCTACTTTGCCAAAAGAATTTATGATTTCTAGTAGTTTTTTGGTAGAGTTCTTGGGGTCTTAGGTATAGGATCATGTCATCTGCAAAAAGGGATATTTTGACTTCTTTCTTCCCTATTTGAATCCCTTTCATTTCTTGTTCTTGTCTTATTGCTCTGGCTAGGAACTCCAAAACCATATTGAAAAGGAGTGGAGAAAGTGAGCAGCCCTCTCTCATTCCTGACTTTAAGGGGAACAGTTTCAGTTGTTCTCCATTTAGTATGATGTTGGTTCTAGGTTTGTTGTATATAGCTTTTATTGTGTTGAGGAACATTTCTTCTATTCCTAGTTTCTCTAGTACTTTTATAATGATGGGGTGTTGGATTTGGTCAAAGGCTTTTTCTTCATGTATTGAGAGGGTCATATGGTTTTTTTCCCTTGCTTCTGTTTATATGTTGTATTACGTTTATGGATTTGTATATGTTGAACCATACTTGCATCCCTGGAATGAAAACTGACTTGGTCATGGTGTATGATCTTTTTGACATGTTGGATTCTGTTTGCCAGTATTTTGTTGAGAATCTTTGCATCTATATTCATTAAAGATATTGGTCTGTAAATCTGTTTTCTGGTTACATCTTTGTTTGGTTTTGGAATGAGTATAATACTGGCTTATAGAATGAGTTTGGTAGTGTTCTTCCCTTTCTATTTCCTGGAAATGTTTGAGGAGTGTTGGTGTTAGTTCTTCTTTAACAATTTGGTAAAATTTGGCTGTGAATCCATCAGGTCCTGGGCTCGTCTTTATAGAGAGACTCTATATTACTGCTTCAATTTCATTGTATGTGATAGGACTATTTATGTGGTAAATATCTTCTTAGTTCAAGTTGGGTTGGTTATATGCATCTAGGAATTTATCCATTTCATCTAGATTTTCCAGTTTACTGGAATATAAGTTTTCAAAGTACTCTCTAATGATTCTCTGGATTTCATTGGGATTCGTGGTTCTGTCCCCTTTTTCATCTCTGATTTTATTAATTTGGGTCTTATCCCTCCTCTCTTCTGTCATGTTGACTAAGGGTTTGCCAATCTTGTTAATCTTTTCAAACTTTCATTTTATTGATTCTTTGTATTGTTTGTTTGGTTTCGATCTTATTTATCTTGGTCCTGATCCTTACTATTTCTCTCTGTCCGTTGGTTTTGGGTTTGGTTTGTTCTTGTTTTTGTAGGAGCTTAAGGTGCATCATTAGATTGTTTATTTGAGAGGTCTATCGTTTTTTTGATGTAGGTACTTATAGCTATAAGCTTTTCCCTTAGCAAGCCTTTGCTGTATCCCCAGATTCTGGTAGGTTGTATGTTCATTTTCACTGGATTCTAGGAACTTTTTTATTTCTTCCCTTATTACTTTGGTCACTCATTTGTTTTTCAGCAGTGTGTTGTTCAGTCTCCATGTGTTTGAATATTTTCTGGGGTTTCTTTTGTTGAGGTCTAGTTTTATTCTGTTGTGATCTGATATGATTACAGGGGGTTATTTTGATACTACTTTAGTTATTTTTGATAGTCTTGTGCTTTTTGCCCGGGCCAGCTTGGACCATAATCTTTCTACTTCCACCTCCTCACTAGTTGGGATTATTAGGCATTCATTTCTCCTGACCAGAGGGAATGCTTCTTGCTGCAAATACACCTATGCTCTTTCTTTTATCTTCACCTATGAGAATCCCCTCCAGTCTCCAGCCACATCCACCTGTGAGACTGTGCTTCACATACTTCTGGCCACTTGTGAAGATGATCTGGTGGTCATTTCAACTCCCTACTAGATTAGTAGATGGTTGAGGGCAGAGCTTTACTCACAGCAGGTGTCAGTAAAGAGCAGGTTAGCCCATGACCCTGGCTAGGCTATTGGCTCCCCTCTGGCTAGTGTGACATGGGCAAGTAGACCATGTCAGAAGGTCATGGAGCCATACCTTCTCTTTTTTATGTTGGAACACCCCAAGAAGGGCCAGAGACTTCCCTCCTTTCCTTTTTTAAAAATCTCTCTACCTTGATATATAGGTGAATTCCTACAAAGTTGGATGTAAATCCAATTTATGAAAGCTTAATTCTGTTTTCAGAGCTTGGGCAATAGGCCTTCCTGCACAGGTATGGGAGCTTTGCTGTTTAAATTTTTTTTTTTTTTTTGAGACAGAATTTCACCATCGTAGCCCAGATTGGCCTTGAACTTGGAATCTTCCTGCCGTAGCTTTCCAAGTGCTGGGATTATGAATGTGTGCTACCATGTATGGCTTATTTAAGAGAACTTTGCATAGTTTAACAAAGTTGCTTTCTCCCAGCTTATAGTTTATAGGACCCCAATGGCCATTCATATATAGGGTTTGTTAAAACAAAGCTCACTTAAGGTGACCTCAGAGAAACCTGAGTAAAGGTGCCTTTGTGTTTTAACTAGCACTCTCCTGGAGGAGAAATAGGAAGAGCCTGTGTTGAGCTGAAATCCTGGACTTTCATCCTGTGGAACTGGAAGGGGCCCTGAAGGCCCTCCATCCTGGGCCCACAGTAGCTTTCACCAACCACCAGCAGATTGAGTCACTTGAGGTCTGAGAAGGGGCCTGGTGATACCAGGGATAGGAATCCTGGGCGTCTGGTTCCACCTCAGCCATTAGCTAGGCTATGACCTTGCCAAGTCATTAAGAGTCCTCTGGGAGTGCAGCTTCTGCTTCTAAATCATGAGGACGATTAAGCCTGCCCTGCTTAATGATAAGGGCTGTCACCATTATCATTGAATTTGACTCTGAGGAGCCCAGCCAGGCACATGCTATTGGTGTTGCTCTCAAATGACTTTAGAAATGTGCTTCTAAACCAGCTCAGGTAAATGAGGAAATGGAGGGTCTTCCCCCAGTGCTGTCTTCATTTCATGCAAATTAACACAAATTCCCATAAAGAACTCCTCTCTCTCACCTTTGCATGCTCTACCTTCACAGTGTGGAGGGTGCCCCAGACTCTGGGACCCACATGTGGGCCAACACTGCCCCCTTGTGGTTCCAGTTTGTCCCTGTTGGAAGGTGTTCAGATCAGTTTTTCCAGGGAGTCCTACTCCTGGCCCTTTGTGGAATTATCAGAAGCTGCTCACCACAGAGACGCTCAATCCACAGACCTTTGGGAGGGTTTTAAACTCCAAGAGAGTACATGGTGACAATCTAAGTATGTGTTACTTGCTCTGTGGAGGCTTGTGTTCCAGATAGGAGAGGAATGTCCTACACAGGAACACCTGGGAGGTGGATCAATGAGACAGACAATGGCCTTAGCCATAAGGGAGATTTGGCATTAGAGACATCAACAAGAAGCAGTAGGAAGCTGTTCCAGTAGACAGGTGGAGGGAGCATGGGCCTTGGTGGCTCCTCCAGCGTGGGAAGACATTGGCAGACTGTGACAGTATGCTTATCCTGGGGTTTGGAGTAGGACTTCAGACCCTTGTAGGGATATAGGCCTAAGAGCTGGGGACCTAAAGTGGCAGGGACAGATAGAGAAATGAGGCAGGGTGGGAGTCAAGGGTGGGGCTCAGGAAATAAAGAGATAAGAGTATGGGTTCAGATCTTGGAACTGGGGTTAACAAGTGAGGCTCAGTTACCAGAATTGGTGGGTAAGTTACGATAGGTCTGACCCAAGACTGACCTATGCCCTTAAATGCTGCACAATCGCACAGGTAACCTAGGGGTCCCTGGGTAGAGCAGAATCTCCAGAGGCAAGCTGAACCTACAGGGAAGGATTAAGTGACTCTATTTGCATGTGAGGGGCTGTTAGCCCACACCTGTGTTGAGATTTTTAGTAAAATTCTGCATAAGGCCTGTCTTGGCAATACCGAAGCATGTAGCTTATGTATCTTCCCTGCAGCTCAGCCGGACTCCTGCCCCTTCCCTATGTGTGCCCCACTGAGACCTAGCTTTGAGTCTCAAGGATATCCTTGCCAGGAAAACAAAGCTTCTGCTGCAGCTGTGACCCTAACAGGGATTCTATCGATGAAGACCACTAAATCCTGGTAACTAACTCATAGCGGTTCAATTCACTCTCCTAGGCACATTTGCATTTGAACTAGTATCAAGGCCTCTTAACCCAGGTGGTGGAATTTTAGGTGCAGAAGTAGAATAGTGGGAGAGACGACATACATGTTTGTACCACAAGGCAATGAACATCCATCAGCTTAAAGTACAAGCACTTAATGTGCTTATAGATAACAGTATGGGACAGACCAGGAAGGGGCCAGGGCCTGTAGTGATGACCTTCTGAGGAATACAAATGGATAGACATTCAGAAGGACAAGGAAACAACTGAAAGGGAAAGAGGCCCATGCCCTGCCTCAGCAGCTGTGTCCAAGCATCAGATTCAGCCCTTCGATGGGGTTCCAGTGGATGAAGAGTGCCTTTGTCCTGTAGGACACCTTTCCTTACTCCCTGCTTCCCTGGGTGGGGCTAGGGAATGTTGGTCTACATGGACAGAGGGTCAAGGCTCTTGGAGGCTCCCTGGGGAGGCGGAGGCCTGGGTGGCCTGGTATTAGCAGCAGCAATGTGTGAAGCTGGTCAGGGACCAAAGGCTGGGGTGGGTCCACTGAGCAGCAAGGCCCATGTCCAGGGCAGATCCCCCACCTACCCTGTCTCCCATAGCAACATGGTGCAATAAATAAGGTTTCAAGTAGTAAGTCAGTGTCAGGCAGGAGAGCTGGAGGTTGGCAGGCAGGCAGGAACTTAGGAGAAGCCCCCCAACCAACTACCAAACCCTTTCAGAGTACTTCAGCTCTGTCAAATCTGTCTCAAGCCCCGGGTGGGCATCTGCCCCACAATGTCCACATGGGCACTCCTTGTAGGGGCTCAGCTCCTCAGACCAGCACCACAGCCTGCTCAGTGAGGTAAGAGCCCACAACATACACTATGGCTTCCAGGTGCTGGCCTTGTGCCTGAGGCCCATATTGCTGCATGAAATCTGCCAGATGCAGCAAACACTAGAGGGGGTGGCCAGAGAAACCACATTTCTTGGCATTGAAGACTGTTTGTTTGTTTTGTTGTTGTTGTTTTCTTCATGGCCCTCTCCTGGTAGCTTTTCTAGTTTACAGACGCCTGGGCCCATCACCACCTTGGCTGCAGTACTGGCTCTGTCCAGAAGATGGTAGGCAAAGCCAGCAGGAAAGATGGAGGCCCTCCAGGGCCAAGCTGGAGCAGTCCATTCTGTCTTATAAAAGTTGCAGGAACTGAAAACTATTTGTCACTGCTATAAATGTGTGTGAAGGGTAAGAACTGGCCTTTGAGGCAGGTTCTCTGGCTGACTCCTGAGAAAAGGAGTCAATTGGAAGGGGCATTTGAAGGGAAAATATAACAGGCTGTGAAAGGGCTGGACTTCACAAGGCCCCTTTGAGTACTGCGCCTTAAAAGGCTGTTTAAATGACCTCAATATAAGGCAAGAGACAGCCCTCCTACTCTAACTGGCTCTGGATACTGCCCTTCTTGCCTGGTGAAGCTCATTTATTTTGGAAATCTCTTGGCTCTGTGGCCCTTGGCAGCCCCTTCTCAACCCCCAGCTGACTGGAAGTTTCCTTTTTTTGCATACCACACCCCTTTTTGCACAGGTCCTTATACTCCACAGAGGTCAGTAAAGACTTTCTGACTTGAACCAACTGGAAAGAGGTTATAGCCTAACAAAATGGCTTGGGAAAATTCCACCAAAATGGGAATTTGCCAAATTTTGTGGGACTGATGAAGCCCATTCTCCTCAGTCAGCTGTAATCTGTCCTAGGGGCATAGGTGTGACTGTAGGAAGAGGTGAAACACCTCCCTAATCTTTAATTGAAACAGATTTTAAGACTGCAGCCACCCCCACCCCCATTTTCCTTCTGACCTAAATCCTCCCCTGAAGCCAAACTGGGCTCTGGGCCAGGGTATCAGCCATGCACAAAGGCACCCTGTTTTGAAGGCCTGGCTGGTGTGTTTTCCTGCAGGGTCTGACAAATGCTGTGGGCCTCCCCTAGTCAATGTGATAACATAGAAATACACAAAGATGGCAGTTGCCTCAGGCCTCCCTCTTGGGACCCAGCAACACTGCCCCCCTCAGGTTCTACCTGATGGGAAGGGCTACCTACATGAAGCAGCCCACTTCTCTGCCTCAGAGCTGCCTGATCACGTGGTGGGCACTGGGTTAGATTCTTCCTCTAGCTGAGCTTGCCCTATTTTTTCTGGCTGACTGGGGAGCCGCTTCTCTTCAGGGTCTTTGGACCGTGAAAGAGTGGCATCCCAATGTAGCCTGTTCTCCCTCCCCCTACTTACCACTTTTCCTTCACAATACCATAGCTTCTCTGCCCCTGGCATTGCAGAGACACAGTGGCAGAGGACCTAGCTGTGCTGGAGACCAGGAATAGTTATGCAGAAATATCTGTTGTGCATGATGGGAGGGAGACAGGTCTTTGAGCTCGCAGGAAGTAAAATGGGGATGATATCATAGGGCCTGTCCAACCTGCCTGTCATTTGGGTGCCATGATTACCCATCTAAGATAGGCAGGCCTCTGTGGGCCTGGAAGGTGCAGAAAGAAAGATGCAAGGTAGAAAGCACGAGAAGGATATAGACTTGTGCACACTATAGGCTGAGGGTGTCAGGTGGGGAAATGGTGGAAGCAATGGCACAATGACAGAAATCCATGGGACATTTCTGACGGACAGTGGGCTTAATCAAGCACAGTGTATGTACACACATGTGCAAGTACCTTTGAGGAGGAGGTGAGTCTGGAAACATGGTATGAGTTGCAATTACAGAGGGCCTCATGGTCCCAGCTCACTACTCTGGAACACTTCAAGTTCATGAGTAAAGATGCTGAAAGTCATGTTAGGAAGATTAATGTGGTTGTTTGTGTATGAGTGTGTGAGAGAGAGTTGGAGAGACCTGGGGGGAGGGTCTCCATTTAGGAGATAATTGTGAGTTCTGGGCCAAAGTGGATGGTGTGGGAGACCAAGATGGCACCTAGGGACAGAAGAGAACTATTATGCAGGAGGAATCAACAGGTCGTGCCTGAATTCAGGTCTCAGAGACCATAAGAATGGTGGTACTGAAAAAGAACAGAGGACCACAGAGGAAATCCCAGTGTGGGCAGAAAGCTTAGCCTCAAAGGTGATCCCTGCCCCCACATGAACCACAGGACCATGTTCATTTGGCCACATGTATGCATGGCAAGTGGGAAGGAAAGAAGAGCCCACAATTGGACAGGACCCCTTCAGTAGCTTCCCCTCTGGGCTCCTTGCCCATTCAGAAGTTTCTCTCCACTCTGATCCTGCACTTGGTTCCACTTCCAGCTGCCAATCAGTTTAAGAAGCAGGTCTGCTGGCCTGGTTCTCTGCTGGGGCCTGATGGTGGACTAGGCAGGAAGATCCCAGATCAGAACAAACCATGCTCAAGTCTCAAACCATGCTTACATCACCAGGGGCTGATATTTTGCTCTCAGATCCAACACGCAACTGTTTTAGGGGTCAGAAGAGAATGGAGCCATGTTTGGCAGGCTCTGTTTGGGGAATGGAGCCAGGAATTGTGCCTAAGAAGGAGGAATTGTCCACACAAAGGTGAACAGAAAATTTCTGGGAAGAGCAAGTGGCCTCAAGACGAATTTCTTTGGTCCAGTTAGGCTCTTTGAGAGAGCTACTCATATGATTGATGGTGACATTTCTTTGCTACGGTTTTCTCAGGATCACTGATCTCTAGTAATGCCCAGCGCTCTGTGGGAGAACACTGCTGGCATTGTGAGGTGTGCATTTTAATTCTAAAAGAGTCTCAGAGGCAGGCAAGACGTTGATTAAACCAGAGAACTGGCAGGAGAAGATGGGTGTAAGGACCCACAAAGAGGAGTCAGGGCGAGGTCCCAGCCCCATGACTAGTTGGGCCCTTCCTCCATCCATACAGCAGTTTTCTCATCTGTGCAGTGAGGCCACAGGGCTGGAGCATCTCCAAGCTCCTTTTGTACCTTGATGTTCCGTGACTTGCCTCGTACCATGATCCCAGCCTGGAGCTGGGTTTTATGGCAGTGATAGAGAAAACAGCATAGACTTTGCTCTCTGGACAAGGCAATCTCAGAATTGGCCACCTCAAGTCTCAAAAGCTTTTAGATTGGCCTGAACGGTATTCTGTCTTGCAGGCCAGTGTCAAATCTCATATTGTGTTCTGTTTGGCTCATACCAGAAATTGATTTTAAGAAAACACTTTTAAGAGAGATAGACAAAGACTAATTTTCAAGTACTTTCAATTGCAATGAAATCGTTTTTTCAGAGGGCATTTCATGTGGAATTGAAATAAGATGGATAGATAAAACTCTGGTCAAAAACCTAGAGTCTGCTCAGCAGCTCCTCCTAACACCTGTTCATCCCCCATCTCCTCTACAGAACCTGCAGACTCTGAGTAGGACAGTTTGACAGTGACCAGCCTAAAGGCCAGACAAGCTAATAATAGATATGGGGACAAGTGAGGTACAGGATTAAGTGTCCATGTTATGGAAGTCACATTAAGAACCAGTACAGGCAGGACTGGGGAGTGGCTCAGGTGGTAGAGCACTGCCTAGTAAGTGCAAGGCCCTTTGTTCAAATCCCAGTACTGTCAAAACAAAACAAAGCAAAAGCAAAAAAGAACCAGTACAGGAATTCTGTGTCTGCTGTGAGACTTCCACTGAAAGACATGCAATATGTGCTTCATTGGACCTCACACCACATCCACTATGGAAGTTCCTCTCCCCACTGGGAAACTTCCTTCAGCTGTTCATATTAACAAAAACCTTATCTTTTTCTCAGGAACTGAAATGTCTCTCAGCTCTTTGTTCTAAATCCACAAACCACCAGGCAAACAAAACTTTTGTCTTTGCCTAGAGAAACTTTTCCATTATGAGATATGGACCACTCTGTGCGTTTCCTTCTTTGTGCTGGGTGGGGGATGTGGGGAACTGGTCCTTAGTATACATTTCAACTCTTTCTGTATATCTTCCTGCTCCTAGTATTCTGTATAGAAATTAGTGTCTACCACTGTTCTAATGTAGTCTCTGAAGTTTCCACATGGAAACTCTCTCTCTGGGCCGCTGGCTTTTGTTGGTGATTAGTACAGTTCTGGGGTGTGAATGTTTCTGCAGCAGTGGCTCAGTGTTCAGCTGCTCACTCCCAAGGGTGGCCTGGTGTCACAGTGGGGTGCAGTATGCCCTGATTCTCGGATTGGAGATTTGGTAGTATGCTCTAGATCTGAACAATTCTGTGTGCTAAGCTTTGGTTGTCTGGTATCCTGATTACAGCTGAGATGGTAAATCCCATGCAGGTGAGTCAGGTGACAGGGTTCTGATTGTCACTTCTGATGGCCTAGCCTGTAGCCCTCTTCTCCTGCTATGCCTATGATCTATCTATAAGCACCATGCATTACAGCCTTTTTGCTTAAAGAGCAAACACACAAGAGTAGATTCTATTTCCTGTCCTTGAACCCTGACTGATACTCCTCAGTTATCAGGATGCTTAGATTCAAGTCTTTTTGCTTCTTGTTAAAGCTGTCTAAGGTCTCTAAGCCTCTGTTTCCACACTTTTAGTTCCATGACATTAATAAGCTCAATGTCTGGTCATTGTTTGGGTCCTTGTACATCTCCCTATTGGAGACATATGCCTCCAGAGTGATGACCATCTAGTTGAGGTTTTATAGCTACTGTCCCTATTATTACGTAACCAGCGCAGCCACCATAGGAAGTCAGTAGGGAAGGCTTATTGTAATTACAAGACCACAAGGTAAGCGCCATGGTGGAGACACATAGGAAATGTGGTGGGAGCTCAAGCAGGATGCTTCATGTTGCCTGGAGTCAGGCAAGACTTTTGGAGGATGTGGCACCTGAAATTTAAGGCTGTGATGTGTGAAGACAGATGGGCAGTAGGCCTTCAGCAACAGTGAGAAAAGCATGCACAAAGGCTCAAAGGCAGAGGTGGTTACAGTCCTTTGGGAGACTGCAAGGGTCAGGACTGTAGGTATGGGGTACAGTGAGGTGTTGGTGGAGAGGAGGCTGCCAGACAGGGTCTGTGTGAAGGGCCTGGCATTCCTGTCTGAGGGCAGTTTAGATTTCTTCCTGTAGATCAGGGAGCTATATGATCACACCATGACAGGCCAGAGGAGCAGAGTTATCGTATAGTACACAGTAGGGTAACAATGATCGCTGACAAATATTTCAAAATAACTAGTAGACAGGATTTTGAATGTTCCCAACTCAAAGAAATGATGCATGTCTGAGGTGATGGATATGCTAATTACCCTGACATGACCGTTACACGTTGTATACCCAGACTGAAATATCATATTGTAGCCCCAAATAGGTACAATTACTTTGTGTGTATTAAAAAACAATGAAGTGAGCCTGAGGCCCTGAGTTCAATCCCCTGTACCCCCCAAAAAAAAATGCAATAAGAGACTGCAGGAGGCTGTGAGGCCAGCTCAAGTAAGAAGTAGTTAGAAGATGGCAGAGGGGGACACGGGACTAGAGGTCAGTCAGACGTGGAGGCTTAGTGTGGGAGTAACCTGGGATGACTCAGTTTTCTGGATTAGCGTGCCAGGCAAATGGCACTCTAGAAGAGAATAGGCTTGGACACACTGAATCTGAGGTTATCTGGTAAGCAGCTGGTTAATGGGTTTGAAACTTGGGAGCTTCTCTAGGTTCAAGAGGCAATTGACTCCTTGAGTGTGGATGACTGTTTTTAGAGGAACATGGAAACTAGGGAGGAGGAAGTATTGAGGATATAGCTGGTAGGAATATTAGTACTTAAAGGAAAGAGAATGATAGAGCAGGCAGGGAGGGATATCCAGAGCAAAAGAAGGAAAATGAAAGGAGGAGAGAGATTCAGGGA
Organism: Castor canadensis; assembly: GCF_047511655.1. Taxonomy (NCBI): domain Eukaryota; kingdom Metazoa; phylum Chordata; class Mammalia; order Rodentia; family Castoridae; genus Castor; species Castor canadensis. The sequence goes on along the minus strand of NC_133397.1, from coordinate 40,013,110 downwards.
AGATGCAGAGGTCAATAGAGGTGCAGAAATATCTGGCAAGGAGGAAGTCTGGAAATTTCCCTTTCCACAAATGTATGTTGAATGCCTTCTATATGACAAGAACTGTTCTTAGACCCTGGGATCAGTGAACAATTTCGTTCTAATGAGGGAAGGATAGCTAATAAAGAGTCAATATAACTAATTAGTACATTTATAGTATGTAGAACAAGCTATAGACAATGAAAAGATTTCAAACATATAAAAGAAATCAGGAGTGTTGGGAAGAAGTTGCAATTTTAAATATCTTAGTTATGAAGTTACATTTGAGCAGAGACTTGAAAGTGGTGAGGACTTGATCATGTGACTATCTGGTGAAAAAGTATTTCAAGAAAGCCATGAAAAAAGGTCTGGGGGTGGGATGTGCCTGGTGTAGTCTGACACCAGCAAGGAAGGCAGTGTGGCTGGAGTGGTGTGGGAGAGGGAGAGTGGAAGGAGGTCAAGTCAAGGAGTAGGGGGCAGGATAGAAATAAATTTTCCAGGCCCTGGTAGGCTGCGTCTGGAAGGAATTTGATTTTGGAAAGCCCTTGGAAGCTTTTGAGCCAATGAATGACATAGTATAACATATGCTTTAAAAATGTCACTCTGACTATTGCATTGATAACAGGCAGGTGGGAGGGTAAGAGAGTATAGAAAGATGAGCTGTCCCTGTGATCCAGGCAGGAGATGATGGGGACTTGGATCAGTTATAGTGAAGGTAGAGCCATAAGCATTTCCACTGGATTGACATGTGAGGATGTGAGAAAAAGAGAAAAGATTACTTTGGATTTCTGAGTGTGAGCAGCTGGAAGGACGCCATTACTCTCAACTGGGGTAGCAAAACTGGTGAAGGTTTGGGCTCAAAGACCAGAAGTCTGGTTGTGGACATGGTGAGTTTCAGCTGTCCATTAGACATTCACATGCAGATGTGGACTGGGGACTTTTGGTAGCATAGGAGGGGTGAAAGCCAGATTGCCCGATAGGGACGAATTGGAGGTAAGTCAGTGGAGACTGAAACTCCTGGCTACATACATGTGGCTGTGAAAGAAAGGTGTACCATGTGGTGAAGTTGAGGGGGATGGACTTGTGTATATGGAGGGTTAATGAACCCAGTGGGAATTCAAAAGCTTATAGTCATAGAGGAGAACTTGGCTCCAAGTTCTCAATGTCCACTGATTGAGGACATCAGTGATAACTACACCAAACACCCAGGATGTCTTTTCCTCTTAGGAGGGCTAAGGTTGAAAGAACATGCAGGTAGATTTCTACAGAGTGATGAAATGCCTCTCCCCATCTTTACTTTTATTTCTGTAAAATAAGAATTATGGAAAACTGAGAGAGAGAAGGTTGTTGAGACTTGAGGAAAAATGTGGAAGTTCAGAAGAGACTGGGAGGGGAATGGGAATTGAGCATTGAGGATGTTGTAAATGTGGTGGTGAGATTTTCTCCAGCAGCCTTAAAAGTGACCTTGGCTAGGGAGATGTGTGTTTAGATCACTTCAGGATTCACAGGAGGGGGGAATAGGATGGAAAGATAAGATGATAGAGCTGACAAGAGTACAATTGGAGGGAAACCCTTTGGGGCTTCAGCTGGACAGGAAGTAAAGTCAGGAGATGCTGACAGACAGGAGATCCAGGTAAAGGGAGATGCTCAAGGGTCCAGGGAAAGTCAGAGAGGTGTAGTGGAAGGCCGTGAGTAAGACTTGGAGGACTAAAGGTTGTGATCTGAGTGATACTGAGGTTAAGGCTGGAGTGGTAAGGTAGTTCTAGGCAGTATTAAAATGAAAGGTGTGGCTGGGTATGGGGGCATATGCCCATAATCCCTGACACTTGGAAGACATAGGTAGGAGGTCCAAGGCTGGTTAGGGCAAAAGTCGAGAGATCCTATCTGAAAAATAACTAAATCGAAAAACGAGTAGGGGTGTGGCTCAAGTGGTAAAGTACCTGCCTAGCAAGCAGGAGACCTTGAGTCCAAACTCCAGTACTGCCAAAAAGGAAGATGGACGGTTTGATGGGGGATGAGCGTCCCGATATGAAAGGAGGTGGAACGCTTGGGGATATACCCAAAAGACTGTTACTCCAGAGGCAGCTGCACATCCATGTTTATTGCGGCACTATTCACAATAGCCAAGTTATGGAAACAGCCAAGATGCCCCAGCACTGACGAATGGATTAAGAAAATGTGGTATCTATACACAATGGAATTTTATGCAGCCATGAAGAAGAACGAAATGTTATCATTCGCTGGTAAATGGATGGAATTGGAGAACATTCTGAGTGAGGTTAGCCTGGCCCAAAAGACCAAAAATCGTATGTTCTCCCTCATATGTGGACATTAGATCAAGGGCAAACACAACAAGGGGATTGGACTATGAGCACATGATAAAAGCGAGAGCACACAAGGGAGGGGTGAGGATAGGTAAGACACCTAAAAAACTAGCTAGCATTTGTTGCCCTTAACGCAGAGAAACTAAAGCAGATACCTTAAAGCAACTGAGGCCAATAGGAAAAGGGGAACAGGTACGAGAGAAAAGGTTAGATCAAAAAGAATTAACCTAGAAGGTAACACACACGCACAGGAAATCAATGTGAGTCAACTCCCTGTATAGCTATCCTTATCTCAACCAGCAAAACCCCTTGTTCCTTCCTATTATTGCTTATACTCTCTCTACAACAAAATTAGAAATAAGGGCAAAATAGTTTCTGCTGGGTATTGAGGGGGGGGAGCGGGAGGGGGTGGAGTGGGTGGTAAGGGAGGGGGTGGGGGCAGGGGGGAGAAATGAACCAAGCCTTGTATGCACATATGAATAATAAAAGAAAAATGAAAAAAAATAAATAAATAAAAAATAAAAAGAGACACCTCCATAAAAATAACTGCAGGTTTAATTATGCTCATTAAGGTGTAACAAGATGTCGTCGGTGTAACAAGATGTCGTTGGTCCTTAAGTGTGTAGATTAATTGTTCCAAATAAAGGGAACAGATGCAAATATGAAAAAAAAAAAAAAAGAAAGGAGGTGGAAGTCACTGGGGTTAAGAACGTTAAGGACCTAGAGACTGGGATGGTGAATATCATTCACTCACTTGGATGCAAAGTTCTCCAAAGATAAAAGCAGCAATTGTGCAAAGGAAGTGACCGGGAAGCTGAGACTCCTCAGTCTAGGCTGTGGAGACCCAGGTAGTCCCTGAAGAATAGAAGGAATGAAGAGTGGCGCACAGTGTGATGCTTGGCTTAGCTACCAAGTGTGTGTGTGTGCGTGGTGGGGGAGTTGCCTCAAAGCTGAAGAAGGGTGGTCTGGTAAGCTAGTGCCTCTTTCTTAAGTCCTTCTGCATGTGTTTTGTACCTCTTTGACAACCTCAATTCCATTTGGCCTCCTCCCATTACTCTTCATGTCTCTTTCTTCTACAATATGGTTAGGTTCTTGAGGACAGGTATAATGTGCTCTCCTATGGCAGGTGAGTAAAACTAACTTCATAAGAGTTGGTTTAAACATAGAAGGCTGGCCAGATTATGATTTATATTGGATACATTGCCTGAAACAAATTGACGAGGGCTTTATTTTTCCTCCATCAATTTACATTTTCAACAAGAACACCCCATTTCTGAAGTTTAAGGCCTGAGGATTTCTGGCTTCACATGGAAAACAAGAGAAATGTTAGATTTCCTTATGGGTCACCTCCTGAGAGCTTGAGATCTAAAAGTGTCTGTGAAACCTGAGTTTTCTTGGGCTCCTGATGACCTGACTACTGATGGGAAAACACAAGGAATTAGAAAAAGTGCCAAGCCCAGAAGTGGCTGCTGGCAACCAAAGACTTTAACAGAAGATTACTTGTACAATAAACAGCAAACTGTATGCAAAGGCAAATGTTTAATTTGAGGTGGAGTTTTATTTTCCTTTTGTCAGAATAACAGAGACCTTGGATCAAAGCCTCTGTGACTAATGACAAAAAAATTAAATTAAGTTTAATTATATGCCTCTCAAAGACTCCTGGAAAGCCATTCGAATATGTAAGTGTTCTTTGTGAGAGGAGGACTAGGCTCTTCATGATTGAGAGAGGCAAACTGAGGAGGAGGAGGGCGGAGTGGAGGTAATTGTATTTGATAAATTCAATTACCACTCCTCAGCAACTGTAATGGGCTCTCTGCTCAAGCAATGGAAAAATGATTCTGTCCATCTCTTTGATGATCCATATGAACAAAAGAAGGAATAACAAAGTTTCTAGAACCTGACAACTTCAAGGCAAGACCAGGTCCTAAATTATGGAAGATACTTCAGGACTTATTAATATCTATTGGACTGACCCACTTAGCCTGCTGGTGGATAGCAGACCTCCAAATGCCAGGGACAGACGGATATTGGTAACTCCCAAAAGGCAGGTACTATGCTTAATATTCTGATATTTTCCTGCCCTTGGCATAGGTGTGTCCATGGTTGGTTTGAAAATGTTCCATTTTTCTCCCCTGAGTAAGGAGGCTTTGCTGTTTTTTGGTTTTACTATAGTTGTATATATAGTTGCCTACATTGGTTTCACTTTGGAGGGCAGATGGTAAGAGGCAGCTTTAATTCACACACTGATTCTATGTAGAAGTTGGAGACTTAGATCAGTAAAAACTAGTAAACAAAGCCAAAACAACACCCTAGCTTTAGCTAGTTTTGCTAGTATTGGTTCAAGCCAAAAACTAGTTATGACTTGATTGGATTAGCATTATTCTTTCCTAGCAGGATGAGTGCCAGTAAGTGTTTTGGCTCTCCAATGTAGTAACCTCTATCTTTGAGAACAAAGACTAGAAGTCCTCAGATCACATGGCCAGCTGTGTATTGACTGCTTCCATAGGCACAGGTTTGATCCCTCCCTTCTGTTCCAAAACCTTCTCCTTCTCCCCATTTGTCCTTCACTTCCCTCCCCAGAGCTTCAGCCAACTCGTGGGAAGGATCTGAAGTCTCCTTTCTCTGTGAGCTTGTATAGTAGCTGCCTCCAAAGTAGCCCATTCTTCTGTGTCCTCTAAAGCCTGTCTTCTTTCTCCAACTCCAGTGACACAGTCATAGTCCATGCCTTCTTATCCATCCCTTGGCTGGGTGCAGCCAGTCTCTAGAGGGCCTTCCTGACTCCATCTTATCACCAGCCATCCTCTATGTTGTGACTCTTTGCAAACATAATGGGATTGCACTGTTCATGGCATAGGGGTTGGGAGCACAGCCCAGATTTGAAGGGCAGTTTGAACCCCAGCTCTACCATTTCCCAAATCAGAACCTTAGCTGCTTTGTTGGTAAAACAAGGACTAAAAACAGTCTTCACTTCGGAGGGTTATTGTGACAGTTCAGAGTGACTCTGTAAAGAACAGGCACAGAGTTAGCATTTGATGATTTAGTATCTTGAGTCTTATGAAATCCTGTCAGTGACCAGTGATAGCTTCCAGTACTCCTTTGCAGAGTGCTTTGGAAAGCCTGGGTTTCTTGTGCTAAGTATTCTGAAGGAAGACACATGAAAGCTTGTTCAGGGACTGTTTGCATTTCAAATTTTATATTAACTTTTTTTTTTTTTCAGTACTAGAGCTTGAACTCAGGACCTTGCTCTTGCTATGCAGGCACTCTACCACTTGAGCCCCTCCACTAGCCTGATGTATTGACATTTTTAAATTGAAAAATAGCTCTCCTTTAAGCTAACTTGCAAATATAATAACTCTATTTGTCAACCTAGCAAATTCTTAGTATCACATTAAAAGGTAATCACATATAATTTCCCCTAAAGTGCTCAAACTGCCTTTAAATTCTACATATTCTGTTTTAATTTTTCAATTCTACAACTGTGATTGGCCAACACTATCTTCTGAAGTATCTCATTTTTGAAAAATATGGTAACTGTCAATATTCCTTACAAATTTATGAGAGCATATTATAGTTTTCAACTCAAAATTGTAGGTCTAAAATAATACACATTTTAAATTAGAATCATAGTTTTAATTTGTTAGGTACTCTAATATGCAAATTCTCTTAAACATGATAAAAATTTGAATGTTAAATTTATACAGATTATTTCTAAATTTAACACCTTTCTTTTAGACAAGTTTCATTTATTTAATCATTTCTATACTTAGATCTCCTAAGGTTAGAATGTACTTACCCAATAAGAAAACAATTGTGGCTATCTTGTGTTAAGTGGCCTGTGGCTTCTTGATATCATGTTCCAAATTTTTTATTGGCCAGAGAAGTCCCTGGCCAGAGCACAGGGCTTGATGCTTGCTCATGATACTGGAGGAGAGCTCCACTCCCTGACCTCCGATGAGCACTGTAAGCCCATTACTCTATAGTTAATACAAAGTCACACATTGCCTAATTTTTGGTGACTGTATATAACCTCACTAAGAATACAACTGCAACTTTTTCCATTAAAAATCTACATTTCTTTGATTTCTTAAGGTATTTGCATATATTTTGTTCCTGACTCTTTATACCCTTGCAAAATAGTTTTATCATGTCTGATGAGACGGATGCTGTCTCATTCCCCCCATATCTTTCACTCAGAGATAACTATCACTGTCACAAATATTAAAATGATATCCACAGTTCTGACTTCTACTTCTGCCCAATATAGTGTAACCGGGACTGAATTGACCCTCTTACCTGAAACAACAAAAAACCCAGAGAGAGTCTATGAAACAATGATTATCAAGACTTGGGACAGGAATCCCAGATAGAAAAAAAGCAAACAAGATGAATCCTACAGTTTCCATAGCTTACTGCCTGGAGAAGAACTTCAGGCTGTGGATCAAGGAGGGAGATCAGAAACTACACACTGATCTCCTTGAGTTAAGTGGATGGAGGCAGGAGTATGGGGAATCAAAGATAGTGGGACTTTGCAGAATATAGAACAGAAAGGAGAGAACTACACACAGAGAGAACTCTAGAGATCTGTGGAGGGTCCTTGTCAAGTGTTCTGTTGTATACAGATCAGAACAAGCATGTGAGGGAACTACCTGAGGCCTGGAAAAAAGTTGTCTGAAGGAATCAGAAGGAACAGTGGCTAGAAATCACAGAGATGAGATCATGCCTGTGTGATAAAGCCTCCATAAAAATCCCTAAAATATAAGGAGCTTCTGGGTTGATGAACACATGCAGGTACTGGGAGGGTGGCACACCCCAACTCCACAAAGATAGATGCTCTTGCACGTGGGCCCCCTCCAGACCTCATCCTATGTTTGCCTTCATCTGGATGTTCATCTATATCCTTTGTAGTCATCACAGATGGCTGGAAACCCTTAAAACTTACAGAGTGTTGGGTAGACTAATTAAGAAGGATCTTCCCTTAGTAATGGGGAAGATGAACCTCAGACTAAATGCTGCTCTGGTGCATAAAACTTTTCCTCCAAACGAAGCTTAAGAATAATTATAGGAACACAAAAATATTTAGAATTCAACAAGAAAAAATTAACAGTGTTACATCCAAAGACTCCCAGACATGTAAAGAAAGAAACCAAAAATACAGCCTTAACGAGGAGAAAGATCAATTGAAACTGACCATTAAATGATACAGATGACAGAATTAGAAGACAGCTTAAAACAATTATTATGGTAACTATATCCTAAATGTTCAACAAGTTAGAAAAGAAAAGATTAGATTGAACATATTAAACAGAGACATGAAGTTATTTTAAAAAGTTGAACTTCTGAAGGTGAAAACTACAATGTCTGAGATGGAAAAATACACTAAATAGAATTACAGGCAGATTATATAGAGCAACAGAAAAGACTAGTGATCTTGAAACTCAGTAATAGAAATAATTCAAAATGAAACAAAGACACTGGAAAAATAAACCATGTATCAATGAACTTTGAGACAACTTCAAGTGTTTAGTTACTCCTGGGTTAGCATCCCAGAAGAGAGAGGGAAAATTATGGCTTAAAAATTTCCAAATTTAATTAAAAAAACCCTATAAATCCACTGAAACCCAATCCAAGAGCAAGAACTATGAAGAAAACTGTCCTAAGACACATCAAATTGTTTAACACCTGTGATGAAGAGATATCAACTAGGTAACCAGGGGAAAAAAGAGAAAGAAGCAAAGATAAGAGTGATAACAATTCTCATTAGAAAAAATGTAAATGAAGAGAGTGGAGCAATATCTTCAAAGTACTGAAATAAAACAAAAATGTTGATCCAGACATTTGACACTGTATATCCAGTGACAATATTCAAAAGCATATGTAAAATGAAGATTTTAGCAGACCTTAAAAAAGATGAAAAATTTCATCACCAGCAGACCTTCACTGTAAGAAATCTTAAATCTTAATCTTTTTTTCTTTATTAATTTATTCATATTAAATCTTAATCTTAAGGAAGTCATATTCAAGCAGGAGGAAAAAGATATCAGAAAGTAATCTGGATCTATACAGAGGAATAGAGTAAGTGCATAGGTAAATTTATAAATTTTCCTTATTTTTTATATTTCTTTAACAGATAGTAGCTTTTAAAGCCAACAAAACAAAACTATAGTGAGTTTTATAACATCTATTGAAGTAAAATATATGTTGGTAATACCGCAAAGGGCAGGAGAGAAACCTGGAAGTATATTGTTGTGGGGTTCTTTTTACTCCATGTGAAGTAGTTTGACACTTGAAAGTAAAGATTCACATTGCTTATGAAAAACAAACTGCTTTCTTCTCCTCCCACAACACTTCTGACAGTATATGTGTATGTGTGGTTCTTCCGAAACCAAGCGATTCTCCAGGTCTATGGATGCCAACTGAGTTTCTTGCAATTCAGTTCAGTTCTGACAATGGCTACCCAAAATTAGCTCAAACTCTGCAGGTTACGTGCTCAGACCTACAGACGGTTCCCAATTTCAGATGCCAATGGCAAGTGATAAGTTCCTTGGTTACCCACAGCAGCTGTATGACTTGGCTTCAGACTGGAGATTTCTTTGACCACCTTTTGAGCTTTTATCATTTGCAAGAGTGGTTCACAGAACTCAGGGTAACAAGTTTATCAGTTTATTCCAAATACACTGCAGAGGATATAGATGAACTTCCAGATAAAGGCACACACAGGATGAGGTCTGGAGGGACCACATACACGAGCATCTATCCTTGTGGAGTCATGGTATGCCACCCTCCCAGCACCTGCATGTGTTCATCAACCCAGAAGCTCCTCATATTTTAAGGATTTTTATGGAGGCTTTATCACATAGGCATGATCAATTATTAACACAGTTTATCCCTCGAGGGTGGGAGATAAAGCTGAAAGTTCCAAATTTCTTTTTTTCTTCTTCTTCTTTCTTTTTTTTGGCAGAACTGGAGTTCGAACTCAGGGCCTCATGTTTGCTAGGCAGGCACTTTTACTGCTTGAGCCACTCCCACCAGCAAAGTTCCAAATTTCTAAATTTGGTTTTGTCTTTCTGGTGACCAACCCCCATCTAGGAGCCCACCAAGAGAGCCTCTTGGAAAAAAAAGATATTTCTATCACCCAGGAAATTCCAAAAGATTTAGGGCCTCTGTTTTAGGAGCTAGGGTCTAATGCCAAATATTAGAACAGAAGGTGGGACAAACAGAAAACAAATACCAGAATTGTATATTAAAACTCAACCATATAACTAATCACATTAAGTGGAAATGGTATAGGCCCCCAAGTTAAAAGGCAGATACTGTGAGTGGGGTTAAAAAAAAAAAAAAAAAGCAAGGTGCAACTATGTGCTTCCTATAAGAAACCCATTTTAAATATAAAGAGTTAACCTTATTTATTTATTTATTTGGCAGCACTGGGGTTTGAACTCAGGGCCTCATACTGCTAGGCAAGCATTCTTACTGCTTGAGCCATTCTGCCAGCTCTTTTTTTGTGTGTGTGATGGGTTCTTTTTTTTTTTTTTGAAATAGGGTCTCCTGATTTCTGCCTCCTGAGTATCTAGGATTACAGATATGGGCCACTGGCACCTGGCTAACCTTCATATTTAAAGATTAGTATGAATAGTTTAAATATACAGACAGCAGATTTAAAATAAAAGGATGAAAAGGATATGCTGACTATATGAATGTCAAATAGTGGTTTTCAGAATAATTATAGATTCATTTCATAATGATAAATGGGTCAATTCAAGAAGACACTAGTCCTAAACATTTATGTACCTGATAACAGCTTCAAAATATATGAAGGAAAAATTGATAGAACTGCAAAGAGGAATTAGAAAAAAATCCACAAAGCAAGTAGAGCGGAAACCAATACAGATCCAAAAACACTTGAACAACATTACCAAACAACGTGATCTAATTGATACTTCACAGGTCACTCCACCCAACAATTGCAGAATATTGTACACAGGAAAGTTACCAAGGTAGAATGGATTGTGGGTCATAAAACAAGTCTCAATATATTTAACAAATCCAAGTCATACAAAATATATTCTCTGAACATAGTGAGATTAAATTAGAAATAAATAAAGGAAAGGTACAGGGAAAATATTCATATTTAGAAACATTGTAATATACTTCTAAATGACACATGGGTTAAATGAAAAACCAAAGGGGATAACAAAAAGTATTTTAAACTAAATGGATATGATAATATAGGATTTCAAGATTTATGATGTGTGGCTACAGCAGAACTTTTATAGTCCTGAAATGCCTATATTAGAAAATAATGTCTCCTATCAATGATCTGAGCTTTCACTCAAGAGAGTAGAATAAGGGAGTGAGATTTACCTCAGTGGTAGAGCTCTTGGCTAGTATGCATCAGGCCCTGGGTTTGATACCTCACACTGAAGGAAAAAAAATAAGCAGAATAAGAAGAGCAAATGGAACCCAAAAATGTAAGCAGAAAATAAAGAGTAGAGTGAAAACCATGTAAATAAAATAGACAGGGACAAATAAATAGGCAAAGACTGGTACTGAGAGAAGATAAAAGTGGTACACCCTTACCAAACTTACCAAGAAAAGACAGAAAACACAAATGACCAATACTGGGTCCAAGAAAAGCAGTATCACTATTAAAAGAAATGTTAATATGTAGCAATATGGTAATGTTATGAACAATTTTATGTCAGAAAATTTAGCAATTTAGATGAAGTAGACAAATTCCTTGAAAGGACAGTTTACCATTTTTCACTCAAGAAGAAATGAATAACATGAATGTTAAGTAAATGGAATTCATTTGTGCCTGACATATATCACAATTGCACTTTTAAAAATATTCAAATTTTCACTAGACTGGCATTTTCCCTCAGTTTTTCAAGCAAGTGCGCACATGTATGTGTATTCATATGCATCTGTGTGTGCGGAAAATTTTGTACTTTTTTCCTGAAATTAAAAAATTTCAAGTTTCTGAATAAAATTCCTTTCCATGAATGCCAAGTGCTCAAGAGGAAAGGTCTGTCATTCGAAGCTGGGCTGTACACAGGAGGCTTCCAAGCACTGAGTATCTGGAGATATCGAAGTCAAATCATGGGTTCCCCTTGTTTAAGGTCTAGAAAGTTCTGTGTGGCTTCATCTGGAAATAACCTTTGGGAGACATGAACAGCCTAGGGCTCCTGCACCTGGTTTTCTAGGCACAGTATACTCCAAGGACATGGGGAAAGGTCAGGCAACTGGCCTTATCTGCAATATCAGGGTTATTGGGAAAACCTTTAGCTTTCCTCCAAGGTGAGAGGGAGCCCTCTGGATTGCAGGACAAATTAAGGTGAAAATTGCTCAGGAACACCGTGGAGCAGGTACTCTGTTTTGAAGGCCACCTATGGCCTGACCGAACGCTTGTTTGTAAGAATTGTGGACACCAGAAGACACAGAAGCATTCAGGGGATTGGACCCCAGCCCGTAGTCTTGTTCCAGGGGCTAAACTGGGCTCAGTGTCTTCAATACAGCATTTGTTGAATGTTAAGCTCTGAACAAGTAACAGAGAAGCCATTACTGCCCAAAGAGAGGCTAAACTCAGGCACCAAGAGGTGCTGGCTGGCAAGCCTCTTCCTGTTGTAACAGACACAACACCTTTCTTGGATGAGACAATGAACATTAGACTTACTGCTGTTTTCTTATGGGATTTGTCCCATGCATGGAGATTTAGAGTGCACAACCTGTGGCTACTTCACATAAAAACCAGATTAGCCACAACAGCCTCCATTGACATATGACTGTCTCTTGAGGGGAAGGAAACTAGCTCTAAAAGGTAAGGCTGAAATGATCGAATATTTGTTTAAATTATTACTTGCTATGCAAATGATGTTAAGAAATTAATGGAAATTTTAAATATAGGTCTGTGGAGGAAGAAGGAAAATCTGTGTTTTAACTATTTGTCTTCAACTACTTTTTCTTTTTACACCATCATACATGTGCATGTGTATTTCATAAGTTATGGCCCCATCATATGTCTGATGTTTTCCCCTTGTGTTGGCCTTTGTACATAGCTACTTCATGGGTTTTCAAGGTGCCTTACTGCAGCATGATGGAATTGCATCATTGCAATGTGCCAGCGGTTCAGAGTTCAAGGACATATCCCACTTCTGTAGGAGAGCTAGGCTGTTTCTTGTTTTCTAATAGAAACAGTATTGCCCCATCAAGAGATGTGTAGGCTCTTGGATCAGAAAGATCCAAAGTTACTAGCCAGGCATGGTGGTACATACCTGCAATCCCAGCTACTGGAGGGGCAGAGGCAGGAGGCTCATGAGCTTGAGGCCAAGAGAGACTGTCTTAAAAACAAAAGATCTGGGGCAAGTGGTAGAGTGTTTGCCTAAGCATGAATGAGGTCCTGAGTTCAATCCTCAATACTAGGAGGATGGGGAGGAAAGACCCAAGTTACCTTTTCAATTTGCAAAGGGATAATTGGAGTTATACAACTTTAAAATAAATAGTGCACTGCATGTGAAGTGCTATGAGCCAGAAACCAGGGGAACCTTAACCAAAGGCTTGGGCCTCCCCACTCCCTTGTAGATCTATGGAAAAGCAAAGACAGGCAGTACTTACAGGATTCAGCTCACAATAATTTAGGAAAGTAAAAAAAAAAAAACAAACACTAGAAAGTATAGTGATTGACATTTGCTGAGCTTCAGAGTCAACTCTGGGGGAATATACACTCCCCTCCACCTTGGAAAGGCCTATTGGGCCCCTCATTTTGCTGACTATGCTCTCTGGGTCCTCCTGGCAGATGGGCATACAGCCTGGTAGACCAGAACCTTTCTTGAGACAGGGAGGCTACTCCCCGCATGAGCCATCCCCAGAGGTTCTATTTGTGGTCAAGCTTTGCTAGTGGTGACATCACCTGCCTTCTAAGAGCTTCCTCTGGTGGCACTCACCTCTGCTCTGTGGAGCAACACCAAATAACCTGTCTCTTCTGTCTATCCTGCCATTGTAACAGTGTTCCCGGGTCTGCTCCTGCCCAACCCGAACCCTTGTTCCTTATTGAACAAGGTTCTCAGATCCTTGCTATCTGGTCAATCTTGTTCCTTATTGAACAAGGTTCTCAGATCCTTGCTATCTGGTCAATCTTCTTTGGGCACAGTTTGGTCTGTCAACATCTGGCTTCAAGTGTGGTACCCATGACATTTCTCAGGTCAGAACTTGAGAAATCCCATTTAAAGCCCCAATGGGCAGAAGAAAACTCCCTCCAGTGACTTTGTCTTCTTTATGACAGAATGGAATTTAAAAACAGAAAAAAATAGATCTACTGAGTCAACTCAACTCTAGTTGAGTGCCACTGGCGCTCTCATGATGGGGCCCTTATTTCCCTGACTCATTAGGGGATGTAAGGGAGTGACCGGATGAAGGAGCACCAGAAAAGAAAACTTGAGTCTGACTTGCCTCTTCCCAACACAGAAAACAGGATCTCTTGTATTTGCAGTTCTGGAGGGTCAGAATTTCAAGATTTTTACAAGTCACTTCCGTCAACCTCCTGAAAACCTGATGTCCAGATAGGTTTATGGCACAGAGATTTTATGACAGATCTTAAGCCAGAGTCCAACACGCTAGGTTTCTTTCCATCAATTTCTGCTGCTTCCTACCTCTTTCTTCTGCCTGCTCTCAGCTTCTAACTCTGCACCTTCCCGGAGACCCAGTTTTTAGTCTTTCTGACCATTATTCTTACCTGAAAGCTTAATGCTGAAAACACAAGCACCAAAGTCATAAGATATCTTGGTGCCTTTTTTTCTCATGAGAATCTTCTGCACTGTGGTTTGTGGAGGAAGCTGACTAGCAATCTAGGTGACGTGGTGGTTATCAACAGAGAACCGTGGCCGTTAAGATAATTTATGTATCTAAGTATGTCAGCAGGTGCAAGAGCTGTCTTGTCCCACTGGGGCTACAGGAAATGTATTCACCCAAATGTTCAGGTCACAGATAGGTCAGAGAGATAGCATAGTGCCAGGGGTCAAACCAACCACAGTGTGGCTTTTATAGACATATATGGTCTCCCTAAGTCTGGAGGAACATAAATGCCCATCTCTAGAAAATGTTTGAGTGCTCACAAGGGCACTCACAGGGCAAAAACTCATTGTAACACAAATTTCTTCAGCAATTATGGCCTAGCTTTAATTTTAAGCTCTCATCAACTCACTGCAACTAAACTATTTCTTGGCTCTTCCGACTTCTTCTTTTGTTTTTCAATGCTTTCATTCATTCATTTATCCATTCAATAACTAATTTTGTGTGCCTCCTTACTTCTAGAAACTCTCTCTCCTTTGTATCTGAATTCTACTCTGAATCCTTTAATCCAGACTCAACTGGAATCCCACATCTTTTGGGATGCCTTTGCTGTCTACTGCCACTCACAGATTTCTTCCTCTGCTTTATCTTCTTTGGGCATTTAATGCACTCAGGTATAGGTTTTGCCAGCTGACCTTACCAATTGGATAAACAAACTGAACATTTGCTCAGTCATTTGTAGCCAGCCAAGTTCATGTGAATTGTCTCTTTTCACCTTCATAACATTCAGGTAGATATTCTTATCATTATTATCCTAAAAGTGAGAAAACGAGGGCTTGGACAGAGTAAGATCTTGTTTGTCACATCAAGAGTATCAGTGCAAGATTCAAAACTCAGGTTTGGCTCTCTAATTCTAAATTTTTTGCCTTTTCTCTTTCACCACACTATATTTATCTATACTTCTTCTTATTCCCTGTTAGGTCTTGATATTGTTGGCACTCAACCACCTTCTCACTGAAATGTTCTGAAGTTTGGTATTCTAGTGTGGTACATATAAAAAGACATTCATTTGGAAACCATCAAGAACATATGTAAAGGTTAGAATAAATTATGGCCATTTTTTCTAGTGTTATGTTAATTGCTTGTGATAAGGCTGACAGAAGATGAGGAAGAAGATGAAATAGATACATTGTCATTTTAAAATAGCATTTTAGTACCCAGCGTTGGCTACCATCTCATGCCCCTCCATCCCTCAGAACAAAAGTCAATATATTTGATTGAGGAGGGTGGCAGAGAGTACAATCAAACTGGCCTAAACAGGTTTGCTCAACACCTGACATCTAGTATAATTCTGCACTTTTTATTTAAGTGCTTTAACATTTGTATCAACTTAGTTCAAATTTGCTATTTAAATTTGGGGTTTGGCTAGGTATGGTGGTACATGCCTGTAATCCCAGCAGTTGGGAGGTTGAGCTAGCAGCATTGGGAGTTCTAGTCCAGCCTTGGCTACAAGGGGAGAGCCTGTCTTAAAAAACAAAAACCATAAATAAATAAATAAATAAACAAACAAACAAATAAATAAATAAATAGGGAGTTTGACTTAATTTGCTTTTTTTCCTCTTAAATTATGTCAGCTCTGGCAGGTCTCTAAGATGAAATTATTAAGTTAGTTGTTCTGTCTTGATTCAAAATTACACCACAAAATTAGTAAGGGTTCCTCCTATACTGGGTGCCAGATTGTTCTATTTACATAGATAATCATGTCATCTGTGAATAAAGATAGTTTCATTTATTATTTTCCTATCTATATACTCTTTCTTTACTTTTCTTGTCTTATTGCAGCAGCAAGAACTTCCAGTATGACACTGAAAAGGAATGGTGAGATTGGACATCTTTGCCTTGTTGCTGATATTGGTGAGAGGAGAGCATCGTGTTTCTCACCATTAAATATGATATTAGCTATAGGGTTTTTGTTGATGTTCATTATCAGTTTGCTAAATTTCCCTCTGCTGAGAATCTTTACCATGAATGGGTGCTGGATTTGGTCAGTTATTTTTTCTGATTAATTAATATGAACATGACTTTTCTTCTTTTGCTTCTTTCTAAAAAAGTTTGATTTATCATACATTAATAGTATGAGAGAATTTCATTGTGATAATTCCATACATGCATACAGTGTATATACCTTGAACAAGTTTACCCCCTCAATTATATTCCTGTTTCCCCTGGTCTTCTTCCCCCCCTTTCAGTGTTTGGAGGGTTTCATTATGCTGTCTTCATGTATATATATGTAGCATACTTTCTTTAGCTTCTTAATGTCTTGGGTTATACTGATTGATTTTTCAAATGTTGAACCAGCCTTGCATGCCTAGGATAAATTTCACTTGGTTATGGTATATAATTATTTTTATATGTAATTGGATTTTATTTGCTAATGTTTTATTGAGAATTCAGGTTGATCTACTTGAGGTACATCCAGGAAGAAATCAAAAGCCTTTGGCTCTCAGGTGCAATCAACTAAAATCCAAACATCTCTGTCATTCAAAACCCTATATAAGCTGGCCGAAATTTTTTTTCTATACTTCTCTCCCACTACTTTCTGTGAAGTACCACTATTTCCACAAACTTTTTCTATATTTTCTCACCATCCTGTATTTGAATACCCTGTTCCCTTCATTTGTTACTAGGCATAATACTCAACTCTTTTCACCCCCATTTTCTGAAATCTTATTTTTAATATGGAGCTCAAATACCAACCCTTCATCTACCTCAGTGTTTGTATCTTTTTTTCATCTCTGTATCTCCTGAAGCATACTGTGTCATATATAAAGTACTTACTGTGCATTTTTTTGAATGAAAAGAACCTGGAATTCAACTTTGACTCATTTCTTAGAATCTGACTCTTGGTCTTTGCTTTTTATTTAGATATGAGATCACCTAGGTTAATTTTTCAACCAGAATAGTGACCATCTCTATTGTTGTCTCAGACAAAAAGTTGTTTCTGCGATGAAGTGTTCATTACCTCACTGTTTATACTATTGCTGGACTTTGGAATGGTTAGGTGCTTCATGGGAAAGATTAAGCTGAAGTTTGCCCACCTGTGCTTTTTGTCATTAGTACAGCAATCACTGGAGGAACATGTAGCTCCAGTAAAGTGTCTGTGAAGAGGAAACCTTCTAGGCAAAGTGCAAAGAATGTAGGCTTCAACACTGGGTATCTGGGGATCAAAGTCCACTCTACTGCGTAGAAGCTATGTTGTCTTGGATGAGTCTATACATTTGCCAGAACTTTTGTTTCCCCACCTTAAAACTGTATATAAGAAATACTCTTCTAGGAGAATTATTAAAATGAATGACAAAATGTATCCTTCAAGTGCAACTCCTGGAATAAAGGAAGTGTTAACTAAATGGTAGCAATTATTGTTAACCTACACTGTATGCAGTACTCTACTAGACATCATGTTTATACACTAGAGTGTATAAGCAAATCCTTTCCTCTTAATGCACCTCAGGCTAATTTGAATTGTATCCCAAATTTGTTGATCCCCTGAAGAAAAGACAAGATACTTTGCTGATTCAGTTACCTGTGGAACTTGTAAGATGAACTCTCACCTTACAAGTGAAGGTTATAACTTCTAATGTCATAGTTTCTTGCGATCAGAGGTGACCTTCTAGAGTTAATTGATATGAAGTTGCCAGTGGTGGTTTGGGGAGGTTCAGTGTGATGCTTGTATAGAAAGGAGAAATGAAAGAGACCCTTAGGGCTGATGTGAACTGAGTGAGTTGTAGACTCACAGGGTGGGAGGGGAAAACAAATGAGAATTCCTAAGAACTTTCTTTTCACATCATCAGAAGACTTTGTGGGGCCAGTAACTATTTTCAAAGACAACTACTCATAGCCAAACCTTTTTTTAAACATTGGCATCCTCTTCCCCTTTCCCCTTTCCTCCTCATGCCAGCACTCTCATTTCATGGCTTGCAATGATAACTGTGTCTAGATTGTTTCGATGAGGCCATGCAATGTTGTTCTTGTTGTTTGTTTTTTAGCTATGGATTAGTATTAGGATTATAATGTCTTGGGAATGTTATTAAGTGTTGTGATCTCAGTGGGCAGTCAGTAATGGCTGCTTTGAACATCTAGGATAGGGGTTGATCCCTATGACCTACAGCTTTTGGAATTTGGCCTCAAGTTGGAATAGATGAAGAACTAACTCCTATGGGAAATTTTGTGGCTCTTGTTGGCTCCTTTATGAGTGGAGGTTTGCTGGATTTCATGCTGGCTTTCATCCCAATTAGACTTCTTAATTTGGCAAAAGAGGACATTGGCCCCACCCTGTACTTGGTTGATGGTTGAAGCAAATCTAGTGTTCCTTTAATGGAAGCCATAGATTATGTGAATTTCAAGCTTTTCCCTGAAAGTATAACTTTAACCTCTGCAACTTTACTCTCATCAGAAGCTCATTTGGAAGAAATAACACTCATGGAAAATTGCTTGAAGCATAAGCCATTGATCTCTTTCTATATTCTAAGTATTATCCTTGCATCAAGGGCCATTGTCTTGGTCTTTCAAGGAATTCATTTGGATGAGTTGAACTTTGACTTATACCATGAGTCAACATTAAGGAATTGAAGCCTGAAATTGTATACAGCATGGATCATTACTGAAAGTGGAATTCACTCCAATTCACTACATTGGATGGGGAGAAAAATTCTCCTTGGTTTCAGGACTTCACCTGGGCCCTGTTTTGAGAAACCAGGAAAGTTGTAATTGACATTACCCTCTGAACTTGCCATGGGGAAGCACACCGTCACCTCTGTCTCCCTGGCATCCTGTCTTATTTCTTTTGCCTCCTTTCTTTTTTCCTCAGCTCAAGTTTTTCTTTGAAACAAAACTCTAATTGTATTGCATGGATATCTGTAACTGCCAAAATCCCTTCTGGAGCAAATAAGAGCCTGCTCTACCTTGGTGAAGATCAGCACAGTATGTAGGAAATTCCAGAGGGAGAACAAAGGGGGAATGCTCTCCTTAGAGAACAACGGTCAGCACTTGCTTTCCCCTCTCTCTGCAAACCCCCTTTAGCCCTCACTGGTTGCATGCGCTATGCTTAGTCCACAAAATTCAGATTGCTCAGGAAATCACGGTGGTGTCCATAAATGGAAAGTCTGGGCCTTTCACTAGAAATTCAGTCACATTTTGTAGGTGGTTGGGGTAACAACCACCAAATCCAAACACACCCTTTGTCAAGACTCCACAACCTCTGTTGTTCTTACATCTGGGAGGAAAAGCAGTTGATCTGAGCACCCTTCTTCCTTCATGACAGATCCTGTAGAGTCCTAGACATCACTGTGTCTCTGAACAGTTAATTTTATTTCACTACCCAAGAGGCAGGTAGTCCTGAGAGGGTGACACAATGACAGGCAGTTTCTGAGACACCTCCCAGACAGAAGTTATCAAGTCTTCAAGCTGAGAATGTCTTCTTTGGCTATGACCTGTCTTCTTATGACCTCCCATGATCTATGTCCTTTCTCAGCCTACAGTGGCTCCAACTCTTTGGACATTCAAGTGCTATTCATCTTTCAAGGCCCAAAGCAAGTCCTCTATGTTTTCTCCACAACTCTAACAATTGTTCCTCCACCTGGCAATTCCTGCAGTGGTTGGTCTAGAACACACTTGTCCCATGCATTCTGCTGCCCCTGTGACTGGGCCATTTTATTTGTATATGGCTCCACTCCAATTAGATTTTAAACTTCTAGAGGAAAAATATGTGTTAAATTTCTCACAGACATTATCATGATTATAAGCACCAACAGGAGCTAAAAATATTAACTCTCTTCTCTCTCCCCTTGTCATCCTGTAGTGTCCTCTTTCTGCTCTTCCTGTTTCTCATCATTCACTGTTTAGGAACTCTATTATAAATTCTCTTTGCTGTTATAACAAGTAATCTCTGACCCTTAGCTGCTTATGAAGCATAGATTTATTTCTGTTTCATGAGCACTCTGGATCAGCCATGGCCCTGTTTCATGTGTCTTCTCATTAGAGCCCCAGGCTGAGGGAGAAGCCCTGCTTTGAGATGAGTCATGGCCAAGAAAAAGTGCAAAAGAACTGGAAGAAACTTATACTGTCCCTAAAGCCTTTTCACTGTCAGTTTCACTCACATATCAAATAAGTCCCATGGTTGAACCTGACATGGACAGGGGAATGTATCCTGCCCACAGGACAGCATTCAAGTCACATGGCAAAGGGTAGAATCTACTATCATCTTTCAAGGGAAGAATCCAAGAGTTGGGAAGAGTGAAGCATTTCACCAAGGACTCCTTCTACGAGTCTGGCTCTTCTTGGTGCATCACATAAGGCAATGTATGTTCAGCTTCAGGTACTGTAATTTTATGAAATATAACAGTTTCATAAAATGAAAGTTCAGATAATTTAATCAGTATTTGAGTGAGTAATGAACGGATGAATGGATATCTGCATTTCTCTCACTTTTTCTTGACACTTGCTCAGGTCCAGGTGCCAACAGTGTTTTTCCTATCCTGACAGTGCTGCCTCTTCCACTCTTATCATTTTCTACAAGATCCCATAGAAATAAGCCCGGTGCCAGTGGCTCATTTCTGTAATCCTAGCTACTCAGGAGGCAGAGATCAGGAGGATTTCGGTTCAAAGCCAGCCCAGGCAAATTGTTCATGAGACCCTATTTTGAAAAAATCCATCACAAAAAAAGGGCTGGTGGAGTGGTTCAAGGTGTAGGCCGTGAGTTCAAGCCCTAGTACTGCAAAAAAAAAAAAAAAAGAAAGAAAGATCTCTCAATAGATCTGAGTAGATTATTTCTCATCTCTCAGATTAAAGTATTAAAGGGGCGTCTGGGGCTGAGGATGCAGTTCAGTGGCAGACCACGTATGTGGCACACACAAGACCCTGGATCCAATTCCCAGTGTGCAAAACAAATGAAAAACAAAATAAAACAAAAGAAGTTCATTAATTCCTAATGGTGAATCTGGTGTTGGAAACTTCAAATACCACCCATATGTAGGAGTAAGAGAATCTGGGCCCTCTTACTAAGTGTTCCAAACTGCTGGTCCCGATCATTAGTGGGTCTTGACTTGAAATCAATTTAATGAGCCATGGAAAAATATTTTTAAAAAACGAAATGAAATAGGGTAGAAAGTATCAGACTGCCTTACATGTACTAAGGGTAAAAATATGTATGCAAATGTGTAGTTCCAGTTTAGGCTCTTGATACCTGAAAGAGAGATCGAACCTATTCAGGTCATCTAGGTCTGCCCTGCATGGCAGGGATGGAACATGAAGATGGACTTTGGCCTTCAAAGCTATTTATTTACTGGATGTCAGAAAGGGTGGATCTGGTGAATGAATGAATTAAATGAGGTATTATTTAGAGCAATGGCTTTCAAAACTTTTTGGGTAGCAACTCAGTAAGAAACACATTTTACATTGCACTTCTGTAAATTCATAGAGACAAAAAGTAGATTAGTGGTTGCCAAGGGTAGAGGGAGGGAGGAGGAGGAGTGCCTGCTTGATGGATGTGTGGTTTCTTTCGGGGTGGTGAAATGTTTCAGAATTAGAGATGGGAGCTGCACAACACGTGAATGTACTAAATACTGCCAGCTTAAACCCTTTGAAGTGGTCAAGTTTTGATTGTGTGAATTTGCAGCATTCAGGGTGGCTCCCAGCCTTGGGGAGGATAGGCATAGCGCTGGTGCTGGTTCTCAGAAGCACCTGGAAGCAGGGATTAGAAGGGCTCTGAATGGCTCTGTGATTCCTTCTGCTTTCTGCGTATCTACTTCATGCTGTCTGGCTGCTCACGGAGGAAGTGGGGAAGTGGGCACACAGAGCACGGCTGCCTCACAGTTTCTGTTACCATGTTAGATATTGGGCCTGCATGGACCAGTGGCCCACTGCTGGGTCATTCCAATGCAGTGAAGACAGACTCAAACACCTCATGGGGAACAGGAAACAGATGAAGGTAACAATGGTACGAGCCAATGTATGGATTAGATTTCCAAGGGAGAATAAAGAGACCTCTCCAAAGTAAGTTCACCTGGCACATTTCACACAAACATTCAAAGTAAAAGTCACCTCTCTGGGAAACCCCTGCCTCAGTGTACCTCCTCTTTCCCCAAGTATGACAAGTGATTCTCCCCTAAAGGGTCTAAAATAGACTATGGAGGAGTTTTGCTTTCATTGCTGGTGGGGTCCCAAAGGGCCAGTCCTGCACAGAGTAGGTCCTTTAGTGGTGCACAGTGGTACTGTGGCAGATTCCTGGACTCCCAGGATTTCTCTTATCCTTGCCTGGCTTGTCCCCTGACTCGCTTTACTGTCCAGTGGCTCCTAACTGGCTGCTAACACCCCGCTCCCTCATACAGTCCATTCTTCACAAAGCCTCATTCCTTAGCAGGTAAATTGAATCTGGTCACACTCACCCTGGGCTCTTCTTCACCTTCCCACTGCACTTAGAACAAATGCTAACTACTTACCAGAGTTTCCCTCAGTGGCTCTCAACACTGCCTAAAGGGCTGGGGGGTGTAGGTCGGTGGAACCACCTAAGCCTTATAATCACTTGGAGTGCTTTTAAAAAATACTGATACCTTCACTTTCTACAAATTAATCAAACCAGAGTATTGGGTGGATTGGTGTATGTGTGTATGGAGGAGCTGGGCATGAGAATTTTGTAGAAACTGTGTAGCATTCTAGTGCAGCAAGGATTGAGAGCTACTGCCTCCCATAGTCTCATGGCTGCCTGCCTCTCTTACCTCCCTTGTATCATTATCCCCTTTATTGTCCACACGCCTGCCACATTGTCCTTATTTTTACTCCCTGAGCCCATACTAACTCGTCCAGATCTACAGCCTTTGCACTGACCTTCTCTCCTTACCTTGAGGTCTTCACTGACTGGCTTCTTGCTTTTCAGGTGGTACTTAAATTTCACCTTCTCAGAAACTCCTTCTGACCCTGACCATTATATCTAAAATGTCTTCCACAATTCCAACCCCAGTTGGAATGTAAACTATCTTGTTAATAGTTTAAATTTTGTGATTACATGTTGAAATGATATTTTTGATATATTGAGTTAACCACAGCATATTATTAAAATGAACCTGTATCTCTTCCTTTTTTGCATTTTGTCATGTGGTAAATTAAAAAAATTCTCCTGTGCCTGGCATTCAATTTCTGTTGGACAGCTGAAGAGCTGAAAGGACAGGTAGCACAACAATTGCCTCTTGCAAGTGCCTTGTCAGTAGTCATCCTCACCAGTTCCCACAATGCACAGTGCCTACACTAGGAGTTTCGGTCCCAGATAAGTTTGATGATGTTAATGATTCCTTATTTCTGCAAACAATTGCCCATGGAGTTGCCTGTCTAAGGGTCTTTATTAGTTTGGTTTGAGTCCTCTGTGTCCTCTGTCTTGCATCTCTCTTTTCCATTACTCCATCCTTATTCCCTTCTTGAGTCTTCATTGTATGCAGTAAGTACTTAATCATTTCCACCAACAACTAGCTTTGTGAGCTTCAGTTACACATAGTAACCATGGTCTGAAAATATTAAGTGGAACATTCCAGAAATGAATAATTCATAAATCTTAAACTGCCTGCACTTTTAAGCAGTATGATGAAATCACTTGCTGTCCCACTTGGGGCATGAATCACCCTTTACCCAGCATAACCATGCTGTGTATGTTACCTGCTCATTAGTCGGGTAGCAGCTGTCACAGTCATCAGATCAATTGTCATTGTATCACAGTGCTTGCATTCAAGTAATCCTTATTTTACTTAAGAATGACCCCAAAGTGTAAGAGTAGTGATGCTGTCAATTCAGACATGCTAAAGATGGGCCAGAAAGCACTTCTTTTAAGTGAAAACAAGTTCTCTGGGTACACATAGGGTTTGGTACTCTTTGGTTTCAGGCATCCATTGGGGGTCTTGGTCCACATTCCCCACAGATACACTGTTTGGTTACAATCATTTTAATTTTCCATTATATCTTTTCTAAGAGTCACAAAAAACTGTTTAAAAAAAAGAATCATAGAATTAGAGCTGGATGGGACTTCCAGCTCTATTATATTATAAATTAGTGGACTTGATCCTTGGAGAGCACAAGGGCTTTTTCACCAAGAAGGTAGTCCTTCAACCCAAACTCAAATGCAGATGTCCATTAGGTATGTGAAATGTGAAGTGATATACGAACTATACTCCTTGTGCTCAGGAAACATACAGCAGCGTAGGTAGATAGCCAAGCACAAACAGATGAGGACATAACAAACCATACGTGTACTCCAGGAGCTGAGGGCTGGTGCTTGTGCTGATGAGAGGAAGGAGGCTTGAGTGAAAGAGATGGGGAACTTCTAGTTAGGTCAACTACTTTGGTACTTTCCTGAGTCCTGCTGTGACCCAGGATCACAGGCATATTGGTTTCCCCTAACTTAGATAGCAATCAGGGGTTGCTGAGGATCTGAGCCAAGCTTGGTATTCAAATCCTGTCTTTGGGCTGGGGTGTGGCTAGTGGCAGTGCCTTGTCTAGCATGTATGAGTTAGATTACCAGGACTGCCCAAATCCTTATTTTGTGAGGCTGAGTTCTAGGTCTATAACTAAATCCACTTGTTTGTATAGGATATTTTCATCTATGGTTGTAAGTAAGATAGGCTTGTACGTTTCCTTTCTTAAAACATCCTAAAGTCAGGTTCCAATTTCAACATAATGCTGATCATATAAAATCAGGGGTTTTTTCTTGGCATTATTGGGGTTTGAACTCAGAGCCTTGCACTTGCTTGGCAGGTGATCTATTGCTTGAGTCACACCCCAGCTCCCCCCGGCCACCTTTTTTTGTTTGTTTGTTTTAGTTGGTTTTGCATTTTTTGCCTGTGCTAGTTTCAGACTTTGATTCTCCGACATATTCCTCCTGTGTAGCTGGGATTACAGATGTGAGCCACCATGCTTGGTCCTTAAAATGAGTTGTGAAGCTTGACTTTTCTTTTGACACTATGTAAGAGTTTGTGTGAAATTATAAATTATCTTCATTAAATGTGGGGTAGAATTCAGTTGTAAGCATATGGGCCTAGAATTTCTTTGTGGGAAGGTTTATAGATTAAATTTCTTTAAAAGTAATATGCCTATTTAGATTTTCTCTTCCCTCTTTTGTTGCTTTGGTGCACTTTACTTTTCTAGGAATTTGACCATTTCACCCAAATCTCCAAACATTACTTTTATTTATATAGATATGATTTTGTTTTTATCAAATACCAAGAAAAGGCAAACTTATAGAGAAAAAGTAGATTAGCTCCTGCCTAGGGCTCAGGTTATGAGAAGGCCTCAACTGTAAATGAGCATGAAGGATCTTATTAGAGGGGTGACAATATCTGGAGCTAATTTATTATTTTTTTATTATTGTTGTGCTGGATGGGGGTACATTGTAGCATTTACAAAGGTTCTACAATGTATCAAATATATCATACTTGAATTCACCCCTCCCCTGCTCTCTTTTATCCTCCCTCCCCTGATTTCCTAGAACAGTTTCAACAGGTATCATTTTTGCATTTACATACATGTGTATACATTCTCAAATTTATTACTTCTCAGTTCAAAATGTCTCTTCTGAGATATGACTATGAGAGAACAGTGTCTGGAGGATCTGTAGTGATGCCCCTCATTTTATTCATAAAATTGGGTGTTTGAACTTTCTCATTTTGCTCAAACAATCTCAGCAGGATTTATGAATTTTGCTAGAATTTTCAGAGAAACAACTTTTGGCTATATTCTCCCTATTATAGAGGACTGCCGTATACAAACTGCAAACAATATATTCTATCCACCCTTCACAAATGCATCTTTGTAACAAGAAGATCAACTATGTGAAACTATGATTTTTATATGCCTAAAGTTGGTAAGATATCAGAGATGAGTGAATTTAATTTTTTTTTAGTGGTACTGGGGTTTGAACTCAGGACTCTGCACTTCCAGGCAGGGGCTGTACTGCTTGGGCCAGCCCTCAGCCCCGCATTTAATTTTTAATGAGTGTACTGGGTGCTCTGCATATGGGCCAATAATTTTTTGAGTGCTGAGAAGGACCAATAGTATTTTGATGAAAATATTTTGTTTCTTGTCTTCTTTTAAATAAATTTAATGATTATTTTGTTAAACTCAATATTTTTACAAAATTTACATTTGATCAACAAGTAATGCCAAATTAGGCATGCTATCCTGAGTTGTAGTTCTTAATTTTAAAAATTAATTTTATTTGGAAAACTTCTCTCTGTAGGAATAGCAGCAGGTGAAATTGTCAATAAAATGCTTAAAGCAGTACATTATTTGAAAATAAGTTTTGCATATAAGTACAAACATTGCATTGGAGTTACATAACATTATTACTAAAGAAATATGACAAAACATTTTTATTTTATCAGTCTTCCTCACCATCAATTTAAAGCCATGTCTACATTCCTCTAGGTTTAAGTTATTTTTTCCTCACACTTTTCACTGTTTAGATTTTATAATAAAGGCTATGCCTGATCTATAATTGCTGAAAAGTAGACTATCCAAATTATTCAGGGACCTCTTTGAATGTGAATCTTTTTCCTTCATATTTATGCAAATATTTTTGTTTCCTGGTTCCGAGCCTCTCGTGACTTATTAGATTGACTCTTCTTTTTAAACAAATTTTTATTAGTAGTATATTGTACAGGGGGTACGTTGTGACATTTACATAAGTACTTATAATATATCTTAATTAGATTCACCCCCTTCATCTTTCTCCTTTGTCTCTCTTCCCCCCTTCTAGAACAATTTCAACAGGCTTCATTGTTCTATTTTCGTACATGAATGTAAAATGCATTCACTATATTCACCCTCCTTCACTATTTCCTTATGCCCTCCCTCCTTCCACTGGTACCCACCTCCAGATAGTACCTGTTTTGCCTTCCTGTCCTTCATTAAAAAGAAAAAGACATTTCATTAGCTTATGATAGTTACACAGGGAATTTAGTTGTGACATTTCCATATATATATATATTTATATGCATTAAACCCTGAATAGGTCATCCCCTCCATTACTCTCCTTCCTACCCAATTGCCCTTCTTTTGGTGGTTTCAACAGGGTTGAATGTTCCATATTCATACAGGTATAGGAATTACAGCAAACATATTCACCCACTTTATTTTCTTCATTTTCCCTTCCCCTCCCACCAGTGCCTTCCCCTTTAGGATGACCTGTTGTATGTTCCTGTCCTTCATTGTTTAGGTGTCTGGTCATTGTTCAGTGGGAATTTTGCCTTGCCATTTTACCTGTAAATATATTGTGCTTAAGTTAGTCTAACCCCCTTCCACTTACTCTTCCTTACTATCCTGGGTTGCTCAATAGTTTTTAGTGTGTTTCCTTGTGTCTTGTTCTTACACAGATTTGATGTATTTCATTTTTGTTCACTAACTTTCTTTCCTTCTTTTCCTCCCCCCTTGGTTTCCTCTAACAGCCTCACATTTGGCCACATGTTCTGTATATATTTCTATGTGTATATGATAATGCTTGTATTTATATAGGCTCTACCTTCCACATATGAGAGAAAAATGTGACTTTTGTCCTTCTAAACCTGCCTAACTTCAGGTTCTGTTCTCCAGTTCCATCCATTTTCCTGCAAATGACAAAATTTTGTTCTTTATGACTGAATACAATTCCATTGTATATAAATAGCACAATTTCTTAATCCATTCATCAGTTGTAGGTCATCTTGGCTGTTTCCATAGTTTAGCTATTGTGAATAGTGCTGCAATAAACATGAGTGTACAAGTGTCTTTATTGTAACCTGGCTTACATTTCTTCAGATATATCCTTAGGAGTGGTATTGCTAGATCATATGGTTTTTTTTTGTTTTTTTTTTACTTATTTGAGGAGCCTCTATACTGCCTTCCATAGTGGTTGTACTAATTTACATTCCCACCAGCAGTGTATGAGAGTTCCTTTCCCCCTCAATCTCCAACATTTGTTGTTGGTGTTCTTGATGATAGCCATTCTAATAGGAGTGAGGTGGAATCTTAATGTGGTTTTGATTTGCATTTCCTTTATGATGAGGGATGTTGAACATTTCTTTGTGTGTTTTTTGGTCACTTATATTTCTTCCTGTGAAAAAACTCTATTCAGTTAATTTGCCAATTTCTTCATTGTGTCATTGATTCTTTGGGAGTTTAGGTTTTTGAGCTCCCTGTATATCCTGGTTATTAATCCCTTGTCAGATGTATAGCTGGCAAAGACTTTCTTCCATTCTGTGGGTAGCCTCTTCAATCTGGTTACCATTTCCTTTGCTGTGCAGAAGCCTTTTAGTTTCATGTAGTCCCATTTGTCAATCCTGTCTCTTAGTTGCTGAGCCACTGGAGTTGTATTTAGGAAGCTATTGCCCATGCCTATAAGTTCCAGTGTATTCCCTGCTCTTTCCTGCACTAGCTTCAAAGTTTTAGGTTTTATATTAAGGTCCTTAATCCACTTTGAGTTGATATTTGTACAGGGTGAAAGACATGGATTTAGTTTCCGTTTTCTGCAGGCAGATAGCCAGTTTTCCCAGAAATATTTGAAGAGGCTGTGTTTTTTTCCATCGTATGTTTTGGGTGCCTTGGTAAAAAATCAGGTGGGAGTAGCTGCATGGATTCGTCTCTGGGTCTTTTATTCTGTGTCATTGGTCTCTGTGTCT
Organism: Castor canadensis; assembly: GCF_047511655.1. Taxonomy (NCBI): domain Eukaryota; kingdom Metazoa; phylum Chordata; class Mammalia; order Rodentia; family Castoridae; genus Castor; species Castor canadensis. Next base: position 39,984,297 of record NC_133397.1, on the reverse strand, counting down.
GTTTTTGTGCCAGTAGCGTGCTGTTTTCATTCCTATGGCTCTGTGGTATAGTTTGAAGTCAGGTATTGTGATCCTGCCAGTGTTGCTTTTTTTTCTCAGTATTGCCTTGGCTACTTGTGGTCGTTAGTGCTTCCAGATGAACTTTAGGATTGATTTTTCAATCTCTGTGATAGATGTCATTGGAATTTTAATGGGGACTGTGTTGAACATGTAGATTTCTCTTGGTAATTCTGCTAATCCGTGAGTGTGGGAGATTTTCCATCTTTTGCTATCTTCAATTTCTTCCTTCAGTGGTTTGTAGTTTTCATTGTTGATGTCTTTTATTTCCTTTGTTAAGGTTATTTCTAGGTTATCTTTCTTTTGTCTCTTTCTCATGTAGCTTCTTTTGACTTTGAAAAATAACTTTCTCTAAAAAAATTTAAAAGAATGTTTTAGCCCTTTAGAAATGCAGTAGTCAAATTAGAACTGCTTAGATTTTTTGCTAAGTTTTTCTATATTGTTAAATAGCAAGCAAAAGTTCATACAAAATGACTGTGTATTTGCAAATTTAAAATTATTGTCATCTTTCACTAAAGACCACAAAGCTTTCTTAATTTGAAAATGTTCTATTCTTTTGCTTATTTAGCACATTTCATAACTTGTCTTGATCAAATCTCTTAGCGTAAGAATATCTAGTCGGTTTTCCATCATGTCGACAAGATTAAATTTAATGGGTTTCACCAAGATGCTCCAGATATACTGTTATGTATAATCAATCTTCGGGTTGTTTCGAAGAATATCATTAGCTATTGACACATTTGGGCCCTTTGTCCTAGAAACAAATTCAAGCTATGTGCTGTATAGCACAAAGATTACTCATAGATTTTTGGTCAAAAAATGTGGTTTGTGATGTCTTTGTATTCATCAACTATCTTAGTGCTTGCACTTGACAGTTTTTTTTTTTAATCAGTTCCTTCACTGGAAGTAATTTATGTAATTTTTTCCCTTAAGACAAAATCTGTACACTTAACAATGGTTGAAAAATTCATCAATTCATGCTTCCCCTCTTCTGGCATTTCAGCACAAATCAAGGTATAAAGGTAACTTTTGTCCCTGTTACAGTCAAGTTGAATAAAGTAATATTTTTTATTGTATGCATTTATTTTGTGTGTGATTTCTTTTCAGTTTATTACCTTACTATCTCATTTTTGAATTGTTCATCTTACACAGTGATTATTTCTCCAAAAAATACATCTTCTAGATTCTGCCACTTAGAAATCATTGATAGTGAACAGTGAAAAATTTATTTTTCTTCAAATATATGCCTTTAATGTCTTAAAAGGCCTGAACTGAGTGCCATTGGTCTTCAAGTCTTATTATACTGTTTTATGGATCGTATGGAAACAGAACAGTTTGCTGCAGCTCCCTTTTTCTGCCCTTTGTACTATTAGACATTTTAGCTTGGCATATGTTACAAATCTCATAATTAACATTGCTGTTAATTATGTTTCCAGACTCTAAACTTGAGAAAAGTAAATACTTTTTTATTAATGTATTTTTATTAGCATGTAGTAGTTGTACAGAGGTTATACATTGTGACATTTACATATGTGCTTACAAATTATATTAGATCCACCCCTTCCTTTGTTCTCCCTTATCTTCCTTCCCCCTAAAAGTAAGTTATTTTATATTTACCCACACGTTAATCCTTTTTAGTCTCTTCTTTTACTTACTGATATTTCCCTTTGCCCACATTTCCTTTGACATTGTTTTTGTTATATAGATGTGGTGATGGTCAATTCTTTCAGTTTCCATATTTCTAACTCTGAAAATACAAATCATTTTGGGTACCTTATCTTCTCATTTCTCTCCAATTACATGTACTTGGTTCACTTAGCTTACTGATGATCTGTTTCTCCCCACCCACAAGTCTTTTAAACTGTATAACTGGCAGATAAATATTTATCTGTCCAATGTTTATCTTGTTTTTGACATTGAGGTTTTTTATTTTTAGAATTTGCCTGGGGTCTTTTAAAAATATTTTTCATGTCTCTAGCTAATGTGTTCAGTCTTTCCTCTACCTTCCTGGATACATATAGCTACAATAATTATTTTAATGGTTTTATCTGTTAATTACTTTAATGTTTTTTATCACTCGTGGCAGTTTTCGTATGTTCTTCCGTTGAGTCTTTTCCTCATGTATGTTATATTTCCTGTTTCTTGGCATGTCTGTTAGGTGCAGATATTGTGAACTTCTTCTTTTCAGGTGCTGGTATTTTTGGATTCTACAAGTATTCTGGAACTTTGTCCTGGGATGCAATTAAAAGATTTTTGAAACAGTGTAACACTTTCGAGGCTTATTTTTAAGTTAGGTGGGAATGTGATATCCTTTTGTGTAGGGTAAAAATCCTGCACAACTACTGAGCACTCCCCTTCTGAGGCCTCCACCTGTCTATCATGAATTAGGAAACATTCCATTCTGGCTGATGGGGATGCGAGCTACACCTGGCGCTGTTTGAGGCCCAGTGACTTGTTTTCTCTGTATTTTTGTGTGGCTCTTTTCTCATCTGCAGGTCCTTCTCTCACATGAGTTCACTGATTTGCTCTCAGATGAAAATGCAGGGGATCCTCCAGCAGCTCTTTGGCTCTCTGTTCTAGTCACCAAACGACTATGGGTAGGTGACATTACCATGCCACCTTCATAAAGAAAAAGAGGGGCCAATTGTAGGCCAAGGTGGGCATAGAGGCTAGGAGACAGATGAGATTCAAATGCTGACTGTTCCAGAGTCTGACCTAACCACTCTGCTACACTGCCTCTCCACGTACAGTAATAGGTATGAATTGAGCATGATTTTTGTGGATCAGCTTCTGAAAGCTCAGATCCCCATTAACCAGCAGCTGTGCAAATGAAGGCCAACTGCTGCAAATCAGGCAGAACTCAACCATTCTCTAATTTCTCTCCATTTTCTTGTCAGTTAACATACTTTTACCTTGAGAGGATGACTTGCGCCACCCCTGCCCTCAAGCCAAGGTGACCAGCTGCTCAGAATCAATCCCTTCTTACCTTAGACATCTCTCTACAGGCAGGGTCCAACCTGCCAGCCCTGTCACTTCTAAAATAGATGTCAGTGTTTGTGCAACCATCTGCAAGCTGGCACTTCCTGGTCCCCCCCACCTTTTTTTTAATAGTGTGACCACTGTCACACCTTGGAGTGGACCTTGGAGGGGAGGTCAGGCAGAAATGTTATAAGCAGGCTCCTTGACACTCCATTCTGAGCAGGAACAAGTTATGGGCTGAGGCGATTGAAAGGATAACTGCCATGCTTGAAGAATGAGACCATCAGCATTATTCAGCTGACAACTTTAAAATTATAGGTCTTGGGCTGTCTTGTCCTTTAGTCTGCTCGTTCTACCTGAATTTAACCTAACTTCTTAGTAGATCCAGTCAACATTCAGGAGAATTCCAGGCAAATGTCCTTGACACATTGTCTACCACATACATGGCTTTTAACTACTTCAGCATTGTCTATGCTGGCTATTTGAAAATCCTAAATATAAACAACTGTTATTTAATTATAATTATGTCATTACAAATCAATAGAAATCAAATGATAAATACTAAAAATAGAAAAGCCATTTTGGACACTATCAGCAACATACTGAAGTAATGTGATTAGTTTAGGAAATGTTAAAATAGCTTTTGGATGCATAAAGTCATTCTAAATCTGTAACTTTCTTTTGAAAATCATGATTTTGAACAACTGTATATGGCTTAGAACAGTTTTGTGAACAAAACCCACAAGGCTCTCCCTACCCAAGCAGAGGTATTTTGAACAAAAATGTAAAGGAAACGTCAGTATTTGCCTAGAGAGTAAGGGTTGGTCTATTTGCTTTTTACACATTGGGCTTATTTTTCTTATTTTCATGTTTTAAGCCAGGCATATGAGAACTCTTGGCTTTATTTCTTCCATTCCCTTAGGGCTGTTAATTTTTGTGTTTGGCAGGGAAAAGAATTTGGAGAAATTTCTTGCCTGAATGTCGGATTTCTTGGTCTAGTAGGTCTAAGCCTGAAGCAGGTGCTCCTGGGACATTTGTGGGTTGTCTAGGGTACTTGTAAGGGAACAGGAAGGTGATCACCCTGTTGACATAGCACAATAGCATAATAATTTCCCGGTATCCCATGCTTCCCAAATACCTGGGTCAGGCCAGGTCTTTTCAGTCCTCTGTGACAGATGCTTGAACTTGGTGACACATAGGACTGAGAGTTACACCTAAAACTTGGAAATGAGGAAAGCAAGCACACAAGCTGTACAGTGCAGTCTGGAAACCCTGCGGAGGAAGTTGGGGTGTGTGCTTTGGGCTTTCATTGGAGGCCATGTAGATTAGACTCTCTTAGTTCTCCTTGTATGGAGTCTTGTGGTAGAAGCAGGGACACTGAGTGTATATCCAAGGTCTTGAGTTCTGTCCCTAGTTGGTCATTCACCCATGAGTGACCTTGGACAAATAGTTTCCTCATCTGGGAATGAGAGAGAGAAAGAGAGAGAGAGAGAGAGAGAGCTGGGCTAATTTGGTGGTGAGGGCCCTTGAGAACACATATTCTGTGTCCTATGATTCCTGCTTCTCTGTCCCTCTTTCTTTTCTGTCACCACTTTGGGGCCAAACACAGGCCACATACGTAGTTGGAACCTGAACCTGAGTAGCAGACGGGGAGTAAGTGGAGGCTGGAGCAATTTATCCTCCCATGGTTCTCCCTCCCTCTCCTCCTCTCCTCTTCTTGGGGGGAAAGTGCAGCACCTCAGTGGCGGTACAGCCTCTTGGTGCAGGTGCAGCATCTCCATCCCAGTCCAGCATCTTCACACTGGTGCAGATCCTCAGCATGGGCACAGCAACTCCATGTTGGTGCAGCATCTCTGTTGGCACAGCATCTTGGCACAGGTGCAGCATCTCATGGTAGGTGCACCCTCGGGGACTCACGCAGCTCATTATGTGAGTTATTGAACCAGTTAAGTCTCCTCACAACTGCCAGCTCAGCACAGTGACTGCTGGTGTGTTAGAGAAATGCCAGGTGCATTTGGCTGGGATGTGGTGTGGTGGGGTGACTCAGGGAGCTGGCTGTGGGTGAGGGAGTGGTGTATGTGTGTGCGCGTGTGTGTATTGTGTGTGTGTTGATGGGACCTCACCTGAACCAATGACACACCCAAATGGGATCTGGGCAGAGGGCCAGGGCTGTTGGAGCTGAGGAAAAAACTTTTTCTCACTTTTGTCATCAGAAGCTACACCCTGTCTACAAGTGAACTGGGAGCCGTAACTGGGCCCACAATACCCTGGGAAGGGTAGGTGTACTTGCATTTCTAGAGTGTTTTGTCCCAACTCCAAGTCCTCTCAGTTCTTCTCTCAGGATGCCTCAGGGGCAGGAAGGTAATGCCAGCTTTGCTGGGCTCAGCGAGGCTATGAAATCAGGGCTAGGAACTGGAAAGAACTGAGTTTGCCTGGTTCCCTCTGCATGCTTCAGGAGGACAGGCAAGACAAGAGGCCCAGGCCTAGGATAGGACCTTTTCCTGTAGGCTGGAGAGACAGAAGAGAAAGGTGCCTGCTGGGTTCTCCTGGAGAGGATTTAGGCTGGCTGGACCCATTCCCCAAACAACCCCCTCCCTTGTGACAGAGCACCTCTCCCCATGTTCAATCATGGCTCTTCTTATGCATTCTTGGATTATCTCACCCCTCCTAGGGTGCTAACTGTACCCCATTCAAGCCACGTGGCCTCCACCCTCAGTGTCCCAAAGTCAATATGGAGCAGAGGAAGTACGAATGTGGGCTCTGACACTTACAGGCTTTTTACATCACTCTATCCTTCAGTTTTCTCATCTGTGAGCAGGGGATACTATACCCTTCTCAAAGGTCAATGTGAGGTTTAAATAAAATAATTCATGTAAAGCTCCTAGAGCGCTGTCTAGCACCGTTACTTTATCATTTCCATCAACTCCAAGAAGAAGACGCCATCACTCCAAGATATGCACAGCTCAGAAGATCTGGCCCTGCCAGCCTCCTGTCTTCCTCTAACCCCACACACTCAAGTAGCAGCCAAGTCAGACTGCAGCTGAGGTATCCACTGCCCTGCTCTTGTTCATGCTGTCCTACTACCTGGGCTGCTTTCCCTGGGCCCTTCTCTGCCTACTAAATGCCTACTTTTCCTTCTTGACCATGACCTTAATAAATGTTTACATGTGTAATAGCCAGACACTATACTAAAAGTGCTTTGCATGTTTGAATTCATGTAATCATTCAATCTCTTGAAGTAAGTAGCATTTACAGATGAGGAAACTGAGGCACAGAAAGGTCAGTAAACTGGCCATGTTCATTGAGCAGGTAACTGGCAGGGCCTGAGTGCTCACCCACACAGCTGATCCTGGAACCCTCATGTCAACAGTTCACTTCTAGCCCTTCACTGGCACTGCTCAGGGTTGGTGACTGCTCATTGTTACAGCATTTGTTTGTCATGTTGCTTTTTGGTCCTTGGGAGGGCCAGGACCAGGTTCTATTCATTTCCACATCTCCATTGCCCATGAAGCGTGGCACTTTGTGGGTGATTTCGGTTTATTTGTGAAATAAAAGAAGAGCCAGCAAGTGTCACTGGTAATATCACCTGGAATGCTATCTTATTCCTTCAAAGTTGACCCTCCATTTCCAAGATGTATCTGGGACTTGCCCTTCCCTGGAGCCTCACCCACCTCCCTTTCTTCTTTTGCTAGAAACACCCTCTCCCTTTCCAGGATTCCCGTGATTGGACATGGCTAGGGTAGGTTTATTGACAGTAGAGAAGCCACACATTGCAGGAAGACTAGTGGACAGTGTGGTTCTGGCTCCTGTGATTGGGAGAAGGAGGCTTTGTGGACTTGGCTCAGATTACCCCTTAACATTCTGGCCTAGCTAGACAGAGAACAGAGTGAAGGAGGGGGTGAGGGACAGGGCAGGGGACAGATTGCAGGTGAGTCTGCTGGGATGTCCCTCTGCCCTCTTCTCCCCCAGACAAACAGCAGGAAGAGTAACAGGGAGTCCAAAGGTAGCACAAGTGGTCATCCCCTTCTCATCTTTGTGCAAACAAGGATTCCACAGTGAAATAAAGGAAAGACACTGGGGCAAGGCAGTTGGCACAGACACAATGTTCCCATGGCACCCACTGAGTGCCTCTCAGGCTGGCAGGCTGGGTTTGTGGGTGTTGGCAGCAGTGGTAGAGGAGCAGGAAGCAGCCACCTTTTGTTGAGCTCCTCCGCGGCAGGTCATATGTGTGGGGGATGGGCTTCTGGCGCACTTAGTCCCACTGGCACTAAGACTCTAGGAGCTGGGGTGCAGTACCTGTGGTATAGAGGAAGGAACTGAGCCAGGAAAGGCTTTGTCCCACCTCAGGAGTTCTGGTGGCTTTAATACCAATCACCCAAGCACTTGGATGAATCTCTTCAGTTTTCTGTCCCACCAAGTCTGATGTGCCCCTAGCCTCTCTGCCCGTCAGCTCTCTGAAGGAACTGAGGCCCTGTTTTGTTCCCAAATGCTCCCTGCAGCCTCTTTCCACACATATGTGGAGGCTAAAGGTTGCAGTGGGCTCTGAAACACTCTCATCCCTTATGTTTAGCCTCTTATGTATGGATGTGTCCAAAGTACCCTGTCAGCAGGCCTCACTCCTACCTCATCACTCCCTTACCCCTGTCCTCAACCCCCACCCTACCCCTGACTTACCATCCCCAACTCCTGCTTGACCTTCCATTGATGGTGCCTCAAGAAAAGAATGCAACATTTGCATGTTACTTGGTAACTTTGTGTGCAGTACTGAGAATTGAGCCCAGGGCCTCCTGCATGCCAGACACGTGCCTCTTGAGCCATGTCCCCAGATATTTTTGAAATGGAGTCTTGCTAATTTTGGGCTGGGCTAGCCTTGAACTCTTGCTCCTCCTGCCTCTGCCTCCCCAGTTGTTGGGATTACAGGTGTAGATCACCACGCCTGGCTACTTCGTAACTTTCTAAAGCTAAATATTTAATATATGCCTGTGGCTGTTTTTGTTTTAGGGCCCGCTGGGGGCGCTCGTTTCTGAGTGTTGAAGCTCGGTGATTCCCCTGGGAGATGCCCCTGCCTGAGGCTGGGGCTCCCTGTTCTCAGCCTCAGATGGGGCTAAGCCACAAGGGCACGGAGTGGGAGAGGTCAGTGTTCTCAGCCTGGTCCCCTCTGGACAGTGGGAGAGTTGTTAAGAATCCCATAGGACACACGGCTGGACTCCATGCAGGCTGGGAGGCAGATCCCAGATGGGACCGCAGGGAGTCCTGACAGTCCTGGCACATGGCCGCAGGGCTGCAGGGAGAGCATTTGGCTGAGCTGGTGCAGGCTTTGACCCCAGAGAGTGTGAGCTCCAGCCCTGCCTCTTACCACCTGTGTAACCTTGAACCCGCCCTTCACCTCTGCGAGGCTCGGCATCCTTGTTCATGAAGGAGACGGAGGTAGCTTTTCCTTAGCTAGCAGTGATGACAAAGTGCTCCATCTGTACTTGGCCTGTGCCTTCTCCACACTTGCCCTCATTTTCTGGTATTTCTTCGTCTTCCTCACCTCTGCCCTGCAAGCGCTGCCTGGGGAAAGCACGAAGGAATGACATTTTTCCTTATTTTCAAAAAGGCTTCCCTAGGACTGCGATTGTCTGGAGATGGGGATGGAAGGAGGCAGGGACACAAAAGAGCACATGGAAACTTTTGGGAGTGACAGAGATGTTCTCAAACCATGGCGATGATTCTGTAGTGTAGATATAGCTCAATAAACCATTTGTATCCTTGAAATACTCCAAGTTTTCTGAACTTCAATTATACCACAGTGAATTTGGGGAGAAAATTTAAAAGGTCTATTTCGAATGAGCACAAAGGATGAAAATATTCTTTCGTGTTATATGCTAGCTTCACTAAAGCACAGCGGAACATTAAAATGAAAGGCATGCCCAGCAATCACGTCAATGGCCTCACAGTTTTCTGTGCACAGGCCAGTGTACGCTACAACCCCTAAGTGTCATAATCACTGTGGTTGTTTACATTCTTCATGCCTGGTCCAGAGCCTGTGTGCAGCAGGTGTGCAGAAAGGTGCGATGAATGAATGAGTGACTGGCTGAATGAACCGGTGGGGAAACTTCAGAGAAGCCACCGCACTTGAGGCCAGCCCTTCTGTATGGTGGCTGCACTGAGGCAGGAAAGCATGGTTACCTCTTGGCTGCCCAGGAGGCCCCCAGGGACCTTCAGTGCTTCCCCTCCCCATGACTTGTCACCTGCAGCCCCTCCAACCTCCCCTCAACCTGCTTTGCCTGTGCGAATTTCCTGGGGCTCAGCTGTTTTCTGGTGGCAAGGAGCCATGGCCTGGGTGTGTTGACCTCCCTGTGATGTATCTGCCATGCTGAAGGCATTCAGAGCATGTCTCCAGTCTCCCCATGGGCACAGGGAGGGGTGGGCCCCATGGCCTCTAAGCCTTGTCCTTCACAGGCATCCCAGGTATTGTCACTCCAGTCTCCACTGGCAAGGCCCCTCTTCTGCCTTGAAAAATGAGTCTGTGTTCTCATGTGGTACAGAACTCAAAGAGTTCGCCTGCCTTGCACATTGTCCCCAGCACCTTGTCACAGATCACAGAGGCTACCACCACGGCTAGCTCATCCTAGGCCCTCCTGGCCATATTCTAGTATCTGAATGTAACTTTGTAGGTTTAGGCCAGATTTAATAGACATTCTTTCTTTGTTTGGTGGTACTGGAGTCTGAACTCACTGTCTCCCACTTGGCAGGCAGGTGCTCTACCACTTGAGCCACACCTGCAGCCCTTTCCTGCTTTAGTTGTTTTTTAGATAGGGTGTTGCCTTTTTGCCTTGGATGGTGATCCTCTTACCTGCATCTCCCACATAGCTGGGACTATAGAGGTGACACACCATGCCTGGCTTATTTTTTGAGATTAGATCTTGGTAAGTTTTTGCCTGGGCTGGCCTTGAATCCTGACTTCTGCCTCCTGAAGAGCTGTGATTACAGGATAAGCCACCCCTCTGCCCCCCAGCCCTTGTGGGGTTTTTTTTTTAAACACTGGAATTGTGTAAATGCACCATTACTTATCCAAAGAATCCTCTTGACATTTAGGCTTAAACATGCAGCTGCTTTGAATATCCTATGTATCTTTGTGCCTATATAGAAGTACAACTGGAAGCATGCTAGAAGTAGAATTGTGCTTTCAAAGAATATAGAGGGCATTTCAATTGGTATAGATAAGACCGAACTGTCTTTTGAAGATAGTTACAACGTATACTTCCACCAACGATGAGACCGCCCTTCCTCCCTACATAGTCTCATCAGTATTTTATCAAAGTTTTTTTCCAGTTGATAAAATTTCATTGAGGCATAAAATTCCTGCAGAAAAGCAAACAAATATTAAGTGTTTGGTTAGATGAATTTTCCCAAAGTGAAACATCTCTAAATAACTGCCTTCTAGGTCAGAAGTAGAATATGAACAGCATCCCAGAAGCCCTCCCCATGTCCCTTTGTGTCACCATCCACCCTCTTGCCCAAAGATAGCCAATATATGACTTTTAATACCTAAGGCTTTAAGATAGGATTTATATAATTTGTAATCTATTGTTTCTGAGTTCTAACACTTAGCATCTCTGAAATTCATCAGTGTTCTTGCATGTAACGTAGTTCTCTCATTTTCACTGCAGTAGTGTATTCCACAGATTTTTCTGCTCCACTAGTCAGAGACATCCTTAGTCTGGGGCCACTGGAAATAATGCTTCTAGGGATGTTCTTAAGCTTGTTTTGTTTTGTTTTTTGCAGGAAATACGCATTCATTTTTCTTGGGCATCCCTAAGAGTAACAGAGCCAGGTAAGAAAATTTGCTTATGTTCTACTTCCCTAAGTAGTTGTATCTACAAATACCTCCACCAATACTGTGAGAGCTGTGTTGTTTCAGATCCTCCCCAGTGCTTGGTATTCACAGCCTTTTTCAATGTTAGTCATTCAGGTAAGTGGTTTTCATTGCAGTTTTAATTTTCATTCAACTAATGACTACTCAATCTGAGCATCATTTTATGCTTCTATTGGTCCTAAAAACTTTGTATCTAAGTCTTGGGCTTATGTCTCTACCGGGGTTTTTGATTAATCTGAGGAGTTTAATCCTGGATATGAGTCCTTTGTCATATGTAAATACTGCAAATATTATCTTTCACTGTATGGGGGTCTTTTCATATTCAAGAAGTATTGTGTACTTTGAGGTCATGAAAGCATACTCCTGCATTATTTTCTAGAAGCTTTGTCTTTTACGTTTACACCTCTGTTTGATGTGGAAGTTTTATACTAAGTATGGGGTGAGAGTCAAGGGCAATTTCTTCCCATGGATGTCCTGTTGACTCAGGGCACTGTCCTTTCCTCACTGCTCTACAGTGTTATCTTTGTCACATGGAATGTCTATATATGAGTAGCCAATTTCTGGACTGTGTTGTTCTATTCTACTGGCTTATTTGTCTATCTTCACACAATACCACATGGCCAGAATTATTATAATTTTAAAGTAAGTTTTGCTAATCAGTAGTTGACGTTTAACTTTGTTCTTCAATGTTGTCTTGGTTGGGCATGTGGTACACACCTGTAATAACAGCACTCAGGAAGCTGAAACAGGATGATCTCAAGTATAAGGCAAGCCTGGGCTGTGTAAAGAGACCCATCTCAAAAAATCAAGGTCCGGGGATATAACTCAGTAGTAGAGCACTTGCCTGGCATGTGTAAGGCCCAGGGTTTGATCCCCAGCACTAAAAAAAGAAAAAAAAAAAAAAAGGGAAAAAATTGTCTTGGATATCTTTGCCCCTTAGTATTTCCACGTAACTTTTAAAACAAGTTTTTCCGACTATAAGCACTTATGTACATACAAAATAGACTACTAGTGATTTATATTGGGGTTTCATTTAATAATATAGCTAAACTTGAACATAACTAGCATCTCAGACATACTGACTTTTCTAGTCTGTGAACATGGGAAAGCCTTTATTTTGGTATTTTATTTTTCTCAATATTTTAAAAGTTCTATATTTAGTATTCTCATGCATCTTTTAGATGTATTCTTATTTTTATTGATTTAATACACACTGGCACTTTAAATGTAACTTTCAATTATTTCTCATTGGTATATAAAATATTGTTGAATTTTATACATTACCTATGAATTCAGCAATCTTACTAAATTCACTAATAAACCATAATGGTTTATCTGAAGATCCTTTTGTGTTTTCTGCACGTAAAATCATGTAAATGGTAAGCAACAACAGTTTTTCCTCTCTAATCCTCGTATTTTTTCTTACTTTATTGCACTGGTTAGGTTCTCTAATATGTTTGTTTTGCTGGGAAATACATACTTGGTCTTTATCTCCTTTTCCCAACAGCTTCTAAAACCCTCAGAATCTTTGGAGTAATATGCCAATGAGATGACTGTGCCTGGAGGACTCATGGTAGGGACTGAGCATAATAAGAAAGACCAAGGTGGATGGTAAGGACCTTCACCCCCATCCCCAACCTCCAAGAGGGGAGAAGGGCTCAAGGTTGAGTTGATTGACAGGCATGCCTCAGTCATGACTCCTCTGTAAAACTCAAAAAGGATAGGGTTCAGGGAGCTTCCAGATAGCTGAACACATGCAGTTCCTGCAGGGTGACTCAGAGGAGGCCCAGAAGCTCTGCTCCCTTCTCCTATGTCTCCCCCTATGCATCTCTTCCACTTGGCTATTCCTCCATATGCTTTGTAATATCCTTTACACTAAGTTGGTAAACATAAGGAAGATGTTTCTTTGACTTCTATGAGTTGGTGTAGCAAATCAGTCAAACCCAATGGAGGGTTTGTAGAAACCCAAGATTTATAGCTGGTTGGTCAGAAATATAGGTGATAACTATTAACTTGCAAGGGCATCTGAAATGGGGGTTGAGGGATTGGGTTGGGGAACTAAGTCCTCATCCTGTTGGATTGATGCTATCTCCAGTAGATAGTGTCAGAAATGAACAGAATTATAGACATCCAGTTGATGTCTTCTGGAGAATTGTTTGGTTGGTATGTGGGGAAACCCCCTATACACTGGTGTCAGAAGTGTGGTTCCTTGAGTGACTCTGAGAGTAGAGCAGGAGAGACAGACTTTGGTTTTTCCTATCTCATGTAATGTTGAATAGAAGTGACAATACCTGGTATCATTGTCTTGTTTCTCTTAGGTGGAAAGCTTTCAGTATTTTACCATTAGGTGTGATGTTTGGTGGTGTTTTGTTTTTGTTTTTTTTAACCAGTATGAGGAAGTAACTTTCTGTTCTTAATATGCTAAGAGGTTTTTTTTTTTTTTTTAGGAATGCATTATGATTTTGCAAAATGTCTTTCCTATATCTACTGAGATGGTATTTTCCCTTTATTCTGTTAATATGGTAAACTACATTGATCAATTGTCCTGTGTTAAACTTTGTTTTCCTGTGACAAACCCAACTTGCCCACATGTGTAGTCCTTTTTAAGTATTGATGGATTTGACTTGATAATATTTTGTTCAAGAAATTTAATTGGTATTTTGGAGAGAATGACTTCCTGTGAATTTTTTTTTCTTGTCCTATGCCCGACAAGGTTTGAAGTCAGAGAATGTTGGCCTCGCATGAGTGTAGTGTGCTCCCTCTTTGATATTCCTCAAATCTTGGGAGAACTTAATGATGAAGCTATCCAGGACTGAAGTTTTCTTAATGGGATTGTTTTATTTAAAAATTCAATTTCCTTAATAAATATAGGACAATTTTTATACTCCATTCATTCTTATGTCAGTCTTGGTAAGTTTTATTTTTCAAAGAGTTAATCTTTTTCACCTAGTTTAATGGGATAAAATTGATAATATTTTCCTTCTATGGTGTTTAATTTTAATTCCCACTATTTTGTGCCAACTCTCTCTTTTCCTGATATATATTGCCCAGTGTTTATTAATTCTAGTACGCTTTCAAAGAACTTTGCATTTCCTATTTGTTTTCTGTATCACTAAGTTTTTCTCTCATATTTGTTTCTGTATCATTTTTCTCTTATATTTATTTCTTTTTTCTATTCTGTTTAATCAGTTTCCCTTCTAATTCCTTTTTTCTCATAAAAATTATTTATTTATTTTATCTTTTTCATATTTGTTCACATGTGTATACATTGTTTAGACCATCTCCCCCCCTTCTAACTTCTTGATATAAATACTTGTATCATTGTTTTTCATGATTTTTTCTTTTCTAATATACCCATTTAAGGCTGTAACATTCCCTAGAAGCATGACTTTCACTGAATCCCAACAGCTTAGGTAAATTTCTTTCATTAATATTTAAAGTATGTTCTAATTTCCAATGTATGCTCTTTTGATTCATGGGTTATTTAGAAGTGTATTGCTCAGTTCAGCACTTGCTTCTTAAACTTACATTGGGTATTGATTTCTAGTGTAATCTCACTGTGGCCAGGGAATGTATTCTGAGTCATTTTAAGCCTCCCTAATAGGTCATGGCTTGTTTAGTACTGGCACCGTGGTCTAGTACATGGCCAATTTTGGTAAATTCTCCCATATGCACCTAAAATGTCTACTGTATAGTTTTGGGGCACAGAACATATCAATTAGGTCTTGTTTCTTAAATGTGTACTTTAATCTTTTATGTCCTTATTTATTTTTGTAGAGATGTAATTCACACACCATGATATTTGCCTTTTAAATGTATAGTTCAGTAGTTTTTTAGTAATATATTAACAAAATTATTCAATGTTTCTAATTCCAGATCATTTTCATAATCCAAGAGAAACCCTCCCCATTTCCCCCTTCCTTTATCCCCTTGGCAACTACTAGCTTACTTTCCATATCTATAGATTCATTTATTCGGAACATTTCACGTAGAGGGAATTCACTTAATATGTGGTCCTGGTGTCTGGCATCTTTCACTTAGTATGATGTTTGTAGGGTTCATCCACGTATGTTGTATGTATCAGTACTTCATTACGGTGTATGGTTACATAATATTCCCTTATATGGCTACACCACATATTGTTTATTTATTCATCTGCTGATGGATATTTGGGTTATTTCTACTTTTTGGTACTTTGGGATAATGCTGCTACAAACATTTGTGTGTAAAGTTTTTGTGTGACAGTGTTTTCAGTTTTGTTGGGTATATGACTTAGAGTAGAATTGGGAATCATATAGGAGCTCTGTGTTTAAGTTCTGTGGAACTGCACCATTTCACGTCCTCACCAGCAATGTATGAGGCTCGCAGTTCTCCACATCCTCACCAACACTTGTTGTAGTATGTCTTTTAGATTTTTATCATCCTAATGATCAGCGAAGTGGCATCTCATTGAGGTTTTGATTTGCAGTTCCCTAATGACTAGTGCTATTATGTTTATTGGCCATTTGTATATCCCTTGGAGAAGTGTTTGTTCAAATCTGCCCATTTTTAACTGGGTTATTTGCCTTCTAGTCATTGAGGTGTAAGTACCCTTTCTATATTCTAGATGTTAGTACCTTATCTGATATTTGATTTGCAAATGCTTTCTCATATTTTCTGGGTCTTCTGTTTACTTTCTTGATCCTAATTTGCTTTCTTTTTACTTTTTACTTGGTTCTCCAGTCACTGCTATTACACTTTGTACGACTAACAATTTCTGAGGCTTATTGCATACATACAAGTAGGGTATTACTAATACTCTACTGTTGCATTGACCCTTTTGTTACTACAAAAGGTTCTTTATGTGAGGTTTTTGTGTGTTTGTTTGTTGAGACAAGATCTCATTATGTAACACAGTCTGGCCTCAAACTCGCCATCCTCCTACCTCAGGCCTCCGAAGTGCTGGGGTTACAGGTGTGTGTCACATACCCAGCTCCTTATCTTAGTTTTTAGTGCTTCTTCTTTAAAGACTACCTATATGTTGTTAATATATTACATCAGCCCTTTCTTTGAAAAGTGTTTGCCTTTTACTTTCTCCTGTCTGTATTCTTACTTATAAGACATATCTCCTGTGCAATCTAGGTATTTTTAACCTGGTCTGATAATATTTGTCATTTAATGGAAATAGTTAACCTATTTTTATTTTATGTAATTACTTATATATATATATATATATTTAAATTTAGCATCTTGTTGTTATTATTATTCTTTTTGGCAGTACTAAGGTTTGAACTCAGGGCCCTGCACTTGCTGGGCAGGTCTCTACCACTTGAGCCGTGTCTTCAGCCCCAGCATCTTATTATTTAGCTTCTATTTGTCCTACTCATGCCAAGTTTATTTTCTCTCCTTTTTTGCCTTCTAGAATAATCACATATAGTTTAAGGATCCCATTTCTCTCCTCAGTTAGCTTGTTGGTTACATATAATTTTAAAATCCTTCTAGTTATCACTGTAATGATTCCAACACCCAGGCTTGATTTATTCAAGACTCATGTAAATTAGTACATTTACTACTTTCTAGACAGTTCAAAGACTAAACACTACTTAACTTCATTTCCGCCTTCCCATCTTTATGCTGTGTTTTCAGTACATGAATCTCTCTCTATCTTAAACCTCACAATTATTATTATCATTGTTTTAACAACTAATACTGGCTTAGATTTACTCATTTATGTTCCCTTTGTTTTGCATTTTCTGTTGCATTTCTTTGTCTTCACCTGGCATCATTTTTAAAAACAAACTTTATGTCTTAGTATGGTTTTAGATTTACAGGGAAATTTACAGCTAATACACAGAATATCATCTACTTCACCCCCAGTTTTCCCTGTTAACATTCTACATTAGAATGATACATTTCTTAAAGCTAAGAACTAATATTAACACACCATTTTTAATAAAAGTCCATACTTTATTCAGATTTCTATAGTTTTTACAAGTGTTCTTTTTTCTGTTAGAAGCATCCTAAGGAACCATATTCTATTTAGCTGTTATGTCTCCTCTGGTGCCTCTTGACTGAGAGTTTCTCAAATTCACTTGTTCTTGGTGACTTTGGGGGTTTTGAGGAGCAGCAGTGAATTCTGTAGAATTTTCTCTAGCTGGGATTCATCTGGAGTTTTTTCATGACTGGACTGGGGTTGTAGTTATAGGTTTTGGGGAGCAGAGTCATAGAAGTATAATGATATTTTTGTCACACCATGTCAAGATACATACTATGAATTGGTCCCTCAAAATCTAGATCTACTCCTGAATGTGGGTAACTATGCTAGAAGATCATTCCAGGAATGACCACACATCCCCAAGAAATGATGCGGAAGGAATTGTGGGTCAGGTGTTTCCTCGAGGAATCTGTCACCACTTCCCTTTCAGGAAGTGATTGCCTTTCTGTGCTGAGTAGAGCAGTGTTAAAGATGTGTTTTCTTTATCATGTGATCTCTTGGTGTGAGCCGACTATGACATCTGGTGCTCATCCCAGGAAACCACAGTGCTCTGAGTAAGGAGGAGTTGACTGTGAGGGACAGACCAACCGGGAGGCTGGTGTCAGTGTCCAGCCTGGTCAGGTCACACCTCCTCTCAGGGTTCTCAAGGGTCATTCTGACTCACGTGGATTTTTACAATGGGACTCCACAGTATCTTTCAAAGAGAAAAAAATACTTCTTAGAGACCATTCAGTCCAAATCCTTGGAAGGAAGAAAAACATTTTAGAATCTAAAGTGAACTTTGTACAATTTCTTCTGCCTGCACTTAAGGAGGCAGCGCCATTTCCCTTTGTTTATTATGGGTCCCAGAGGGCCATCTGTCTCAGATGGCCAGCTTTATCTACCCAAAACCCAAGCCGGAGCTTAAAAGGACAGTTTTTACTTTCCCAGATGTCCCCAGAGCAGCATGCACTTCCTAGCTCTCTTTGAAAGATTTCCTTGTTAAATTGAGTGAGCAAATCCAAACACCAGGGGAGGGTACAGTGTTCCCAAGCACACTTGCGTGAGCTGTACTCTGATTCCCTGTAATCTAATTCTGACTTGTGGAGCTCTCAGAAGAACTCCATATACTATGCTTCTCCAGATAACTCAAGGTGGGCCTTTGAGTGTCCTAAATCTTATTTTGTCCAGGAGAAACTTCCTCCAGTTGGTTTTGTTGACATAGTTGAGAGTCCCCTCACCACTTTCATCATCTTTCTGAGAACCAATTCCTGTTTTACTATATTTCTGTTAAAGTAGTCCTCAGAGAAGGATATAATAAATTGGGATGGCTGTCTACCCCATAATATTGTAGGATTACCAGTTCCTTCGTAGTCAGTATTGGTCTTCCATTAATGTAGTTTAGGGTCACAATGTCATTATTTATTGCATAAATGAATACCAGCCTATGAGATATTTTTCAGAAACTCCACACCTCTGTACAAAGGTGTGGCCAACTGACTGTATTTCTCTCTATCTTGGTTCATCATCTCCAAATATGGAAAATTATGGTCCTGTGAGCTGACGGACTATTGGGAGGAATAGATGAGGCTGGTAAAGTGTACACAGTAAATGTAAAGTTGTTTCTGCAGCTGCTGCTGTGTGATCATGAGTACTTCTATGAATATTCTACGTGCACCTTCAGTGCCTCAACCACCACTCTGCACTACACACCTGTAGTTGTACAGAAACAAAGAGCATATTTGTATGAGGAGACAGGTCTTTCTGGAATGATTTGAGGAACAACAAGAAGATCCTTCAGCCTTGAATGGAGACCAGGTCGTCCAGTCTCTGTCAGGTGTTCTTCCAATGAGTGTGAGTCTCAGGGAGTAGTGCTTAAGGGGAGACTGGGCAATGGTGACTTGGAAGTCAATTTCCACCAGCTCTGCAATTTTCTTCAACCAGAGCAACCCATGAGTAGTCCCCAGTCTTACACACAACAGTTCAGCAAGGCCCCATGTTGGTCCCTGGTACATGGGTGGTGGAAATGACTGATCCTCACAGTAGAGGCCACCCAGCTGGTGCAATGGACTCTCCATGCTTTAAACAGCAGGAGTGGACACACAGACACTGTGGGCCAGGCTCCTCTCCCATTCTGAGTCATTATTCTCATTCAATTTGAATCTTCATTGGGGCCCAGCCTTGGTCTTCAGTGAGGCCCCAAACCATGTCAATGTTCACACTCAGCTGCCCTCATCTCAACTAGGCTAATGAGGCTCAGGGAAGTGTTTTCTATTTCAGGCCAAATGGGTCTTCCAGCTGCAGCTGTCCTCTGTTTTTGTTCCTCCAAGTGCTGGGCCCACCCCCAGGGTATAAAGCCAAAACCAGGGAAGAGAGGGTGTTAGCTGCCCCTGGCCACTCTCATAACTGCTATTAGAAAGCAAAGAACAGGGCTGGAGGTGTGGTTCAAGTGGTAGAGTGAAGCCCTGAGCTCAAACCCCAGTACCACACATACACACACACACACACACACACAGAGCAAGAAACAAAACCAAACGCCCTTAAAACTAAGTGACATTTGGCATTTGGAGTATACATGTGTGATGGCCCCTCTGTGATGTAGGATACAAGCAGGGTCTGCCCCTACTATAGTAGGAGAAGGCAGGCCCCAGCCTTTAGGCTTGAGTCACTGAGAGACCATCATGATGACACCCCCTAAGTATCTTCACCTGACACCAGCACAGACCAAGTCTGGTCACCAGTCATTACCTGACCTTCTCCCCACAGTCCTGCACATCGACTATACCCACCCTCCATGTCCTTGCTCTAACATTGGTCTGGCGACTGAATGCCTAGAGCCCCTCTCTTATTTGAACGTGACTTCATCCCTTCTGTGACACTGCCCGCTGCCTGTGTTCCAGGCCAAGGCCCCTGGTTTCCCTCTCCTACACGCAGGTGTCCCACAGGACTTGAAAGTGGAGGGGGGTCCTCCTTAGCTTCCTGTTGCTGTTTCTAAATCACTTCTCCCTCTCTCTCCCATTCATGTCATCAAACTCTTGGTTTTTTTCTCAAAGCCACCAACCCTGGCCTTTGTTCACAGTCACTGTTCTCTAGTGATTTGAGTCCCCAGCTCTTCTCTTCTATCTCCACCTCCCACCTTGGCACTCCTGATAACATGCTGGCCCTCAACTCCCTCAGACCTGTGTCTCCATTTTAATTTAGCCACCTCTGAAACCTCAGCAATTGCTTCATTTAAAAAATATTTTAAGTTTAACACTTTCTGATTTACAGACTTAGGAGTTTTTTACACATACATAAATTCTCAACAACCACCACCACAGACAGTGTATGGAATAATTCCAACACTCCAAAGAACTCTTCTCAGGCTGCCCCATTCATGTTCGAACCTCATTCCACTTCTATCCCCAGCAAGCAACAATTTGTTCTGTTCCTATAATTTTGCCTTTTCCAAAATGCCATATACATGGAACTAAATGGAATGTGTTTATCTTTTGGCACTGGCTTCTCACTCAACATAATACCTTTGTGGTTCATCGAATCAAGTGTGCTAACTTTAATTGCTGAGTAGCGGTCCATCTGCAAGAATATGGTTGCTTTGATGTTTACTCCTTGTGAGGAACATTCAGGTACCTTTGATTTTTGATTATGAAAAATCCTGTGGTAGACACTGTACAGATTTTGCATGAACTTAATATTTTCACTTCTTTAGAACACCTGGAAGAGGTATCACTGGGTCCAGTGGTTAATGTATGTGAAATGTCAATGTTAACTTTCTTCTCTGACTACTGCTCCCCATTTGCAGAGTTCCCTTTCTCTAGCATCACTCTGACTCTTCTTTGACCTCATTGAGAACTGCAATTCACTGAGACTACCAGGTTTTCGTTGACCATCACTCTCTTAATTTTTTTTCTTTGCTCCTCATACAACATAATTTCCATGGTCCATCATAATGGTCATTCTCTTGAGGTCTAACTCCCTCAAGCACACTTTCCTGGCTTAGTCACAACCCAGTAAACTCAACTCTTCATCCTTTTGACCTGCATCAGAGTAGAAAAATGTGGTTGGACAATGGGTCAATTTATGAACAAAAAAATCTCATTTGAGTTTCCAATAGTGATCACCCACCTGACGTTCTAAAATGACTATTTTGTACTCATAGCTCCTCAAGCCTGACAGCTCCCCTTTCTCTCAGACAATGGTTTTGCTCCATACACCATGGTGGATGGGGGAGGGGGCTAGAAGCAATGAGATTTGAGCTTGCCCATCACCTTCCCACCACCAGCTCTAACTGACTGACCACACCCTTTCTTCTGTTTTCTGCCTTCCTTCTGTTAGAGATGCCCCTGCCTCTGTCCAAAGCCAGCCCCCCATGCTGACCTGAATTCCTTCAGTGCCCATCCCACCTTTCAACAACTTTGCACTTACAACTATCTCTTCTCTTTCCTGCCTTCATCAAGTGCTACCTCTTCCATCACCATGTTAACATTTCCTAATATAGCTAATCTTCAAACATAACATACCCTAAAAATCCCAGCAACTTTACAGTGGAGATACCTTACAAACACTACCTCAGCCAAGTGATCAAGGTCAACATCAACAGTGATAAGTCATGTTGAAAGCATGTACCTTTGAATGAGGTGAAAAGAATGACACTTTACCTTTGAGATCTTTTCCCCCAGAAAAATAACTGACAGACCCAAACTGAAGAATGATCTACAAAATACCTGGCCAGTACTTCTCAAAGCTGTCAAGGTCATTAAAAAAAAATCACAGAAAAGCCTAGAAGAAGCTGAAGGAGATAAGATAGCCAAATGTGGTATTCTAGAACAGAAAAAAGGAGGGAGGGGAAAGAAAGGGGGGAAAAGGGAAAGAATTAGTTAAAAGCTAAGGTAATCTGAATAAGTGCAGACTTTACCTAATAATAATGTACCAGTGTTGGTTCATTAATCTTGACATGTACACAGAAATGTTAATAGGGGAATTGGGGCAGGGTGGGGGGGCAGAGAACACTGTAGAATGTTATTGCAACTATTTATTTTTTTCTGTGCTGGGGATTGAATTTGGGGCCTTGTCCTTGCAAGTGCTCTGCCACTTGAACCATACCTTCATACCTTTTTTTTTTTAGTTTGTTTTTCAGAGAAGATCTCATGCTAGCTTTACCCAGGTTGGCCTCAACCCATTCATCTTCATACCACTGTCTCCCAAGTAGCTGAGATTATAGATGTTGAACCACTACATCCAGCCTCTTATGACATTTCTGTAAAGCTAAAACTATTCTCAAATTAAAGTTTATTAAACATTAAAAACACAAACTAACAGATTCTCTTGATTTATGTCTTCTTCCAGCTCTACTCCTTTTCCTTGCTTCCCTTCACAGGGAAACTTCTTGAAAGAGATGTGTATTTTTATTGTTCCTGTCTCTGTCTACTCCAGCCAGTTCACTCCTTAATCCACTCCAAGCTACTGTCTTTAACTCCTGACCCAAACTGTTCCTGTTAAGGTCAGTGATGACCTTCATGTAAACAAATCCCACAGTCATTTTTTTCTCTTTATCTTTCAGCCCGGTTCATTCTCCTCTTCTTCCTAAATCTCCCTTCTCTTGGCTTTGGGATACTACACTCCTGGGATGCTTCCTGCTCATTGGTGGCTTCTTTTCCTCTGTCTGACTTTGACTGGTACTTAGGTGGCCCCCAGGCTGTACCCTAGGACCTCTGCTCTCCTTTATGTACACTCAAACTCATAGGCAGATTTCATCCCATCTGTCCCACTGTCCATTCCCACATGTGTATCTCCAAACTAAACTCCAAGAGGTATAGACTGTTTTCATGCTCATGATATAGAACAGCAGGCATCAGCTCTCAGGAATAAGGAGATTACATGAGGTTACACAGCTAGAAGCACAGAGCTGGGATATAAATCCAGGTCTGTCTGATCTAAGGCCTGTGCTGTGAGCTACCAGGCCACTCTGCTGGTGTCTGCCTCTGTCCCAGCCCTGTCCTGTCTCCTAGGGTCTGTTGGGTGTGCTGCAACATTTTTTTCTTTGTGCCTTTGTCCCCCTTGTCCACTTCTGGAATGACCTCTTTCCTTCCCCTAGCTTCTAATTCTCTTCTACCCCAGATCCAGTGAGAAATTCCCCATTTCTAAGGCCCAGGTTGATGTCCCTGGTCTTCCCTGTACTCTTCCAGGAGCTCAGAGACAATACCCTACAACACCCAGGGTTCACTCACATCTGCAGTGATACCATGTTCTGAATCCACAATGTGGGCTCTTAGCCCAAGTACAAGTGCACACCTGGAGACATTGAAGTGCAAGTTCAATACTGGAACTGCCAGGAAAATGGGGGTCTTCGCCTCCATTGTCACACACCCACCATCTCACATGGCAGGTTGTTGTCCAGCTATCCTGGAGTTATCCAGGATAGGTTCTGCTATGTTTCCTGTGTTAGGTAATGTTTGGAGAGAAGAATCGTGACTTCACTGAATAAGTCTCATTTTAAAACACTGTGAGTTGTGGATGTACAGGAGGTGGGCTGGGGAAGCACTTCCAAATCCATTCTCTAGATCCTAGGGGGTCAAGGAAAGAAGAGTCTAGAAGAGAAGGAATTGATTTAGACTCTACTGAGGTCACAGAGAGGCCAAGCAGTTCCTATAGGGGTCACTGAGTTCAAAGAAATATTTTGAAGAAACAGGATACTTCGATTGTGCCATTTTAGAAGAACTGAAAGTGCCTTGCGGGAAGGAAGGAGGAAGAGGCTGTAGACCCCTGAGGCAGTGGTGGGGAGCACCCACATGTGGGAGGCCTGTCTACCAGCTGCGATTGCGAACTGACCCCGGGGCAAAGGCCACTGGTCCCTTTCATTGATATGAGTTCCCGGCTCTTGGCCTGGGTTCTGCCCTAAGCCCATTGTTCAAGCACTGCATGACTTCAGGCAAGTCTCTTTCTTTACCTCAGTCTCAGTCTCCTCACCTCTAAAATAAGGTAATTGAAAATTTATGTGTTAGGTTTGGGCCATGGTCTTTCTAGGCCCCTTTCAGTATTCCGAGTCAACATACCCAAAACTGTTTAACTGATCCTGGGCCATCCCTGCCTGGGAAAGGAGGAGCCGTTATTTGACCACTCTTATACAGGCTTCTGGTACAAAAAGTATTTTTCACAAAAGCAGAACATGGGCCCAAAGAGGAAGGCTGTAGATGGTTGAATCTTGCATATTGTACAGGAAATGAGTCTGTAACATATCTCCGGAAAAAACATGGTTCTCTATCCCCAGTTGAACACTGATCAGAGACCATGCTGTGAATGGAATGGCTTGCTCTGCATGGATCGAGGGTGGGGGTGTGGTGGGGGGTGGCCCTTCTCCACTGGATAGAGCCTCCTGATGCTCCAACCTTGTGTCTGAGTCCCCTACCAACAGATATTTCTGATCCAGAGACTACAAGCTAGGGCAATGCTGAGATATCTTGCCTGCCTAAAGGGAAATAGGTCTAGAGTCAGGAGGAGCCTAAAGAGCTCAACAATGGCCAATTCTGTATATGGCCTCATGCGTACACTGCCATGAAGGTGCACACCTATTCCTAGGCCACTTGTATTTTGAAAAATAAATATGATATTGGGAGCACTTAAGCCAGAGTCTTCAGTGCATTGAGACAAAGCATGAAGCAGTGGTGGCTCCCGTGGGTTCCATGTCTTGTGCTTGAGTACTTTAAGGGGACTGGGCTTTCTAAACCATCAGGAACAATGGGCTTTGTTGTGCTTCCCCCCTGTTTGCTTGCTGGACTTGGAAGTAAGGGGAGCTGGGGAACTTCCTCTGTCTTCATTGGGTGGATGGCCCAATCCTGGTCTTGAGATAGTTAAAACCAAATGCTTTGCCCCAGGACAAAGACCCCTCAGGTCAACTGAAATTGTTGGAGGTCACAAAAGTGTCCTTGTAGGCTTGAGTCTTGAACTTGCCAGTGCTCTGAAGCAACTCTGCTCCTCAAGGTAGGGTGAGATGAGTTATTCACAGAAGACCTTGTAGGAAAGAACAACTAATGTTTTCAGGGAGTCCAAGATGACAGGAAGAAGTGGGTAGGTGGAAGGAAATGTGGCAGAGCCCAGAAAATCCAACCTGAAGGTCCAAGCACCAAGTTGGGGAAGAGAAGGGATTAGAAGGAGTAAGTATAAAAACCAGAAGAGGTCTAAAGGCTAAGCAAATATAGAGTTTTCTGTTTGAAAATGGAAACAGGGTCATATGATAAAACACACCTCCTAGCTAGAAGTAAGGTGTGATAGGAGAGAAACACTGGGCAAGACTACATTCAAGTTCTACTTCTCCTATAAATGAGATGGGACTTGTGTAAGTCATTCTGTATGAAGCTTGGTTTCACCTGTAAAATTAGTGCTCCCAGCATTGCTTAGGCTGAGATCAGGGGAGCTAACAAGGTAACATGAGACCATAGGATATGGACTGAATAGTCAGGCATACAAGGACATGCTGGAATGGCTGATTCTAGGACTCCAGTGTGAGTAGAGGTGCTGCTGGTTCTCTCATCCTCCAACTCCCTCCAACCCAAGTGACACCATGGAGACAGCTACCTGCAATTTAGACAACTAACATTTGGAATAAGAAACCCACCAGGCCCATGCCCAAGGCTAGGTTTCGCTGTGCTGTCTCTGGCTGAGGTTATCTTTGGTCTTCCTATCTAAGATCTATCTGGGAAGGCACAGCTTGAGCCCAACTCCTTCCAAATTGAAGTCTTTTCTGACCGCTAGAGTTCAGGCTGCCTTTCCTCTTTTGAACCTCTACTCAAAGTGCAATATGAACACACACAGACCAGCATGCTTCTGAAATTGCCTCATGTGGTTTTCTCAAGGTAGAAACCATGACTTCATTCCTTGGACTCCTCACAGCGTAAAAAACAAGAGCCCTGAGGCAGACAGGAAAATACCTGCAGAAATATGGAATATAAATGTGTCTTTCCGGGCTTAGGCAGTTGCCAAAGTATTAATAATACTCTTTTTCTTCCTTCACCAGTCTTCCTGTCAGCTGGGCTCAGTTGTCTGGTCAAGGTCAGGGGCAATGTTCATTTTCTGTAAACCATGTAATAAGTACTTCCCTTTTCATTGGTGATAAATCCATGAGAAATAAGAGCCACTAGCAGTGGTAGGATCAGAATACTTTAATAAGATATCAGTGTCAAAATACATTTCCCTATAAAGTTAAGCTCCCATACAGTTATAAAGTCAGTAGGAATTCGATAATATAATAATGTTCATGAAATTGTTATGTTGACAGATAAGGTTAATATGAAGCTTGGAATATTTTTTCAGAGTGTTTTAGTAAAACTGCAAGGGTAAAATGCCCTTAATGCTGAGGCAACAAACACAGGAAATCAAATACCAGCATTGACATGTCAGTAACCCTTCAAGGTCTGCCGCCATGTGTCAGGCAATGCTGAGTTGCCCAAGTGGGCTTCAGGCAACACCGCATCTTAGGTAATTTTACTCGGATAACTTAGATTGGTTTTCAAAGTTAATTTTTGGTTTTGGCAATAAGTCCCTCTGGTCCTACCAAATTCTTAGTCTGATGTGCTGTGTGTGTGTGTGTGTGTGTGTGTGTGTGTGTGTATGTTTAAAAACTTATTGTACTTATGACAGAAAAGTTCCATGTTGATTGGTATTTAAAAACCAAAGGGTGTCATCCCTCTTCCCCAGTGAGTTACAAAGTGCTCTGGGAACACTATTTTCAGTGCTTCTACCTGTACATGTCACTTCATGTGACAGAGACCTCAGCAAGGGCCTGAAGCTAGGAGCCATCATTCCTGGAGGTCTGCCTGCTGCTTGCCAGCAGGGGGTACTGCACCTTGGCCTTGCAGGGCCTTCTGCCTGCAGGCTGAGGGGGGCATGCAGGACTGGGGCTGGTCAGACCCCCTGCCCTCCCTGTGGCACCCTTTCTCAGTCCAGATCCAAGGTTGTGAGCTAGGAGGACAAGGGCTGGGTCACTACATCATTTCTGAATCCTTACTTGCTGCCATGAATTCCACCAAAACCATCTCATGGTAGTTCTGGAAATATCTGAATGTGCCACATAAGAGACCATTGGAGTCACAGAGCTCAGCGCACTTGAAGGGCTAGCAAGACAACCTGAAGAAAAGTTAAAGCACTTTCTCTCCCGTAGTGTTCTTCCCGCCCCCCAATGTGCCCTCAGACCCTCTTGGCAGCAATAATAATACATACATACATACATACATACATACATAGTACACAGAGAACACGAGGAGAAGACAGCTCGCAATGCTCCCACTTAATGATTCCACTTCTTGGATTGCTTGTCATACCTATGGCATATCGCAAAAGCGAAAAGCCCACAGAGAAAGAGCTCTTTAGCAGTGTTAGTACAGGCCCGTGGGAGTACTGTACAATTCTGCAGTGTCAGTAACACCGAGAAAAATAAAATTAACAGCTTAAAAAAGATCTTAAAGTGATTTTGTGAGCAGGACTCCATTTCTAAGTTTTTAGATATTACAAAGTACCCATATATATGATAAACACTTAACCCAGATATAAATTTTCCTTTAAAAAAAACTCAGTTATGCTTTTGAATAATAAAAAAATTCACTGGAGAGGAGGTGGGATGGGAAAAACACCAAACAGTTTAGGAAAAGTCACACCGTGCACCTTTCACAGGTAACTACGCACCCTGGAGTTCACCCTTCACATTGCTTCCCACCTCCCTGCCCCCCATAAGTCATATCAAAATTAGAGCAGAGTTGGCTTAAAAAAAACACTGAAATTTACAATATGGTGATTAGTTTTTAAAAGGAGAAAAGCTTTGAGAGGGAGAAGCCACAAATCAAGCTTGAAAAAGCAAAATCCTTTGTTTCTCTTTGGCAACAACAATAACAAAAACTCTTTTTAGTTAAATGAAGCCAAAGCTTTCTCTACACGAGAGCCAACATATACCATGCTTGTTAGTATGGAGGCTATGTGTGTGTGAGAGAAACCTCTGGGTAATATAAATTAGAAGTAATTGAAGGCGGGGAAGAAAAGTCTTATAAAATTTAAGAACATTTTCATTGACAGCAAAACGGAGCAGGTAAAACAACTGTGTATTTTAAAAATAAGGATAATACAGTGAGCATTTCAGAAAAAGGCCACTGCTTGGTGACCTGGGCAAATCAGCCAGGTAAGTACATCTTGTAAGAAGTGTGCTGGTGTTAGAAATACCTAGTTGCAAAAACAGATGTAGAGTGAAGCTGGTGGGATGGCATCAGCAGGGGCATGGCCGGCAAAAGGCCCTGGCTCAGGTGGCCTGGTCCAGGGCTCTGAGGAGGTCCCCTCCTTGCAGGAGTGTGGAGGTTCCTGGCACAGGGACGTTCACCTCACAGTCATATCTGGTCAGTTCAGGCAGTAGATAGGGCTCGAATGAGGGACCCAGCAGTCGGCTTGCCATGCCTGGAAAAAGTATTAATGCCATATTTTAAAGACTTAAATCAAACATTAGCAAAGTGCCTATTCCTCTAGAGACCAGCAGGGATGAGGAGGGCATTTCTAGTTTTCAGGCTAGGGGGCAACCTTAATTTCCCTGAGCTCCTTCAATGTTTGTCTTTCCTGTGACTTTCTCAGAGGATGGGCCCAGGAGAGAACATGTCTTAGCAGTGCTGATATCCAAGGAAGAGGAAAGCAGACAGCAGCAGAGGCAGGGCCCTCACGAAAGCTATGGGAAGAGCTGGCTAGGCCTGGGCTTGCCGGTCCCATGCCCACTGTGCATAGGTAGCAGAGATGAAAGGCTGAATGGGGAAGAAGGAATTCAGAACCACGTGGTACATGTGCACCTGGGTCCTCCAAGATTTAAGGGCCTGGAGATACCATTCTGCTTGCCACACTCCTTCTACCCCTAAGCCATTCTCTAGCTGCCTAACAGGAAGGAAAGGCTCAGGTGCTAGAGAACAGCAATCCATGCCGCTTGTTGGGATGAACTGTTTTCTTTTCCCTTGGCTTACCTATAAAACCTCACTCCTGGTGGCCTCTTTTTTTCTGGTCTTCCTAATCCAGGCCTTCCTGGGATCCATGCCAGGATGGTATCAAGAGATATTTGCTAATCATTCCTTGTTTATTTCCCCTCTTCTTTTATCCATAGTCAGAAATGATATGAGTTGAAAAGATGGTTCTCCCTTGATTGTGGCATTCAAGGAATACCACATACAGGAAGGACAACACTGACTACCCAGACTGATACCAGTTACCCAGTTCAATGCAACACATGCTAATCTCTTGCTGGAGCTTCCTGTCTTGCCCACTATCCCACTGGTAAACAGCAGAAGTAGAGTTTAAGCCCAGGGTTGTCTGGGGTTCTATAGCCTGAGCTTTGAGCATGAAACTATTAATTTTCCCCAAACTATACTACTGAGGACAAGGGCCTGGTATGTCTTTCCAAAACCACAAATTATTTCATGCTAAACAGAAACCTTTTCATGAAGACATCTATATTTCGGTGGCTGTAGCTGAACCTTCCAGAAGACAAAGTCCAATGGCCTCTCCCAGAGCTCCAGGTCACCCTCCCGGCAGTGTGCCCTCTGTGCATATGCTCAGTTCAGCTCCTGCCTGGCCTCAGCGCCATGCCCCTGGTGTGCCAGGGGGCTTTAGGCAATACTGCAAGGTGAGGAATGGAGTAAAAGACACACACTCTGCGACTCTTAGGAATAGCAAGAGTCCTGGAGGTGACCTGCTCCTTGGAGGGTTCCTTCTAAAGCAGGGTGGACAGATGGCCTTCCAGCCCCACTGTGATATTTCTGGGGAGGGGGAGATTACTATCCCTTTCTGTGGCAGCAAGCTTGTCTGTGTTCAGAGCCAAGATTAGTCACCTTGTGATGCCCATCTTCTGGTCCTCCCATCCTGACTTGGCACCTCCTCTCTTCAACAATCCCTAACATATAGCCGTGGACTCCTCGCCACGCCAGCAACCCCCTTTCTTCTGAACACACACTCCTGATGGTCCTTAGCCTTCAGTTTGCAGAACAGCATAATGTTCCTGGGGACTGACACAGTCTCCAGTTCTTCAATGATTTTTGGCTGGGTTTTAGACATACCCCATGACGAACCTGATTGGTCAGAAGAAACTTTGGAGAGGTGACCTGAGCCCTAGAAGGTGCTCTTTGGGCAAGTAAGTGCCAAGCACTGTGCAGGTGCTGGGAAAAAGGAGAGGTGGTCTTAGCCCTAGGGAAGCCAGCCCTAGGGTGGGCTGAGGAATCCTATGGGCAGTACTGACCAGGATGCCTGGGTACTGGGCAGGGACTCTTTAAAGGCAATGGTTTTAAGTCTGGAGCTTTTCCAAACATGGAGCTGCTGTGTGAGGACGGCTGCCTCTCAGCTCTCTGCTCTTCAGGCCTCCCACCTATTTTGGGCCCTGGGATGTAGCATCAGCTCTCAAGCACCTACCTGATACCTTGTGAGCTGATGGCTTGCTGTAGTCCTGGTACTGGGAGGCGTAGCACTGCCGGGAGAACCCACTCTTGGCGTTCTCCCCAGGGCTCATGGCAGATGGCGGCTGGGGTGGGGGCAGGTGTCTCAGAGGCTGGCCCAGGCCTCTCATGGGGTTCTGGGTGAACTCATCTGAAAGATTAAGGCCTGAGAGTGAGTGTGATGGCACAAAACTGAGGGGACAGGCTGTGAAGTCCCCAGCCTCCCTTTCCTTCACAAAAATCATGCAGAGCCTGAGACCTCAGAGCCCAGAGATTTCTGATGTTCTAACAAGGCTCAGGAAGCCAGTGCATGGAGGAGACAGGATGGACACTGAGGAGTCTCCAGCCCTCCACCAGACCCTGGGACCCGGCCTGCTCACCGGGGGGAACATTTGCACTCAGGGACTTGTCAGGCATCAAAGGGCAGGTCCCGCCCCGGAAGCTCTTCATGCGTTTCCACATCAAATGTGAGCTGCTGCCACTGCCTGGAGGATCCCCCTGCATGTGGGAAGGGCAGATATAGGGAGAGGGCCAGCATGCTACCTCCTGAGCCCAGGCTGCACTTGGAGGTACTCCCAGCATGCACATTTTCTTTGGCCCTACCTCCCACCAGCCTGTCAATGAGTTCCCAGGCAGGAGATGGCTCACCCCACTTGTGTCCTGGAAGGCTTGTTCCTCATACTCCAACTGTCGCTTTAGCTTCAGCTTGTTGGAGAGGGCTATCATAGCTGGGCTCATCACATCTGGGCCCCGAGGCCCGAAGTCCTTTGCAGACCTGCCAAACCCAAGACATTGGGGTGAAGGATTCTGGAGCGCCTTCCTCTGAACCCAACAATTACAACTAGGGTGACTCACAGACTCAGAGGGCAGAGAGTCAGAGCGGGGCTATGCACCTGGAGACTGACCTGTAGCTCTACTTCAGTTTCCTCTACCTGGTGAGATGCTGAATGGTTCAAGCCTCCTGTCCTTTCCTCCACATGCTTGTCCACCTTGGCATGCCTAGGTAGCTCATAGTCCTGTCCTGGTGTGTGGTTGCCCTGCTAGGTGACATCAGTCTCTAGGAGGGTTTCTTTTGCCTCTGTCTCCTCCTACCCTAGCCCTGACTGTTCTTCACTGCTCCCCACTGAGGACCAGCTGGGGTACTCTGTAAAGGGCATATATCCCATAGTGGTCTAGCCAATGAGCCTGGGAGCTCCCTGTCCTATACCAACCACTGTGACTTAGCCTAGTGAACTCTCAGCTGGTTGAAATGGGAAGAGGCTGAGGATAGGTGGGAAGGCAATGCTGGGGCCTATGCATGGCCCTCAGAGGGAACCCTGAGATAGGAACCCTAAACACCTTTTCGCTTTTCAGAACCAGGGTTCCCTGAGACAACTGAGAAAATTGTCACTCAAATAATTGCCTGTATTGGGTAGCCTATAGAGAGACAACAGAGTTCACAGCTCTTAGCAGGCCACTTTTCTCCTTGCCTATGCTCAGTCCCTTGTGACCTCCTCCAGCCCTGTGGACACTGGTACTGCTCAAAACTGAACTCTCAGAGTTCAGAGAGGGCTCCATGGAGCACCAGGTGCCTGTGGAGTGGGAGAAGGGAATGGGGCAGGGAGCCTATCCGTCCCATCCCCACCCAGCATGGCCCCTGCAATACAGCCAAGTGACTCTGCCACTGACCTCATCTTGAACATGGAAACATGGGGCGAGGTAATGGGGGGTCCCAATGGTGATGTCCCCAAGGACTCCGTGTGCGGCTGATCCCCAATAGGCCACTTTGTGGGCCCAAAATGTAATGGTGGATCTGGAGGCCACTGTGTGTTGGATCTGCCCCCCATGGAAGAGAGAGGGGTGCTGGCCTGGCCACAGCATGGTGGTAGTGACCCCTTGCTTCCAGCATCAAAGAAGATGGAGGACATGGGCCAATGCTCCGGCTCCATCTTCTTGCTCCCCAACTGCTGCTGGTACTTGTCCAAGAGGAAGGGGCTGTGAGAGGCCACAGGGGCCAGTGGCTGGAAGATGCTGGTCATGGCACTGAAGCAGTGCTGGGGGGTGGGCTGTGGGCTCTCTGGCAAACGCGGCTCCTCTGGGCAGATAGGGCTTAGCTGGAAGTCTTCTCCATCCATGGGGATGTAGGGTGCTAGAGTCTCCAAGTCCAGCTCATTGAAATCCGTCTGAAGAGGGACACAGTCAGGGCAGAAAGGCTGAGTGGATGACACCCCTTCAGCCCAGCCCAGAGCCATTCATCTCAAGCACAGCTCCCCAGGGCTATACCTTGCTCAAACCAAACTACACCCTGTGAACTACCAGCAAACAGTTGGCCATCTAAGTGTGCAAGGCCTTCTGTCAGGGGACATTGACCTTTCTGTGCACTTGTCCTCTTCAGTCTCCACCAATGTCACTTCTGTGCCCAAGCTGGATGCCTTCCTCTATTATACTTGTCCAAAATGCCCTGCCTCCTCTAGCTCCAGTGGCTGCCCCTTTCAGAGCCCACTGTGGGAGACAGAGGGCAGTTTGTTTTCCCCTCCCTCATAGGCCTAGACATACAGTAAGTGCCCATGGTATGTGTATGGACTCTTGTAGAGTATACAGTTGGCCTCCAGTGGCAGAGGGACTTCTGTTCCAAGCAAAAGGTACTTGGAGACCACACTCAGGGTCACAATGTCGTGATGTGCACCACTGAGAATACTCTCAAGAGGATGCAGAAAACACAGCTTCTATCTTCAGAGCCCTCACCCTCATGGGACAGAGCTATTTCCCAACAATTATGGGAAACAGCATAGACAGGTCATCTTAAGTACTAAGAAATTTGACAGAGAAGTGCTGAAATAGTTAGGAAAGGCATTGTAGAACAGCTGGAGGAAGGTGGAAACTAGATGAAGAACTAAGACAGATGTGGTGCATGATTTTCCCTGGGGTTCTATGAAACACCCACCCATCCACCCCCTCACCCGTTACGCTGTTTGCGCAAGATCATGTGGCTTTATGGAATAAATGTGCTCCCAAGAAGGACATTTGTAAGCACATTTGTAAATCAAATATCGTTCATTTTAAATAAAATAATTATTTAAAAAATTCCAAAGTGAATGGGTTTATGAAGGGAGTAACCATCCCACAAGTTCAGGAATGTTTTATGAATTTGGATATGATTTTTTTAAGAGGAGGAATTTCTTAAGGAAATGTCCACAAAGACCATTATCCAAGTATACAGAAGATAAACAAGTTGAGAGTTAAACACAGAGGTGCAGCAAAATTGACCAGGGGCAAGAGTGGGAGAAAGGCAACCACAGACCCTCTGTTCCCTCCCCTTCAGCAAAGGTATGAATAGTAGGCACATGTGCCACCCTGGTCTGCTATGCGGCCACTTACCTGTGTGCTACACTGGTCCTTTGCCTCTGTGTCCATGGCAAAGAGCTTCTCAATCACTTCAATTTTCAGGTCATCCTCCAGAGAAGAGTAGTAGTCTCCAGGGCTGCTGGGCTGGGGGCCAGGAAGCAGGGGATGAGTCAAGGACCATGGCACTCTTCTTCCCAGAAGTCCAATGTGGAAGAGAAACACGCAGCTGGACCCATTTAGCTCCATTCCACCAAGTATTTGTAGAGGGGCTACTATATATATATATATATATATATATAGTATATATATAATATGTATTTTTTTTTTGATGATACTGGAGGTTGAACTCAGGTCTCACACCTGGTAAACCGGTGCTCTACCACTTGAGCTATGCCCCCAGCCAGAGGGGGTACTATGTATGAGCTGTATGACTTAGGCCTATTCCTCAAGTTCTCTGAACCTCAGTCTCTTCATCATAAAGTAAGGCTCTTATCACTTCCCACACGTCTTGAGGAGCAAACAGGATAAAGGATCTGTCCTTTATCCTCTGCCTATACAGGCTTATGCCCTGCACAAGGACCATGCAAGATGCTTACAGCTCTTTCAGGAATTCCCACTCTGATGGGAGTGGGAGATGGATACTAAAAGCCACCAAATGGCTCTGATTCCTGGCAGGTGAGTGTCCAGGCCATACTCAGGGCTTTGCAATAAATTTGCCCAAACTGTCCCTTCAGTAGGAGGAGCCTACCCTTACCATGTCCTTGCCCAGAGGGTGGGAGGCTCACCGTGGAGCAGCTGCTGTTGCTTGTGGCACTGGGTGTGGTGCTTCCTGGGGTGGCCCCCTGGGGTACGGTGAAGGCAGGCAGGCTCCCAGCCTCCTTCTGGGCACTGTGACTCCTCAGCTCCGCAGACCATGGCTGGGCAGGGGGCAGGATGGGCTTGCCATAGGCTGAAGACTCCTCGAAGCTCTGGTTTCCTGTGGAGACAAGGGGCTGCTTGGTGAATATCCAGACCACTAAGTTCCCCCATGGCAGAGGAAGCCCATAAGTTGTAGGAAAGGTTTTAAGAGGGCTAAAAGCATGCCTGGGGCTTTGTTGGGACCTACGTGCCTTTGGCCAAAGCTGTGATTCAATGTATGGACTCCCTGTGAAGGGAGACTTTTCCTAGAATGTTTGATTTTCAGAGACTAAACTTATTAGAGCTACCTTTTCCTGAAGAGTGATCCAGAATGTAAAAGGAGTTACGAGAGGAGAGAGGCCATTTGCCTCAATACTGCCATGAAACAGGGGGCCCAACATGTCTTGTTTCTGATTCTCTGAATGTTGATTCTCATGTGGTCTAAAAGGGACAGTGATTCTTCCAGAAGTCACAGCAAGGCCAGAGGAGGATGTCCAACTAGGGAGGGGGGGCTTCCCAGGTGCACTTCAAGGATGTCTCCAGGATGGGTAAAGGCTTTGTGGGGACCACAGTGACTTGCATCCCAGCAAGACTTAGCAAATGTTTCAAAGAAGATAGGCATTTGAGGGCTTAAACCTGGGTCTGTTTTCTGAAATGACCTCTCCCATTGTTCCAACCTAGTCCTCTAACTAAATAAGAAGGCTGTCCTTTGAGATCCAGGAGGAAATCTGCCCTTTCTCTAGGACAAGTCCACATGGCCTTGAAGCAGACCCCTTCCCTCCCTTTCAGCAAAGAGTTTCGTTGCCAGGTGGAGAAAGGACCCCTCAGGAGGGAGTCCTCTTCTGACCCACCTCCTTTGGGCAGCTTTGGGATGGTCTTACTCAGTAGATAGGGCATATGTGGGGTTTTTGTTTTTTGTTCTTTTTGTGCCCAGCAGACCTATCTACTAACAGGTGGTTAGTAAGATATGGGGATGGATCAGGCAGAAGTGTGGCTAGAGAAGTCTGTTATGGTAAGAACTGTCCCTAGAGCCAAGAGGGTTCCATGGACCCAGCTAGGCTAGGAAGCACTGACCGAAATCCAGAGAGATGATGGCATCCCCAGGGGTTGGGGCCAGTTGGGCCAGCTCCTCGGGTTCCTCCTTCAGCTTGGTGAACAGGAAGTTACTCTTATCAGATACAGCCACCTCACCACCATTGTCAAAGATGTTGTTCATGGCCATCAGGTGGGGTTTGAACAGGGATTCAGTCTGGTCCATGGAGAACACCACGTCGTTCTTCTCAATCTCACTAATGGGACAAGAGAGCCGTTCAGACTTTCTGCGTTATCTGGCTCCCAGACACATAGAAATCCTGACAGCCAAGCTGCTCAGACAAAAAGATGGGCAGGACCATTGTGTTGGCACCTTGTAAGGAGCCACACAACGGAAGTCTGTGGGTGATGGAGGAAGAGACTGTGAGAGCATCCTCTGCATATGGGCCTGTTTTGATTGTTCTTCATAACTGCGCTGGAGCTGGCAGTGCTCATAAGACCAGGATGCTTTGCCCGTGTTTGCTTCACCATGGCAA
This sequence comes from Castor canadensis, assembly GCF_047511655.1. Classification (NCBI taxonomy): domain Eukaryota; kingdom Metazoa; phylum Chordata; class Mammalia; order Rodentia; family Castoridae; genus Castor; species Castor canadensis. The sequence goes on along the minus strand of NC_133397.1, from coordinate 39,948,222 downwards.
TACTGCTTTGATGGTCTTCCCAGGGGTGGTGGAGGAAAGGTGTGACACTTGCTTTTCCCAGAAAGCACAAGCAGTTCTCTCACCTGTTTCCCCAATCCAGAAAATATGAAGTGACTACTGGGTGCTACTTGCCTTCCCACAGTTAGAGACATGGCACAGTGACAGATAAGGGGGAAGGGGCAGAAGAAATTCCAAGGATCTCCCTGTTTCTGAGCTCTCCAGGCAAAGACTGCAAATAACTCCTAGATGCAGTGCCCAGGGTTCTGAGATGCTCACAGTTCTCAGGCACCCCTGCACCCTTTCCCTAGTGTCTCACCTCAGAACATAGTTGACACACATGATGCACTGAGGCTGCAGGTTTCGAGGGTTGTAGATGACCGTCCCCTGGGTCTCCAGCCACACATAGCCTCCGTGTTTCGCAAGCATCCGGTACTGACCACTCACTACCTGTCCCTTGGTACACACTAGGAGAGGAGAAAATGGAGCCTGAGGTCAGAGAGTTAGGGGAGCCAGAGACCCCACAGGGAGAGCAGTCTGCAGAGGGTGGCCAGAACTGGGCATGGGACAGTGAGGACAGGGAAAGAAGTGTACGTGAGAGAACTTAGAGAACATCTTAGTCAACTGTTTATTTTAAACAGAAGAAAAGGAGGTTAAGGAAGGGTATGTGACCTGCCCACAGCTGCACAGCAAGGGAGCAACCTGCTCACCGTGTAGCTTTGCAGTGGCCTGTCACCAGCCTAGCTCAGCTGCAAGCAGAAGCAAGAGTGGCAGAAGCCCTCTTTCCTCATGGGGTTCAGTGACAGGAGGCCCTCCTCCTCCTCCGTTTCAGTTGCTGGGGGCTCACCAACACCTTGGAGAAAGCTTGACCTCAGGGCTGCACTGTGCAGCAGATCTGTCACCAATACCATGTTTGTGAGTAAACACAGTTTTTTTTTTTTTTTTTTAATTGCTATCCTTGATTTTGTCAAGGTTGTCTGTTAGCACTGCCACCTTTGGTGCCAGAAAAGATTTGAGGCAAGCACACCATTTTCCAGCTGAGGACAAGCAAGGCCTGGGACCTCAGCAGCTTCCTTATAAGCTGTGATAAGATCTTTATACTTCTCTCAACTGCCCAGTGAGGCTGCCTCATTATGGCTTCTTCCCTCTTCCAGATTGTTCTAATTGCTCGTTTAAAATGTGTTTTTACAATCTGAAAACATTGTGGCAGGGGTCCCACATTCCAGATTGTCCTCTTCGCCAGTCCAGAACACTCTGGCTTCTTTCAATAAAAAGGAATCAACAAATCCCTTTACATTAAAGTCTACTAAGGTCAGAATTTCTGGTAGTTTTCACTACTGCCCATTTACTTTCAGTCCTTGGGAATTCATTGTTCAGAACTCCAGCTCAGAAACCTTTAAGTCACAGGGAACTGGGGAAAGTCATGATGGGAGGAAATCTTGATAGTTTGGGGACTTTGGGAGAGGAATACTCCTTAGTTTGTTTTCCTCTTTTGTATAATGGGGTATTGATAATAACTGTCACAATGATGACAACTGTATGGTACCCTGGGCACCACTGCTGTTTGTACTGAGGACCAGATGTACTTCGTGGCTTATCAACTGTACAAATGTTGTAGAGGAAAAGCCACCTCTTTCCCAAAACTACTAATGTGTGTAAGTGCTCAGGTCTCCAGACAGTTGTTATATATTTGTAGATAATGTCACCAAAGGCTCCAAGGGAGTCCAGGTTCTCTGAAAACAGTCTCCCGGTTTTTCTGGACCACCTCCCTCTTCCCCAGCCCTGCATGGGGAACAAGCTTGGTGCATAATAATGCTGACTGTAATCCTTTATGCTTATGTTTTACTTGGCACATTTTGCCCTCTTTAAAAATTCAGCAAGCACTTGCCGGGGGCAGGAATTACTGTAACTTACAAATGTAAAGTGCTCTGCAGTGTCCAAAACTGTCTCATGAGATAATTCATTTCTGCAATGCAAGCAGGTCACTGCTTGGCACAAAAAGCACTGAGGGGTAAGTGCCATTCTCACCTGACTACTCAATGCCATAAGCTATCTGTTTAGACTCTTGTCTCACATCTGGAGAACCTGCAGTCCAGGCAGATTCCCTTTTGCTTAAAACTGTTAGTGATTTGCTGAAAGGCTCCCTCGGTGGAAACAGGACACAGGATTACAGTCTCAATTAAAGATCCTATTCTAAGATTTGTTTGCGTTTTATTTATTTATTTTGGTGGTACTAGGGATTGAACTCAGGGCATTAAGCTTGCTAAGCAAGCACTCTACTGCTTCAGCCATCCCCCAGTCCTTTTGCTTTTAGGTAAAGTCTCACACTAACTTTGCCCAGGCCAGCCTCAGACTATGATCCTCCTAACTTGCCATCTCCTGAGTTATTGGGATTATAGGTATGCATCACCATGCCTGGCCCTTGCTTTTTGTTTTTTAAAATAAATTTTACTGAGGCTAATTTACCTTCAGTAAGAATGAACCTATTTTAAGCATACAGTGTAAAGAGTTTTGATAAATGCACCCACCTATGTAACTATCACCACTATGAAGGCATAGAACTCTTCTGTTGTCCCCAAATTTCTTATGCTTTCTCTCAGTCAATCCCCCTTCTCACCTCAAGTTCCAGACAATCACTGTCTTTTTTGGTCACTGTGTATTGTCCTTTCTATATTTTCACATAAGTAGAATCATGCAAGAGTATGTACTCTTTTGTGTCTGGCTTCATTATAGGCAGAATGTTTGAGATTTACCATGTTGTCACAGGTATTCATGGTTCATATCTTTTCATTGCCGAGTAGTATTCTATTGTATGGATGTATCATAATTAGTTTATACATTAACCTGGCTATTTGAGTTTTTAGTTTTCGGTTATGAGTAAAGTTGCTGTAGAGATTTGCATACAAATCATTGTATGGATATATTTTCATTTCTCATGAGTGCAATTAGAAATGTAATTGCTAAGTATATATTTACATTATCAGAAAGTATCAATTATTTGCAAAGGGTTTGAATCATTCTAATCTAATCTTTTAAACAAAATCCTGTGCTGTAGGGAGGATAGATATCATAATATTTTAATATGAGGAAACTAAGGCCAAAAAAGCTGATAACTTGCTTCACATCACACAGGATAATAGTGACACAGGCTGGACTAAACAACAGCTCTTGTGAGTCCTAGGACATTACCTTGAGCCAAAAATGGGCAGGAAGGTGGAATTTGCTGTTGCTATTGTCCTAAACCATCATGGACTCCTTGTCCAAAGGAGTAACTTTTCTCTTTCTTGCTTTCTGTTCCTCTGTGCCACTGATACTCCCCTGCTGAAAGTAAAATGATTCTTGCATAATTTTCAAGTGCCTGGAGTTAACTTATTTAGATGGTTCTTAATGCAAACCAAATTCAGGGCTCTTCTTCTTTTTGATTAAACAGTTCAGCAAGCAAGGCTTTAACTGCATTTCTAGTAATTGCAGACAAAGGCCTGTTCTGTCAGTAGAACATAATTCACACCAGCTTTCCAATCATCTGCTCATTAATGCCAGCCTTGGTGAAGGGCCTGCTACTTGGTTAGGGAGATAGGGTTTTTATGGCCTTTAATCTTGTTTTCCTAAGAGCACATAATGTCCTCATACAACAAAGTGAAGCCACCCCCAGCCCCCCTCTGAGAGTAACAATGTATAAATTATTAATCCATTTAGAAATGATGGCTTTCAATTATCTAAATCTGGTTGAGGACTGAGCTTCCCCAGGCATTTCAATGGGAAACGTTTACAGGCTGAGACACCACACATACATGGGTAAATCTGAGATGAAAGTGTGTAAACCTGGACCAGCCTCAACCTGAGCCTTCTGTTACTAGAGAAAGAAAAGGAGAGACTGAGTGGAGAGAAAGAGAGGGAGGGGCAGGGAGGGAGGGAAGGAGAGACAGAGAGATGGAAAGGCAGAGAGACCCAAGACCCACACCCTATTTCCAACCCATGCTGATTTCGCTTTGCTGCATGTGGACCTGCTGGTTGATCAAAGGGCTCTGAGCTTAGGGGAAGATTTACTTGGCTTCTTGGAAGAAGGAGCCTATGATTTTTTTTTACTGGGCTGTGAATAACTTTTAAGTGTGCTCAATGCTTAAATACAGATTGAGTACAAACAAAGCCAAAAAAAACCAAACCCAAAGAAAAAAAAACCAGCAGATTTTCCCTGGAATCAGAAGAAAACAGATACAACAAATTTTTACCCTAGTCCTTGTTATAGATCAAAGGAGTTCAAATGAGGAGGGGAGAGATCTTTTTTCTATGCCTGGTGAGAAGTCATGATTTTTGTTCCCTCTGACAGTAGCTTCTTCTGTCCCCTCCCCAGAACATAAAACACAATGCTGTCCTCCACAAATTCCCAGAAATGTTTTACATCCATTCCCTTTTTGGGCTTTCCCCTTGGCTTGGAAGGCTGGACTTTCCCACAATTTTACATGTAAAGGCAGAGAGGCCCAGAAAGCCAGGACCTGAGAAATCAGCAGGTCAGGTCATCTGGGTGAGAGCTGGGCCCTGAGTCCAGTGCCTGCATAGCTCTGCCAACCTGCCTTGGAAGCAGGAATCCCCCCAGGGTTCAGAAAAGCATGGGGAATCCCAAAGGAAAGGGTGGAGCCACATCCTATAATTCAAAGCTGGTTACATTCATGGGCTCACAAGAGTGCCTTGTCCTCTGTCCCTCATCCCTGGGTCCCTGAGTGGGGCTAGGTCTAGGTGGTTATGTTTATTCATTCATTAATGTTTTTGCCAGAGAGCACAGTGACAAACTTCTCTGATTTATCATGATGGTCCCTGTTGTACTGTCAGATCAGATGAAACCCAAGAGTCACAAGAAGGAAACAAAGGGGCTAAGTACAAAAAGCTCTCATTCTTTAAGAGAGTGACTGTGCTTGCACACAGCTTATAGAGTTGCCAGTCTGTTCGCTGTGCTAAGCCTCAGATCTCCTGACCTTGAGATGGATGGATGTATTTAAGAACAATAGAAAAATACTCATACTTTCATCCCTTTGTTGCCAGGAGGGCCACTGAGAATCTTCTCAGACTCTACCCATTTGTAACCCTTCTATACTCCTCTCAGCACCCACTATGGACATTTTAGAAGCATCTTTTACCAAATACTGTTTTTGCCAGTGGGTTTATCATTCATTTAGTGCTCACACTGCACCAGATGTTGGGAGAGATACTGAGATAAAAGATATGAGCCACTTAGCTTCCAAGGAGCTCATAGACTTCTTTTCCCTCAGAAACAAGATCTCTTAGGGTACAAATTATGTCTACCAATTTCTATGGTCCCCAGTGGCCCCACTCTGAGCCTACAGGGTTATAGGCTCAGAGTCCTTGTATGCTGGTGGTGTCTAATGACTTGAGGAAATTGTCTTGGATCACCAGCAAACGGAAACCTGAATTGGGAATCCGACCAAATGAACACTCTAGAACTGCCTTGTCCAATATGTAGCCACAAACCCAGTATGGCTAGTTAAATTTAAATTATTTTAAATTTAATTAAAAATTCAGTTCTTCTTTTGTACCAGCCACATTTCAAGTGTCGCACAGGCCTTATGTAGCTTATGCCAATGTACAGCCTTTCCATGGCACAAAGTTCTATTGGCTGACTCTGTTCTAGAATAAACAGATTTTTTTTCTCCCAGGTTATAGAGCAGATTTCCCATGTGCCAACACTTTGCTGCCTGGACAGCCTCCTCAGATGGGTTTTTTAAGATAGGGTCTTGGAATGTAGCCCAGGCTGGCCTGGAACTCATGATCCTTTTGCTTTAGTCTTCCAAGTTCTGCAATTACAGGCCTGTGCCACCACACCTGGCTTGGACAGCCTTCCTTCTTTAAAGTTACGTTAATCTGCCAAGCAAGCTCTGAGAGAACTGTGGCTGTTCAACACCTGTGTCAGGTGGGCCTCATTCTGTGTTTAGCCCCCTCCAGGTCTAAATCAAGTGTCCTTTGTTCTTTTCTTAGCTCCTCCATCTCTCCTATTCTATGCACAGGTGGGCTTTAGCAATAGCACAGACTCAAGGTGATTGTGTCCTGTCTTATATTATTCTCTACAGAGCTGCCCCAGAGGACTGGGCAGACTCTTGATTGTAAAAGAGTGCTCAGTGGAGGTGGAATGTGGGCTGAGGTTTAGTCTACCTTGCACTCCCCAAGCTCTGTGCCTTGGCCTGGGCCTGTCACTTTGGAGGAAGGATCCCTTTTCTAATTTTCCTGAAAGTGTATACAGGCTGGGGGCTGCCTTGGTTCTCTGACCATCTTGAACATATGGTTCTTATCTGACAACTCTGGGAGGGAAGTGACAGGTCTGTCTCATCAATCATACCCCACTCAAGGCCAGACTCCATGAACAGAAGGATGCCCATGAAACACTCCTGGAACTTACAGTTCTGGTGACTTTTGGTCATGTTCTCTGAGTCCAGTGCATGGTAGAACTCATAGGCAGAGCGGCCAAGTAACTCCTCAGGGTGGTAACCAATCAGTTCCGTGATTCTGAATTTAAAAGAAACCAGCTTGTGAAGAAGAAAGAACGTATGGAACTGGCAGGTGGACAAGTGTTCAAGAAGCTAGACTCAGATGACAAATAAAATGTACAAATTCGGATCCAGACCTCTTGGTCATACCATTCATTCAAGCACCAAACCATCACACTCAATCTGCAACTGTAGGTCTATCCAAATCACCATGGTTCCTGCCTGTCCTGAGGTCCTGAGAGGAAAGAAAAACACTTACTTAGAGGAACCACTGTTCCCCACCCCACTGCACACAATTGCCTGCTCTTCAAGAACCAGTGTGAAGAGTTCACACAGCTCAGTCCTGTAACTGTAGCTGAGGGGGTGAAAGTCCAGGAGGGAACACTGTCAGTTTCAAGTTCATACAAGTGTCCAGGAACAGAACAAGAACAAAACTGACCTTCTTGATTAGTAGCTCAAGCTCATTCTAGAAATATCATATCTATGGTGATATAAATGAAAAGTGGCAATTTTGTGGCCCAGGTTGGGAAGAGAGCAGAGTGAGGAGGAGATGGGCAGGAGAGCCAACTGCTAAAGCACTTCTCCTCAGATGCTTCTCCTCAGTTGCCCTGGAACATCAGGTGTGTTTTCCATGGCTGTTTCTACTTATCCCTCCTCATCTCCAGGAATGAGGGAGGGTGGGGGTGGCGAGGTTGGTGGGAAGAAAAACAAACCACAGTCCTCTCTGATAAATAGGCAGCTATGCCAGGACAGGGCATGGCTGGCCCAAATGTCACTATCTTCATTCTGTCCGGTGGCTGGTTTTGATGGAAAGTGAGCAGGAAAAAAGAAAATATGGAGAGCCATGAAGAATCTCCCAATCCTTAGGACCTTTGCTTTGTACTGGAAACATTGGAATGAGCAAACCCTGCCCAACAACCACCATACTGACACCTTCCCATGTCAGACCTAAATGTTATTCCTCAGTCTTTGCTATCTCACACATTTTTTCTCATGAGTTTATCGTCTTGTTTACTTGGCCTATCACAAGTTAGAACTGAGGCTAGAGGTTCATTATAACAGTCATAACTGAGAGCACATGCCTATGGGCATACAGCTGCCTGTGTCCACACTGGGTTAAGAACAGGACAGGAGGGCAGGAGCAGAAAGCAGAAGTGCTAGCTGCTCAGTTTGCTTCTCTGCTCTCAGTGCCCCTCCAAACAAGGTAACTGCACATATCTGTCAGACTTGACCCTCCTAAAGTACTGTTTCCATCCTGCCGTGCCCTATCCCTAGTTAAGCATCTCTAGTTTCCCTCTTGCCAATCACAATCAAGTGCTAACTGCCCAGTTTCTGGGTCCCCCACCCCCTAGAACCCAGTCTCCATTTTCAAGCAATGTGATCTTAGCTAACCTGCCACGTGCCACATGCCCTCTGCCCTGGTAGCCCACTCCACACACCTCCCCAGCTCTGGCAAGTTCACTCCTGCAGATGGTCTTTTGTGCTTCCCCTCCTGTCTCTTCTCCAAGTCCTGGCTCTTGCAGGGCAAGCTTGAGGCTTCACCTTCCACAGAACCTCTTTAATTCCTTCGGCTCTCACCACTACTCTTCATACAGTCCTATACAGCATGCACATATCACCAAGGAGGATGCATTTGTCTCTGCACAACCTATGCTGGGAGCCTATGCTGGCCCTGGACTCAGGTGGCTCTTTCTCTTATTGCCTCCCCTAGAACTGGTGCTTAGGAAGTACCTGAGTGGTAGATTAATTTTCTCTAGATCTCAGGGATAACCAGAGTCCTATCTATCCCAGCACTACCAAGGAACCTGGTTGCTAATGATGTACTTTTCTTGAGTATAATTAACTGCCCAAATGTATTCTGGCACATGTGTGTACACACACACACACACACACACACACACACACACACACACACACTCTCACAGCCTCCAGCAACCCCTCAAGATCCTCAATCCAGTCTGTAAAGTATCTGGTATTGAATTGAGCAGAGAAGAGGCAAGTTCTCTGCCTGGATGAGACACTGGAGATCAAAGTATCTGTCAAACAAAGGGGAGCTCCACCAACCAAGAGGCTGAAGTCGCCACCAATTTAGTCCTGGGGAGAATTTTTCAGCAAGATGCCAGCAACCACCTGTGCCAGCCAGTTGATCTCATAGCATGTTTTCTCCCCTCAAAGAGATCTCTGAACTCACTGGCCATGGACCTGTTCCCTGTAGCCTGACTCTGGAGCTGGTACCCAATAGCACCTCAGCTGAGGCAGAGATTGGTGGAGAAGGAGGTGATGGAATAGCACTGGCCCTGCAACCATATATCTTTTTTGTTGAGTCAAATACATCTTAAGTTTGGCCTGAGAATCAGAACTGTACTGGTGGCCCTGCTGACAACCAGCTGGCCATCTGCAGGCTGATTTGCCAGATAAACTGCTTCCATTTCTGGGCAGGTCTAGAATTTTCTAGCAATCCTCAATAATGAGTCTACAGGCATTCCAGGAAAAATATGATTCTATTTCCTGAAGGAATTAAATTTCCTTTCAAGATTAGGATCTTTAAATTAAAATGTTCAAAGTAAATATCATAATCATAATGAGATAATTTTTATCTAATTAACATATCAAAGGCACACAATGGACATGTTTTGGAAGTGCGCAAACAAACCTAGATTTCAAAATTGCCAGATATCTTCCCACTAGCAGCTTTCATTTATCTTGTCAACTAAAATAAATATTTAATGTCTCCTTCTTCATTCCTTTAAACAGACTACCATAAAAACTGGGAAATACACATATCCCAAACACAATTGAAGAACATTCGAGTTGTCAAACTTTACAAAGCCAGGAAACCCCAGCTTAAAGCGAATGGTCATTGGCCCCCATCTGCAGGCTTGTCGACGCCAGCAGGGAGGTTAACGAACCATCCTTGTTTATATGGTCGGACGATGGCACACAAGGGCCTTCCCCACTCATTTCCCTGGGCTTTGGACACACCAACAGAGCTGCACTGTGATAAGGATTGTGTCTGTGCTCTCCATCAGGGCAGGGAAACCATTTCTTTCTTTCTTCTTAATTAAGGACTCTTGACTCACTGGGAAAAAAAATCAGTTTGGGGCCAGCCATAAATTTAGAAGTTGATTCAGTAGGGTCGTTCTGCTTGAAGAAGAGAGAGAAATGTGTAAGAACTTAATTTATCTAATTTCAAAAAGGTGAAAGAAAGAGAAAGAAAAAAGTAGAAGAAAGATGAAAAGATGTGGACAAAGACAGGCAGCTACAAGGAGGCAGAGGAGGAAGGAAAAGAAAAATAGAAAACACAGAGAAAAAGGATTGTTTGGTTCTAAGTTAGTGTTACCCCAAGTCAATATGTGGGCCAGGCCTCTGGCTTTGGACTGCAGGTCAAACGGCCTATAAATTGTGAAATGAGTTATTCCTTGGCCTTCCATTGCTCTTTATCCTTACGAATGTCCGGAACTTCTGTTCAAAAGCGACTATCTTCAGTCGAGTGCTAGGAAGGAACTTATTCTCTCGGTGCTGTCCCCTCAAGAAGAAGAATCTAGTCACATCCTTCAAGAGGGCTCTTCTCCCCAGCCTGTGACCACTGCAGGCCGTCCTGGCACACAGCATGGTAGTCAAGCTCCTTGGCTTTGGATGCCACCGCCTGGGGACATTCAGGGTCCTGCTGCAGTTCTACACCTGTTTTCTACAGGAGTGAAAGATTTGCTAAGCAAATTAATCTCATAAACAAGCTGGTTGGAGAGCATTTAAACCAGTTAAGAGGGTAAAAGTTTTAAGTACTTCATTATCACCTATTTGTTTTCCAAAGAATGCATTTAAAAAAAATTTGGGCAGTATAAGAATTTGAACTCAGGGTCTTGTTCTTGCTAGGTAAGCACTCTACTGCCTCCAGCCCATAAAAGCAAAAAAGATAGTGTCTTGCATTCTTTTGCTTGGGACTGGCCTGGACTACGATCTACCTACCTACAACCTCCCACATAGTTGGGACCCCAGGTGTATGCCACAATTTGTTGAGATGGGGTCTCAAGTTTTTGCCCAGGCTGGCCTTGAACCATAATCTTCCTGATCTCTGCCTTCTGAGTAGCTGGGATTACAGCTGTGAACCACAATGCCCTGCTTCATTTGTTAATAAATACTTATATTAAAACCTGTTCTCTCCTTGCACCCTGCTGGCAACCTTTTCTTCATTCATTTTGGTTTCTATACACGCTTATAAACTTTGACACTGCATTTCATTAATATACAGATTGTTCATTAACTCAGATTTCAATGCTTCTTCCTTTTAATGTATTTTTACCCAGATTTTGCTCACTTTCAATACATCCTTAAGCCTGTGTCTTCCTCAAGTATTTCCCAGTTATATAACCCTCTACCACCAGCCTTGTAGTTCATGGAAAATCAATTTCCATTCTGTCAGCGTGGCATTACAGAGTACTTAGAGGATGATCTTGTGAATAGGAAGGTAGCTCTGGCTCCATCCCAGACCAGTCCTGCTATAAGTGCCACCAAATGCTATGATGGTCTTTCATTACACCAAACCCACAAGTGTAAGAGGAAATGTTCCTTGAATTGTGAGTGAGAAGCAGATCATGGAGAAGGAATAATTTCTGAATTGTGAGTCTATTAACTTTGAAATAAGTTCCAAAGAGAACTTACAGAGTTGCCTCTTCCAGGGGTTATTTTGAGCATTTCTTAACTGTGGTTAGGGAAGATTCCAGAACACTGTCAGCTGAGTAGACACAAGTACACACTCTAAAGTTCCTTCTAACTCGGGGAGTCTAAAGAAACACAATACTCTTTTACTTAAGATGTGTAGGAAAGACTAATGTCCAGATCTGTAAAAATTTAGAATTGAGCACATATGAAAATAAAATGCATGTAATGTATTTCTGCACTCCTGAAAGATCGCCTTGAATTTAGAGATGCCATCTAACCTCTAAAAAGTAGCAAAGTAAATATATTGCATTAAATTTACTCAATGAACACAAATTTTCTTCCCTCACTTTTACCACCTTTTCTTTTTTTTTTTATTATTCATATGTGCATACAAGGCTTGGTTCATTTCTCCCCCCTGCCCCCACCTTCTCTATTAAATAAAATAAATTCATTGTAAGACTTCTCCACAGAATTTGTAGCACAGTAATCATAACTTACTAAGCTGCAGCTCTTGGTTTTATTACATCCTATGCTGCCTTGATCCATTGGCAAAACAGGGTTGCCTTCAAACACTTCATCTGTAAAGATGAAATGATCTTATTTTAATTTAAAAATTTTACTGTAATTTTGATGCCTATTTTCCTTCTACCTTATCCACAAAGTTTGCATTTATAATTTATTTCTAAGACACAAGATGACTCCACAGAACTCACAAAGTCACAGTGCTAATTAAAACATGTGAATTAGAAAGACTGATCCAATCTCCTCCATGGCCTCCCTTCTGCCACTGTTACTCTCTTTCGCCACTAGATGGCACCTCCATATGAATTTAAGAACCACTCCACTTTAAAGCTAAACTACCTGAGAACAACTTGTCTTTCTCTTTGGTGAATGGAAAATATTCTATTTTATATATTATTTGTACATTCACTGATTCACTGTAGTTTCATTAAGTTGCTTATCTCTCAGACTCTAAACTGATGGAGTTCAGGAATCATCTCTTTTACTTCTTTGATATAAAAGTCTTGACACAGGATTAGATATATAATAGATACTCAATAAATATCAGTTCATGAATTGATTACTTAGTATTTTAAGTAACAAAGTTTTACACTTCTGTAAAACTCTATACTATATAAGTGGAGAAGATCATCAATTATACTGATAACCAAGACATTCTTTAACCTAGATACGAAACTTTTCTCTCCTGGTTCGGGGTCAGAACAGTCAGTTGTAAACAGACTGAACATCCCTAATCTGAAAATCTCACATCTAAATCCTCAAAAACTTTCAGATTTCAGAGCATTTTGGATTTTAGATTTCAGGTTAGTATGCTCAACCAATGGAGCCTATGCAAATATTCGAAAATTCAGTATTTCAGATAAAGGCTACTCAACCTGACATATAGGTTGTTACAGACATTAAAAATATTTACTGCCTCAAATAATAAGAGAACTTCATTCTGTCCTCTGATCCTTTATTAAGGAGAGAACAAATGCATTTAGAGCTATCTGCACTCCTTCATTCAATTTAAGATATATCATAATGGGTTGTCTCAGGTTCACTTATTGGGATCCTGAGAGTTCAACACAAGACAAGTCCTCTTTTTTCTCTTCTTCCTGCTATATCTCTTTGCTATCTTTTCCCTCTGTTCTCTTTTTCTCTATGACTCCTTTTTCTTTTTCTTTTTCTTTTGTTTGATTGTATCAAACTGCCTCAAAAGTGATTCTGATTGTCTGAGTTCTTCAGGTTCTTTCTAACTTTCCTTATGGGAAAACAATCATAGCTCCTCCTGTGACACGTGTCACTAAACCAAGTGAATTTTCTGATTAAAATGGGAGGGCCTGTCCCCTACTAGTTATCTTATATGGGTGTTCAGTTTTGAAGCAATTATCTCAGAAAGGTATTAAGGGGGAGGGGAGGAGAGACAGAGAGAGAGAGAGAGAGAGAGAGAGAGAGAATGTGTACACATGCACATATCTTTCCCCATCCCGATACAAAGAGTGAAAACAAGCTACCCCCAACCCCTCAAAATCCATGTCCTCGTCAAAGCAATTGAAAAATAACACTTAGGGATTAAGGACTTAAAATAGTCACTTTGTAAACTGTCTAAGCCGTGTCTGTGCCCTTGTTAACTAATCTGCTAATCGGTTAAACACAACCTCTGTGTGGCATAGCATTCTGCATGGTTACGTGCCTCTACAGTCATTTCTCCAGCACCACTGAATTTGAGTTGGGGCCATGTAATTAGGTTCCTTGAAAGGCAAGATTTTGCTGAAAATGCAATGTGTCCTGCAGAACTTATAAGCAATATCTCCCTCTGCACTATGAGTCACAAAGCCCTAAATCACAGGTTCCTTTAAGACAATCTCTACTGTGCCTGATAGTCTTGAACCAAACTAAGAAGTTGGTGGGGTATTTCTCCTTACCTGTGTACATTTCCTCCTCAATCACCTTTAGATGCCCAATTTCTTGTGTTTTTTCCCCCTCTTCTCCTATCCAAAGGTTAGTGACTTAAGAAAATTACCTTAAACTCTTTCAAACCAAGATAATGAATAAGCAGATTAATACTGAATTATCTTTTCCAGGGGATTTTTCCCCTCACTTAACAATAATCAAACTTAAGCTTTTTTTAAAAAAAAAAAAAACTCTTTTTGCTATTATCTAGGGATGGTGAGTAATTTTGAGGACAGAAGAGCTTGCCCCATGCTTGTGGAGTCCTGTGATGGCAGTGCTTCACTCACAGGGGACACCTCCAGCTTCCATCAACCCACAACACTAGTTGCTCCCAGGTTGCATGGCTAAGGTGTCCTGAGCACCACTTCACATCAAAGCCAGCAGCACTGGGACTTCCCAGGTCATCTCAGCAGACTACTGAGAGGGGTACACATCACAGAGTTATCTTCTGCCAAGAATGTTCATGTGAACACAAGGCCTGCAGGTGATAAATGATCTTATCCAGAACAGGGATTCCTCTTTCTCTCCAATTATCATCATTACAATGGCAGAAACAATAATAACAACTGTCATAAATGCTAACTGTTGAAGTTCTAGGAGAAAAATCTTCAAAATGACTTTCTCTTCCCACTTGGTTGTAGCATTTTTTCCTACTTATATAATTACCTACTACCTGCAAGAGCCTTGAGTCTTGGATTTACTGTGGTTGGAACTGGGGGGATAAGAATGTTTTAAAAATGCTTTTATAAAAGTTCTAAAATTGTGCCACAAGTGGTGGATAACTCCAAGAAGGGACCACTAGTCAACACTAGCCATGTCAGACTACAATCAGAGTGGAAGAAGTCTAACTCAGAAAGTAGGGCTGCACCCATGAAGAATCAGATGGCCCTGGAATGTCCAGATGGGAGAAAAAGGTGGTGGGCCTCAGGAAGACTGGGCAGGAGCTCCCATCCTGGGGCTCAGAGGGGTTTCCTGCTGGCAAGGAAGACAAGGCAGCTTCTTGCTGGTGGTCTCTCCTCCCTCTGCCAGACTCTTGATATTCAGAAGTGATCTTGTCTCTTTGGGTGTAGTGGGGAATTTTGCTTTGGGGAAGTCAAGGACAGAAGTAAGATGGTAAGCAGTAGCCAGGAGCCTCACATGTGCTGTGGCACTGTGCTTTCCTGAGTGCTTTCATAGCCATGACAGCACCACACAATAAAGGTGAGACCAAGAACTAATGCTGAATATGCACTACTATATCAAGCCTAGGCTATCCAGCCCCAGCGCCCATGCTCTTAGCCACTAATGTGTCCCTTAAGAGAATTTCCAGTAGGCCGAGAATTAGTAGTTAAGAATCTGGCTTTGCTCCTTTCAACTGAAAGCCTTCAAAACAAGGATAGCCAATGGCCAGAATGCATCTACAAAGCAGGGACAAAGGCAGAGGGAAAAGCTCTGTCAATCATGGAAGGGAAGCCAGCCAGACATGGGTCAGTGTCCAGGCCAGATCCAATGCTCTAGGCTTGCCTATAAATTGAGAGTATGGACAGAAATCTCTAGACCCTTGTCTTCTGGAAATTTCCTCAGGAGCCTGATACATCTGTGGAGAAATAGGTGCACACCACAATTATGACAACAGTCACACACCACAACAGCTCTGCACATAGACTCTGAGGCTGTATCAGTGAGAGACCATCAACTATGGTGCTTAGGGACCTCTGAGGTACACTGGTGAAATAAAACATGACACAGGCTCACAAACTTGTACCCAGCAAGGCAAGGCTTATGCTTCAGTACAGGTGTGTACACATGTGTGCATGCGCACACACACAAATCACCCTGCCCACAGCGCACATGCTGCACACTCTTGAACCCCTACCTGTCGTCGCAGTAGGTGAACTTCATGTCCATGCTGTGACGGCTCAGGAAGGTCTTGCTGTCCAGGGGGATGTCCATGTGCGATGGGTGCTGGATTGGCTCACACATGATGATGAGGCAGGACAGCAGAGGCTCCTTATAGCCACAAAGGCTACTGTGAGGAGGGCAGTTGTTGTAGACTTTCACCTGGCCGGTGCAGTGTAAGACCTGGGGACCAGCAAGAGAGGTCAGATATGGGGCCAAGAGGGTTGGGAACAAGGGCAGGGCTTTAGGCATCCACCTCTGCCATATCTGGGACTCCAACCCAGGCCTACCTTCCAGGTGGCTGACTTGAGGTTAACAGTTCGGCCTCTGTTGGTGACTGTGCACTTCATCCTCATGAAGAAGTCCCGCTCAGTGGACATGTCTTTGCTTTTCTTGCCAAAACCAGAGGCTGGATGGGGAAGGGTATGGGAACCAGTCAATATTTACATTTTACATTTTACAATATTACATTTACATTTACAAGAGAGGCCCAACTGCAGTGTTTCTGGGCAACTTCCTTTTTCTAAGAAAAGTTCCTTATTATTTGTACTTGTAATACCTGCAAACTGCCATGGGTACCAAGCTCCATCATGGCCTATGGACTAATAGTTTCTCATCTCCAGCTTTTCTCCCCATTTGGAGCAAGAACACTTGAAAGGTAGGAGATGCCCCATCATTTGATTTCTCATTGCAACTAGTGCATAGTACTGTTACTCAATAGCATGGCAATGAGTGACTATGGCCACGGTCTCAGAAACATCTCCTGGGGCAGGCCTGGATTCTCTAGCAGTAAGTCCAGGATTCAGTCTAGGAGAGACCACAGTTACTCCAGGTGTTTTAGCCTCTTTGCTTTAGAACTGTCCTCAGACACACTGAGTTTTCTTTATAACCCATCTTTCAGGAAGTTGAACTCTTCACACCTTAATTTGCAACCTGTAATCATTACATTCAAGATATTATGCCATTAACTTTCTTCCTAAAGTGGCATATGTCAATGCTCAAAGAGATTGGGTGAGCAAGTCCATTTTGTAGGTGAACTCAACATGGATCATTTCTCCTCTGAGCCAGAACTAAATAAATCACGCTTGTTTAAAGTACGCTATATATAATCTCTGGAATATCACAATGAAACTCCCTTGTATTATTAATGTACGCTAATAAAAATAATAAATAAAATAAATCACCAAGAGTAACAAGATGTAGTCTTCCAATAGCCTGCCTATTTTCTACTTTTGTGAAACAGAAGTACCAGCTGAGCCCCTTTTGATGGTGTCTGAATTCTACCTGTTGTACCACCCTTATCCTGGGCCTTCCAAGGTCCACCCCTGCCCCTTTACCAGCATCACAGAACAATCTAGACCTTGCTTCAAATAGGAAAAGCCACAAGCATTTGCACCTAAACCTCCAAGAGGTTGATTTATTTGGTTGAAGAGTGGGGTATCAAGGGAACTGTGCTGCTCTTGAACTGAACTTAAACATCCTTTAGAGAGCCTACTGAGTGACAACCAAATAGTGACTATTTTTTGTTGTTGTTTTAAGGAGAAAATATTCCCCCATATGATAAAATCATTTCTCCCATACTTAATTATGCTTCTTACAATTTTAATTTTCATAAGTAGAGTTTGTATATAATGAGATATACCTGTATCTTGGGGGCCCCAGGAATTAGGGTTGAGTGAGCTGGAAAGACTCCTTTGTAACTGTTTATTTGGGTTGTTATTGTGAGCTTCTAACTTGTTAACCTCTGGATTGTCCCTATTATGACATTTGATTATTTTTTTCAAACATAACTTGAAGTTATGTTAACTCCTATTCAGAAACCTTTACTAGCTTCCTACATCTTATAGGATAAAATTTGAGATGCTCTAGTTGACCTTCAAAGCCATCCATAATCTGCCTCATAGCCTTATCTTCCTTTAGGAACTCACACTAATCCTATGCTTCTAGATCATGAGTCCACCACAAGCCGGCATCGTCAATGAGGGTTTACTGACTCATTGAGTTTGACTGAACCAAAAGATCTAAAGTTCTGTGCAGATAAGTAGAAGGCACTTGGCCATGAGTCATGGCATTTGAAAGCTGGAAGGTCCTAGACTTTGCCTAGTTTAATGCCATCAATTTAAAAAGAAAGACTCTAAGGAACACAACAGTGAGATACTTGGTTCAGTCAAAATGAGACTATGGTCAGTGCTTGAACTGAACCAAGAACCCAGGGCCAGTGGCTTCCTGGAGGAGAGAAGAAATAGGAGACACCTGCTTTAGAAAATGCTTCCAAAGATCTAGCAGCTCCTTGCCCTAGAACCAGTCACTCTACACAGCATGGACTTTCTCAGCAGCACAGGTCAAACATTACAGAGCTACATGGTGCTCTCTAGTCTATGGACTCCAGGAGTTAAGCAGTCGAGGCCTTTTGGTGGTGAGCAGAGGGGCTGGGTGGGAGATCAGGGATGGTAGTATTTGAAATGGCACTTGAGTGCAGGCCAGAGTGAGGACTGCAGACAGTATGTAACAAAATGAGGCAGTGAAGCATCCGATTTTGCAGCATGTGCAGTAACAAGAGCAAAACTGTGCAGAGCTTGGTACTACTGCTTCTGTTACTCAGGTTGGATGAGCATACTACCCATGGCAGTGACAGGTGAAAGATAGTAAAAAGGTGTCTAGATGAGGGCAGAGTTTGCTTAGATAAGTGATAAGAGTCTCAGCTTCAAAAGGTATCTTCTGGTCATTGAGCCCCACTGCTGCCCAAAGCTTCAGTTCTCTTGACAATTAACTCCATTCATGCCTTTACTTGAATGCCCCCAGTTACAAAAGATGAAGCCCCACCATCAGTGCAAAGTGCCTTCTGCCTGTGAGGGTCCTCACATCTACTGGCATTGGCTGGATATCCCTATGGGTACAGCATGGTACATTAGACCTTTAAAAATTCCTTTTCTAGGTTAGATCAAAAAGAATTAACATAGAAGGTAACACACTCACAGGAAATCAATGTGAGTCAATGCCCTGTATAGCTATCCTTATCTCAACCAGCAAAAATCCTTGTTTCTTCCTATTATTGCTTATACTCTCTCTACAACAAAATTAGAAATAAGGGCAAAATAGTTTCTGCTGGGTATTGAGGGGGTGGGGGGAGAGGGAGGGGGCGGAGTGGGTGGTAAGGGAGGGGGTGGGGGTAGGGGGGAGAAATGACCCAAGCCTTGTATGCACATATGAATAATAAAGGGAAAAAAAAAATAAAAATTCCTTTTCTATCAAAACCTACCTGCCCTATGTCTTATCATCAGAGGCCCAGATTAATTCTCTGGGTCCTCCTTAGTCTCCAGTGGTAGGCCCAATAAGCCATGCCTCTTGTTTGTGGCCTTGGGTAGGTCCCTCCCACAATGAATCAGGGCTGGCCTATACATTGCTCTAACTAGTAAAATGGGGCAGAAGTGATGCTGTGGCAGTGTCAGGACTTGGCCTTGGGAAGGTCTGGCAGATTCCTCTTTTGTACTTTTGAGAGTCTTGGGCTGCTATGTAGGATGGCTATTCTGGAGGTGTGGAGAGGGCTACTGTGAGACTCCATGGAGTGAGAGAGAGGTGCAGCCACCTGCTTCCCAGCCACAGGCTCCAGACCTGTGTGTGAACCATCTTGATAATCCCAGCCTAGTCCAACCCCAAATGACTGCAGTCCAGCTCATATCACATGGAGCAAGAGTCCTGCCCACAGAACTCACAGAAACCCAAGAGAGAATCAAACGATTGCTTAAGCCCTGTGTTTTGGGTGGTTTGTTACACAGCAATAGACAAGTGCAACAGCTTCCATGAGTACTTTGTCACAGATGAGGTTATTGGTTTGGGTGGTGTCACTTGACAGAGATGTCTAGTCTTAGATGACAAAACTTCCTAGACACAGGATCTAGACTTTAGAGCATGCCCTGGTAGTGTGACATTGGGTATCATGTGGGGCCAGCAGGAGCTATTTCTGAATTCCTTTGAGTGCCCTCAACCTCATCTCCCAGGCTACATACCCATAAGCAGGCCAGTGCCACTGAAGGTTTTTATGGAGGCCAGTTTTTCCTGGCATCATCATGGCCACGAATCATCTCTCCTGTGCTTGTAGATAAAGGGAAGACAGATGTGCTCCCAGGTGGAACAAGAGGATATAAACACATAGGAATGCCTTACCATTTTTGAGAGTCAGGTTCTCACGGATCTCCTCATGGTCACAGGGATGAGTAAAGTCAAAGATACTGTGTCCTGTTAGCTCTACCTGTTTCAAAAACAAAGTTAGACTTCACTATTTCTAACACTGAAGTGAAAGGCTCCAAGAGGAAGCTGAGCTACCTTCCAGTTTTGGAGATAGGGAGGAGATCAGATCAGATAATTCTTCTCAAAATTCCAGGCCAGTGTTAGGTCCAAAGACATATGGATGTACTAGAGGACTATTGCTGGTGATAGGGCTTGATTCATGAGGGTTGTCCTGTTAATCTATTCAGGAGAAAGCTGCCCATCAGGATGGCCATCAGCAATGCCAAACCCAATTCCAAGGATGGGAGGGTGGTGCCTAAGGCTTGTGGCCTGAGAACCACAAGGGTCAGAGTGGGCAGGGAAAGGTCAAGAGAGACTGTGACCAATACCTTCCACTAACTTCCACCCCCAAATGGAAATATTTTCCCTACTTTGTTTTAAAATTTGAACTGATTACAGAAAAGTTTCAAAACAGTATATAGTTCTCACCAATCTTCCTCTGATGTTAATTTGCTTGAAAATTACTTTACAAAATAATGCATTTCATTATGATATTTTCATGTACTTTGATCATATTTAACCCCCATCACCCTCTCTTGCCCCCCTTCTGCTTCCCTGAAACATTAATGTCTTTTTGTTACATATTCCCTTTTTGAAGAGGTATAGGAGGGTGTCACCTGGGTGAGTCCCATGAACTTGCTGATGTTTTCTGACAGAAATATCATGTCACCATCTTGAGTTACCACGGCAATGAAACCCTCCAAGGCTTTCAGGTACAAGTTATCCATTTGCTGGTCAGCCTCCGCTTCAGATTCATTTTCAGAGCAAACTGGAAAGAGAGTAAGATTGGGCAGCTTGCGTGAATGTGGTGTAAGACACATGTGACTGGAGGGATTTATAGCTGCCAGGTATGGCTTGAGGGCATCAAATGGGCTTTTCTGGAAATGTACACTGCCAGCTGTCTTCCACATGCCTAAGCATCAGGGCATTAGATAAGCAACACTATACAGGACACCCTGATGGGCTCGTGGACAGAGTGGCTACAGTGAAAACCAGTAGTAAGAGCAGTAGTAGAAGTCATAGATACAATAGTCAGTAGTGGCAGAAACAGAAATTTTAGCTGCTAATGTACATTGAGCTACATTAATATGCATTAATGCACTAAGCATTCTATGAAGTCTTTCCCAATGACTCTCATTTTACAGATGAGGCATAGAAGGGTTAAGCCATTTGCCCAAGGTTGTAAAGGCTAGAAATATAGCAAGCTCCAGAAGCTGAATCCAGAAGCCACATTCAACTATTTATAGACTTTGGAGTCAAACAGTTTCTATTCTTTGTTCTATTTGGCTATGACTTTGGGTAAGTAACAACTTCTCTGAACATCAGTTTTCTCATTAGCAAAGTAGGGACAATACTTTCCATTTCTTTGAATAGTAAAGATTAAATAAATACATAAAATGTTTAAAACAGTATCAACATTGTGAATTCTTTCCCCCATCTGCTCAAAGATACTGTCACTGTCCTCAGATTGCTCAAAGTCTAGATGGGAACTGTATAGCACACAGAGATGCAATGCTTAAAAAACCCACAAAAGCATCATAGCTGGGCACCCAAGGAGGGGTCAGAGGAGGAAGTTTTTGTTTTTTGTTTTTTGTTTTTGTGACAAGCAGAGATGACTATTCCAAAGAGGGGGGATTTGAGGAGATTCATAAAAAAAGATTTCACTCTTTTGAGTGAAAGGATGAAAAGAGAAGGGCTTTCCAAGCTGAAAAGGGTTGGGAAGACCCTGGAAAACATATGAAGTGGGCTCCCTTCCAGGACTGAGCAGGCCTATATGGCTGAAGAGGAGGATCCATGTCCCAATCTCAGAGATGAGGAAGGCTCAGTGTCCTGGAGAGGGTTTAAGAGCAAAGAAGGCAGAACTGAAATCACTGCTTTGAGATTTATCTGACAGTAGATGCAGAAGGGTTTCGAGCAGAAGCCCAGAGGTGCAGAGTGAGGGAGGCTACCACTGTAATGGCCGGTGAAGAGCTGGTTGCTAGGGGTAGCTTAGGAAAACATCTACCCAAACCATCTACTTTGAGTACTCTGGCTTATCAGGTAGAGCTCTGCTACCTGAAAAATGTAAACTCAGCTCTTGTCCCAGACAAAAGAACTCACAGGCCCCAGGCCCTTCATTGCTATCCTCAGACCACAGACTTTATTTCACATACATTTCTCCTGGATCCTTATTTAACTCCAA
This sequence comes from Castor canadensis, assembly GCF_047511655.1. NCBI lineage: Eukaryota > Metazoa > Chordata > Mammalia > Rodentia > Castoridae > Castor > Castor canadensis. Next base: position 39,926,268 of record NC_133397.1, on the reverse strand, counting down.
ACATATACATACTGTATTCATCCAGCACGAGTATCAGTCCAAAAATGCCTTTCTTGATTTACAGGACAAGAAGTTTAGAGAACAGCTTCTCACTTACAATAGTTAATATTCACTAACCAAATGGAGATTCTTGTAGGTTTAATTTACAGGTCACTTGGCAAGGGGCACCATCAATGCTGTGCAGCACAGATGAATGGGCTTTCTTCAAGGGCACTGTATTAATTTTTCATTTCTGCTTTTCCACGAGCCCTTAAAAATGTAAGTTCAAGAAGAACAGATCCAAATGAAGAGATGCTCCTACCAATGAACTTCAATGGTACCACTGAGACCAGCCACCTTTCAGGACATAGGCCCAGAGAACATGCTGCAGTCCCATTGCTGCCATCTCTAAAGAGGAACAGAGCAGGGCCTATGCAGGGACAGGTTGGCCTTTAGAGTCAAGAGTTGTGCTATACAGAGCGGTCTCCTGTGGCCTTCCCTCCTTTTACCAAAATGGTGGTACACAATTAGGAAGTTCCTTCCCTCCAGACCCTTGTCCAGACAGCTATCCTACAAAGTGGAAAACCATCATTCCCCACTTAGGGTGTCCACTGACTTATCTTTTCTTTGCCAGCTAACTGATGAGGACTTCTTAGTCAGCTGGACTGATGAGGGTGAGCGCACATTCCAGGAGACCTGCAGCTGCTATTGTTAGCTCCCCCACATAACATCCACATTTAAAAAGGGGCTTTAGGAAAGATGGTGAGGTAGCTCAGTTTATCTGGATGGGGGGCTGAAATGAAGATTTTTGAGCTGCCATATAATTTCTGGGCCCTAGAGCAAAGTAAAAATATAGGACCTCTTGTTGAAAAACTAAGCTAAGGCCCTTCCAACTGTGCAATCTTCCAAGACTGTACAAGTTTAATGGTACCACTGAGCACCAGCTCTTGGAGGGGGTCTCACCCCTAGAATTCCTGGTTCAGTAGAAATGTACATTACTACCAAGCACTCAGGTGACGTTGAAGCTGTTCTCCTAGGACCACACACTGAAGACCATTGCCTTAACTCCAGGGCCCTTAAGTGACTCCAGTGCTTGGAATCAGGCCAGTTCTGGCAGGAGGCGCCTGATCTGGGGATTGGGTAAGGAAAGGTTTTCTAGCACCATTTAAGTCACACCAGGTAAACGGTCACCTGCTCCAGACAAGCAGAGGCCAGCCCTGTGGCCTACTGAGAAGATATTTTCTCTTCAATTACTTTGATCTCAGTGGTAACACTGACTTCAAAATCTGGAGTAAGCCCAAGACAACCTATTTGGGTTAACTAGGCCCAGAGGAAATAGTTCTGCTTAAAATTTCCTGTTTTTAACAGGTCCAATGCAGCCAAACAGGCTTTCACTGGGCCCAATGCACTTGTTTCCAGGAGGTGGCGAAGTTGGGTATGGTGGCTAGTCACTGGCCTAGACTTCGAAGGGAAGGAGGGAGAAGGGTGTTCTGGGGGCATGAAGGGAAAGAACATCTTGGAACTGAAGTCACAATAGTTGGAGGGCCAGGAAGCCAGCAGACTGCCCCCAGGGACCCCGGGGCAGCAAGGCTCAGGCGGGGCCTCTTCCTTTGGTGGAACTATTTGCTCTCGCAGCACCTGCTTATCCTCCTGGGACTTCTAAGGAACCTAGCCTGATCACTCCCAGCCTGGAGCCTGGAGTCAGACCCTCCCCTGTGGGCTAGGATGCTCATGTCACGTGTGCTGGAGTCCTCTGCCTTTTCCCTGTGAATATTCATCAGGTCTTTCCTGACAGGTGGCACGTATCCAACTTGGTGCTGGGCACAGGGCAAGACACACTTGATGAGTGCACCATCACTAAGCTTCCACTGTGTGTCTGCACTGTGCTGGGTACAAAGAAATCTGTTCAAAAGTGCCTCCTCCTATGTGCACAGTCCTGTCATAGGGAGAATCAGAGATACTCAAAGGATAAGATCAATCCTGTCCCTCAAGGAATTGACAGATTGGTAGGGGAACACAAAGACAGACAACTGTAAGGTTACACAATAATTGAGAATAAACTCTTGGTGTAGAATAAGGTGAGGAGTGAGCCCACAGTAGGTGCTCAGTAAGGAACCTACTAGATCTTTCAATTATCTTGGGTCTTAGTTACTTGCTTCCTAGGACCCTTTGGAGTCCAACCCCAGAAAAGAGGGGCAGAGGTGTAAAGCAGAGTCACTGTTCCCAGGCCAATGCTCAGTCTGGGAAGCACAACGAGATTCTTTAATGCTAAAAATAGTCCCAGTAAACAGGCTTTGATGACTCCCCACAGCCAGGATACAAGCAGCCAAGGTTTTGGAGCACTTTTTCCGGAGCACTGCTCATTTCCTTTGGGCAGTACCACCCATGTGGGGCGGAATGCCATGGGCAGTGGGAGCTGGGCATCTGGGGTGAGTGGGCAGGTGGCAGAACAGGTAGCTTCTGACTGGTCTCTGAGACCAGTGTCCCAATGGTGCTGCTGGTCAGGATGCTGGCTAAAATCTTAGCCCACAATAGTCATTCTCCCTCTGTAGTTCCTTCTCTGACTGTTCCAGGACTACTCTGACTGTTCTTAAAACTACTAATATGGTCTTCCTTAGTCAGATGTGCTTGGCACTTAGTTATTATCACAGGGTCTTTCCTTTCAAGGGCTTTGACTAAACTTGTTCTCCCTTCTCCCCTCCTAGTACCTAGACCCACCAGGGCTGCCTCCAGTCTCTGCCTATATGCTGATAACAAACATGGTGCCAGTCAAGCCACAAGGAAAGGAGTTTGGGATCACCTGTTGGATCATTAGGTATACCTTAAGCCAAGATGGGCAGGATGGGGCTGTCTCACACATTTGGCAGAAGGATCTGTCCAGATGATCTTGCCGGGCTCCTGCAGAGCCCCAGAAGTCCACCACTGGAGATTCATGCCTTTGTTCTTTCAATATCTGCTTATCCTATTGCCCTGTGTATTACCCTGCGTCAAGTGTAGCACAGGGCTGGGTTCAGCAAATACCTGTTGGCTGACTAGACTTTTCTGGTTTAAGGGAATGACCTGAACCAAGGTCACTATTTCTAGAAGAGACTGTACATTAGCTGCTCTCAGTCATTAACATCCTTGCATGAATCAGATTGTTGGATTCTTTCCAAACAGGACAGAAAAAGGCCTTGATTTGGAGTGTGGGTGGGGCAATGGGTGGGACAGTGAAAAGGTTGGGGTGAGAGCCAGGGAAAACAAGTCTGAAAGTGGGGCATAAGAAGGCACCAAAACCCACATCGGTTGCCACAGTTTTGCTTTCCTTGTCACTTTTCCTGCATGGAAAGGTCACAGTCAAAACTTTAAAATCACTTGTCCCACATTTTAATGCCTCTTTTCTTCGCAGTGTAGAGATCAGGAAATCATAATCTCTTGCAAACGCTATGTCTTCACTAAGCAAATGCCATGAATCAAAAATAAGCCTGACATTTCTCTCTAGAAACATTGCTTCATGTTCATCTCCAGCTCTGATTTTACCAGGTATGAGTTTGGGGACATCCAAATTAATTTTAGACTGAAAAGTATATTTTGGACATGAACTGGTTATTTAATGTCTTCAGAATGCAGAAGTGACCCTTCTTCAGTCATGGCTCATATGGCTTGTCTAGAAAGAGGATTTAAGACAATCAAGTGGTATTTCCACCGATGTTCCCGTCAGAGTGTGCTCTGTCCTCAGCCCAGCGTGGAAGCAGATATCATAAAGCCATTGTTTCAGTTTGCTTCCTGTGATATGAATCTCAATTGGCAGCCCCAACCCACAGCCTAAATTTCTCAATGTTGAGGTTTCCTCTCCAACATTCCCACACACAACAGCCTACTGTGAAAATCAAAGGGAAGCATGTTACTAAGTAAAGAAGAACCTTTTCTAAAGCCAAACCTGGTATTTTTTAGCCTTTTGAACTCTGAGGTATGTAACTAGCTATTTCCTATTATAAAGTAAGCCAAAATTGGTGCTGTTCACCTTTGTCAGAAATGCTTAAATAATGAATTTGTGGTGTGTTTTGACTTGAAAAATATGGCAATTTGTGTGTGTGTGTGGAGAGGGAGATGGAATGCAGGGCCTTGTACATGCTAGACAAGTGTTCCACCACTGAGCTACATGCCCAGCCCAATGTAGCTCAGGCTGGCCTTTAACTTTTTTTTTTTTTTTTGACAGTACTGAGGTTTGTTTTCAGGGCCTCATGCTTGCTAGGCAGGTGCTCTACCACTTCAGCATCCCACCAGCCAGTCTTTAACTTTTGACTTTCCTACCTCTGCCTCCTAAATGCTGGGATTACAGCCCTGCACAACTTTACATTTTGATAGAAACTGCTGGAAGGTAGGTAAGAGGATAGTAAGGATTTGCCCCGAGTTTTCTTTTACATCATTTCTTCAAAAGCCTATTCTTATTACTTGTTCATAATAATTCCTATTTCTAAACTATAACTTATTGAGCATATCATCTTTATCCTCTAGCAACACTATAGGTAAGTACCATAATTCTCTATATTCAGAAGAGAAAAATAAGATTTAAAAAGGGAAAGAAATGCTTACAAAGTTGCAAGAGAAAAGACAGAAACTCCAATGCAGGGCTATCTGTTCACAAGTCTTATACTCCTTTTCATTATGGTATACATATTTTAAAAAGCAAAGCATGATTTAAAAAGAAAAAGAGGCTGTCTGGCATACAATTTCTGAAAACAGCTTCAACAACTGGTCCACAGAATGTATGGCAATATCCTGGAAGAGGAGATAGAAAAGGGAGGGCTGAGAGGCCATCTTGTCCTCCCCTAGGCTGTGCTCATTTTATGAGAACTTCTTCAAGGACAATAGGAGCAGATGGCCCAAAGTAGAAACATTGTATCATTTCTTACATTTCTTTTGTTGGGACAGAGATGTTCAGAGTTGACATGCTGAGGGCTCTGGTGGTGCTGGGGCTGGGGCTGGCCAGAGGGCGGGCAGTCTGTGTTCACAAAGCTCAATAGTTACTTAGCCAGAGTCGGAGTGTGTGATGTCTGGCTGAGGCCTCTCTGGTCCTGTCTCTGTGGATACATCTAGCATACTGTGGTTCACACCACACACACCCAGGCAGGTATGCTCAGAGAGCCTAACTTCCTACTCAGGCCCTCTTAGTTACCTGGCTTTGATTTTGGTTTCCTCCCTAAGATCCACTGGCCCTTGTCAACATCTCTAACTGACCAGGTTTGTAGAATCCTGCAAATCCATATCTGTCTTTCTCAGCTTTCCAAGAAGGCAGGTGTCTTCAAAGGGAAGAAGTACAGGTACCCTGAGACAAAGGCTCTAGGAGCCTTTCCTTTATCCAGAACCACAGCCTTGCAGGGCTTCCACCTGTGGTTACCTTAGTCTGCAGCAGTGGTGACTGTGCATCTGCCACTGCCTTGCTGTTTGCACACCGTCTTTGCCTTGCTGCTCTCTTCTATCTGCTCTTTTCTGAGACAGCATGTTCAGCCCATTCATCTTGCAGCACAGGCTTCAGCTCTTGGGTCCCTGAGCGGTCATCCTCTTCTCTCATATCCTTCCTGTGCTCAAGACCCAGAATAGCACAGGCTGGTCTGGCCTCCCTGCCTCACACTGGATTCTCTCTACTTAGGGTTTTTTTTTTTTTTTTTCCCAGAATAGCCACCTCATAACAGGATGGCAGAACTAACCCGTCTCCACGGTACCATGCTTACTCAGGAAAGCTGAAAATGAGTTGCAAAATCCCTTTCCCTCTGACTGCCTCCCTCACTTATCACTTCAGATACTGCTCACCTATAGCACCCAACTGGCAGCTACACACTGCTTAGTTTCCTTACAGAACTAACAAATTTAGACAAGATTGTCATATAGGATCTGAAAATGGAAAACTTCTCAGGTTGCCTCTTCCTGGTCAAGACTAACAGGAAATGGTTTCTGAAGAATGTAACTCTCTGAGGAAAGAACATTTTTGAGGACTGTGGGTTGCAGAGATCCTAGGGAGGGTAAGAATGCTTGGGTTTGCTGGGGAGGGGTGATGCTTGGGGCATCCCTAGTAGGAGCTCCCTAGTAGAAATGAGCACAGCTAAGCTATCGTCTCTGTAAATTCTCACAGATATCCTCTGCAGTCAGCATGTTTAAAACCCCATTTTACAGGTGAGGAAAGGTTCTGAGAGACCAAATGATCTGCCTGGCCTAACTGGTTTAAAAGAGGAAAAAGACTGAATGGGCACGCCATTTCTGCTGGTTGGAAGACAAGAATAAAACTCTTCCAGCAGATTCAACCTAGTGTGGAACAGGGGATCTAGATGCAACAGAATTGGCCATCAACAAAACCTGTTCTTGGTTCTCTCGGGCCCCCTCTGTCTTCCTTGCTTCCAGGTGCCCTTGCTTTGGCTCAGTGCTATCCTTGCCTTCCTCCTAGGCTACACTCATTACAAAAGCCATTGCTGGAGAGGAGATGTTTAACATGAAGGAACAAAGCACTGGTGATGGCCTTTCTGTGGGTGGACATTTGTAGAGCAGGTGTCTAGGTGGAAGGCCTCACATCTCTGGCAGCAGGGGGTGGGCAATGTTTGTAGGGACATGTTGGTAAGGCTGCCGCCTGCGTCAGCCTAGGGAATCTGCTAGCCTCACCTGAGGACAGGAGCTTGTGTGTTCGCAGGAAGCTGATAGCCAGTCGCATGATGGAGGCCTTGTCCAGGTGGGAGCTTACGCTGTGAGGCAGGGGTAGCTCATGGGCCAGCTCGTAGAAGACCTCAGTCTCCTTGCTGCGTCGACACCTTGCAGCATCTCGGGACTTCTCCTTCCTCCTCTCTGAGCTGCTCCTAAATTGAGAGACAAGGGGTTAGTCTCTAAAATGTCACTGTCATCCTATTGCACTCCTGGTCAAGACATGCCTGTGGCCACTCTAAACCACCGTGTGGCCAACTCTGCCACTGAACTGATCTGGGCTCACACTAGTTGTTTGAGCCATGCACCAGTTGCTCTAAGCTGTTTTCTATACTTTTGTATGTGCTCGTGTCTTCTTAGATGCCTTTCTCTGGCATTTCTGTTACGTCCAGAACAGGGCTTCAAGTGGTGGGGTTCAGCACAGATTTGCTGATTAATTAACTGGCAATGTCTTGGACCTGTCTTGGGTTATCTGGGGGCAGGGGTCAATGTCCAAGGCATAGAAAAGGAAGGGCGAAGAAGTTATGGTCAGTGGCTCAGATGACTCACTCTGTTGAAAGCTCTGAAGAAGATGAAAACCTGCTTCAAGTTTCTCTTTTTCTGTATAAGATGGACTCAGAAAAAAATTAAGCCCAGTGCTGGACCTTAGGTCCCATTTCATATCAGAGTGTGAGTTCTACAGTAGAGACTAAAAACACCAGTATAGCCCAAGAAGAACAATTAGTCAGACGCCTCCAGCTGCAGTCCTAAAGTGCAAGCCTGTCAAGAGTTACCAGCCCATCTTGTATTCTTTTTTTCTCTTTGTTACAGCAAAGATGACACACACAAAACATGCCTTTTTGGGTAAGTTCTAAAGAAATCCTGGATCTTATTATAAGCCTGTGTCAAGTTCTAATACAAGCAAGTAAAGCAAGAATGTCTGGGTTGGAATCCTAACTTCTCTGCTCGTTAGCTCAGTAAGGTAAAATTAAATGTGCTTAGCCCCTGTTTGCTCATTTGTAAGAAGGGAATGATAGTGTACCCACCACACAGAGTTATTGTGAGGACTAAATATGATATTTATGTAAAATTTTTAGCACCAGGCCTATCTAGCTGTAAGAAATCAATAATTAGCTAATATTAATTTTAAAATCTGTTCATAAAAAGATGGTCATGAGAATAAAAAAGTTACCATATAGTACAAGACCATCCTATTTTCATAGAAATTAGGTATTATACATAATAATTCCTACACATTATATAGGAAAAGTCTAGAAATATAATTAATAACTATTCTTACAGCAATCACACATATAGTGCTTAACATATTCCAGGTACCATTTTAAGCAGTACTATGTTTGCTTCTTTGTACAACTATCCTCGGAAGAAGTGTTGTTATTATTATGATTATAAATGTCCCTAATTACAGATGAGGGAAACATTCTATATTAGCTAAATAATTCATCTGTAGCCACTCGACAATAAATGGGGAAGTAGTGCTTTGCCTGAACAAGAGGGCCCCAGTATCGGGGCCCTTAGCCATCAATGACTGTCTTTCCCTCTACTCAAAACTGATAGCAGTTGCAGGGTAGTGAGGTTAGGGGAGGTTTTTATTCTCTAGTGATTATCTGTATTTTTTCATGTTTCTATAAATAGCTTACATTGCTTGTTTAACAAAGAAATAACGTTTGTTTTTTATTTTTGTGAAAAGTGTCCAGTGCAATTTGGGGCTCTCAAGGCCTTCAATCCGACCACCTCCGGCTTGCTCAGTACCCTGCCTTGTGAGATTGCCAGAGCTAGGGACTGCCTCTCCCTTTGTTTGGCTTTGCAGTCGCCTGTTATCTGGACAGAAAATCGGTATTTTGGGATTCATGGAATGTTGACACGCCTTGCAAACCCCTCAAGATTTGGGGCAGAAGCACTGTTTTGACTTTACGACATACTTCATTTACAAAGACAGAACGTCCAGCTCCCTGGGTGGATTACGCATGCTATACTCAGACTGTGGAAGGAATCCTCCAACAGCTGTTGACGGTCAAGAAGAACCTTCAGAGAAATTGTGAAATGAGTGAAATTGTTTTTCTTCGCCTGTCTCCTTTGTCTGTTTTCTTCGTACTACCCTGTTTTCTCCTCACTCCTTGATTCCACTTCCCTGAGCCCCACACCCATCTTCCCTCTCAGAACCTTCCCGTCAGGCAATTTTGCTTTTGTTACCAGACTTTAGTTTCTCAAATTTGCATCTTAATCCTGACCTATGATGGAGGGGGTTGGAGATGCTAAAGGTTTGCAGGCACTCTGGCACAGGAAAGGAAGGAGGAAAGCAGGACAGGCTATTAACACTGGACACATCACACTTTTGGGCATAGGACTCAGGTAAGAGATGTTCGATTCCATTCTCCACTAACCCTTGGAGTCCCTGACAACAGCATGACATAACCTCATCATGAGGGGCATCTAAAGAAGACATCCTGGGGCAAAGAGGTCCCAGCATAGGTTATGACATTAGCAACAACTACTCACACAAAGCTTCCCTTTGCCTTTGCCCTTGCCTTAGAGAAGAAGAGCCCTCAAGGCAAAGGAAGAGCCAGGTAGGGAAAAGGCAATCTAGAGTGAGTGCTGTTTTATAACAGCATTAGAGAGCTGAGTCCTGCCCACAAACACTACTGACCCTACTTGTATGTCTACACTGCACCAAGAACAGTGCATGCATTTATTATCTCATCGTCTTACCAACAAAACGTGGTAGGTATTATTTGCACAATTTATAGATGTGGAAATTGAGGCTCACACTAATATGTCATTTGCCCACGGTCACAAAGCCAATGCCTCTATAAGCCCTTGGAGTCAATGAGCAGACACTTAGAAGTCCTGAGAAGCAAACTCCCTAATTCCATTCTTGCAACCATGTAAGTAAGAAGGACAAGTCAGACATTGCCATCGTCCCCTACTTCAGAGACTTGGAAACAGACCCAACCAGGTTAAGCTACTCGCCTAGGGCAATCAGCTAATTAGTACCAGAACTATGGACTAGAACCTAACTTTTTCTGGGGCAATACTCTTTTTATTGCTTAACTGTAGGAGACAGTGGCTTTAGCAAGAAATAAACAGCAACATTTTACTTTTAGAAAAAGAACGATTGAGAACATTAGTCAGCCTCTTGGTTTAAAAGTTGTGCGTTCCATTTTAGCTACCTTGTTTTTACTGTTGCACTCTAGGACTAGCATGCTTTTAATTTGATTATCTAGTTAATCTTGACATAGCCCAGGGAGATGTCTTCCTAATGTTGACTCTTTGAGAAACAGACAAAAATCTTTAACACTGTAATCATTTAATTAGCAACACTGAAGAACAAGAATAATTAACACTAAGGTGTAGGTAAGACATCCCCAAGCCTAACCAGTGCATGTATACTCTACTCCCTCCCACAACTGATCATGGGTAGGGGCTGGAAGTTAGACAAGTTGGGGTTTTAATATGTTAGCCACAGTATTATCTAGTGACTGGTTTTGGAGAGGAAATACATTCCCAAGACTCTGATATCCTTACCTGTAAAACAGGAAGAATCCAGTGTCTTTATTTGTCAGAATCAAATGGGATAAATGCAGAAAGCTCTCAAATGAAAATCACTGTGGCAAATATTCAAGAACCACTGTCTGGCTCACCTGGGCTTTGTCACATTCAGACTCTGGCTACAACACCTGTTCTTCATCACCACATAGGCTGTCTCTGGGATGGAAAGGGCTGATCCTGACCAGTTTCTTGTATCATGTTCTTAGACCAATGAGGTGTTTCATTTCCTAAACTATTTGCCCTTTCTTTTTTCTTCCTAGATGAGTCCTAGAATTAACCACAATAAGTCAGATTTCTTCTTTTTTTTAAAGTCATAATCCTAAAATTTGCATATTAGAATTCTTTGGTTTTTCTTAGAAGGATATCCTAAATTTTTTTAAATCATTAGAAAACATTCATAAATTTCTTATTCCAAATTGCTTTTTTTTCTCCTAAGTTCCTCTTCCTGTCCCTCTTGGTGGCTCTCTTTCTCCCACATGATGGCCCTGCATAGGATGTGAGTTCTGAGGCACATAGCCTAAATGTAGTCCTGGATTACTATGTACTAGTGCAGACCCAGAAGTGTTTCCAAGTTCTATGCTGGACCCTGTGGTCGCTGGACAGTGAACGAGGCACACCACCCTGTTCTCCACGAGTATGCACTCTAGTGAGGGAGCCAGCAAGCTGCCTCCTTTCAGCACCGGAATAAGCATAGGCAATACACATGAGAGGGAGTTCTACAAAATTGTATCACCAAGGAAGGGAAGGCTATTCAGGGAGGCAGACTTCAGCTGAACCAGAAAGATAAATAGCAACGCCTTTGTAATGTTTTAGGGGTTTGGAAAGCACTTTTAAAGTACAGGTAGTAGCTTATTTGATTCTCGTGAGTACCTTGAAAGATAGAAACTATTATCCTTATTTAATAGAGAGGTAATAAAGATTTAGAGATTAAATCATTTGCTAAAAGATAGCAAAGGCTTTGCTATTGGCAGCAAGGAAACTCTTCACTGCACAATTTTGACATGCCCAGTGCTGTGTTAGATACTTCCCCACAAATTGGATATTTGCCCATATTATGGGGAACAGAGGATTAAGATTTGAAAAAGATACGGTGGCAAAAGTTCCTAGGAACAGGGACAGATTTGTCCTTAAACAAGCATCCACATGCCTTAGGAAAAGACCTAGACCCTTAGGAATAGGATTAGGAACCAATATCTGAGTTCAAATGGGTCCGAAGAGGAAGAAGGGGAGGCAAAGCAGTGGGCCTTAGCAGACACAGCCCCCTGCTGCTGTAGGACTGGTGTGTGCTGGGATGTTATCACACGTGACCCCACAGTGCTCTGTAAAAACAACCCTGCAGCAATGACTAATCATACTGCAGTTGGAGAATAAGCAGTTTTTGATTTGGGTGTTGCTTTTTTGTTTGTTTTAATATGCACAAACTTATATATACTCTTCTCAAGTTGGAAACCCCACATGATTCTGAAAGACTTGATCTTGACTACAGAAAGCAACTACTTCAGTATAGGAAGTCAGTCAAACGATAAAAAAAAAAAAAAAAAGAGGACCAGGCACACTAGCTGATACCTATAATCCCAGTTAATTGGGATTGCAGTTTGAGGAAAGCCTAAGCAAAAATGTTAGCAAGACCCTCATCTCAACAGATAAGCTGGGTATGGTGGTACACATCTGTGGTCCCAGCTATATGGGAGGCTTAGGTAGAAGGATCATACCTAAGCCTGGCTGGAGCAAAAAGCACAAGACCTTATCTGAAAAAATAACTAAAGCAAAATGATCTAGGGGCATGGGTCAAGTGGTAGACACTTCCTGAGCAAGTGTAAGACCCTGAGTTCAATACCCAGTATTGCCAAAAGAGATAAATAAATCAAAATTGACTATGTAGAAACATCAGCAGTACAGGGTTCCCTCAGCATCAGTGGAGGACTTGTTCCCAGAATCTGCAGATCCTCAAGTCCCTTATATAAAATAGTGTAGTATTTGCACAAAACCTCCTCCCATATACTTTATAATGCCTAATACAATGTGAATGCTATGTAAAACGTTGTTACACTATATTGTTTACAGAGTAACAATGAAAAGTCTGTCTGTATTCAGTGCAGACACAATATTTTTCTAAGGATTTTGATCCATAAGTGGTTGAATCTGAGAATATGGAACCTGGGGAAATAAAGTTTTGCTCCTGAGTATGCTATAACTCAACCAGGAAAAACTTGGCTCAGAACACACGTGACTTTTGCTTGAAATGTGGCAATGGATCCCTGCTTCAGTCATTAACCTACAGTGACCTGCTCTTGGTCAAGATTATCCTACTTTCTGACCTCCAGGTAAAAATGGCCTGGAAGGGTCCCCAGGTGTCACCAACTACACTATGGAAGTTGGTTTCTTAATTAGCTATAGGATCTTAACCTTTAGAGTGGTTAAAACCCACATACCTAGTGACTATGGCCACCAGGGTATCAAAACCATATGCCTATTGTAGTGTAAGGTTAAATGGCCTGGAAGTGGAATGAATTTCAGCAGATCCAGGAGACAGACTGAAGCTAATTAAGCCAGCTTGGCTCTGTCTATTGGCATGAATTCTAAGTTCATGCCAGCTCACAGGAGGCTGCGAATGAAGGAAATGAGGTTTAGATGCAATGGGGGATGGCCCTTCCACTAGGCTGTGTGGCTGCTGCACAAGGGCTGCCTGGTGGGAGAAACATCAGCTTCAGGTCCCCAAGATCAGGAAGAACTGGCCCTCATGCTTACCAGTTAATTGTTTCACAGATGAAATTAGACAGGAACCAAAGCCTGTGGTTCTCAATCTTCGTTGCTCACTGGAATCATCAGTGATTAAAAACTGATGCTAGAGTCCTAGCCCCACAGATTCCAATTCAATGGTTCTGGGGTACAATCAGGGAATCAGGAGTGCAAGCTCCCTGCTTAGTTCTCATGCACAGCTCAGAGCCACTGTTCAAAGTTGTTAGTTTTTAAAGTTTCCATTTTTTTTTTCATTGTTTGCTGTTATTTTTTGTGAGATTTTGAGTTTAGCGTCTTCAGAGATTCAAACAAGTATGTCCCTTTTTCTCAAAGATGTAGGAGGAAAAGAAAACTGACATTTTTGGAGCTCTGGGGCAAGGTACATTTCCTACAAATTCCATTTCCTCTTCACTTAAATTATGAAGTGCTTTTGGTCCCATTTTTGCACAACAGTGGTTCTTGGTTTTAGCCTGCAGCAGAGTCACCTGCAGGGTTTATTAACACAGATTTCTGGGCCTGTAACCCAGGTCTACTTCTAAAATCTAACCACTCCCTTTCCTTCTATCATACACTGTGTCTAGCAAATTCACAGTCACCATCAGAAACCAAACAGGTGTTTCTCTAGGAATTAGTAGGGTCATCACTTTACCAGGTGCCCTGACTATACAAAAAGGGAGGGGAACAAAGTATGATGCAGATTTGAAGCAGATTCTACATAAAAGATGGCTAACTTTTGTAACGGCCACTTTAGAAAAGCTGGAACTTTATTCTAATGAGGTGGCCACCGCTCTAAGTATTTTGAGAGGTCTTTTTGAAATTAATTTCAGAGCCACACAAGAGAAATCAGTCTCAAAACTTCATAGTACACACTATAAACCCCAGACACTGTCCAGCTTACCCACTCTGTAGTCACCAGACTGGGCTGTGGAAAGCTTGTGGTTTTCAGAAAGAATAAAATGTGCCCTCAACTGATAAGGTTTTACCACAACTGAAGGTACTCAAAAGAACACAGCATCTCAAAAGAATTTCTCTGAGGGCAATCCCAAAGGGTAGCAAAAAACTTTTTTGATGAAGGCAGTGTTCCAGTGACCAACTTTCTGGGAACATTCTGATTTTTGTCCAAAGGCAATAGTAGTTAATTAGGGGCATCTATTACTTAGGAGAGGAAAAGGTATCAATGTTACAGCCAGCCAAAACAGTAGATATTAAATTAGCAAATTCAGTAGGAACTATACAGATCAGACAGACTTGGACAAGTGAAATTGTGAGGGGCATAGTCTCTGTCCCGAAAGGGAAGACTAGTACATCAAACATCCTAAAAGAGGGGACAAAGAAGAGGGGAAGGCATGAGAACTAAAGTAGGGGCAGATGCTTTGACCCATACCTTCCCTGAAGGAAAAGTTCTGGAAAGCGTCTCACAGCCCAATCTCCCCTCCTCAGGACTCAGCCCCCAGCTGCCTGACCCACTCTGAGGGTCAGTGTCCCTGGAGCACAGGGTCTGCACTGCATTCAGAGCTGACAGTAATGTCTGAGGCTCACCCAGTTTGGCCCTCTAATGGTCAATTCTGCTTGGGGCCGACTGGAGATGCTTATCTGCTGGCCTCCTCTGCTCCAGGCAGCCTTGGAGAAGAGAGCAGCAGATTTAATTATTAGGCAGCCCATCTGGGGCTCCAGATACCCAGCTCCTTACGTCATCTGAGCACATGTGGAGTCTCCAGTCCTGCTAGGAAGTTGTGTATGGACAGGAGTAGCCGTGACAAACTGTTCCTGTGCTTAGTTTCACCAAGCCCAAGCCCTAGCAAGTGCTCTAGCCTCAGTGTCTGTGCCCCCCACCCCCCACCCCAAATTCTTATGCTGAAATTCTTACCTCCATTGTGATGGCCTTTGAAATGTGATTAGGGCATGAGGGTGCAGCCCTCATGAATGGGATTAGAGCACTCATAAAAGGCTCAAGAAAGATGCCTTGTGCCTTCTACAGTGTGGTGTCAAAGAAGGTACAGTTCTGTGAGCCAGGAAGAAGGCCCTCATCAGACACTGAATCTGCTGGTGCCTTGATCTTGACTGCCCAGCCTCCAAAACTATGAACAATAAATCCTCAGTTTATGGCATTTTGTTATAGAAGTCTGAGCAGTCTAAAACTCTCACTCTTTAATTAACATATAAGTGAATGATATTACTTTACATTTATATCATGTTATAGTTTATAAAACATTTTATAAGTGACTCTTACATGGTAAGATAGAAGGAGCAGCTACCATGATGCCCATTTTAGAGATGAGGAAAGCTGAGGCTTGGGAAAGTAAGAGGAATTCATGGAAACAAAACTACTGAGGTCTGACTTTTCAGACACATGATCAGAGAGCTGGTTGACAACCAGTGGTAGACATGCAGCACAATTGGGAAATACCTTCATTATATGTCACATAACCTACCTTTTCCTAACAGGTTTTTTCCTTTTTAAAAATACTTTGGTGTACATAAGGGTAATGCATATTTGGTATAGGCAACTTTGAAAACACAGAAAGGTTCTATCTGGCAGTACTGGGGTTTGAACTCAGGGCCTCACACTTGCTAGGCAGGTGCTCTACCACTTGAGATACTCTGCCAGCCTGAAAATACAGAAAAGTTTAAAGAAAGGAGAGCTCATTGGATTTATGGATTTTTTTTAGTTGGCTTTTTAACATTATGTCACATTAAGAATTCTTTAAAAATATTCGTAACAGTCAAAAATAGCATATTGTATACATCAATCACAATACATTTTCCCATTCCCTGTTGTTCAGTAAGGGTTTCCAATTTTTAGCTGTTATAAGTAACTCCATGGTGACTACCTTTCTAATTTATTTTTTATAATAAAAACTGACATGTATCCAGTCTCCTGCCAGCTCTCCATAGTGAACTCATTGTGAACTCTCTGTGAAAACTGAGTAGACACACTCGGCAACATCAGCGCTCTCAGGACCGTGACCACCACTCCTGAAAACAGAGCCCTGGAAAAGGGCTGTGGAAGGAAATGGCAGAGGGAAGGAAAAGTGAATGCACACACTCTCCCTGGACCTGGCTCAGCCTACTTTCCTTCCCCTGGGCACAGCTCTCTCAGACTTCCTCTTTTCTTTACAGCTAGGTTAAGACATCTGAAGAAAAATGATCAACTATGCTGTCTTTGATTCCAATTCAGTCCTGAGGAAATGGCCACCATGAAGGTGAGCAGGTCATCTCCTAGCCCCCCCATGTAAAATTAGTGTTCTTCCCATCTTTCCCCCTGCCAACACACACGCCCATAAACGTGACAGAAATCAAGCAGTGGCAGGGTCTTTTGACTGGCCATTCATCATTCTCTGTGATCTCTGATGACCACTGCTGCCTGACCCCAACACTGTGCAGACACCAGCCAAGGGGACAATTAGCCTCAGCAAGTTGGGATGCTGCTGCTACAACCAGCAAACTATCCCAGGCAGCACTTTCTGGTTAATAAACAACTCTCATCCTGCTGCCTCTGTTTTAATCCTGAAAGCTGTATGAGGTGGGTATGGCCTCATCTCATATGCCAGGAGGAAATGGCTCCCACAGATGAATGTTAGTGCATGCCTGGCACTCATCATTGGATGGAGCCAGCACTCACACCTATACAATTGAACCTTATACTCCACACTCTTGTTTGGCACTGGACAACCATCCCCCAAATGCCAATAAACAGGCCCTTACTTAGCAGAATTCACAGATGCCATAGGTAAACATTTCATTCTATTTCCTTGGTGCCACTTCCCTGGGCCTTAGGGTATTCCCCACATCGAAGCTGTTACCAGATGATCTACGGGGTTTTCTTAGGGCTAGCTTCTGCTCACTGGTGGCCTTCTTCCTTTGCATCCCACAAGTGCCCAACAGCACAATCTGTGGTTTGGCTCAAGCCATCCTCAGTGTACAGCCAGCCTGTTCCTACAACATTGCCTTCGGCTAAGAAACCTGACAAAGAAATCACGCAGCAGTAGGATAAAGAAAAAAGTGCCTGACATGGAAAATGTATTCCCTGGCATGCAGCAAGCAACTCTGGTGCAATGGGGAGCAGCTGACCAGCTCCCTACATTCCCTAAGTCACATCTCCTGCTGCTGGCCCTCTACACAGCCCTGCAGAACACTAACTCTTCATCGTCTTAGCCTATCTGTGGTGCACTTTTCTCTCATTACCTCCACATGTCCATGTTCTCCAGAAAGGCCTCAACTGTGCTGCTCTCTCCACGTACTGCTTCAGAGATTGTACACTGCACAGTCAACCCTGTGTTGTTCTCCCTTTATTTCACCCCACGTAGACCATATTCTTCTGGAAAGGCCCCAAACCTCTGTTCTTTTGGTATCCTCTAAAGAATAAGTAGTATAAAGTGGAAATATTGGATAAAAACCACTTCAGTGATTTCTGTTCTATAAATTCCCAAAAACCATTTACAGTTCTAAATCTTTCCTAAGAACTCTAATCTAGCACTTCATCATTAGAATAATAAGTCTCCTGTGGGACAAGACATTGGTGCAGAGACACTTAAAGATGTGTGTGTGTGTGTCTGTCTGTCTGTATCAGTTCTTTGAATAAAATCTAGGTTATAAACTAGAACTGCTGACAATGGCCTGTGGGGTCACATAGACCAGCACTTACTGTGCACACATATCACCAGAGATCTTGTTCCAAGGTACTTTCTGACTCAGCAGGTCTGGGCTGGGGCTTCAGATTCTACATTTCTAAACAGCTCCCAGCTGCTGGTCTGACCTCACACTTTCAGTAGAAAGAGACCCAGGACCCAGGAGATCTGGAGATATCATCTGTCAGTGTTAGTGCTACACTGATGCCATCTTTACCATAGGCACCTGTAGTCTAACAAACCAGATCTTCTCTTCTACCAGAAAGAATCTTAATTCTCTTTGTATATTTCTTATACTTTAAAGTCCTACTTTGATGTCACTCTCTTTCATGTCTTCTCCACTCTATCATCACATCCCTTCCTCTTTCTTAAAAATCCATCTCTTGGGCTCAGATCACACCCTACTTCCCCCAGACATATCCTTGGCCCCCCAGCTTCCTTCCCTGGGGCACTTCCTGCCCACATTACACACTGTTTTGCTCGTTTTTCTGTGCAGATGTCCTGCTGTCATATGGACCGTATGAGCACAGACTTTCCATCTTCTGCTTTTGAGTGTATTTCACAGGGCCTTGGGCCTGAGCACGCAAACTGAGTAAATATCTTCTAATTGATGCAAGGACAATTCAAGTGTCCCCTTTACATTCGGGTTTTCCATCTCAGGGAGGAAAGAGACAGTGATCACAGCTGCCTTGGCTTCTAGCCACAGGCCCCACTCACTCCCAGAACTGCAGGTGGGCCAGCTTGGGTTTTATTTTGCTCTCTGTAGCTCTTCTTCCCTTCTGTGAAGAGTTAAAGTGTTGAGAAGGCTGCTTCCCACTTGGAAACCTCCATTTCCTCCTGCAGTGTGAACAAGAGAACTCTATGGACAGAGGCTGAGTGGGCCAACTGCACAGGCAGTGAACTCACTCTGAATGAGGTT
Source organism: Castor canadensis (assembly GCF_047511655.1). Classification (NCBI taxonomy): domain Eukaryota; kingdom Metazoa; phylum Chordata; class Mammalia; order Rodentia; family Castoridae; genus Castor; species Castor canadensis. The sequence continues at coordinate 39,907,785 of NC_133397.1, read as the reverse complement.
GTTCTAATGCCCGCCAAGTCAAGTCATTAAGATGCCAGCCCTGAGGTGCAGCCCCAAGCGTCACCTCTGGATAACCATATCCCCAAGCCTGCTGCTTACAGGGATGAATGGTGATCACAGAGCCAGTGAAAGCAAGCTCTGTCATGAGCAGGGGCAGAGACCACTTCTCCTCCTAGGGTGGGGGTGGGAAGCTGCAGAGATGCAAAAGTAGAAAGCATTCCCCATTCTACCCACCCCATCTTCACCATACTTACTAAACTAAAAGTAACCCTCAGATTTACATTGAGTTGCCAAAAACTGATTGCTCCTCAAAAGGCAAAGAAAGGGGGCTGGGGAGGTAATTATAACATTAGAGAAAAATATGTACAATGCCAAAAATAATCACTGTGTCATGAGAAAACAGAGCTAGGATGCCTCTGGGACCAGTGCTGGGTATATTCAGGAAGGAGGGGGCAGAAATTCTCCTGGCAGTGTCGTCAGACATTCTGGGTGGAAAAAAAAAAAGCTCTAACTGGAATGGACAGTTGGCAGAGATAACTCTTCTCAAGTACAGAATATGATTTTAAGGCTCGGTTTTCTTGTCTTTATTTCAGCACTTTAATTTTAAAGAAAATAACATTTGTTCAGTCTTTTAATCAGGACTGATACTTGCTGATGCTTAATTGCATGTGAATGGTGAAACATCCTAGGATCTTCCCTACTAATTCCAGTGTGAACCAGAATTTCTGATGCCTGGTATTTTAAGTATTTCAAAAGAAAAAAAAGAAAGGCCAGGAAATTATGGGATGGGGGCAGTACTCTTCTGTCCCCATCCCATTACCCTTATTGAAAAAAGAAAAAAAGGATGGCCAAGAGAAAGGAAACATAAAAGGAAAAAGCTGGTAGAGACTCTCTCCCGAGTGTGCCTTGCAAAAAACTAATTTGTGGCCTGTTTTCATGGTCACATGTCTGGCATGCGGGGTTTGATTCATGGCCACAGTGCAAGCACTTGCTTTCTCCCAATTCTGTCTCCTTTTACCCTGATGAGAAGTGAGATGTCCATGCACATTTAGGAAGCTTTGCTCCATTCTTTTGCAAATGAGTCATCAAAAGTCACAGGAAATGCTAAAAGTCTTCCCTAAATTACTATCATGCTCTCAATGATAATGCTGAGAAATCTGGAAAATTGGGTTGTGTTTTCCCCCAACAATAGTTTGTTCCCTCCACTCATTCCACAAATATGAGGCTCTCTTTATGTGCTGGGGCTGTGAGCAATAGAACAATTCCTCCTGACTCTGGGAGCTTCTCGTTTACAGAGAAGTGAGGGATTAAACCCGGAAGGACAGGCTTACTCCTCAGTCAATGCCATAGAAGTATGAGAGAAGAAAGTCTGCAAGGTTGGCAGAGCTCTGTGCTGGAGGGAGGATTTGAAGGAGGTGCAGATATGGGGAAGCAAGCAGAAGGTAGAGGATGGACTGGGGGCAATGACAGGTGCTAGTGGTGGTCAGGAAACAACTAGAGAGCAGGACAAAGCAGTAAGTCACAGTGGGGAGAATGCATTGTTGAGTGGCCACAAGCTGCTAGGACAGAAGTGGCTGACTAATCATGGGCTAAGGTGCCAGTGGTGGGCAGAGCAGGAGCTAGCCTTGACCTCATTTGTTCTGCTAGTCATGCTTTGGCCACAGTGGACAGCAAGTATAAGAACCTCTCTCTCTTTTTTTGTTTTTGTTTTTGGCTCCAAAGCCAAGGAAAATTAATCCCTTTGTTAGAAACTCTAAATATGGTAGCAACCCCTGGGCTGCCACAAGCTGGAGCCAGGCTGTGTCCACAGAGACGGTGGCAGGGCATTCTTGCTGAACAGCAAGTCACAATGTTTTGCCCATGGGATGAAAACTAAACTTTATTCAGCGTGCATGCCTCTTCAGCCTCCAGTGAGCTTTTATTTATCTCCACAGACATTAGCCACTGTCTCCCAGCTTACCCCCTTTATCACTGATCAAGAAGAATATAATTCCAATCAGATTTCAGGGAGAGGAACAGTTTACCAGTTCACTACCCTTTCTCCCAAACTATTTCCTGCATGATGTTCCCCCATTTAAAACTGGACATGGCTCTCTACTGTCCTTCGAAGCTGACCAGCAAGCTTCTTGAGGTTTCCCAGCCCCAGCCTTGTTGTTCAGATTTGGTTTTCCTGGTCCATAGCTCCATGCCAGCACCAGCTGGAATACAGTGTGCAGTGCTGCCCCAGGCTTTGTATCCTTCCTGCCATCCAGTCAGGCCCCCAGCTGCTCTGTTCCACCTGAAATGCTATCCTTCAAAACCCTCTACTGTGAGGACCGACCTAACTCTACCACTCTACAGAGGCTCTTCTGGTTACTCCAGAAGAGTGGTCATTTCTCCTCTGAACACTGACGGAGTTAGTCTGTGCCACTTACCTGCCCCTTATTGTTCCTTATCTTAAGGATGTCCTCTGAGGGAACAGGCAAAATGGCAAGCTTATGTATCACAGTACCTAATGACAAAAGCAATGGTGTCATGTAGCACTTTCAAATATAGGATGGCCAGCTGGAGTGAAGATTAGAGCAGTCATGGTCCCCAGTTGTGGGATCTAATGCTTTGGTGCTTCCTGACAGAAAGGGGGTTAACAATGAGGAGTAATGGTGGCTGTACTCATCACCAGCTTAATTAACATGCTATGACTCCTCAGTGTCCCCAGGGAACAGATCCCCATATCCTAAGGATGTTTTCTTGCAGAAGTGGCTGCCTGTTCCTGCTGGCCACATTTTAGGTATGTTCTGTGAACCAGCTGATAGTCAGCTCCCACTGCCATAGGTGAGCAAGCCCAGACAGGGGCAGCTCACTTCTCCCTTCCCTAAGAGCCTAGGGAAGCTGCTGCCTTGGACTCACGTAACCATACCATCGATCACCAGATAGAGCCTTTACATCACATGTTGTAGGTATTCTTTTTGGAGTCCGAGTCTGGCAAGGAGGATGCTGGAGCTTGGCCAGGGTTCTGCCCCTTTGGTGATGTAATTGGAGGTGAGAAAACAGAAGTATATCCCTTCTCCCCCCCCCCCCCAACGCCACCAAAAAAGCTACTAACCAAGAAATCAAACCAAAACAAATACATTTATAACCCAGTGACAACACCAAGCATAGTGGTGCACGATTTTGACTTCAGCTGCTACTCTGGAGGCAGAGGCAGGAGGATCTCAAGTTCAAGGCCAGCCTGTGCTAGGTTAGCAAGACCTTATCTCAAAAACAAAACAAAACAAAACAAACAACAAAAACTCCACATATAAAATGACTGGGGGCATGGTTCAAATTCTACAGTGCTTGCTCAAGACCCTAGGTTCATTTCCCAGTACTGGGAAAAAAAAAAATCAGCAAGTGGGCTTAAAGAATAACACACACTTTGGAATAAACACTCTCTATTAGCCCGATTTCCAACTTTCAAAAATCTGCCCTCCCCCTTCAATTTATACCAGACCCAACACACCTCCCCACCAGGAGGGGTTAATAGAGCACAGCTGCTTCTCTTATCTGGCTCACCTGCTAATGGCAAAGCTCTGCTACTGAGGTTGTCGGTGATCTCTGCAAATCACTTTGATTAGAGATAATGTCATTTTTATATCATTATCCAGCCCAGCAGTCAAAGAAATAACAAGTTGATATTTTTTCTGTAAAAACTGGTTTTGCCCATTAACACTAACAGGTGACAAGGAACTGGTCACACTTCTCAAGAGATTCTGGTGAAAACGTTAAGCATTTTACCTGTTCCCGGCCAGACTGGTGGAGCAACCGGAACTTCTTTCCACAGCCTCTGAAGCAGTGGTGAGTTTCTAGACTGTGATGCCTGCTGCTTTTTAACAGCTCAGGAAAAGACTACTGGCAACACAGTGGCCAGCCACCTGCGTGCTCAGCTCTGCTCAGCAGATAAACAGTTGTATAACATGCAGACTGGAGCGCAGAAGCATGGCTAATTCTACTGTGTGGAAAGCAGTAATTCACATGTAAGTCTGCTGCAAAGAAAGACCTTAAGACCGGGAAGTAACTACTCAGAAGTACCTGAAGCTTCAGAGGCAGTGCTGTGCTCCATTAAATTATTGGAAAAATGGGGAAACCTGGGTGGAGGGGGACTGGGCAACCCCCAGGAGCTCACCTGAGTTGTCTCTTAGCTGTGTTCAAGACACTCCAAGTCCTGCTGCCAGTGGTTATAAGGAAAAGTTTCACTTCTCAGGAACCACATAAGAAACACTCTTTTCTGTTTCCTATAATTGTTTTTTTTTTAATGTCAGATGTAGCTTTGGTCCCACTGGAGTGATTTTTAATGGCCACTGAGATTCTGACAAACACACTGTCCTTTCCCCAAGGGCAGTCTGCCAAATCCCATAGCACTATGCACCTAGAAGAAAGTTCTGAAGCAACTGGAGTTCTGAAACATCACCCCTGGCTACATAGAAAAAGCAAGAACTCCTTTGAGTTTCAGAATTTTTTTTAAAGAGGGCTGTTTGGAATTTAAATCCCATATGGTATTTGTGATTGGTGAGTTTTAGCTTTTGTTATTTAAAATCTACTAAGTGTCTAAAATGGGGCAGGCACTGAAGACACAGGGAACACAGGTCCCTGCCCTCAAGGGGCTCACAGCCTAGTGAGGGAGCCACACAAGCAGACAAGGCCAAGGGGCACATGCCAGGCCAGTGCCATTCACTCTGCTACCTGGGGCAATGTGGGGAGGGCTTTCTCATTTGAGATTTTAAGGGTAAAGGGGAGTTAGCCCAAAGAGATGGTGAGAGAGCCCCAAGAAGACAGGGCAGGCTCAAGCCTGATGAGGCTAGTCAGCTGACCTCCAGAGTGATGGCTGGGAATGTCCCTCCTGAGGTGTCCCAAGGTGCCCTCAGCGGGAAGCAGACTCCTGGCTAGCTGAGCCATGGGCAACCGATTGTAGCATTTCTTCTGTTTTTGCATTCCTTGCTCTTCAACAATGAGATGATTGTGCGGATATTACAAGAGGAGATTATCTCCATGGGCACTGAGCCTGTTTTAGTGCAGAGACCTGGCCTTGCCAGAGCCAAGGCTTCTGAGGTCACAGCTGAGTTGCCAATTCTAGAGAACCTGGCAAATCTCAGAGACACTGGGGAAACTGTTCTTTGCAGATGGCTTGCTTTAAATGATAAGCTATGCTAAACAGGTGCTGAACAGAGGGTAGGCCACGTGTACATGGGATCCTTTCAGTTCAGAGGCTGTGCTTGAAACATCTACGTGTGCCTGGCCTTGGGTGTAGGGATCTAGAGAAGAGAAAAGGCAGCCTGGGTCATGAAGTGATTCCTTTAGCTCAGAAACAGTCATCCACATTTCTGGAATCAGCAACGCCTTTGATCCTAGAGCACTTTGGGAATGGGGGAGGGGAGGGCTTATCTGATTCTGTCATGATTAAGAGCATTAAGATGGAAACTTAGAGGAAATGTTTCAAGACAAGGGAAACAAAATATTAGTGATGCTTTTGCATGTTACAACAAATGCAGGACATAAAAGTTCTGGGACCTCAATCAGAACGTGTTTAGCAGTTCCAGCTTCACATTCTTGGTTGGATTTAAGTCATTTTGTGAATGATTCATCTTGACGCCTACAGGTGAATTTCTTGACTGTGAGGAGGTAGCTAGGAAAATTAAAATGTGTAATATTCCATAGAGGCAGGCAAAGGCTACAGACTGCCTTTCTGTCTTTCAGAAAGTGGTTTTTGTTGTTTAATAAAAATCAGACAAAGAGGAGCACAGGACAATGAATAGGCAAGGTCTCCAGGAAAACTGAGCTTGATTGGTGGGAGAATTCCTTGGCCTTATTACCTTTTAGCTGCTCAGTTTCCCTTGAGCACCATCCTGTTCTAGGTCTCCTCTTGCCTCAAACTGGGATAGTGCGAGTGCTCCTATCCTGCCTCACAGGGACTATGAGGGGCTGAGTCCTCAGAAAGTAATAACATTCTAGAAACAGCTCAGGCTTTCTACCCTGCTGTTGCCTAGCACCAGATGACAATTCCTAAACCAGAGGTAGTAACCAACCCAAGATCTCCACTTCCAGACATGGCCTAATCGTCCAGGAAGGATTTCTGGAACTGTCCTTATTAAGGAAAAGAAATGTGATACATAACCCAACTTAAAAATCCCAGGAAGCTCTAACACTCTATCCAGTTGCTAAGACTTTTTCTTACTATCGTAGTCCTTGGTCAAGTTCAAAGGTGAGCCCTTTCCCAGAGGCTCATTAGGAATAATGTTTATTTCATAGATTCGGAGGTTGCAAAGTTTGGTTCCACTTTGCTTATTTGGAAAAAATAACTTTTTTTATGAATGAAAAGGAGGAGGGAAAGGGGAATGAGACAAGAGTAACAGTTGGGAGAGAAGAGGGTGTTTAAGAAGACAGTTATATTCTGAACAGGTTCACCTCAGATTTTCTCCAAAGGGTTCTGAAAGCAAATCACTGTTCTCTTTCACCTTTCTGAACCTTCCTGACTCCCGCCCTCCCTCCTATTTTGGGTGCCTGTGTGAAGGGGAAATTTGTTACATCCTTATGCCTTCACGGATGGTGCTATGCAAATAAAATGTATTAACACTTCTCACCAGGATTTCTGGGTCTGTAATAGGAAAGAAATTCAGTAGAAAGCTGTGAGGGTTTGCAGTCTGCTGGTCTGAAGCCAGGATGGCTTGAACTGACTACTATCAAACCAGGTCATTGCTGACTTGCTTGGGTGATGAGTAGGAATTCTCAGTAGCTGACTGAGGCCAGGGAGTTCAAGCACCTCACCTGTCATTTCCTCCCCCAGAATAAATCAGCTGATCTAAATGGACCTGCCACCTCCATGTTTGGTTTGTGAGAAGTAGTTTAGGAGGGAATAATAAGGGAAAGGGAAGTACTTGATGCCTCCCCCTATTTATCTTCTCACATATTCTTTACTCATTCTTCAAGGTTCATTTAAGCTCCTAGCTCACCCCTTCCAGTTCCCTTGCTGGGGTGACCCCACCTATTGTCTACACCACTCTTTGGGCCCTTGGGAGTCTCTGCTAAGAACTAATTTTCTTATCACTTATGTCAGCCAGTTTACATATAAATCCTGAGGAACCATGGGATAGTTAGACTGTAAAAGAAATTTGAGGCTGTTGCTGTTTCCTCAAAACCTAAATTCAGACACCGCTGGGGAGGGGGTGCCTACAGCTCCCCACCCCCCAATAGTTAAACCTTAGGGATCAGAAGAATTCATCTCTGAGAAACAGGGCTGGTTTAGGAGGCCTAAGGCAGTACTAAGCTTTTCCCAGCGCTCTGGAAGGCCTCCTCTGTGCACTGCCCTCTAGAGGCAGGGCTTAGAACACCACCCACTGTTAAAGCTGAACAGTCAAAACCCGGAGTTTTCCAAAGACAACTTTTTTTTTTTTTTGGTGCCTACTTTGTGCCAGACTCTATACTATAATGAAATTATCACCCAAGAATATATGGGAAGCCAGTTTGAACCTCCTCATAGTTCAATCCGTACTATCATTTTGGACAAGGAGTTTTATATACTTTGTCCCACCCAAATAGGTGGCAGTTGTTTTTCTACAGTTCAACTCAAATACTAATGCCAATGTTCCAAGCTTCAGAATTTTTGGATTTGACAAACAAGTCTGGGCTTCTAGCTAACGTCTTCATGGTTCTAAATGTTGGATGTCTGCTGTCAAGTCTCTTGACTACTTCAGTCCACTCAAAACTCTCTTATTCCTATTGTAAGACCCACACCAAGTCTTTAATTTATAATATTCTTTAATTTTCTAATATTCGCCTGTCTATTAATGTCTTCTCACTTACATGATAGCTCCTTGGGGGCAGGAATCCCAAATTCTACCTTTTCACATTTCCATCATGCCCAGCATAGTACTGAGGCATATAGCAGGTATTTAATGTTTACTCAGCCATAGAATCATAGCATTTTAAAATAAACAAGATGTCAACAATTATCCAGTCTGATCCTTTTCCTGTACAGATGAGGAAACTGAGACCTGGAGGTTGTAAGTCACAAATTCAAGGTTAGCACAGTCCCTCCTTTCTGGTCTTGGAGCTAAGACTAATGTTTGCAAGGCATAGGCCATTACCTTCTGATGTAGATACTACAGTGTCCCCATTTTGCAATTACAGAACATCGGTATAGATTATTTAAGTTACTTTTCCAAGATACCACAGCTAAGAGGGAGAGTCTGGACTTGAACCCAAGCAATCTGACTACAGAGCCTACCTACTGTTTCTCTCCAGAAGTCACAGAACCATTTCCCCCATTTCCATATATGGTATTAACTAACTCCTACCTTGACTGTGATCACATGTGTGGTTGTCTTACTCCTACTTCACTCCCACTCACTGTAGTCCAGTTGGCAGGAACAGTCCTCCTAATCCTCTGGGGTCTTCAGCCTGGTGACCTCCCTTCAGCGGGTGCTTTGTGAATAAAACTCCTGAAGGACAAATATGTATGCTAGGCTACTAAGGCAACCAATTCCTCCTCCTATGATGCTGTACAGATCTCTTTAATACTTGTTTTTCCCCATGGAGGAGATAGGGATCTATTAGGAGTGCAAACGCCTTTGCACTCCACCCTCGCTAAATGTTGCCCAATTCTTGCACAACCATGAAGTCACATGGGAGGCTCATCCCCCAGGCAGGTGATCCAGCCACTCCTTTCTGCACCCATTCATGGTTTTCCCCCATTGCTTTTCACTCTGCAGAAGTCTCGCCTGACCTCCAAAAGTTAAGCCACTTGGGAAGTCTTCCTCTTGGTATTATTAGGCACCTGGGACTGGAAGCTTAAAGAGAAGAACAGATTTCCCACTGTCTCAGCTTCTCCCAGGAGCATAGTATTTCCCAAATCCATACAGGAGAGGAAACTGGCCTATCTCAGGAGCAGCTGATGCCTGGAGGGAACTGGCCTATTCCATAGGATCTCTCCCATGTCACCCTGTCACTCGTTTCTCAACTATTTGAACTAGCTCTGCCAGGGTGCCTCTAATGAAGGCTAACTGGCACCCTTAATTGAAGTTTTTTTCTTTTTTTTTTTTAAAGGCTTTTTGTTGTGTTTGTTTTTTGTAGTACTGAGATTTAAACTGAAGGCCTCACCCTTGCTTAGGCAGGAGCTCTAGTACTTGGGCCATGTCTCCAACTCCCAATCACCATTTTCTCTACAGGAAATAATTACTACAGCTTGGGTATTTTCTGTCTTCAGGATGTAAATGGCCTGGAAGGGGTGGCTTTCATTAACCTTGTTCATAGTGGGCTTGTGTTTCTTCAGTACTTAATATCCTTGTTTTAAAAGACAAAAAGTTCCAAAACAAATTCTGAAAATCATCATGGTAATAGAGTTTCAAGTTTTTCACAAAATTTTCATGCATGCACCAGCCACAGATGGATATAAAACACACTGGAAGTGAGGATGCATACCCCAATAGAATTTTTCTGAATCAGTTCCCAGAAACAGAGAAATCACTTAGGGAACTCATCCCTCAACACCTGACACCACCAGCACCCAGACCAGCATTCTCCTACGGAGCAATGGAAAGGCTGACTAGCACATACAGCCATCCTCTACTGATCCAATTCGCCTAGATTCTCAGCTGAACCATGAGGAGGTCACCACTGTGTGAGTCATGGCATCTTCCACCTGTCTATTGGACATTCTTACACTGAGGCTATTAGGGCTTTTACTACAAAGGAAGCACACCCCTGGTGCCTCTCCCAGTCCCTTAGCCCCAAACAAATACCCACATCAGAATTTTGCTTTATATTTCCTCTCCCATCTCCAATGGACTGGGCAAAATAGCTTCCCCCAAAGGTAACTATCAAAAAATTTAAAGGACATTCATACTCTAATATAATACAGTAATGGTTTGCACCACACTTATTATCCAAGATTCGGACCTAAACATCTAGATCCACTGCCTACTAGAGAACACTGGGTTAACAGGGTTGAGAGACCTTCTTCACTCACCGGGCTTTTAGGGAAGACGGGGGCTCCTCTGGTGGCCGGTCAGCCCATGTTAAAGACAAACTACACCCTTTTTCTTCTCTTTGAATGTCCAAAGAGCTCCAGAACCTACCTAAATATTAAACAACCCCTCTGTGCTTGAGGGCCTGCCCCATCCAACAGTACATCCAAGCTACATGGGACAGAAGTAAGACAGGGGCAGGCTCCCAGCCTGGCTCCAATCCAATTTGCTTGCAGTACAGAGCAGAAATATTAACCAGTTATGGATTTCTCTACCCTTGACATTTTAAAAAAGAAATAGCTCCAAACTGAGAATTCTGCCTCTCCTGTTAAGTCTTTTATAAGGCACAGTTAGTTTTCCACTTATGTAACTACTTTTAATATGTGACCTTAAAACTTCTTGTGAAGCTGGGGGTGAAGGTCAATGGTAGAGGGCTTGCCTATCATATGTAACTGAAGTCCTGGACTTGATCCCCAGCACCAAAATTTTTTTTATATAAATAAAACTTAATTGCAGAAAAACCTTGGTATTGATGCTGCCAGAGGATGACTATTTTTCATTTTAACAAACCCACTCCCCCTCTTGCCCACCATGAGGCACATCACAGCCAAAGTCGGGCATCAATGTTTATCGTAACTGTGTGTTAGTTTGCTTAGAGACAGCCTTGAGGCAGTCTGTTTGCAGAGCTACCTTTCCTTACCTCCAACATACACCTCTGCTTTGTATTTTCATAAACAGGTTTGTACTTTCAGGTAATGAATTATTTATTATCTACTATACACAGGCATTGCTAAGTGTTGGGGGAAGCTTGAGACATTAAAAAAAATGGGTTTATCCTTGCCTTGCATTTAAGCTGCTTACAAACAGCTACTGAGACAAGAGATCACCCTGTACACACAATAGCCATAGACTAAATATTTATTGGTAGTGGTAATGAGGACCAGACATCATGTGGGCTGGCAAAAACATGGGAAAGATAGTGGTGGGTTATTTAGGAAGACAGGAAAATCATACCGAACATAGCTTCCTCTGATCACTTATATGTATATATATGTTAGGAGACTGACCCTGATCTGTGCAAAATTCTGGTTTGGCCTCTATTAGCTCCTTTTGGAAAACATATGAGCAAGTCCTAGAGGCATAACAGTGGTGGTACCTGATACAATTCACAAATTATTCTCTTGATGAGTTTGGTCAGTTTTCCATCCATTTCTCATTTCTTAAGAACATAAAAAACACAGAAATTTGCGGAAGACTTTGTGGCTCAAAAGTAGGATGTAAATTCAAGGTGTCGTCTCGTTGTTCAATCATGTTTATTCCCCCTGTAAGTTGGTTAAAAGATTTCATCATGTGTGGAGACAGTTACCTCTGGCACCTACTCTGTTTACCTTTCTTAACAAGTGTTTACTGAGCACTATTTCATATCCCTTGCCAAGCTCACTGCCAAATAATGGAATTTTTAGAACAAAACACAGGAGATATGAATTAAGAAAAAATATGGAAGCTTTAAAAAAATCTCTTTAGTTATTTCATCTATATTTAAAACTTTACAATAAGGGTAAGGGTCCTGCATTGCCTGGGTGTTAAATGAAGATTCTAGTTGTGATCTGTGAGGTCCTGGAACAATTTGGGGATGCTGTGCCTCTCATAGCTCCCATCCAATAACTATTTTACTCCTAAGAAAGCTAACTGAAGCTCAAGTGAGCTTTCTTTTTAGCTGTTTATAGATTTATTGGTAATGTCACATTTTAGATAGTCTATATAGGGTGGCACAGGGATAACAAACTTTGTTTCCATTGATAGGTAGGTATGTTTGTCGACAGCTGTGTGTGCAGAATTCCAAGGCTGCACACAGAAATGCCATAATGACTTAGTATTCCCTGTCCTGGGGTGGACTATAGGAGGGAAACTTTAGTGCTGTGATTCTGCCATTCCTGATATGATAGAAGCAACAGGCACTTTGGAGCTCCCCACCCAGTTTCAAGTCCAAACTCTGGCACTCACAGTCTTTAAGACCTGGCACAGGTCATTTGGCCTCTCTGTATTTCTGCTCTTCATCTATAAATGGGACAAATACTTATTTCACATGGTTGATGTAAAGCAATGAATGGGTCTCAAAGTATAGCCCAGGGACCGTCAATATTGGCATCACCTGGGAACTTGTTAGGACTACAAATTATCAGTCCCAACCCCAGACTTCTTGAATGAGAAACTCTGAAGATGAGCTCCCCCAGGTGGTTCCAATGCACGCTAGAGTTTGGAACCCTCTTGCAATTTATATTAAATTATAAGTCCTGTAGCACTTGCTTACAAGGACAGAAGCCATGTTTTCATCCACTATACCTGGCTAGCAAGGTGCCAGCTTACATTAGGTGCTCAATAAATTCTAACTTCTTTTCCTTTCTTATCAGAATATAAGTTGCTAAATTAAGAAGCTAGGAAGTGTGGATGAAGAGGGGTTTGTATATTGTTTCAGGAGAAGAAATTAGGTAGCAGGGTGGTTCAAAGACCTAAGCTAATGCTTTGCAAGATGTCTGGGTGATTTCCTCCCCAGGAAGAGGAAAGAAAATGGGCTCAGGCTTCTGTAGCAGATGACGACAATGATTATTCTCTGGGAAGAGGGAGTACTTATGCCCACACCTCACCCTAAACCAGGAAGGATTATACAGGGTAGATCCAGCCTACAGCAAGCTTGCCTTAGTTATATCTCACTCAGAGTTTCAGTCACTGAAGTTCCAAAGGCATCTATTTAAAATAGTTTCACCTACTCCACAGTACAAACCCTGCAAACAGATCTACTGAGGTGCCTGTATTGTATACATAGCTTGCTTCCCTACCTCATTCCCTGACACCTTTCACTCCCAACAAATATCATTACCCTGATAGCCTCACTTGCCTCACAGAGATAAACAATGGGGTAGTTATTTTCCATTTCTACCTAAGGCTGTATGTGTAGAGGGTGGGAGGGCAACATGTTTATAAAGACAATTTGGTAGTCATTAGGGAAATGCAAATCAGAAGCACAAGGAGATTCCATCTCATACTTACTAGGATGGCTATTATCTAAAAAAAAAAAAAAAAAAACAGAACATGACAAGTGTTAACAAGGATAATGTAGAAAAACTAGAATCCTTATATGGTGCTGGTGGGAATGTAAAATAGTGTGGCTGCTATGTTAGACCATGTGACTGTTCCTCAAAAATTGAACTAGAATTACCATCGCATCCAGGAATTTTACTGTTAGGCATACACCCAAAAGAACTGAGAGCAGGGACCCAAACAGCTATTTGTACACCCGTGTTCACAGCAACCTTGTTCATAACAATCAAAGCTGAGAGCCCAAATGTCCATTGATGGATGAGTGGATGAACAAAATGTGGTTTATACATACAATAGAATATTATCCAGTCCTACAAAGAAATGAAATTTTGATACTTGCTATAACATGGATGAATTGAAAGCATTGTGGTAAGTGAAATAAACCAGACACAAAGTGATGAATATTCTAGGTTTCCAGTTATAGGAGGTACTTTGAATTGTCAGACTCATAAAGAAAGTAGAATGGTGGTTACCAGAGGTGGTAGGGTAAGAATGGGGAGTCACTGTTTACTGAACACAAAGCTTCAATGTGGAATGATGAAAAGGTTCTTGAGATGGGTCGTGGTGATGGCAGCTTGGGCATATGTTTAATCCCATTGAATTGTATACTGAAAAATGGCTAAAGTGGAAATTCTTATGCTAGGTATATTTTATCACAATAAAAAAAGAGTACCTCATCCCCCCAGGACCACCAAAGAAAAATACAGAACAAGGCAAACCTTCTATAGTACTTCTAAGCTAAACTCCCACACAAAATAAATGTCTTGAATAAACAAGACCCCAAACCTCTCCAAGCTGGAAATTGAAAATACTTTTAAGACAGTTTCCTAAGGTACTCTGGATTGTCACAGTTCAGTCACATCTGCTGTGAAAAGAGACTCTTAGCTGAAAATGGAGATTTGGCTGTGGCTCTCCAGTGTGATCACCCAGTGGCTTCAAAATCCCCACCCTCCCTTCCGTTAATGAAGGTATACTTCGACCTTTCCATTAGCCCACAAACTACTATTAAAAAAGCCATTTATCAAATTAACACTGAGTACTGCAAAAGTCATCTGCAAGCGCCGTGCACTTTTCCACGTAGGAGTTGCCATGCCAACAGCTGCTGCATGTTCATTGTACAGACCTATCAATTTTAACAAAGTCCTGTTTCATAATTCTGAACACCAACTCGGTCTTCTTGCCCCTCCTCACTTCCCAAACACACACACACACGACCAGGATCCCACCAAAATCAGGTAATAACCAAGTAAGGAGTGCAATTACAAAATGAACTCTCTACCTTTCTATACACCAAAAACTCTGAAAAGCAAAGGTTATTATTTCCTCTTTTTAACTCTATTCCCATCCTTATCCCTCAGGAATACAGAGTCAAGGAATTTGATGTAAGAACAGTCTGGCCAGTAATTCTAGAAAAAGGAGTCCAGGGTGAATAAATTGAAGGAGAGACTATAATTATGCAAATTATTATAATAGATTATCTGCCTGGACAACAGACAACTATAAACAAAATGAAGTAAATCTTACAGTCTACTGGTGCCAAATTTTGTTGTAAATTTTTGTTTTAAAAGTTGCCTGAGAGTTTTTAAATAAATGTGTTTAAACTGACTGGCATGATCATGCTTTTTGATTTATGCAAAAATTCTGAAACAGCTTTAGGAGACAATTTGTCTTGACTCAAATGTAAACATTACAAACGATTCTCAACTACAAGTCATTATCTTCAGCCTCAAATGAAAGAAATATTCAATCCAGTATAAAGGTGAGTCAAAGAAGAGAGGCAAAGGCTGTAGACACCTGGGTCTACAGTAGGAACAGGAATCATCACATTGAAGTTTACTGTAAATCTCTGCTACACTTTTAGCATTGGAAGAATTATAACACAGAACACCACATAGATAACTTTTTTCCTCATCGATATTGTTCATGTTTCAATTTAAAACACTGCCGTATAAAGAAAGAGAATCCTCTTTAAAGATATGGATTGTGTCGTAAAATTTCAGGAGGGCAATAGCCAGCTAAAATTTTAAATGGAGCTTCTTTAAAATTGTAGGCAAGGAAAGGCACCAAAGAAAAACTTGTTTTACCAGGTGGTGGCTCCTTGCTTAAAGCACACACATGGGCCACACTACGAGATCATTTTACCCAGAGAGACCTGGCCCAACCCTAGGAGCTGTCATCACTGCAGTCTCCTATGTAATCATGTGAATTATTCTAAGCCTAGAGAAAGGCCTACATGAGAACATAACCTTTTATTTTGTAGTTATTTCTGGGATACTAGTGCTAACACATTGGTCAGAAATACAAGAGAGATGCTGCTTTTCAGGTTTGAAAATAATCTTTGGGCTGGTTATTGCTTGTTTTCTGAGCCTGGACATGTCAGTGAATAGGAGTTTACATCTTATAAGTGAGACTTAGTACATCTATTTATTAAATCTATGACTCTAAATAGTGAGAACTCTGATATGGTGCACTGTCACAACAGCATACAGCATGATATTTTGTAATTGTATATTGGTATTTATTACATAGAAAGTGTAGTCTCCAACATGCTAACTGTGGTTATCTTGGGGTAGTAGAATTTTGGTGATTTTTATTTTTTATCTTGATGCTTTCTTATACTATGACTTTTTATGAGGGGGATATGTATGCCTTTTATAATCAGAAGAAAACAATTTAACTACTTATAAAATAATTTTCCAGGATATATGATTCATGGTGTGTATATGTGTGTGTGTGTGTGTGTGTGTGTTGTGTGTGTTTAGGTGTGTGCATACCTGCTTGTAGGATCTTCCTAACTCCCTTCTTTCTAAAATTTACCACCAAACAATTTGAGGGACCCTGCCCCAGCTGCCTTCAACTCGCAAGCCCATGGTGACATTTGAATGTCCCCATCCTCCCTCCACATCCTGCTCTCCATCCAGCAGCGTCAGTTTGCTGCCCCCGCACTGGGGCCAGCCATTCAAGAGGCAAGGAAATATTATGCAAGAGCACAGGAAGTCACAGGAGACAGGATTCTGGGCAGGCCTGGCAAGGAGTCTGTGTGAACTCCAGTGAACAAGCGGACTTTGCTCAGCAGGGCCGAGGCCAGCAAAAAAGCCTTCGCAGGGCAGCAAAGGAGAGCCGTCCACTTCATGTCTCTGGCCAGTGGGTGGCCATCCAGAACTTGATGTACCCGATACAAGGCAGATAAACTCAAGTCCCAATATTTCTGCTTCTTTGGCCTAAGTTCAAGGTGACTCCCAACACTCTTGCACTGTGACTCACCTCTGTCCCATAGCATGCCACCACCCCCTGCCCTGTATAATATGACTTCATTCAATAATTTCAAGCTTGTTTCTCTCAAGGCCACCTACATTCCTGCTCAGTACTCTCACTGTCTCAGTTTGAAGGACAAAGTACTTTCAGGTTGCTTATGTCAATCATCTCACATCACTACAAGCCTTGAGTACCCCAGATATGTTCATGTATACATGAATCACAGTAGTAATAACCCCTTATCTTGCAATAGTTTGTTTTCAAAGCTCTAATCCAATTGGCATGGCACAGATTACAGCAGCCATCTGCCAGATTGGAAACTGAGGCTCAGAAGGAGTCTGTAATAGCTGTATCAGACCTGTCTCCAATCTAGGTGCTCTCTCTTACCCCAGAAGCCTGGATCAGAAGATGGAGATATAGCCCCTCTTGGTAACACAGCTGTCTCTTTTAGGAGTTGCCCACCCTCCATCACACCTCATTCCATTTCCTCCTAGAGGATGATGGTCCTGAGGGTCTCAAGGAAATGAGCTGGGCCAGGCCCAACAGCAACTTCCAATCTAATGGAACCTCCTCTTGAGAAAAGGAGTTACAGGGAATTGGAAAGGCTTCCTCCAGCCCCCACCAATCACCTTTAACTTCCTCCCCTGAGCAAGCACCTGGAAATAGGAGTCAGGGCCAGGCCTGCTGGAAGTGCACTTTGCAGTAGAGCTAGAACCCTACAGGGGATCATTGAGCCTATCTGGTCTGGTTCCCATCTACAAGTTCATCTTGAAGGTGAAGAAACAGAGGCCCAGAGTGGTAGTCTAGCTGGTTGGTGCTCACCTTTACCAGACCACAGGAATCCACAGACACACAGCACACATCTTCTCAAGCAGAAAGGACCTTGATACGTGGGGAGGGATAGACAAGGCAAGGCAGAAATGGGGCTGTGGTCCTAGCACCTCCACTCCTCTTTGCCTCTGTGGAGAGGCAGGCAGTGGTGTCTGAATACACAGAACCTGCTGTGTAGGGGGATCTGCCCACTCCATTGCTCCTGGCTTGACAATTGCTAATTGTGGTAAGAACCGACAGTGGTATCCCCCTGGGACTCAGTTGTGCATTTCCAGACGCCACCAACACACAATGGCTCCTACTCCTCCTGCGTAAACATTGCCAAATAAGACAAACAACATCACCACAACAGAAAAATAAAGTACCAAGAGAGACGGCATGGGTCTGTGCAGAGTTTGGGACTGACAGTCTATTTATGTAGACACTGTCAGCCCCTGGCCTGATGATCACATTTTTGTGCTTCAGTTGTTTCATGTATATGAGAAATAACAACTACTTTAATCTACATCAAGAGCTTTGGAAAGGGTGCAGTTGGCAGGGTGACACATGCTTATAATCCCAACACTAGGAAAGCAGAGTCAGGAGGATCTAGAATTCAAGGCCAGCCTAGACTACATAGTGAGTTCCAGGTCAGCCTGGACTACATAGCAAGACCCTGTCTCAAAACAAACAAACAGCTTTGGAAAAAAATTAAGTGCTGAACAAATGTAAGAAATGATAATGTTGAGAGCAAAGAGTCAGCAAACCTGGACTAATTATTTCACTAAAGGAATATTTAAAAGAAGTAGCTGGTATGTTCAGGCACTGCCCCAAACTCTGATAATAAAGTGGCCAGCAAAATGTGCAAGCTCCCTGCCTTCATGGAGCTTACAACCTGTGGGTTGGGAGTGATAGATAATAAGCAAACACATAAATTACAACATGTAGTAAGTGTTGTTTACAAAAGAAAAAGAACAGGCATGGAGGTTAACTGAGGAAGGTCTGGAATGGCTTACCCAAGGAGACAATATTGAAGTTGAGACCTAAGGCTGAAGTCAGCAGGCCAGCCTCCTGGGTGTGGCTGAAGGAAGAGCAAGTTCAGATATAGGCAGTATCAGACATGCTATGGATGCTAGTCTGAGGCCAGAACCAAATGACCTGCCAAGTGTGTAGCATAGTCAGGCTTCTGTACCCAAATCCACTTCTAGTAACTGCAGGGGCCACGATATCTTCCAGGTATGCATATTCACTTCTGTTTCCAGGTCTTCCAATAGGTTGTCATTTGCTTTCTTTGCAAGCTCACAATTAGGTCATGTTCATAAGGTACAAAGCAACAAGTAGAACCTGGGTATCTATAGCAGTGACAGCCCTGGAGATCTAGAGATTAGGTGGGTTACATTGAAGGGATCATCATTCTTGACAGGGCCACAGCTGGCATGCTCCCTCTTCTCCACAAGTGAGAACAACAGGTCAGGCATGGAACAGAGCATTATCCAAGATTTATCAGGAGCACTAGAAGTTTCCTCAGTCCCTTAGTATTATCAGATTTTCTTACTCTCCAGGTATGGAAAAAAAAATCACTCAGATCCTAAAATCATGATTGGTAAGAGCCCATGACCCTGGGCTCCCAGCTAGGAGGGACACTTATAAGCCTGGGAGCCAGAATCTCCTTTAAGATCTCCCACGGCTCCCTTCTAACTACAGCTAAATAACTTCAAGAGGTAATAATGCACCTAATGATTATATTGCTGTGTTTGTTAATAATAATGCCTTGAAGGTTTGCACTTTATACGTTTCAAAGTTCTTTCCATTGAGATAATGGTTGCAAAAGTAAATTTTTAAATATACCTTTAAAATGCATGGCTTCAGTGAAACTCTAGCTGGTTTCAATCCCCTCATAATAGTAATTTGAGAAAGCAGCAAGTATGACTAACCCCCACTTAGGAATGGGAAAAACATAGAGAGGTGAAAGCTCCCATTCTAGATCACATAGGTCAGAGAAGGATTGAGAACAGTCTTCCGGACTCCTAGAGACTTTTAAGAGCTTCTTTGAATCTTGTGGCAAGGCAGGCTTAGCCAGGCACACAAAACAAGAGAAGGTATCCCTGACAGCATCTATAATCTGTTTGGCAAGACAAAGGCTAAGAAACATAGAACCCTTGTGGTCATCTCAACACTAAATTTGGAAGCAAAGAAATTCAAGTGGGTGAAAGTTTGTCACTTTCCAAAATAAACATCAGCCTTGAAGATCTAATCCAAGGAGAATTAAGTTGTCGTCATGCCCTTGTAAAATTTGTGCCCATACAAAGAGATACAGTACCAAAAAGTGTCTTCTGATCTGGATGGAAAATGATTTCAAATGTGCTGAAGAGATGGCTCAGGACAAAAGGATCCACGTTCAGATACTCAGACTCCTTTCTGCCTGGGTCCTCTGATCCTTGGGATCTCCCATTGCCTTGAGCTGACTGGAGAAAACAAATGTCATGCCACCATCAGGTGTGCCCAGGACCTTCTGACCAAGGTGGGCTAGACCCTTCTAGTAGTTCAGCAGAGGCATAGGTAGAATTTTTTAAAAAAAGAACCTTTTACTTTGGAAAAGGAAAGAAACACAAAGGAATAGATACAGAGACATTCATGGATTTCACAGATGTGTAATCATAAATGAGTTTCATTAAGACTCAGTCCTTTTTCCAGTTCCTTGCAGGAGCTGCAAGAAGTTAGAGCTAGATGCACTTTTCTAGCCATGACACGATCTGAACAAACACCACTGTCTGCTTAGGAGGTTCTGAGAGCTTCTCTGAGGCAGCTTCCCAGGGAATGCCCAGGGCCCCAAACAGCCCATCTGGGCTGGCCTGCACTGTGCTCTGCAGCTGTCTAGCACCTTCTAAAACCTTTCTGGTTTTAACAGTCCTGGATGAGAAAGGCTTCTTTCCACCTGGATCCACAGGACCCTTCTCTGAGCACAGGCTCAACGCTAACACAACAGGCACTTAACCAGTTCTGCCTGGACTGAGCAGCAGTTTCCCAGTTCTACACCGTTTGCTGATCATTGGGGGAATGGAAAAGAAGAGTCAAGACACACAATTATTATCATGAGGCTAAATTCTAAGTGAAGAGCTTTCAGAAGCTAGGGACTCCCTCTAAGTACCATAGGACAGGGTAAGCTAACATGACTTAGATAAGACTCACTGGCCTCTGCTGTCCCTGGAGTGGGATCCTGTCCAGTTATTTGGGCTCTCTGGCCAATTCCTGGCCCATGAGTGCTCAGCTATGACTTTAAGTGCTTCTAAATTCCTTCAGGGGAAAGGTTATACCTACTTGGGGGAGGGAAAAGCCCAGCTGCCCTATCCAGGTGACATCAGAAAGATAAGACAACTCCCTTTTTTACTCTTCTGGTAACATCAGCTCCTGAACATCATAACTAGGACTTAGGGAATAGTGTGGCTATGTGACAGGAAAGGAGAAGTAATAGCTTGACCATAGCACTGTGGATAGGCTGTGTGATAAACAGTTATTGGTAGAGATTGACAAAAGGAATGATCTGATTTGGATATGGCTGTCTATGGGTGTTGAAGGGATGTCCTATTGTTCTGTAATAAGAAAGGGAAAGGTATGAAATGAAAGCCCATATCAAACCATCAGTGGGACAAAACCTTTACCATCAGAATGAGAACATGGGGATGAGAGTCACTGTCACTTTAGGGTACAGCAAGCTGTCCCCTTTCAGCTGGTTCATAAGGCACTTATTATCCAGAGGGGTGGTACGGACCAAAACTAAGCAAATACAAGAACTATTTGGGTACTTTTATAGATAACTGATTTCCTAAGAGGTACGGAGAGCCTTTGAGGTCAATACCATAGAGGACAACCATGGCTTCCTCCAGCCATCCCTGAGTGCTCATACTAGAGCCACGCTCACAGTTAGAGGGATAATGGAGGTGCCCTGAGCAGCTCCTCATGTGCCAAAAGAGGTAGGCACTGTTCCTGTGGCACAGGCAGTCCATCCATCAAACATGACTCAGATATACCTGTCCTTAAACTTGTGAGCACCAGCCCAAACCTGGTCTCCATCTCCCATTGTATTAACAGAACTCCAGATCCAGGTCTGGAAGGAGCTGCTCACCAGTCCTGGCCTGTGCCTCATCATTCTGTTCCTGCAGTCCACCTCCACTGGAATATCCCATACCCACTCATCTATCCTAATTTCACCTAATCTTCAAGACTCAAATCTCAATGCTCATTTATTAAACCTCCCTCTAATCTATGCCAATCACTTCCTTTTCTAACTATTTACAACACACAAAATCTATTTACCTGCATTCACTCTCAGTTCCTATCAACCTTCTGCTGTTTGCTCAATGCTTTATCTGGGCTAGTTTTCACTTCTTCACAGAATGGGAACATCCTAAATATGCACTAGGATATCCATTAACATAACATCTTACACTGTTTTAAACAAGTCATTTTAGGAGCCCCAAGCGCAAAGTCCATCTAATGCCACTTTGTAATTTCACTGTATAGCACAGCCTCTAAATTGGGAGGTAACCTGTCAATATTGATCAGTGTTGAGGCCAGCATCCCCACAAAGCTTATCATATGCTTGCTGGGTATCCAATGAGGATAGGTTAAGTTGATCTGAGCCAAGGTTTCTGCCTATGTTTCCAATCCTTTTCACTAAGTTTTCAAAATGCCTGACAGAATTAGTTAACTACTGAGCACCTAAGTGTGGACAGTCCTCTGTTTTGGGTGCTGTGGGAAGATAGAAAGAAAAAGATGACCAGGTCCTGGCTCCTAAAGAGCTGACTACCTCATGTGTGATTAAGGGCAGATACATACACACACTGAAGAGCAAGTTGCGAAAGTATCATACAAATGCTAAAATACACACTGAAGACCAAATAAATACAGTGTTAACCAATGTGCAGCTAATTATGGATGTTCTCTCAGGGAAACTACTGAGAGCTTCTACTCCTAGCATGTCTTTCCCACCTGGCAAGTTTTTAACTTTGATGGTAGTTGCCTTAGTGTATGGTGGATTCTTGATGTGAAACATTGACATACTAGCCTGATTCTTACATTTGATATAAAATCATGTATTGTCTGTGGTCTCCACATTTTCTCTTTTTCTTTCTTTTTAAAGGTAAATGAGTGAAGGGTTCATATGCATATGAATGAAAGCAGAGTTCAAGAGGCAGGCTTTCCAAGTTACCCAAGGGACATCAACAAAGCAATTCTATGACTTAAAAAAACAAAACAAAAACGAAGCATGATTTCAGAGCAAAAAAAAAAAAATGCAGGGACACATCAGAAAATTAAATATTCCTTGGGAGGTGAAGGCAGGAGGATGGTGAGTTTGAGGCCAGGGAGGGCTATATAGTGAGATTCTATCTCAAAAAAAAAAAAAAGGAAGGAAGGAGAAAATTAGACACTCTTGCTCTTGAGCAACATGCAACCTTGCAATCTTTTTGGAAAGGCAAGAGAAAATAAAATGTCATTAGATAACAAGGAAATATAATCAGGCTCTTTGGCAAACATAACCAAGAGCAGTAACGAGTAGAGGGGAAGTGCGAGTATGGAAACTACCGTGGAAGTTGAAGAGCTTGGGCTTACTCTAGGAAAGTGTGAGCTAGCTGATAGAAGAGAAGAAAAGCATTCAAGTATGGACTAGTGTGAGGGAACAGGTAGAAATGAATACTATGACACTGCTTTGTGGGGAGAGGGAGGAGGGTTGTGACTCTGGAACTTAAGAGACACATTGAATGACAGTGAATAGGATGAGCCAGAGAGCTCATGTGGGTTCCTTGTTGCCAATGAAGTTAACCCCAACTGCCTCATAAGCTGCCCTTGGGAAGGAAATTGGGCCAAGGCCCCATGCCTTCGCTCAGACTCCACTAATCTTTGGAGGTCCTTCAGAGAAATACACAAGTCCATGTAAGAAATCCCTTTCCCACACTGAAGATTTTCTGTGTCCCAGAATAGACAGAAGGCAGCCTAAAACAGGGGCAGTATTGGCACAGTGCACACCTTTTCTGGGAGGCTGGGTAAGCTGTGTTGCCAGCCAAGGTGCTTCCAAGGGAAATACAGAAGGCACTAATTTCCATGGAATGCTAGAAGATTCTAGAGTGGGGGTCACAGAGTAAACCAGAATTTCCCTCTGACTTCTTGACTAATGAAAAGGGCCTCACCAAATGGGAGTGGCATGTAACTGGCAAGAAAGCCAAAAAAAGAAGTTGAGAAGGCCTTGGCTCCCATGCCCCACCTACCATTAATTCCCTTAAGTCTCAGGTATAGAATAAAAGACAGACTCCTGCTGCACAGTGATAGGGTTGCATTTATAGAAGCTCCCTTGTCAACAGCGAAATGTGACCTTCATACTTTCTTTATCTTAATATCTGGGTAAACATTTGTTGTGCAAGCATACAAACAAAGGTTCTAAAGGTGAAATGTAGTGTGTCTGGTAACACCATGCTGCTCCAAACCCAGGTACAGAAAACCCTTTTGGCTCTTCACATGCCTTCTCTCTCCTTTTGCCCTGAGCACCAAAATTAGCTCAGTCAATCTCAGCCAGTGGTGGAGTGAATGCTACCATTCTAAAATAGCAGCTGAGAACCCTTTGGACACACAGGAGAGAAATATAGGGTACAGTGGTTTATAGAAACTTACTAAGAAAGCAATTTCACCTGACTGCTTTCACCAGAAAGCAATTTAAGACTGTAAAAAAATGAGCATTATCAGGATTTATTCTGCAGTCTTTATAAAGTGAAGTTATTCTTCTAACTCCCTGAATCCCCTGCATGGCATACTTTATATATCCAGATTTACTCTAATTAAGCATGATTATTTTCACACAGAAAACATTGTATAGATTATGTGTTCATAAAATATTGCAGAGGTCGTATGTTCTAAGTGTTATCCAGTGGCTCATGTTTCAACTCCAAATTTTACTTTACAAATTTATACAGTATTATTACTTCTAGAATACTCTAAAAATATCATTTGTCCTATTTCCCCATACATTTGATTGTCCAGAGTTAAATTTTTAAAAATTTTATTTTGAAATTTAAGATTCTCAAAAGTCCCTCATAAGCACAGTTTTCTGTTTTTTTCACATGGAATTCATAAACAAAGCCAAGTAACTGATTTTATTTCTGTGTGCTTAAAGGCATTCTTTCCTGCAACTGTGTATGACGTATTTTTTCCAGAACAATCTTTCTCAACACTCCAAAGTGCTTCAGCAACAGGAAGTCGTAAAGGTAGGAAGGAGGCCTGTAAATATTTGCTGTAATTACTCATTAGTAATGAGAAGAGGTAGCACTGCAGTTTGAGTCACTCCTTTGAGCTCTTGGCTCATTACCTCATAACAGGAGCCTGAGGTGGTACCCAGGGGCCCAGCCTCACCATGGACACTTTCAGTTGATGTAGTGTGCTTCTTTTAGCAGCTCCACTTCTCAAGTGCAAGATGAGGTTAATATGATGCCCTTCTTTTCCCCTATCTTCTACGCCCTACCCAGAGGCAATTAGGACAAATCTTCTACAGTGTGGTGACAGTACGAAAATTTATCATGAGTAAAGTATGAATATTTGTTAATAGTAACAGAACATTAAGAGACACAGAATACCACCTGGCTACACATACAACTCAGTGATTTAAATGATTATTACCAAAAATAATCACAGACTTTAATTGACAATATTTTAAAGGATTTATAAAAACTTCTGAACTTTTTCAGACTGAGCTCATGTGTCCTCTTATTCATAGCAAGCTAGTGACTCCCTATAATCATAAACCAACATCGGGAACTAAAAAGGAAACCAGAAGAAGCAACAACTAAAGCTGTTTTGGGACGGATTAACTTCTAAGAATGCCACTATACCCCTGCATTTGGGGGCAGCCAACATGGGAGTGGTGGAGTTAACCTCCAACATCACAGTCATGAGTATAACATAATGGATCTATTTATTTTTCACCCATGTGTTTGATTACAAAGCCTAACCAGATAAAAATCACTCATCTGCTATGATTACAGGCACTTATCTCTTTCATTTAATTTTTTTATTGAAGTGTGCCATGGAGGATTCAGTAAGTCACCAGGGGTATAGATAAAAAGATAGCTCTAACAATCTGCTTCCAAGGCTTTGTGGAATTAAGAAAATTCCATATGGATACATGACAAATATATTTTTTAATGCAGTCATTTTCCTTATTGACAAGCCACTCCTTCTGAAATACTTTTTACATAAGAAAAGGATCTCCTTCCTAGAGTTATTATCTGGCATAGAAATTACTCAGAACTTTAAAAAGGAAGAATCTTTCCAAGTCAAGGGGGAAAAATGTGCTTCCTGAGAACACGTGAAGCTTCTGGTGGGTGACACCACATAATGGAGTTTTGCTAATGTACTAGTGGCCCCTGGAAACAGCCTAAGGCAACCAAGGAAACCAGTATTTCTTGAGAGATTAGAAAAAAAGGCCACTAAGAAGCAGATAACATTCTGGTCATTGCCATACCTATCTCTTTGGCTCCAGGGATTTCAAAGGGCCCGACACTCTTCTCAACTTCATGCTTTCAGGTCAGTTCTGTATCTACCAAAAGCAGGACCAAACAACTCACATCAAATTATCAACAACCTCTTTTTGACAATTACAGATGCTGCGAGTAGCACATACTTTTGTGGATGGCCGTCACACACACAGTGATGTGCAATTGCCAATACAGCTGCTGATATGGCCAGCTTCTCCCTCCATTGTGATGTATGTCAGGGCAATTATGGTTTACAACACTGGGAAAATTCTAGAAACTCTCAAGATTCTAGATGCCCATGGTGCATGGCTGTGAAAGCCTGGGACTCACCAGAGAAAGAGCTCTATAAAAATGTAAAATATGATCACAACAATCATAGCAATTCTTTATCCCCCCATCCTTTCTTTCCTTCCTGTGCTTGCAATTTCAAAAGATCAAAAGAGCGAGAGGAAGTCCTGTGCATCTTGATTTGTAGATGGTTTTCAGAAGCACAGAGGAAGAGCTCCTAACAGGTCCTCCTGCACAATGGAGTCTGAAGACTGAGTAGTTATTGAAGTCTTGCCACCAGCAAAGGGTGGGAGGTGGAAAGCTTTGAACTTCTAGGGTCAGCAGAGAACCACCTCCTGTCAGAGTTGAGGAAAATCTATGAAAACTAACAAATGCCTTGAGTTGCAAGTCTACCCTTCAGACCTTCAATCCCTGTCTGTGTGAGGTTTGATACAAGTGATGAATCATAAAAGAGAAAAGTCATTATAACAATTACAAACACAATAACAAAACAGTTATCATTTATAGAATGCTTACCACATTTAGACATGGTGTTAAGTGCTTTATAGGCCTCTTAGGTAAGGTAAGGTAAGGAGGAATAGTGGATAAGACTAAGGACTTTGGTGACACTGTCCAGATTGAGTCTCAGCTCTGCCATACTACCTATGACCTTGGGCAATAACTTTGCTATACTTCAGCTTTCCCATCAGTGAAGTTTGGATAATAACAGGCTTATCAGACACAGTTATTATAAGTATTAAAAGAATTAATCCATGTGAAGTTCTGAGGATAGCACTGGCACAAAAAGACTAAGTGCTTTTTGTTTTGTCCTCCTGAATATATGATTTCTATAAGGACACATACATTCTTAGGGCATAGAAGGACCTCCAAATAACTGTTTGAGAATAATGGAAAGTGTGAACATGGATTTATTTTCATAGGCAATCTAAGAAGCATTAACCACATGAATTATATCAGAATTATCCCTCTGCACCCATGCAGACAGACAGGACAGCTAGGTTTAGGTAAGGTTAAGTCCTATCACAAAATCTTTACTAGATGCACACATCAACCTCTTGCCTCCTCTCCAAGACAAATGTGGGAGCAGTCTGGACCTAAACAGAAAGATCCTGAAATGTAAGATAATTGCCAAATCAGATATCCAAGAGCAAGGCTTTGCCTTTTCTAATTTGAAAGGCTATTAAGAGCTTAACAGCCTTTGTTTAGGAAAAAAATACTTATACACATAATACCTTGCACACAATTTCAGAGATTCATACAACACATCCTAAAGCCTATTTACAAAGCCTGAGTAAAAAGTCCTCACTCCCTTCTTAGCCTTCTGGGAGTCAACAGCTATCTCTGCTCTAATCCTCAATGGAACCAGAAACTTCTGCCCCTACAGTTCATGGAACCCTCCATTGATTCCTGCCTCCATTGCTCCTTGCTCTATGCCAGTGCTGAAAGTACACCAGTCAATCTGGGGGACCTTTCTGTCTGTGGTATCAAAGTTTATGATACAGAATACCGCTGAGCCCTCCATGTTTTCTTTACCCTCATTACCCCAAAACCACTAACTTCCCCAATGGACCTTCCTTGGGAGCCAGTCTTTATGCTGGTGTTCAGCACCTACCCTATGTGATTCCAGGGACATTATGAACCAGTCTCCCCACCCCCACACACAATGGTCATAAATAAGTATGTGTGTTTGTGTGTGTAGTTACTACCTGAAATGCTCTCAGGAGCTTCTTATCTTTAGCTTCAAAATATTTGCTCCCTCTAGAAAATTAATATGTAAGCTATCAGCTACTTAAATTTTCAATTAAGCTTTCTTGTGTTTCATTTTTATCCCCCAATTAGACTAAGCAACTTGAAGGCAACAACCATATCCCCTAAGAAGTGTTCAACACATGTTGTTGTCTTATTGATATCTTGGTGTGAGTATCACCATGAAAAAAGGCAGCATGGAACTAGGGAATTAGAAGTAGGGATGAAGGATTTGGGGCCCTGGGAGCAAATGCTGCTAACTGTATATTATTGGTAAAAGCCAGAAATATTATTATACTACCTGTGATGGTCACTAAAGGAAGAAGGGAAATCCACTGGGCTAAAATGAAAACTATCATGTTAGTATAGGATAGAACTTGGGAAAATAAAAACAAACAAACAAACAAACAAAAAAAAAGCACCAAAGCAACTACTGAATAGACAAGATTTCCTGAAAACAAGAAAAGCCTAAATCTTGAGATAATTAATAATAACAAGTATTTTCAAATGTATTGGGCTGAGGCTTGGAACACTAAGAATTATTTAATTGTTTCCTTCTATTTCTAAACACTTTACACAATAGATTCCTAGAAAGTTGGAAATCACCCCACACATCCACAGAGTCAGAGACATAGTGGGACAGAGAAATTTATTTACATTCTAAGTAAATTAGGTACTTTAGTCTCATGGTTTTCACTCCTAGTGAAAAAGCCAACTCAGCCCCTGCAAGAAACAATCTAGTAGCTGTGGAAATGTTCTTTGCCTTCGCAAAGCAGTCTGCTCTGTTGAGAAGTAGTCCTTACTTTGGTTTTGTTTAATGAGACCTACCTGTATAAGTAGATGTGTCTTACTAAAGGGAAGGCACTAAAACAATTAATTCATACTTTCCAAGTTTACAGATACTGAGGCAAGCATCAATTGTTTCTTTTTTTTTACTCTTTGTTTTTGTAAAAAGAAAACAGCCTGAGGTTCTTATAATTACCTAGAAAAGCAAATCTCCTTTCTATAAGGTTCCATGGCTTGGGACACGTGGTGGTGGTGGTGGTAGGCTGCTCTAATCCTTCATCTAGAGGCATTCCAGGGGTATTCTTGTGAACACACATACTAATTTAAAGTAATGAACCAGGGTTCTGATTCTTATCAGCACTAATTTCCCTGTGATTAAAGAAGTTGTTTTACCCTTGCTGGGCCTTCTCCAGATATAAAATATTTTCCTGGATAGTTTTCATGCTCCCTTATAAAATAATCCTAAAGTCCCCATCAGCAACACTGAAAAAAATCTGCAGCCATAGCATTCTTTTGAATTCCATAAAAGCAGTATGAATTAAAACCTAAAAACCTGAATTGATAATGTTATACTAATTCTGTACCATTTCACATTTCTGTTAATGCAGTGAAAACTGATCACATGTTGAAGGAATATTTATAAAAAGGGTACTTCAATTGAGAGAAACTATTCAGCAATAGTTTTCCTTCAGAGTTGGGAAAAGATGGAGTTTGATTTTACTTTAGCAGAGGAACAACCAAATCCAGCTGGCATGACAAGGGAGAGTTAGTTTGGACACTTCTAGTCCAGATGTCTTCAATTCCTCTTTCATTTTTCATGGTTGTCCTTTCTCTAAATAACACAAGCACTCCTGAAAGGTGCTCAGACCTGAGTCTGACGTTGGGATTGGGCTTTGATCCCTGATTATCCAAGATCTCACCTACATTTACCTGAACCACTTTGCAAACCCCAAGCTCAAGAATATCCACATTTAGCTCTTCCTAGAATCTAATGAGGTCTCCCTTCCACCAAAAACCAAAACAGCTCACTTTGGTTTGTCCTACCAAGGCCTGCTAGTCAGCCAGTATTTATTTTAACATATCCATTCATCCATATATGTTTTGGAACAAAATAATCCTAGGTGCTATTGCTAGAATAAACACTGCAGAAGTTCGTTTGTGCACCTTAAACCTTGGGGAAGAAATGGCTCTTGAACTAAAAGAAACACACATCTCTAACGACTGGTGGGCAGAATTATCACTGGGTTTGCATTGCACTTGTGAGGCACCCGCAAAAGCTTCAGCCAGCCATTTCCGGACACCACAAACTTTCAATTTATTGTTCACAAATGTTAATTACATGTTGGTCCTTCAAGAAGCGAGCAAACAGAGCCTGATGTGAAAAGTAAATGAGTCTCAAAATGATTAATCCAACAACTCCTCATGGGACTCTGGATGGTGAGAGACACAGTTTGCCCTGCCATTCTATGGCACAAAAACCCAGGCAGGTCGCAGAGGGCAAGTCCAGTGGCTACCACTTGAGCACTGCAATGCACTCAGCGGCCTCATAGGGGTTTCCCTGGCAGTCCCCGCACTACTTAAAGCGACCGCTCTCGCCAGTAATTTGAAGTCTCATTACGCAATTTTATTCCCGCTCTGTCTCTCTACCAAGCACTTTGCCAACGAGGCACTGCAGCTGGGTGTATCGAAATTATATCCCCTTGCTCCCAAGTTTCTTGAGACGATTAATATACATAATAGCAGAGGACCCGGCGCCAAAGCGCGCGGGAGAAGCTGACACTTCACACATTTGTCAAGATTACCATCAGGTCCCACCTCCTCCGCGATTGCGACATTCGCCGATAGGCATCACAATTGTAAAATGTACAATAAGTTCCCTCGCCAGCCCCGGA
This sequence comes from Castor canadensis, assembly GCF_047511655.1. Lineage (NCBI taxonomy): Eukaryota > Metazoa > Chordata > Mammalia > Rodentia > Castoridae > Castor > Castor canadensis. The sequence goes on along the minus strand of NC_133397.1, from coordinate 39,877,416 downwards.
GCCGAGGGGCTGTCTATAACTTTGTGGGGTTTTTTTTGTTTTTGTTTTTGTTTTTTGACCGGTTAGGCACTATTGGCACCACGCTTGGCTTTACAAAATGCGTTGGACTGTTTCCTTGCCTTGCTTTCCCTCAAAGGACGCAGGACCTCAGAACTGCTCGAGGGTCCCTGGGACGCACGGGCTGCCCACTCAGTGATCCCTCACTGACCTCAGGCTTGGAGGCGCGACACTGAAACAACGCTGGAGAAGGGCTGCAGCCAGGATGGGGAGCAGGGCTCAATCCCCTCCCCCCAGCGATCCCGCAGTCTGGGGCTAGGGCGCCGGGCCAGGACGGGTGCGATTCGCTCCCGTTTATCAAATCCTTATCGGTGCCCCGAGGTGGGAGCCTCCGCTTTACACCAGAAGATACATTGTTTCTGGCTTCGATCCCACAGTGGAAGACTGAACAAGAACAAATCAGCTCCGGTACTAAAACCTCAGGGCTAGTCAATCCCTTCCTTTACGGATCGGTCCTCCCAGCTCTGCACCACCTCCCCGCTTCCCCGCCTTGGACTCTCCCGCGGCCGCAGGTTCCATTCCGGTCACTCACAGGCCAGCCCTGCCAAACCACCGCGGAGGGCTGGGATAGAAGCTCCAGCCCATCGGGGTGGCATGGTGGAGATAGAAGTGAGGGGCCAGGCTGGGAGCCACACGCATTTGTGGGAGTTGAGGCCGTACCCACGCGCCATGCGCGCTCACTCATACTCCAAGAGGGCTGGGCCCCGCGGGACCCGAAGCGGACTGGAAGGCAGCAATAGTTGGCCGGAGTTGCCTCTCACCCAGTGCCGATAGGCTAGAGAGGGCAGGCGGGCAGGTCGTGGCTGCCCTTCTCTGTCCTCTTAAGAGTCAGGCAACCGGGGACGCCCGGTGTGGCCATCCCCTCCTTGCCAAGACACCTGCCCCCGCAGGGCAATCCAGGTCATTACCCACTCTCTGGCTAAGTCAAGGTGCGGAGTGAGGGAAGTGGGGGAGGGCTCTACAAACTTAGGTGGCTTCTGGAGCCGGGACCGGGGCCCTCTGCCGCATCCCGGGCGGAGACGCGTCTTTACGACACACTCTGCCTTCGATCCCTGGCTAGTTTGGGGGCTCAGAGCTGGCAAAGGAACGTATGTGGACGGACCCGGGGGTCTGGAGTGAAAGAGAGGCGTGGCTACTGCCCCACCATGTGAGACCAGAGAAAGTCGAGGAAATCAACCCAGAAGTATTTCATCCTGCTGGCCATGGTAGCTTGGTGCCTTGGGACTTCAGATTTTGGAAGGCACCACTAGAGCAGCCCCGACTTCCAGGACTTTTCGGGCTCGTTGCACGCGCGGGTTCGCGACTCCTTCGGGCCACAGTACTTTCCACTGCAAATTTTCAGTTCCACATACCCAAACCGACACCTGTTCTCTCCCTCAAAACCCTCCAGGTTTTGGATCCTCAGGGTCCAAAGACCTCTTGACACGCCTTCCCAACCGCAACCGCACCTGATGGCGCCAGCCCCGCGTAGTTCGGCCATTGCCTTTAACCAGCTTCCTCGCCGGCCGGCTTACCTTTTCTTCTCTTTGTCAGCTGTCATTGTCGTTGTGGCCCTTTGAGAAACCGAGCACCTGGGCTTCCTGGCCGGCCGGAGGAGGCTGCAGCCTCTGCCCTTGCTGTGGCCCTTGTCTGTTCCCCGAGGCCTGGGCGGGTGTGAAAGGTCCTTAGTGTTCCCAGGTCCGAGCGCCCCGCAGTCAGGTGGAAGTTTGCGGGAGACTGGCTAGGTGCGGGGGAGGGGTGGAGAGGTGACGGGGAGGAACCTGCACGCGGAGGCGGGGCCCGGGAAAGAGTGGGAGGAGGTTGTCAGACGCGAAGAGTGCAGCGAGAAGGGAACCGAAGTTCCTTTTTTCCCCCTCGAACAGGAGTCACTTTTCTGGGTTTTCAAAAGAAAAAAAAAAAAGTGGCTCGGAGGACGCGAGTTGGAAGGAGTCCGGAGCCGGGCGAGCGCGACCGCTGAGATGACCATACAGTCTCAGGACACTGCCGAGGATTGTACGACCGTCTCGGGAGAGCTCGGGTGGAGCGCAGCGAGCGCTGGAGCTGGGCAGCTGGCCGCTCCCGAATGTCCGGCGCCCGCAGCTACCAGCCCACTTTAAAAACTCTGGTGGCCCTCACGGGGGCGGGCAGGAGCGTGAGGGCGCGGGGGGAGTCCCCCGCGGGCGCAGGGGGAGGGGACCGGGGCGGGCGGAGGGTGGTAGGCCCCGCCCCCCCCGCCCCCCCCGCCCCCCCCCCGCCCGGGCTTCCCACTGCCTCCTGGCCAATGGGGAGGTGCGGCCTCAGCCTCTGCCCTGACCCTGGCCCGCCTCCTGCCCCCGCGCTGCGCTGCCTGTCTGCCCGCTCGCCCGCCCAGCCTCCTCCCTCCGCAAATCTGCAAGTTGTTTTTGAGGTCGGCGGGGTGGCGGGTGGCGGGGTGGGACTTAGCGCTGGGGAGGCGTAGCTAGTGCGGAGCTGAGTTGTGGCGGTGAGCGGGCTTTTGGGAGTGTTTGCGAGAGCAGGAGTGAGCCACCGAGTTTATGTCCTACCACCCACGCCATGCCCTTGGGACGAGGGCAGGACCGCGGATGCAGAGGGTCCGGCACGCAGCTGGGCCTAGCAGAGCCCCTCCTCCGTGCTGTGCTTCCACGTCCCTGGCCCCGCTGTGTAGCCCCTCCGACCGGGTGGGAATAATTCCAAAGACCCCAGTGGCCTGGGCGATGCGCTCCTTTTGGTGGAACACAGCTGATCTTCCATCTGAAAGGAAAAGCAGCGCAGTGTAAACGAGTTAAGAGTGCGCCTGTCCTGCCCTTTCCTCATCCAGTTAATGGGTTGTTTGCCTATGCTGGGGTGCAAGAGAGAATGACTTTCAGCCATCTGGCCTGCGGCCCTCTGCTCTCAACACACTACCACTGCGCGTTTCCCCAGTCAGAATCGGAGAAATCAGTCTGGTTTTCCGCGTGTGATCTTGGGGTGAGAGTTGGCACAATGTCCTCAAGTCACTGGATCTCGAGCCTGCCCTTTATGTCTCCAGGGTTCCCCGGAAGTATAAGAAACGTGAAGACTTCATGTATTGGGAAACAGTGGATCTGTCTGAGGCTCTTGCAGGCAGAGCTCAGGGATTTTCCACCTTGGCTTTAAGCGCTGTCTTCCACCTGCGCTGTGCGCGCCTCTGCCCTGCTCTTACATGCTCCCCCAGGCCCTTCAGACGGTACCTCACGTGATTTAGCAGGAAAATTTCAGGAAGGAACAAGGGAGACTCTTAATTTTTGAAGACTGGGGAAGGGCCTATAGGTCCCACAGGTGTCAGTTGAAGAGAAAGCAAAGGCAGAGAACTGGACTGTCCTGAGACCCCCCAAAGCCTTGCTGTACCTTGCCCTTTCCCCGCTAGACACATTTTGTTTCAGAATCTTATGTATGAGAGCGGGGAGCTTAGGTTTGTTTCAGCAGTAGCATAACAAAATAAACACTAATTTCCCCCTTTGTATACAGGAAGAGGGACGGGGATACTTTGCAGGAGCCTTGGGAAAACATTGGAAAGTAGAATGGGGAGAGAGGGAAACCAACAGAAAGTGGAGCAACTGAACACATTTTCTCATTTTCCTGGAGCTGCTGAGCACCATGCATACAGACAGAAGTCAAACTGCGTGCCTGACAGGGACACTCAATGAATGCACATTTCTTAAAAATTTGGTGGGTGATTTCCTACCAGGCTTCTCCAGCCAACCAATCCTAGTAGACACACTTATCTTAATGAAGTATTCAAATTGGTAGGCACAGTTCTAATCAGCAACAGTGTATTCACTTCGGACTGGAGTGGTGGTGGTGCTGGAACCAAGGACCTTTGTGACTTCAAGTTGCCCCAAGTTGTTCACCACCAAGGCCTCTGAGTCCCTGGGTATGCTTGGCAGGTCCCAAAACAATACCTCTAACCAATGGAGAACATTTCAACTGGGTGAGGTTATAGAATTAGCTTTGGGAATTTTTTTTTAAGAGGAAAGGTAGGGGCTGGGGTTGCCTAGCATGTGTGAGATTCTGGATTCAGTCTTTAACAATCATATTAGCATAGCTCCTTTCCCATGCCCTCTTTCTAATTGGGATTTTGTCCTCTAAGTGAAAGATTCCCAAGTTAAAGTAAACAGATTTTGTGGCAATCCCAGTGAATAGCTTTGAAGACACTGGGATTTTGTTAGTGTCTGAGAGAGTCACCAAAACTTCTGTATAATGTTCCAAAGGGTTGGACCCAGCCTGCTTAGAACATAGCCAGGTAGCCCCATGGACCTTTTAAGTTTTCTTATCGGATTCAGTTTAACAATCTTTGAAAGAAGATGAGAGTGTAAGCCAGATACATGCTGTTTTTAATTTTTAGAGCCCATGGAGAACTAAAGGGAAAAAGCTTTAAAAGGTGATAGTGGGTGGAAGTGCAGGAGCTGGGTCCCTGGTTTTAAAGTGGTGTCTCTAGAGACATTGACCTTAAGGCCACAGACAGCAGCAGGGGGCACCCATAAGCAAATCTCCCAAGCTGCTTAAAAGGGGAGCAAATTGCCCATCTCCAAGCAATTCTTCTCACCTGTCTCCCAAATTCCTACTGCACTGCTTGGGGACAAAGGCTATAGAACCAAGGGAATGGCTACTTGTTTTAACAAGGAACAAGACTGAGTCTCTAGCTCCCTTTCTTATTTGTAGGGTATCCCGTGGGAAGGATGAGCTAGAGACAAAGGGTTAACTTGCAAACTCTATAGAAAGCAGGTACCTAAGCTGCAGTAGGCAGGTGGGAGAAAGATGATCTCAGGGTTTTATCAGAATAACAGATTATCCAGGATGTGGTTGGAAAGCAGAAGAGATCTTGGAAGGCCAATCTCCTTCATTAGTACTTACAACTTTCAATGCATTGTCACAATGGGACTAAGAGGAGGCAAGAGAGGGCCCTAGGGCTCAGAATTGGAGAAGGCATTCAGGGTCATGAAAATGTACTTGTCCCTGTCCTGGCATACATTTTTCTCATGTAATATTCATCTGACCTCATCTAGCCATTTAGTAGGTTTCGGGTGGAGAGAGCATGGGAGGTAGGGTGAGAGATGGAAGGAAGGGCCATCTGGCAGAGGCCATGGCTTCCCTGTATTGAAAAGCTATTTTGAGTCACCCTCCCTTCACCTTTGCATGGTACTCCATCCAAACAAAGCCAACCGATTCTGTGACTTTACAAAATCTTATCCTCACTCCCTGTCCCTGAACTCCAGGATCAGAAAACCATATCCCTGTGCTTGATTTCAGGCCAATACCCTGAGATAATTTTGTAGACATATGTTATATCTACTGTTAAATATGACTTTTGGCCCCACAAATCCTTATTTGTCATCTTTCAAGAGGAGCTATATGACTTTTATGGGATAAAAGGTTAAACTTTTTTTCTACTGAAATGCCTAACTGCTTCCCAATATGGATTCAGTAGTAACTAACCCCAGCTCTTCCATCCCTCATACCTGGATTACCAGTGACTTAGAAGCTACCATATTCCATTGCTAGGTCAAGGGGTAAGGTTGTGGCAATGAGAGGTCTTTGGATTTATCTCCCTGACATTCAACCAATAATAGAGGAGTCATTGGTTCAGGGCCATCCTCTGGGCTACTCTAAGGAAAACATAAGGAGTCAGTTTGGTGTAAGAGAGCCTCAGGGGCCCCTTCTCTAAGGAGGACACAGTCCAGTAGAGCACACACTGCATTTCTCAGATAGTGACTAAACATTTACTCACTTTTTTAAAGCTTCTGAAATCAACAGGCATTTTTAGCCATTCTAGGATTTCAACTCAGGGCCTCATGCTTGCTCAAGCACTCTATCACTTAAGCCATGCACCCAGTCCTTTTTGTTTTAGTTTATTTTTCAGATGTCATCTTAAGCTTTTGTGCCAGTCAGCTTTGGACCTTAATTCTACTACCTTCCCCTCCATGTACCTGGGATTATGGTTATATGCTACCGTGACCAGCCCCAACAGGCATCTTTTAAGTGGTAATTAATGATTCCTTTTGTCTCCCCCCAACTATTTTAAAACTGGTAAATATATATATATATATTTATATATAAATATATATATATTTATATATAATTAATATATTTAAAATATTTTGATATAAAAATTGAGAGCAAACTCATACTATGTACAATCGGTATGACAGGAATTTGGCAGTGGCAGTGCTCTGGGGTGGATTTAGAGAGTGAGTAAAAAGCAGAAAGTCTGGAGTCACAACCATGTCCACCTCTGGGACCCACAGAAGCCGAGCTGGACTGTCCAGGCTTTCAGGCTGGTGGGTGTGACCACTGAGGTGATAAAATAACACCCATGTGAGAGGAATGGCAATGGGAAGGACATGCCAGCCCCACCTCAGAAAATGGTCTGAGCAGAAATGAAGGTGTTCTGTCACTGAAAATGATGACATTGGGGCCCAAGCAGCTCTGCCCTGGAGTCTGATGGCCAAGAATGGCACAGAGTGGGAATAAGAGAAATTCTCCCCACCTAGTCAGGTGGCTTTGGCCTGTAACAGTATTAAAATGGGACTCTTCTACCTTGGTTTTCAACTGAAGTCCCAAGACAATGGGTACAGAATATAAAAACACAATAATATATCTATGTCTTATAAGAATATAACTCAAAGTATAGAATATTAAAAAGAACTTTTGAAAATGGTTTTGCATGTTTTCTTTGGCCACTGTACACCTCTAAGGACACATGGTTTGACTTACAAGAGGACTAACAATTGCATTTCTAGGATGGAGTTGTCCGCATCACGACAGTCCCTTTACCACAATACAGAGGAAGGGAGGATATGGCTTAGTCCTCTCTCAAAGGCCAGTGACTGGGGCTTACAGGAGACCATGTAGAGAGTGTGATACCTGCAGCATAAGGGGTTCAGGAAACCACCCACTGTGGAAAGGCTGGTCAAAGGGGCCTGTGGCAGTGAAGTGGAGGTCTGTGTCTAGAAGTTCCTACCACCAGTTGTCTACATCACTGCAATGGAGCATGTGGCTCTGAAGAGCAAGGTAAGAGCATGAGGTTTCTCAGGGCATGCTCTTGGGTTAGCACCTGGGGGAGATAAGGGAGGAAGCAAGATGGGGTAAAGGGAGATGTGGAGTTTCCAGGCAACCCCACAAAGGCTTTTTCCAACCCCAACAGAGATCTGAAGCTGGATGGAGCTGTCCCAAGGTGCAATGAAGAGGTCTTCCTACCCCTTTGTACCCCTACCAGCCATTGGTGCTGGCTGATCTTGGGGAGGGAGTGTGATCTTGGGTGTCAGCATCTGGGAAAATATGTCTTTCATTCTGAGGGGGGATTCTCTACGTCCAGTATGGAGCATGACCTCCAGGGACCAGGTGTTGGATCCAGAAGAATAGTCACCAGGGACTTTTAGGTAATCCTGTCATGTGAGTGTCTTCAGGGAGACCTCCAAAGAAAAAGGTGGAGCTGCCACTGGAGGAAGAAGCTGAGCGAGATCACCAGGGGCAGCTGAAGGACAAGCCCTTCAAGAGGGCTGCAGCTGGAGGGTCAAGGAAGAACTTTAAAGACCTCAGAGATACTAAAGAGAGACACCTGCTGCAGGCAGAGAAAAATCACCTGCAATACCTGTAATAAGAGACAGTCAGGGGGAGAAGAGAGGAGGAGAAGGAGAAAAAAGGAAGAATGAAGGAAAGAGGAAGAAAGAGGAAGGAAAGAGAATGAGGAAGACTGGGAAGGAAGAAAGGAAAGGAAGAGCAAAGAAGAAAGGGGAAGGAAGAGCAAAAAAGAAAGGAAGATGAAGACAGGAAGAAGGACCTTTTCTATTCCTTACTTTTCTTCCCTCCTACATTAGAGGGACAGAGGCAGGTTAGTAGGGAAACACAGATAGAGAAGCAAGGTGGGAAAATACCTTGTCCTCAGTGCATAGCAGGGCACTTGGCATAAAATGAGCACTCAATAAATAATTAAAAATCGTGCTTGCCTCTTAGTGATTTCCATGTCTTATGTAGGGGCCTTTTACATCTACATCATTCTGAGCACTAGAACTGGGTTCTTTGGAGGTGTTGGTGTCAGAGGGGAGAGATACAGGACAACTTCTAAAGCACACATGTGCTTGCACCCACATACACACACATACTGATGTGCCTCCCCAAGTGTCAAGCCAAGAAACAGGTTCTCATGCAAACCATGTAAGCTTTGTATTGCTCTCCAGTGCATACCTCTGTCTTTGCCCTTTGAAGAAAACCAGGGATGCAATGCTGAGAATGTGCCTGTAAATACTTAAGATTTTAAAACTCTGAGGATTTCCTCTTGGTCTCCTCAGAGGGCTGAAGTCTGGGGTGTATGAATCTTGGGGTTGCAAGGCCAGCTGTGCCTAATATACGTAATGACCTGCTGGAGTGGAAGGAAGATGAGGCCACAGACATTTTCAAAACCTTTAGACAATGGGTCTTGTCATGCCCTAGCTTAATTGTTAATTTTATGTCATAGCAGATTAGCTCTTCTAGTTGTTTGTATTTTAGGCTAGATTAAAATAGGTCCTGACCAGATAGTAATTTATGGAGGAGAGACGCCTTCTGGCCTAAAACCAGGTAGTGGTAAAGCTCCAAGCAGATAACTCTGAGGCAGAGAACCTGGAGCTCATTGTGTATCAGTATCACAGACTGGTGCTCACATGCCAAGGTTTTAAAGCATAACTAAGCCTTTACTTACAAGAATACTGGAAAAACCCATAGATGATTCCAAGCTAGTTTTACCTGTTAAGAGTAGACAGCTCATTTAAAAAGTAATAAAATGACAGTGTTGACACAACACGGTTTTCCAAATTTCCTCTTCAAAGTCTGTTGCATTTGAGGCAGTATCCACTTTGCATGATTTTGAATCTTTGTTTAATTGATTCATCTCATCCATTCATTCTATTCTTCAGCACTTACTGAGTGTTCAGCTCACACTCATCAATGTGGTTGAAACTCAGCTTAGAGAGATGAATGACACAAGCCCTATCATTGAAAGTTCATAATCTACTGTTGGAGACAGACTTCTAAACAGATAAAATACCACACTTCAGAGGTTAAAATCCTGTTTTTCTGGGAGCTTACAATGGGAAATGACTCTGCACGGCAGCTAGAGAGGGAAGGAGGAGAAGTTACAGAAAGCTTCTAGAAAAGATGACATTTTGACTGGATCTTGAAGGGTAACTGAGTTTTCTAGTCAGAGAAGGGAAAAAAAGAACATTTTAGAGTAGAAACTATGTCTTCTCTTAGAAGTGTCAAAGCTGAGGGCAAGCCATGCAGCAGCAACTCAAACCCTTCCAGAGGCTTAGCTATAATTGTTCATCTTAGATTTCAGCTCTTCCTAGTTTGTACAGTAGTTGGAACACAGTGCCTGTGATGGTGTACTGACCATGATGGTCACGTCTGTGCTGTTTATGAATGGGATTTGACCTCATATTTTGTACTGACATTTCAACTTTCCCACTTTGGGCTTGTCCTCAATAATTAAGTGGCATTAATGCCACCAAAGTCCACAACATGTGAGCATTTCTCTGCAAACTCTAGCAGTGTCTGTGGAATGGACTGCAGGTAACCTTGACCTGTGAAGCTTACCAGGAACTTTCTTCAAGTTCTTTGCAAGAAAAGCTTCTCTTTCTCATTCAGCGCAATTTGTTCAAAACCTGAATCTTTGATTTACACCAACCTTTTTGATAATAGGCATTAGCATCAGAGAAAAATTCCTGTGAGTTCTAGAATCTCCTAGAGCAGACCCCCTTTAAGCAATGAGGCAATTATTGCCACCCTGAATTTGGAGGGGACACTAATTGGTAAGTGTGGCCCTGAAAGTATAGGCAGATGACTTTGGAGGGCACAGTATCTTGGGAATGTTAAATAGAGTCAAAGGCAAATCAAACTGTCCCCCAATAATCTCACTCAGAGATTATTCATTTGCAGGTGTACATAGTGGGGAGTGGGGACCCTAGGGGTCTTGGGCCCTGCAAGTTTTTGTTAAATTTCTCATCCTGGGCATCCCCCCACATATACATGCCTTCTCTCTCTCTCTCTCTCTCTCTCTCTCTCTCTGCCCTTTTCTCCTCTCCACTCTTTCTCTTTCCCTGTTCCTCCTTTCTAGTGAATATATCTTTTAATCTCCAGAAGTTTCTATGGAGTTTATAGGTGTGAATGACCAGACAGTAACAACTGTAGTGATCACACAGATAAGACGGCCATGTCCATTACTGTCTCCCCATGACAGACAACAGAATTCACAAACAGGCTCCTGTTTATGAGGAATGAGAGGGAAAGACATGCTAGGCATTATGCTCCAAGCTAGCTTCTGTGGCCTTAAGTCACTCAGGTCAGTGGTGACAACTCTGCATTGTGTCAGGCCTTGTGGATGATGTTGGGTATAGACCTGGGGGTAGGGAGCGCTAGAGAGGTGTGGCAGAGAAGGGGCCAGAATCAAAAGGATCCCCTTTCCTATGTGTTCCTAAATTTATTTTTCTGCAAAACCAGCGGAAGCCTACTTTTCTCACAAGGTGGAGAAAGGACTGAGACATTGCATGGGAAAAGGGGAGAGTCCAATACACACATAAGGCTTAAACTAGACTGAACTGGGTCTGTGTGGGCCAAGGTGCTCTGAGTAAGGGTGGACCGGGCGTTTAAACATTGATCTTTTCTCCTTTTGGCCTAGACATGCCTGCATAAGATGGATGCTGCTGAACACTGGGTGGGGCAGAGTTTGGACTGAATCCTGGCCAAGCTGTAGTCTCCACTTCATAGAATCTGGAGCTCAGGTTCAAGTATTGGGACCAACATCTCCACGTCCCAATTGCTTTGTCTGCAAAATGATAACTCTAATACTCCTACCTCACGGACTGAGAGACAAGATCCAATGCAATACTAAGCCCAAAGGCACCTTATTACATGTTATGCAAATGTGGTCACTATGAGCCTGTCATTAGTGCCATGGTGTTTCCAAAGGGAGACTATGAGCACGATAAAAAAAACCTCAGAAGGAGTTTAAGAAACTAAATATTATGCACTAAAGTACTACAAATTCAGTACATTTTAAAACTTACTTTTTATTTAAGATCATTTTAATCAGTGTCCATTAAAATTCAAAAGCATTTTTAAAAAGTGTTAGGAAAGGCCCCTCTCCCAGCTTTTGGCCATTGTTGCATTAACCTCCCTCTGGAGGGGAAGGCTTTTCTCCCCTTTCTCACCCATTAGGGTAGGCTGTTCAGATACACTGTGCCCTCTTCTCTCTGAGCCCATGGGTGTGGACAATGGTAAGCCTCTGGTTATATTTTTAAAGTAGTGTTGAGAGGCAGGCAGGCAGAGAGGCTCATTTGACAGGAAGGGCAGGTTTTTCTACCCTCTTTCCCTCCCTGCCTGCCCTACGTGGAGTCACCTTGTCACCCCAGAAGAACTATTAGCCCAGCCCCACCACTAGAGGGTGCTGCATTGAGCTGGCCCCACATGACCTTTTCTCAATCTGTCTTTCCCACTGATTTTTCCCTTTTCTCTAAGAGCATTCTCACACTTAGAAAGAAATCCTTTCTCCTAGCCCAACTGTTGCTCAGGCCCTGGTCAACATTAGTCACTTGCCAATCATCACTTCTGGAGGGAAAATGGACAGGGGGACTTGGATTTGTGCCTGACCCACCTGAGCAACCCAACATGTGGGTGCAGGTTGTACTGGCACACTCAGTAGCATTGGTCTTGGTCTGGGTTTCTCCTGTGCCCCAGAGAGGTCCAGGTCCCCGGAAGGGAGGCAGTCAGGCTCTCAGGCTTTCCTGTAGTAGTAGCTGACCCCATGGAATTGTCCTCTCCCACCTGCCTCCTGCAGCCATTAATTCTGCCTTACCCTTAGCTCCTGGTCAGCTCCATTCTCAGTGATCATTGCTTCCCCTCCCTCCTTAACTGGGCAGACATGACTGAATCTTCCTTTTGAATTACTCTTAGGGATGCATGCCTTCTGCCAGCCCTGCCAGACATAGGCCCTCAATTAATATTTACTGGTAGAGTGATCATTTGTCTTCTCATAGATGAAATGGCAAACCAGCCCCAAAGCTGAGCTTGTCCTCAATCATGGCTGGCCTAAGGGGTTTCTAGGATGTCAGGAGCTGTGGCCTTTATGGAAAGAGAAATAGAGAGGTACAACAAGTACTTCAGGATGGTAAACCTGAGGACTGGAGAACCTATGATCTTGGCATTACACCAACCTGGACTAACTCCTAGCTCTGTAATTCATCTTATCAGCCTTAGACACATTCATTAACTTCTCTTAATATCAACTTCTGTGTCTAAAAAATGGGGATTAAGTTACCCATTTCAGAAGGACCCTGTGATGATTTAATGCACATACAGTGCTTTGGCATAAAAGTCACCTGCACACCCATCCTAAGTGTACTCCTCCTCCTCCCCTCCCCTCCTTCTCTCTCTCTCTCTCTCTTTTGTGATGCTGAGGTTTGAACTCAGGGCCTACACCTTGAGCCATTCTACCAGCCCTTTCGTAACGATAGGGTCTAGCGAACTATTTGTCCTGGCTGGCTTCAAACTGCAATCCTCCTGATCTCTGCCTCCTGAGTGGATAGGATTATAGGCATGAGCCACCTGTACCTGGCCTCCTTTTCTCTTTGTGGTGCTGGATTTCAAACCCATGGCTTCCCTCATATAAGGTAAGCCCTCTACCACTGACCTGCATCCCTAAGCCAGTGTCTTGTTTCTTCTGTTTTTTTTTGTTTTTGTTTTTTAATGCTTGTGTATGTGTGTGATTAAGCAAAATACCCTTCCATTGAGCTCTGGCCTGAAGGGCTGGGGCTGGGCAACAAGTAATATATTGCTGGAGGAATTCTAAATACTATGGCCTCTCTTGATGTGCCACAGGCTTTATTTCTCAATCCTCTGAAAGCAGGAATAGTTGTCCCTCAGCAAAAACAACACAAGTAATACCTGAATACCTCCCCAGGGGTTTCTGCTGACCCCACTGCCTTGGAGAAGTGAGGCAAATCAGCAATGGGGCCAGGCTTGAAGCAAGTCTCTGATTCCAGATTGTTGTTCTCATTCCTTGTGCCAGGGCTGCCTCATAGGTAAGGGAGTCACAGGGAATGATCCCATTATCTCAGCAGGGCCAGTGGGGATCAACAACACCCCATTAAGAGCTATCCCCAGTCTGGGAACTAAGGGAAAGGATCTGGCTAGCACTGGGGTTCCACCATTGAGTTTGGCTTCATTAATCAAATTAGCTACCCAGCTACTGTGTGAGTAATGTCTCAGAAACCACAATGTTCATTGAGGAAATTAACTCAAATTATTATCTTACAGATCCACTTAGTCAATTGGATTTAGCAACTATCCAGTATAGGGAGGAGGAGCAGAGCAGATAAGCATAGCCTTTGTTATGGCTAGCCCTTTGTTCTATAAAAGTAACTTTTTAAACATTCTGTCACTGACTCCCACTATGTTTCTATGACATAAACAGCACAGATATTACTAATGGCAGTTTATAGCTAGATAACCCTACAGCTAGATTAGACTAAGTGACGCATCTAAGCATCTAAGATCACAAAGCATATTGAAGAATCCAGGGTTCTTATCTTTCAGTCCATTGTTTTCTTCTGTTTGGTTTTCTCTTGTCCCTGCTACAGGCTATTCTCCACAGAGCAGCCAGAGTCGTCAAGGTCTCATGACCTCTAATGAGTCCATGTCACTTCCCAGCTTAAGGCTCCAATGGCTTCCCACTACAGATAGATTAAATCCAGGTGGCTTACCTGGCCCTGCCTTCCCCTTTCTTCTCCCTCTCACACTAGGCTATCTTCATGCTGCTCCATCTCTGGCTTTGCCCAAGCTGCCCTTCTCCCCTGCTGGCTCTTTCCCAGCTTGCTTGCTCCTCCACAGTTCCACGGGCTCCCCCAGGCCTCCTATCACTCTGTCTGTCCCACTGCCTGGTTTTTGCTCTCTGGAATCCTCTCATTTACTTGTTGACATGTTTGTTTCCTCTCTCCTACCAGCAAATCATCAGCTCCACTGGGTGAGAAAAACAACTGGGTCGGTTGTATTTTTCATGTTCAAGCCTCAGTTCCTAGGATGGGTTCTGGCTCAGAGAAGGTAATCAGTGAAGACTTTTTTTTTAATGACTGGATATTGCACTGTATGGATAAGAGGAAGAGAGAAAAGGTCCTGGGTTTAGACTGACCTGGGCCAGAGAAGAGGATAAAGAGGCCATTAGCAATGGGAAACAATGTGCCTAACTGACGTGAACAGCACTGAGAGAGTCTGCACAAATTCTGCTGGACCAGCCCATCCTCACCCCACCTAACACTCCTGAGACCAGCTCCCTCCCTGTCCACAGATCCAACCACCAAACATAGCAATCACTCCAGAGCAGACTCTGACTCCAAACCTGAAGTCACTTGAGGCCTGGTTGCTGGACTAGCTTCTTCTCTACCTTTTGCCCTGCCCTTTCAGTTGGTACATAAATCTCAAGTGACCAACACAAACCCACAGGCACAGTCTCTTCTACTTGGCAAACCAGCCATAGACCTAGGAATCAGTAGTCTCCACCTTATCCCAGTTCTGCCACAGCTAGACTTGACTAACTTGGCCTCAGTCCCCTTAGTGGGAACTCACAGTGGGATTCAGACTAAACCCAAAAATACTGAAGGCTCAAAAAAAAGACCCTAGAGGTCATCTATTATCCTTTTGGGATAATATTACAATTAACAAATGCTATCATTTATTTTCTATATGTCCCGTTGGTTTATTCTTCATTTCTCTTACCTTCTTTTTAATCAGTCAAATATTAATATTCCACTTTGGCTCCTTTATTCACTTTTTAAGGTAAACTTCTTTTATTTTTAAGTGTTTGTTCTGTAAGTTACAATGAGCATCTTGGTGGTAGATTTATCATTACCTACCTTGAATTCACATACAAGAACCTAAACCAGCACCTTTTCCCACCCAGTCTTTGGTTCTACTGCTTTCATATATATGTTGACCCTGAGTTTAAGCCTCACTACTATTGTATTGTTGCTATTGTTTTAAACAATTGTCATTTAACACAATTAAGAACTAAAAAGATGATTCTTTTAAAGTTTCCTATATACTTAAAGCTTTTAGTGCTCTTCATTCTTTTCTGCAAGTCAAGTTTCCATTTGGTATTTGGTCAAGATTCCCTTGCCTTCAGAATTTCACCATTCTCTCCCCATCCCCATGGACACTGCAATCTTTCTGCCCTCCCATCTCTGCTTCCACAAGTCTGCAATCTCCATCCATTTCCCACTGTGTGGTTAACTGCTAGGATGAATGTTGAGGCACTTGCAGGCTACAGATCCAGGTGGAGCCATAGAGAAGGCAGGTGGAGAGGAGAAGGCAAGTAACAAGGGGCCTCACCTCTTCTTCCTTCCTCTGTCACCTCCCCCAGCCTCCAGCAGGCCCTCTCAGACCCCAGAATATGAGACTAAACTATGGGGTTTATCATTATTATTATGTTTTACCCGCTTTCCTTCCTGTGGGGAGGGAGGAGAGCACCAAGCACTCTCAGCAGCTCTCTGCTCTCCTTGTCATCTCCAGGTATTTATCCAGACCTCTAGGTGCAGACCTCTGTTAGGTGGGGAGAAAGGTAGGGGGTCAGGGGCTGCAGGGAAGTCAAAGAGCTTAAAGACTTCCTGGGAGGCCATGCACAGCCATCCTGAGGAAGTCAGCAATGCAGTCTTCTCCCTCTTTCCTTCCTCTCCCTCCTCTTTCATCCCCACCAACTAGCAAAATCAGTACAACTATGACTGGGTAAGAAAAGACGATCAAAGATGTCCTTAGATTTTGGACTCTGCTCAGGATATTGCCTTAAGGCTCTGTCTGTCCCTAAATATTTGCAAGAAACAACAAGGGGGTTGGGTGTGATGGCTCACACTTGGGAGGCAAAGATTGGGAGGACCATGATTCAAGGCCAGCCTAGGCAAAAAGTTAGTAAGACTGCATCTCAACCAATAATCCAGGTGTGGTGTGGTTGCTCACACTTGTTATCCCAGCTACTCAGGAAGCATAGGTAGGAGGATTGTGGTCCCAGGCAAGTCTGGGCAAAAAGGAATACCTAAATAACCTAAAAGCAAAAAAAAAAAAAAAAAAGAAAGAAGAAAAAAGGCTGGAGGAATGGCTCAAGTGGCAGAACATGCTTGCCTTAGCAAGCTCAAGGCCCTGAGTTCAAACTAGAGTACCGCCAAAAAATAAAAAACAAAAGAAGATAACAGGGTGCCCCCTCAAAGCCTTGGGAAGATATGATGAGGACAAATCAAAAGAGGTTTCGCTACTGCACCTGTGAGAGATTTGGAGCGGAGATGGGCAAATGGCTGGAGGCAGTCCTCTGAAGGGTCAGTGAGGGGGTGAGAGATGGGACAGAGCATGTTCCCAAGCTTGAGGTGATGATCAGGAAGATACAGAGCGAGCCCTAGGCCAGGCTTCTCCTGGCTCCCAAGTCCTGGTTTTGTTCCTCCTTCTTTGTAAGTGTCCCCAGTCTCTCCAAAGTTGACCTCCAGTTGTACACAACATACTCAAGTTCTACCTCTAAGGGTTCCATAGTTACTGCTACTTTTCTCTCTTCTTGTTCTTATTCATTTTCTAATCAAGAGCTCTGGAACCAGTCAGACCTGAGTTCAAATCCCAGTTAGACCACCTGCCACTTCTTGTGGCTTCTTTGTCTATAAAAATGGAGATGTCTTTGTTATTTGGAAAATTCTTCAAGATTGAACATAGTAGGGATTAGGTTAATATACTTAAAATATAAAGAATTCATCTAAAACAATAAGAAATGCATCTGCTTAGTAAGCACGGGCTCTGAGTTCAATTCCCAGTACCACAAAAAAAAAAAAAGAGAAAAAAGGAATATCCTAAGACAAAACAATAAATTGATGGGATTCATGAATAAATAATTCCAAAAGATGAACTACAAGTAGCTAACAGCATTTCAAAACATGTTTAGCATTATTACTAGTAAAAATGAAAAAAGAAAGGGTCTAGAGGAGGTCAGTGAAGGATCACATGCCTAGTATTCATGAGGCCCTGGGTGCAATTCCATGTATAATAAAGAGAGAGATGGGAGAGAGAAAGGAGAGAAAAGGAGGAAGAGGAGGAGAGGAAGGAAGGAAGAGAAAAAGAGCAAGGAAGGAAGGAAAGGGAGAGAAAGAAGGAAGCAAGGAGAAAGAGAAAGGAAGGTAGGGAAAGGAGATAAAGAAAGAAAGGGAGAGAGGAAGAAGCAGAGAAGGAAAGCACCTTCTGTCTATGAAAAGCTAGTGTAGTTTTTAATCTACAATAACCAGTATTGGTTTGAGTGTGATAAGATGGACCATCTCTCCTTCATTCCTACAAATGCTTTTCAGAACACAGTTTGGCAATAGGTACTGAGAACTGCAAAAATGCTCTTCCACTATGACCTGGTAATTTCACTTCTAGGAATCTGTTTGAAGGATATAATCAGAGATGAGGTCAAAGATGAATATTTGCAGATGTTCAGATACACATCACAGAGTTATTAATAGGAAAATTTTAGAAACAGAAATCTGAACAGCCATGACTTAAAAAATGCTTAGTTGCTAATCCTGCATCCTTAAAGTAGAATTACACAGCTATTAAAATATTTCCAAAGAAAATTAATGACATAGCAATGATAATACAGTGCTTGCTGACAAGCAAAATATAACATTGTAAATAACATAATTCTAATTTTATGCACCTATATTTTTATCTTATACATATATGCCATTAGAAAAAAGACTGAAAAATAAACACCCCAAATACTAATAACAGTAATTTGAAAGGTTATGGATATGTTTTTAATATTTTCTAAATTTTTCACAATAAGCAAGCATTACTTTTAAAATTAGAAATAAAACTATTTTAAATAATAATTTTACTATCTGACTCAGTAACTTCTCTTCAAGTCTATCCCCCCCAAAAATTAGCAAAGCTCCATACATACACTAAGTATACTCTATACAGTATAGATTGTATAATTTTCTTCTTTTATTTTGATGAGACTGGGATTTGAACTCAGGGCTTCATGCTTGCAAAGCAGTTGTTCTGCCACGTGAGCCATACTCCTTAGATTGTATAATTTTCAAATCAGGGTAAACATCTATTTCCGCAAGCATTTATCATGCTTGCGTGTATGGTAAGATCATTTAAAATATCTCCTCTAGCTTTTTTTCACTTACCCTTAGCATCCTATGAGGAAACACCACCTCTGTCCCCATTTAATAGGCAAGAAACTGGAACTTTGAATGTGGAGGACATAGCTAGCCCCTGGGGAGGTCTACATTCAAACCCTGATGCTCTTACTCCAGACCTTCCTGCCTTCTTTGCTTTTGAGAACTTGAATGATTTGTTTTGGGAGGACTCTAAACAGCAGATATTTAAATCATTTCCTCTCCTTCAATTATGTTTTATTTTAAAATCACATAAAAAGAATGCAATTCTGAGCCAGGCATGGTGAGTCATGTCTGTAATCCCAGATATTTGGGAGGCAGAGATTGGGAGGATTGTAGTCTGAGGCCAGCCTGGGTGAAAACACAAGATCCTATCTGAAAAATAAAGCAAAAAAGGGTGGGACGTGTAGCTTAAGTGGTAGAGTGCTTGCCTAGCAAGCACAAGGCCCTGAGTTCAAATCCCAGTACTGACAAAAAAAAATGAAATTCTAATAAAGAAAAAAAATTCAGCAGAAGATATTATCAGACCATTATTTATAATTTCAAAAGATAGAAAAATATGTTCAGAAGTTAAGAAACTCGTTGTCCTGTAATCCCAGCTGCTTGCAAGGTAGAGACAGGAGGATTGTATTTGAGGCCATCCTGGGCAAAAGTTAATGAGATACTATCTCAAAAACAAGCTTGGTGTGGTGAATGTATACTTTTAATCCCAGCTAGTCCTCAGGAGGCAGAGGTAGGAGGATCATTGTCTGAGTCTGGCCAGGGCAAAGTTAGCATTAGATCCTAACTGAAAAACAAAGTAGAAGCAAAACGACTTGGGGTGTGGCTCAAGTAGTAGAGTGCTTGCTAGTGTGAGGCTCTGGTTCAATCCCCAGTACTACACACACAAACACACATGCAAAAAAAAAAAAATAAGGGAAAGAAAGAAAACTAGTTGCATCTCCACTGGCATATCATATGTGTTTAGAAAACACCAAAGATGCTTCTAAAGAATTTTTTAGAATTTTTAATGAAAACATTTTTGTTATAAAGGCCATTAAACAAACAATAGAACATACTGTTTGTTATTACATATGTTTAAACTGACTTTCAAAACTTGGAATACACACACTTCAGTGCTAACAATGGTATATTGTGATCATGGAATTATATATGGTTTTTATTTCCTCTCATACATTTTAATTTTATTTTCATATACCATGTCTATAATCAGCACCAATTACTTTATGACCAGAACTTAAAAAAAAGGAAGAAAAGAGAAAAAAATATTGTATATAGGGTGTAAACTTCAGTTGGGGAATAAAGCTAAAGAAGTTGTCTCACAAGATTGTTGGGAAGACCAGATGAGGAAACACACAGGGTGTGACCAGCACATAAGAGCTGCTCACTAAATGCAGGTCATTCCTCTCCTTCATCTCCACACTCACCATTCTCACTTTGAAACCTATTGGCAGTCTTTCTCATTCTCCTCACAGAAGCAATATTTGTCTCCCCAGCAGGTCTGTTGGCCCAGACACCAAGTTAGCTCTTTGCCACAGCTCTTCCTCCAGAGCAAGATGCCATCAGAAGCTCCAGGCAGCCTTGCTGACCAGGGACAGTGGAGTGGGAATGACATCTGCTTCCCTCCACCTGACAACTCAGCCACAAAGTCTCTTCTTAGGATGACAGCTAGGGACGTGAGGTTTGAGTAGAATGGAGGAACGAGAGGTGAGTTTCCTTGTAAATTGTTCCTTTTTCCTCTCCATCCCTTAATCTAAAGTTGGAAGAACACCTAGGAAAAGTTGGCAGGCAGTGACTCTAAGACAGGCTCCTATGCCAACCATTGGTCCCTCACTGATAACCGGTGTCTCACTATTAAAGTTTGGTGGCTAAGTAATGCACTTTCCAGGCACCCTTGACATTGTGTTTTCCTTCTAGAAGACAATCACATTGAGGCTCTGATCGCTCAGTATGCACAGTATATTGCAGTTCACTACAGAAGGTCTGTATGTGAGAATCCCGGCATTTGACAGATGAACCCAGAACTACTGAGACACCTGGGGATGAGGGTCCGGGATCTTTCCATTAGCAAACCTATACTTGGCCTCTTATCATGGGCCAGGCACTGCTGTATCATACAAGGTGCAGACTGGTACAAGGTGGGGTCTGGACCTCAGGTGGCTTACTCTATAAATGGAGAACTTAGACAAACATGAAAAATGACAGGAAAACACATGGTAGAATAGAATTATAGGATGGAAGAGACCATGAAAGCTTTTAAGTTTGACTAATTTAATCGGTTATTTAAATTACTGTTTCAGGTTATAAGTATGAGGGACACAGGTCTCAGAGACAGTTAGCCAGGACTTTCTGAACAGGTTTTGTATATAGGATTGTTAGAACTAGACAGGTGGAGGGGAACAGGAAAGCCCACAGGACAAGTAAAGCACAAAGCTGGCACAATATTTGTGGGATAGTGAATAGACTGTAAGAAGGAGGTTGGCAAAGGGGAGTAGAGAGAAGTACACACAAGGGAGTTAGGGGCAGTTTTCAGAGACTCCACGATGCCAGGTTTGGGTGTCTCAGCTGTGCCCTTTGGACAATGAGAGGCTCCCGCAGGTTTCTGAGCAAAGACACAATTTGGAAGAGAGAAGCTTCTGAAATTGTAAGATTGGCAGGAGAGGGATTAGAGATAAGGCTGTAAATCAGAGGAATTCATCCCATCCTCTCCAGGTGACATGACAGGGGCAAGGACAAGGACTGTGCAGGTGGGAATCAGAACACAAGGACAGTGGTGAGGGACTGTCTAGGGAAGGCTGGGTTGGCCTCGGGGTACATGGTGGTCAACCAGTCAGTCCAGTACATGCTTTGTAAGAACCTGGCCTCTGCTGCAAGGCGCCCCATAGCCCCAGGAGTGCTCAGCTCCCTGGGGGAGGGAAAGGAAGCACATTGCTAACCAAGGTTTCCAGGAGTTGTGTGGCCAGCCCAGACTGGCACCCAGGGCAGGGGTGGAGTCAGGGAGAGAAGGGGAGTCTCCTATTCTTTTGGACAACAATGCCCCTTGAGCTAGCAATTTTCTGTGGTGAAAATGAGGCCCCTCTGCTCCCCGCCCCACCCCCCACCAGTCCCTCATCCACAGGAAATCTGTGGTCTACAAGTCCCCAGCTGTGAACACAGTTTGTTAAATAACCAAAGGGAGACCAGGGCTGCCCACTGCAGGCCTCCAACACCCTCTCAGGGAACCAAAGCAGCCGAGCCTGGGTCACTCCATAACTCAGCATGCCTTTATTGAGTGACCACTTTGTGCCAGGCAGGTGTTGGCTAGTGGGGACACCAGGGAAGGGAGACAGTCACAGCCAGTGGAGCTGCAAATGTGTCAACAAATAACTTCAGGGTGGCCAGACACCTGCCAGTGGAGGTCTGTTAGGTGTCATATGAATAGGTTGGAGCAGGAATGTGCAGGGTGCCACAGAGGAGGTGATGTTGAGCAGAAACTTGAAGGAAGAGTGAGGGCTTGTCAGGCAGAAAGGGGCAGGAGGAGATGCCCTGGGCCTGAAGCATGGTGCTTCTACATAACCAGGAATCCTGGGTTAAGCTGCAGCTCCAGTGTGAGTAGAGAGGGGTGGGAAATGGAACAGGAGAGATAAACAGGGCCCAGATGACAGAAGCCTATAGGTAACCCAAGGAGGATGCAGTTTATTCTGTCAGATGTGATTACTCACTGTAGGCCCTAGACCAGGCAGCGTGTTCCTCCTGTAGCTGAGCTCTAGGAGTTCAAGGCAGGCATGGTCACTGAAGGGAAAAGCCAGTTGTGCACACTCACAATCTTCCAGGAAGGCTTTGCGCCACTTTCTCCCTCCACCTGGAAAGCTCTTCTGCAGGTAGATTTGGCCACACTTACCACTCCCCTCACCCTGCCTCCTCTTTCTTTCCTTTCCCCGGCACCTATCATGTGCACCTACTCTGTGCTATACTTACTATGTCAAATAGTCCTTGTCTGTCTCTCTGCTACATTGGAAGCTCCAGCAGCACAAGAATCTTGGTCTAGTTAGTTGTTCCCTGCTGTATCCCCAACATCTAGAACAGAGCCTGGCACAGGTGGCTCCAAAACTACTGGCGGAAGAAGAGAGGGAGGGAGAGAGAGAGGCAGGGAGGGAGAAATCATTTTGTAGTCTAGTGCCCAACACTGGAACTTTCTCCAGCAGTCTGTGGGAATAAAAGAAGGAAGGGACCCACAAGGGCGTCCCTTGTCTCTCACTGCAAACTTCCCAGGCCTGGTTTAGGCCCCAGGGTGGCACAGTCTGCTCCCCACCACCCAGCAGGCCACTTGGCATGGCCTGGAGGCGAACGTGCCACTCCTCGGGCAGCACTTCCTTCCTCCCCTGCCGCCCTGCCAGGCTGCCTGCGCCCTGCATCCCGGAAACGCCTCCCTTGCAAGGCCGGGCTGGCCAGGTCCTCCCAGCGCGACAATGGTTCCAGGAAGGGCAGCCAAGCCGTGGAAGCTTGGGTGGGGCTTTCTAGGAAGCAGACCTTGCCTGCCCGGTCTTGTCCAGCCTGGAGAAGGAGTTAGAACATGGGGCCGTTAGGCCCTGGTGCCACTGTGCTGGGCACCGCTCAGGTCTCTGAGAGGCCTCCTAAACAGGGCCACAGGCACTGTAAATATCCTGGTTTGCAGGTCCCCATTTGTAATTTTAGAATTACATTATTTTTTACTTAGATTTGAAAATGAATGCTACGCGATCAGATATGTAAGAATAGCATTGGGGTGTGAATTCAAGGGCATTAATGAAATATTTATTTCATACAAAAATAAAGTGATGGGAAGCAAATGTGAAATCTTAGTTTAAATCTTAGCTTAAATATTAGATGTTGGAAATATGGGTGGTGTTTACATAGTCTTTTCCCTTTTTTGTAACTTTAAAAGTACTTCAAGATGAAAAACAACCATAAAGAAGAGCAACAAGGTTCATATTTTCTTTTCCATGGTGATGACTTGGAGGTTTACTGTATTAATATCCTGAATGCCAGCCTTGGCATTGCCCTTAACCAGCTGGGAGGTCAAGGAGCTATGGCAGCAGGGGAACAGAGACCTGCTGGGTATGGGGTCAGAATGGGGGGAGGGGCAAAAGCACTTTGTTAAGGTTGGTTGAGCCTCACCAAACAGGGCTGCACACACTTTTCCAACATAAAGGCCCTGCCTTACTTCCTTGGCTTCCTGCATGCTTTATTTTCTGCCTCAAATCTAGACCTTAATTGTTGCCACATGAGTTAGATGGAGGAGGAGTTGAATAAACAGAAAACAAAGCCTAAGAGATGGTGTTTGGTAGGGGGGATCCAGCCAATGTCATCTCCTGGTAATTCAGGTCTATATCAATCAATGCCATCTCTAGGCAAGGGGGAAGATTCATGAGGATGCTGGTGAACTCACTAAATACAGTGAGACCCAGGACCCTCCTCTAGCTCAGTCCTAACTAGCACCTTCCAGTTCCCAGGAAAACATGAAAATGTAGCAGATTCCTGCTTATCTACAATCCAATGAGAGTAAATGCCATAGGAGTTTCTTCCTGCTTTCATGAGAAGACAGAGGCACAAGCTTTTCTTTCTTTTTTATGGTGTTGTGAACATCTGTCTCATAGGCTCTCACAAGGTTGGTATAGTCTCAGCTCCATCTCTTTAACCTACATGAAAACAATGACTTGTACAATGCCTTAGTCAACGCAAGCTGCAATGACAAAAAATAGTGGTATCACCCTACAGACATTATTTCTCACAGTTCTAGAGCCTGCGTAGCTCTGGTATCCCATGGGAATTCCACCCTTGTGACCTGATCTACACTTCATTACCTTATGAAGACTCTACCTCCAAAGCCACATTTGGGGCTGGGCTTCAACATATGAATTTTGAGGGGGAACACCAAATTCATAATACACGGGAATTATCTTGAGAACCAGGTCTCAAGGAAGACTTCTTTCTTTGAATGACCCCATGGGACGAAGCTCACTCACCCCATTCATTGGACACAGTTTTACCGTCTGGGCTGTGCTAATTTCTGTTGGACTTTTCCCATATTTGTAGAATGAGTGACCCTTTCTCTAGACTAGATGTCCTGGCTACTCCTGTAAATCCCTTCCTCTCTTAATGGACAGGTTTGTGCAATGAGTATGAAGATCCCAAGAGATCCTGATATACCTGTTTGCTTGACAGAGCTGTTCTATAAATGCTGGTAAGTGATCAATCCACTAGTGACAGCTTGGGGTTAGCAAAGCTATAAAATCACCCTGATCTATGTATTTTCTGGTTATCTGGGTCATAGAGTTGGTCAAAGATAGAGTGGCCTCCTGGAATTGTTTAATTTGGGGCTCACATTGGGCTCAGAAATCCTAGGACTTTCTTTACAGGAATATTTATCCAATCACTGCTCCATGAAACTTGTCAAGTGTTAACTCCTTAAGGAAATGGAAAGCTTAGGATTGTGGGTATAGCTCAGAGGTAGAGCATTTGCCTAGCATGCACAAAGCCATGAGTTCCATCGTCAGCACCACAATAAATCACTATAAAAATAAAAAGAAATAGAAAGGCAAGAACCTTCCACAACTGGCTCAGAAATACTGACCTAAAATCCTTAAGACACATTTTATTTAGGTTCAGATGGCCTCCATTATGTAGCAGTTCGGGGGTTAGCGACAGAACTCAGCTACAGTCAATGTTTGCTCAGAACAGGAGGCGTTGGCTAGTACTCCAGAGAGCTGGGTGGGGTGGGGCTTCAATTACAAAGGAAGAATGGGTGCTGGGGGTGTTCTGACTTTCTTCCTGAGACACTTGTCCTTCCTGCCTCACCCAGTGTCAACTCAGCTCCCCCTGGTTCCTGCCTACCTCCCGCTGTACCCAGAATTTTCCTTCAGGAGGCTGTGGGCATGGGGAGTGAGGGCCTATGACTGGAGCCACAGGTTTTAATCCAGGCTGCTTGCTGACTCATTTTGGCTTTGGGTAATTACACTGGGCTTTGTGTGCAAAGTGTCTAATTCCACACTTTGCAGCTCCCAGTACCCACCTCTAGATCTGTACATGTCCCTAGGGAAAGAGAGCAATGAGAAATGGATTTAGAGACCCACATGGTCACTCTGGGAAATGCGGCTCCAGGCCCTGGGCACCCAGTTTACCATGTGCCTCTGGGCCATAAGGCAGTTCTTAAAAATGCCTCTCTGGTTTCTTTCCAGGCCTACTAGGACTTGAGGAGAACAATGTGTTGTACTCAAGTTTTCTCAACGGAGTTCTGAAATACAGAATCAGCAGATGGAGAGAAAAATGTCAGCACTATGGTGGTCAGAGCTGCTGAAGACCAAGGGCGGCCTACTAGGTCCTTGAGAAGATCAACCTCCAGTAGAACTCCCAACTAGCCACAGCTGCCCCCACTCCCCCCACCCCAGTCAGGGTAGGCCCTTTACTGTTAACCCAGCCAGAGCAGTTTAGAGTGCCAGCTGTCTGCTGTAGGCATACTCAATGGGTATGCCTAGTTAACTAACCAAAACTGTTGGCTAGTTAACTATCAGTTCTTCTCTGTAGGAGGGCTCTGTGGAGCCAGCATCCAGGCTTACACAGAGTAGTCCCTCCTTAAGAAAATCAGAGTGGGGTTATGGAAACAGCCAAGATGCCCCCACCACTGACGAATGGATTAAGAAAATGTGGTATCTATACACAGTGGAATTTTATGCAGCCATGAAGAAGAACGAAATGTTATCATTCGCTGGTAAACGGATGGAATTGGAGAACATCATTCTGAGTGAGGTTAGCCTGGCCCAAAAGACCAAAAATCGTATGTTCTCCCTCATATGTGGACATTAGATCAAGGGCAAACACAACAAGGGGATTGGACTTTGAGCACGTGATAAAAGCGAGAGCACACAAGGGAGGGGTGAGGATAGGTAAGACACCTAAAAAATTAGCTAGCAGTTGTTGCCTTTAATGCAGAGAAACTAAAGCAGATACCTTAAAAGCAACTGAGGCCAATAGGAGAAGGGGACCAGGAACTAGAGAAAAGGTGAGATCAAAAAGAATTAACCTAGAAGGTAACACACACACACACACACAGGAAATCAATGCAAGTAAATTCCCTGTATAGCTATCCTTATCTCAACCAGCAAAAACCCTTGTTCCTTCCTATTATGGCTTATACTCTCTCTTCAACAAAATTAGAAATAAGGGCAAAATAGTTTCTGCTGGGTATCGAGGGGGTGGGGGGAGAGGAAGGGGGTGGAGTGGGTGGTAAGGGAGGGGGTGGGGGCAGGGGGGAGAAATGACCCAAGCCTTGTATGCACATATGAATAATAAAAGAAAAAGAAAAAGAAAATCAGAGTGGGGAAGAAGCCATCCTCCATCTCTAGAATTTATTTGGCAAATGGCATTGGCATCTCTAGGTTGTGAGGTGGGAAGCTTGGGTTAGGAACTGACTGGGGGAAGGTAGGAAGCTGTCAGTGGGGGAGGCCATCAGTGTCTTGGGCAAGAAGAGAAGAAGCATTCCATCTGATTCTACAACATGTTCTCAGCATCTACTTCGTGATGGGGCACTGTTCTAGTTTGGGAATACAAAAGATGCAAGATCTCTGCCTTATTATTTTCTCACCTAGGGTCAGTTCATATTGTGCTGCCTGGAACTGAGGAACAGGTAAAGTGCAGAGAGGAAGGAGAGACATTTCTGTTGGGAAATGTAAACAGAAACATACATAGCTTGACCCAGAGGACAGAGAAAGCATGGAAGCATTAAAACAAAACACATCAAAACAAGATGAAAATCTATATAGCTCAAATGAGATCCTTCCCAGGGACAGGGCACAATGCCAGGTAGATCATCTCTGAAAGTCACAAACTGTAAATATGTTTGTGTTTGCAGCAATAGTCCTTGGAGGAGAGATATGGCAATCCCACACAGGTCCCAAATCAGCCAGTGTACTGTGCCCAGCACCTCTGCACTCAGAGGATGCTTTCTGCAGGGTTTGGGAGACACTTGGCATCCTGCTGTGTGCACACTCTCACTGGCATCCCAAGAGGATGTGCACCCTACATGTTCTTGCAGAAGCTGTTGGGGTCTCCAACAGCCAGGGTTTTCTTCCCAATACTTTTGTGACACTATTGCATAGAAGAGGCCTTGAAACCAAATGGCATGTGAGGTGTAGAGCAGTTTCTCAATTTATTAATATTTTCTCTATTAATATGAGAATCATCTTCCCCTTAGGGCAACATTGTACTCGAACCCTAGAAAAGGCACCAACTTTTTTTACCAGCAGCTGTTCTTAGTCACCATAGTTCCATGTACCTGCCTGACAGTGACTGGCCAGACCTTCCAGGCCTTGATAAATGGCTTCAGGCTACAGCTGCTGCTACCATGCCCAGGCAAGTCAAGGTGCTGGCCTCTGTACCCAGAACACGGTTATGTCCAGTTCTGCAAAGTCATCATGTCTGTCAGCACTCACATGCCTGCTAAGGTCCACCCTGATTTAATAGGATGCTGATGTTGAACAATAACAAAGGATTAACGTCAGCGAATAGAGACAACCTGAGCTGGGACATTTGGGGCCACAGCGTGTGCTATTGCAGAGCTGGGTCCTGGGAGGCCAGAGTTGAGAGACTTGTCTGTGGAGCATGACTTCAAGGGGAAGGAAGTATATGGAGGAGAGAGGGATAGAGGTTGTTCACAAGGCAAGAGTGGCACTGGCAGCTTTCATCTGCCTGGGGATTTGTCCAATGGAATAAGTATGGAGGGGACACAAGGAGGTAAATGTTGGGGCTAGGTTTGTTTCATCTATCCATCTAGGGGCAGGAAGATACCTCTGGAATCTTTCAGTCACTTTGTAAACTCCTGGTAGGGAGTAATGAGTACTCATCTTTCCTTGCATCTTCAACAGTCCTTAGAAGCCACTCAGCCAAACAAATATTTGTTGAGCAAATGAATAAACCTATTTCCTCCCTGCCAGAAACCCTCCCCCCATTCTCAAAAGGAAGCAAGTCTTGAGTGAGTCACAAATACTCCAATTGTTGTATCCAGGACCCTCCATTCCCATATTGTCTATAGTTCTAGGAATTTGCTAAGAAACAGTCAGAGTAAGGATTTGCTTTATGAAGGAACAATGCTCCTGAAAAGTTGGGTGTAGGTCAGATTTTTATAAAAACAACTTAGTAATTGAAGTGCACAATGACAATTGGCTATTTTAGGAATGCTATGCATTTGTATAGAAAAGGACTAATTTGTTCAACTAGTCTAAGGTGAAATGCCGCTGAATCTCAGAAAGAATGCACACACACAGATGCCTGCTTGTTGCCCTCTGCCACATCTTTCTTTATCTGTTGCTAAAGATTGCATTACATCATTTAAAAAGAAAAAGAGAAATCTTACTGTTACTTCTTTTAAAGATGCAAATGACTGATAGGGACTGTCTGCATCTTCCAGGATTGCAGCACTGATTCCGAGTAGGGGCAGAGGGGAAATAAGCCCAGGAATCACTCACCAGCAGCCAGCGGCTGAGTTGCTGCTGGGAAGCCAGTGAGTCACACGGAACCCCTGTAGGCAGCCAGCATGGCATGTGGTCCCCATCAGGCAAAGGGTTTTGGGCCGGTCAGCTCACAGCATGGGAGCAGACCCAGCTTGCAGGGTACAAAGGAACAGGAGATGGACTGGGCAGGGGAGGGGGACAGAGGTAACAGACAGACACCTCGACACTCAAAGTCAACTCCTTTGGGTGGGCTTTGAGGCCTCACCCCTAGGAAGCTGAATCCTTAGAGGTTCTTACAGTGGAAAAGAATGTGTGTGGTAGAGGGAGGGGAATGGGGATGGCCTCTCCAGTCCCCAAACTTATTCCCTCTGGGGAGGAAAGTGTGGAGGAGGCTGGGAGAGAGAGGGTAGTGGGCTGTATTACTACTCACTGCTGAAAGTTCTCTCCTTGCAGGAAGGTTGTACAATCCTTCCTGGTTTCTGTTTGGGATTGGTTCCAGGACTCCTGTAGACATCCAAATCTGAGGATGCTCAAGTCTTTTATGTAGACTGTCACGGTATTTGCATATAATCTATGGATTTCTTCCTCCCCTCTAAATTTTCTCTAGATTTCTTCTACCTAATACAATGTAAGTGCTATGGAAATAGTTGTTACACTGCATTATTTAGGGAATAATGACAAGAAAAAAAGCCTGTTCATGCCTATTACAGACACAATTTCTCCTCAAATATTCTCAATCCATGTTTGATTGACTCCACAGATACAGACCCAGGGATATGGCAGGCTGCTGTAATTTCTCCCCTACTTTCACTCTTTAGCACAGGATGTCCTTTAGCCCATGGGATGTGTGCAGGAGTGACATGGGTCATTTCCAGGCAAAGACTGTGAAAGCCAGCACCTGGTGTCCCCACAGTGTTCCAGAAAGAAGCTGTGGCACATTATCCTTGATCCCAGCTTGATGATGGCACAGAGAAGCTGCCATGGGGGAGATGTGTAGAGTGAGAAATAAACCTCTGGGGTTTTAAGCCTTTGAAATGTGGAGATTGTCTATTATCACAATGTGACCTTGTCTATGCAAATGGATCAAGCATACATCCTATAGAAGATCCCACAGAGCCCAGGAGCACACATAACCAGGTCTGAGTCCCCTCAGGGAGGCGGGGAAAGGGGTTAGAGAGGGAGCCTGCATCTCCCAGGTTACCCCAACCTGGAGTCTCCCGGCCTCAAAGATCTGAGAGAAGGCTTGTCAGGTCTCTGGGAGATTAAGATAGTCTTCAATGGAACCTGGTTAATAGCTTCCCCCAAATGAACAAATACAGCAAGTTTTCCTTTCTGTGCTCTGACCTTTCCTGTCCTGTGTGGATCCCTCTCGTGAATTATGTACTACCTGATACCCAGCCACCATGGTGCTGTGTCTCACAGAATGAGGTGGGTCCCACACCCAGATCACTTGATGTCTTTTTGGGAAGAAAAGTCTAACCTGCAACAAATGTACACAAGAGAGACAGTGCAGATCTGAGTGGTAATAGACTGTGCAGTCTTTTTTCCACCCTAAGAATTGTAGTGAGACACACGTATTATAAAATATACCATCTTAGCCATTTTCAGTGTACAACCCAGTGGTATTAAAAATATGTACATTGCTGTGCAACCATCACCGCCATCTCTCCACAGAACTCTTCATCTTGCAAGGCTGAAACTTTGTCCCCATAGAAAGTCACTTGCCATTCCCTCCTCCTTCCTGCTCAGGAACTGCTGGCCTGCTGTCCCTACCGCTTCATGACTCTTGGTACCTGAAGTGCTTTTTGCTCCTGCTGAAGGATGGTGGCCTTCAACAGTTTTAGATCATGAATTCCCACTAGTTTAATATCTTGGCACACATACCGCCCAAAGGCCTATAATTATAAATCAATACATTTATAGTATTCTATAATTCTGTGTATGCTTAAAAATTCTATGTATGCTTAAAACAGACAGAGAGGCATAAAACTTTTATTCCTTCCTTTTTAACCTTTTAATGTGGAAATAATTTTAGATTTATAGAAAAGCTGCAAAATTTGTACAGACCTCCCATATTTCCTTCTTTTGGTTTCTCCTCGTGTTATAGGACAATTATCAAAACTAAGACAGTAGCATTGGTACAATACCGTCAACCAAGTGACAAATATTATTTGCATTTCCACTCAATTTTTTCACTCATAATCCCTTTCTGCCCTGGGATCCTGACCATTTAGTTGTTCTGTTGCTGTAGTGTCTTGGCCCAATCTGTGACAGTTTCTGTTTTCCTTTTCTTTCCTTTCTCTTCCTCCCTTCCTTCCTTCCTTCCTTTCTTCCATCGCTCCCTCCTTTCTTTCTTTCCTTCCTTCCTTCTCTCTCTCTCTCTCTGTTTCTTTCTCTTTCTCTCTTTCTTTCTTTCTTACTGGGATTTGAACTCAGGGCCTTAAAGCTTGGTAGGCAGGTGCTCTACCACGAGCCAACTTGTCAACCCTTTCTGCTTTAGTTATTTTTTGAACAGGGTCTCACTTTATGCTTGGTGTGACTGAATTGTTCAATGAAGAAAGTTAAAGCAGCCTCACTTACATTGCCTGCTTACCATAAACAAACCTGACTCTGTGCTGATATCTCTGAATCTAATGAACAGCAGAGTCAATTCTAGCCTACTTGTAACTTCTTTCCTACTTGTAACTTCTTTCTCTGATAGTAAGAAACTACGCTGTCCTTATCAATAATTTATTTACTTATTATTTAAGCCAAGTACATCCATTTTCAGAATCACTAATCCATATATCAGTGAAAAAATAAATTTGTAGGACTAGCCATGTTGGCTCATGCCTATAATCCCTGCTACTCAGGAGGCAGAGATCATCAGGGGAATCATAGTTCCAGACCAGTCCAGGCAAAAACTTAGCCAGACCCCATCTGCACAAACAAGCTGGGAGTCGCGGTTCATGCCTTAAATCTCAGCTATGTGGGAGATATAAGTAGGAGGATTATTGGCCCAGGCAGGCTAGGGCAAAAAGCAAAAGACCCCATCTGAAAAATAAGTAAAGCAAAAAGGGCTGGCGAAATGGCTCAAATGGTCAGAGTACCTGCCTAGCAAGCACAAAGGCCGGAATTCAAATCACACTACTGCCAAAAAACTAAATGAATAAAAGTAAATTTACTAGTTCCATTATTTGTGCATAGTCAAATTTTCTTTCAGGAGACAAATATCCAGTCAAAATACTGTTGCTTGCTTGCTGCTCTTCTTCTCTCCACCACCCCTTCACTGTGGTGTTATCCATTTACAATATAGTTTGGTTTTTTGTTACAGTTTCTGTCCTACTTTGAGCTCATCCCACATTCTAATTTTTAAAAAAATTTATATACTTCAAGATTTATTTCTCTGTAGTGTATAGTTCTATTGGTTTTTATCAATGTGTCCCCCCACCAGACGTGATGCAGAATGATCCATTGCCCCCAAATTCCACCCCACTGTCTTGCACAACACTCCTCTTCCCAATCTCTGACAACTTCTGTTTGTTCTGTTTTCTGCCCCTGACTGTTGCCTCTTTTGGAATGTCTTATCAATGGGTCTGGCTTCTCTCACTTACATGATACATTTAAGATTCACCAGTGCTGTACCTTTGTCAGCCATCTATACTTTGTTCCTTTTTATTGCTGAGTAGTATTCCAACCAGTGTGTGGTTGAAGGACATCTGAATAGTTTCTAGTTTTGAGCAATTATAAATAGAGCTACTATAAACATCCAGACACAGGTATTTATGTGAACGTAAGTTTTCATTTCTTTAGGGTAAATATGTAGGAGTAGGATTATTGGATCATGTGGTAAGTCTATGTTTCTATGAAACTGCCAAACTGATTCCTCAAATGCTGTGTGATTTATACTCCACCAGAAATACATGAGAGTCCAGTTACTCATATTTCTTGACAGTACTCTGTATTCTAGATTTCTTTGTATTTCATTTTGCATTGTTTTTAAACCATTCTAGTGAGTGTGTAGTGGTATGTCCTTGTGGTTTTAATTTGATGTTCCTAATGACTAAGGGTGCTGATGATATTTTCTCTATATTTTGACATAAGAATAACTGTGAGTCCATCCTTTAGTAGGACTTGCTTTACCTCAATGTTACACAACTGTTGACACTTCAGAGGCCATTGCTGTAAGAGATGATTGGAGGAAGATGTGGCAGGGCTGGAGAGGTTCAGAAAAGTGCCTAGGCTATGTGCATGGGGTGGGAGTGGTGCTATTAAACTGACCCTTTAGCAGTGGGATGAGTCGGCCATTTCCCTGCATCCTGAATCCAGCCACCAGGATCGCTGCTCACTGGAAGTACTTCTGATGCACAAGAAGACAACAAAAAACCTGGAGCAGACTGTCCACCGTTACCATGTCCACGTGTTTCACAAAACCAGTGACCATGTTCCTAAGGCAGATGTACACGTCACACTCATGGCCTCCTCTGTTCTTCAAAACTGCCTTCCAAGGTGGCTATTAGGCTCACTCCCATTTTACAGGTGAGGAAAGCAGCTAAGAGGGGTTAAGTAACCTGCCTGGAGTGACCCAGCAGACAGGCTATTGCAAGTGGCAGGACCAGGAGGCTCATGCAAGCTAGTTCTAGACCCTGTGCTTTTGCTATTGCTCCTTGTGTGTGTGCAGGGGTGGAGGGCACCATGCCCTTCACAGCTAAATTAATCCTGACTTTATTTTCTCAAATATATCCACATTTTCTATAAATACTATGGAGTCTCTGCTACCAGTTTATTTATTTTATTTTTTTATTATCTCTTTTCTTATTGTTTTATTATTCATATGTGCATACAAGGCTTGGGTCATTTCTCCCCCCGCCCCCACCCCCTCCCTTACCACCCACTCCGCCCCCTCCCTCTCCCTCCCACCCCTTCAATACCCAGCAGAAACTATTTTGCCCTTATCTCTAATTTTGTTGTAGAGAGAGTATAAGCCATAATAGGAAGGAACAAAGGTTTTTGCTGGTTGAGATAAGGATAGCTATACAGGGAGTTGACTCACATTAATTTCCTGTGCGTGTGTGTTACATTCTAGGTTAATTCTTTTTGATCTAACCTTTTCTCTAGTTCCTTGTCCCCTTCTCCTATTGGCCTCAGTTGCTTTTAAGGTATCTGCTTTAGTTTCTCTGCGTTAAGGGCAACAAATGCTAGCTAATTTTTTAGGTGTCTTACCTATCCTCGCCCCTCCCTTGTGTGCTCTCGCTTTTATCATGTGCTCAAAGTCCAGTCCCCTTGTTGTGTTTGCCCTTGATCTAATGTCCGCATATGAGGGAGAACATACGATTTTTGGTCTTTTGGGCCAGGCTAACCTCACTCAGAATGATGTTCTCCAATTCCATCCATTTACCAGTGAATGATAACATTTCGTTCTTCTTCATGGCTGCATAAAATTCCATTGTGTATAGATACCACATTTTCTTAATCCATTCGTCGGTGGTGGGGCATCTTGGCTGTTTCCATAACTTGGCTATTGTGAATAGTGCCGCAATAAACATGGGTGTGCAGGTGCCTCTGGAGTAACCTGTGTCACAGTCTTTTGGGTATATCCCCAAGAGTGGTATTGCTGGATCAAATGGTAGATCAATGTCCAGCTTTTTAAGTAGCCTCCAAATTTTTTTCCAGAGTGGTTGTACTAGTCTACATTCCCACCAACAGTGTGAGAGGGTTCCTTTTTCCCCGCATCCTCGCCAACACCTGTTGTTGGTGGTGTTGCTGATGATGGCTATTCTAACAGGGGTGAGGTGGAATCTTAGCGTGGTTTTAATTTGCATTTCCTTTATTGCTAGAGATGGTGAGCATTTTTTCATGTGTTTTTTGGCCATTTGAATTTCTTCTTTTGAGAAAGTTCTATTTAGTTCATGTGCCCATTTCTTTATTGGTTCATTAGTTTTGGGAGAATTTAGTTTTTTAAGTTCCCTATATATTCTGGTTATCAGTCCTTTGTCTGATGTATAGCTGGCAAATATTTTCTCCCACTCTGTGGGTGTTCTCTTCAGTTTAGAGACCATTTCTTTTGATGAACAGAAGCTTTTTAGTTTTATGAGATCCCATTTATCTATACTATCTCTTAGTTGCTGTGCTGCTGGGGTTTCGTTGAGAAAGTTCTTACCTATACCTACTAACTCCAGAGTATTTCCTACTCTTTTCTGTATCAACTTTAGAGTTTGGGGTCTGATATTAAGATCCTTGATCCATTTTGAGTTAATCTTGGTATAGGGTGATATACATGGATCTAGTTTCAGTTTTTTGCAGACTGCTAACCAGTTTTCCCAGCAGTTTTTGTTGAAGAGGCTGCTATTTCTCCATCGTATATTTTTAGCACCTTTGTCAAAGACAAGTTGGTTATAGTTGTGTGGCTTCATATCTGGGTCCTCTATTCTGTTCCACTGGTCTTCATGTCTGTTTTTGTGCCAGTACCATGCTGTTTTTATCATTATTGCTTTGTAATATAGTTTGAAGTCAGGTATTGTGATACCTCCTGCATTGTTCTTTTGACTGAGTATTGCCTTAGCTATTCGTGGCCTCTTGTGTTTCCATATAAATTTAACAGTAGATTTTTCGATCTCTTTAATGAATGTCATTGGAATTTTGATGGGAATTGCATTAAACATGTAGATTACTTTTGGGAGTATCGACATTTGTACTATGTTGATTCTACCAATCCATGAGCATGGGAGATCTCTCCACTTTCTATAGTCTTCCTCAATCTCTTTCTTCAGAAGTGTATAGTTTTCCTTGTAGAGGTCTTTCACATCTTCTGTTATGTTTACACCTAGGTATTTGATTTTTTTTGAGGCTATTGTAAATGGAATTGTTTTCATATATTCTTTCTCAGTTTGTTCATTATTAGTGTATAGAAATGCTAATGATTTTTCTATGTTGATTTTATATCCTGCTACCTTGCTGTAGCTATTGATGTTGTCTAGGAGCTTCTGAGTAGAGTTTTTTGGGTCTTTAAGGTATAGGATCATGTTGTCTGTAAATAGGGATATTTTGACAGTTTCTTTACCTATTTGTATTCCTTTTATTCCTTCTTCTTTCCTAATTGCTCTGGCTAGGAATTCCAGTACTATGTTGAATAGGAGTGGAGATAGTGGGTATCCTTGTCTGGTTCCTGATTTTAGAAGAAATGGTTTCAGTTTTTCCCCCTTAAGTATAATGCTGGCTGTAGGTTTGTCATATATAGCTTTTATAAAGTTGAGGTCCTTTCCTTCTATTCCTAGTTTTCTTAGAGCTTTTATCATGAAATGGTGTTGGATCTTATCAAAGGCTTTTTCTGCATTTATTGAGATGATCAAGTGGTTTTTGTCTTTGCTTCTGTTAATGTGGTTTATTACGTTTATTGATTTTCGTATGTTGAACCACCCCTGCATCCCTGGGATGAAGCCTACTTGGTCGTGGTGAATAATCTTTTTGATGTGTTGTTGAATTCGGTTTACCATTATTTTGTTGAGGATTTTTGCGTCAATGTTCATTAAGGAGATTGGCCTATAGTTCTCCTTTTTGGAGGTGTCTTTGCCTGGTTTTGGGATAAGTGTAATACTGGCTTTATAAAATGTGTTTGGCAGTTTTCCTTCCCTTTCTATTTCATGGAACATTTTAAGGAGGGTTGGTATCAGTTCTTCTTTAAAGGTCTGATAGAATTCAGCAGAGAATCCATCAGGGCCTGGACTTTTCTTTTTGGGGAGACTCTTGATTGCTGCTTCAATTTCATTTTGTGTTATAGTTCTATTCAGGTGATTAATTTCCTCTTGGTTCAGTTTTGGATGATCATATGTATCTAGAAATCTGTCCATTTCTTTTAGATTTTCAAATTTATTTGAATATAAGTTCTCGAAGTAGTCTCTGATGATTTCCTAGACTTCCATGGTGTTTGTTGTTATCTCCCCTTTTGCATTCCTGATTCTACTAATTTGGGTTTTTTCTCTCCTCATTGTAGTCAGGTTTGCCAGGGGTCTATCGATCTTGTTTATTTTTTCAAAGAACCAACTTTTTGTTTCATTAATTCTTTGTATGGTTTTTTTGGTTTCTATTTCATTGATTTCAGCTCTTATTTTTATTATTTCTCTCCTTCTATTTGTTTTGGGATTTGCTTGTTCTTGTTTTTCTAGGAGTTTGAGATGTATCATTAGGTCATTGATTTGGGATCTTTCAGTCTTTTTAATATATGCACTCATGGCTATAAACTTTCCTCTCAGGACTGCCTTTGTTGTGTCCCATAGGTTCCGGTAGGTTGTGTTTTCATTTTCATTGACTTCCAGGAACTTTTTAATTTCCTCTTTTATTTCATCAATGATCCATTGTTCATTAAGTAGTGAGTTATTTAGTTTCCAGCTGTTTGCATGTTTTTTGTCTTTACTTTTGTTGTTGAGTTCTACTTTTACTGCATTGTGATCTGATAGTATGCATGGTATAATATCTATTTTCTTATCTGCTACCAGCTTATATGGAGGTTCAAATATGAATAAAACATTGTTGTCCACATGGACAGACTTCCATGTAAATAATACAAATGAATGACCCTCAAATTCATGTCTCTGGCTTGAATTTGTGCTACTTCCCCAAATTCCACAGCCAGGGACAGCTGCCCACTTGACATCTCTACTTGGATGTCTAAGAGATTTCCAAACTCAAACACCTAAGGCAAACTTCTGCTGTCTCCCAAAGCCCACCAACCCTTCTTGTCTTTCCCCTGGGGCAGCGGTGGCCCTGCCCAAAAGCCTTGGAGTCATCCTGACTTCATTCCTTCTTTCATCTGCACATTCTGTCCATTAGTGAAACTCTGGGCTTCACGTTCAGACACATCGATAGCTGCCCTTGTCTCACTCACCACCAACATACACCCCATCTGCTCCCTTTGATCTCTATATCCTCTCCTCTATGCAAGTGACCTGGTTACAATGGACTCAGATCGAGTCACTGTTCCACTAAAGACTATTTCCATGTCACTTAAAACAGAAGCCAGTGTCCTCACCACCTGAATCTTACCTGATGTGGTTCTGACCTCAGCCACACTGGCTTCTGCTGGGCCCTCTTTCTGCGGGTGCTTGCACTTACAGACCCACTGCCAGGACCTCTCTCTCCAGATCGCCCAGGCCTCACTTGCTCAGCCCCCGCCCCAGGCCCTCCCTGCCACCCACCACATTCCTGTTCCTTCTCCTCTATAATGCTTTCTGCCATCTGACACATGTTAGCAATACTGTATACTTTATTTCTCTATGTGCCTGTAGCCTCACAGGGCAACAGTCTTAATCTGTCTTGTCCCCTGTGCCTCACCAGCCCTTAGAATAGCACCCAGGTAGCAATTCTACCTGGGTAGAAGATACTCAATCAGTACTTGTTGAATGAAGGAAATAATGAACATGAGAAGAATGTGATCTGTGTCACAGGTGGGGAGTGGAACAGGTATGACTGGATTGCCAGGGAGAAGGGATTCCAACTGAGGGAGTCTAGGAGGGCTTCGTGGAGGAGGGGAACTATAACAATTTGAGGAGAAAAGGATTTGTTTTGTTATTCTGTAAGCATGCTTGTACAGCTTGTTTTTTTCTGTTATATCCTCCCAACTCTTTCTTGTTTGAAGCATTTAAGATTATGATCAGAGGCAACAATTTGATAATGTTTGCTATTCTTAACACAGGTTGGGCAGGAACATGGTTATTAAAGAAAAACCGTGGTGGCTGATACTAAATAGCTAATGCCCTCCCCCTTCTCTGCGTGCCCTCCTAGCTGGTGCATCAGAAATATTCCTTTAGTGCTTCCTCAGTGCCTAGGGCCGCCCCCAGTCCCACAATGATAACTTAGTTTTTTGTCTATTTCTTCTCTCTCTGTCGCTGTCTCTCTCTCTCTCTCTCTTCTGGGGTTTGAACTTAGGACCTTGTTGTACCACTTGAGCCACACCCCCAGCCCTTTTTGCTTTAGTTATTTTTCAAGTAGGGCCTCTTGTTTTTGCACAGTCACACCACCATGTTCAGCTTATCGGTCCAGATGAGGTCTTGCTAATACCTTCTCCACCCTGCTCAGGCTGGCCTCCAGCCACAGTCCTCCTGATCTCCACCTCCCAAGTAGCTAGGATTATAGGCATGAGCTGCAATGTCTGGCCCCATTTCTTGCCTCTTTTCTTGTATTAGAAGCAATTTGAGGGTATGGAAGTATTTTTTTTTTAATTTGTCATTTTTTAAAATTCAGTGCATTTTCTGAATGTCAAGAACACCTGGTTTCAAGGACTGAAAATATTGCTTTCAGAGAGGTAGCCACTTTACCTTCACTAATCTGTTGTTTCCCAAGCTGAATCCAGTTAGTGGAAATTCTGTACCTAGGCAGAACACCAAAGCCTTCGTATCCACATCTTTCCCACACCAAAGAAATTGTAAAAGAAACCCAAAGAGTGAAACTGGGCAGCATTGAAGTGGTTTTTTTTGTTTTGTTTTTTTTCATTTCACTTGTTATAGTCAAAAGCAGTGGCCTTGGAGGCTCCTCCTATCAGGTGGCAGGTGAGGTGTGGGGTTTCTCAAGCCTGCCTGACTATAGACTATTATTAATTTATTTTCATGACCCAGCAGCTCCTCATCACTGGAGTGTGAGAGAGGGAGGCTGCCCAAGCCAGAGGCTCCTCCACATGCTCCCCTTCAGCCTCTACTCCAGGCCCTTCCTTTCCACCCCTGAGCCATCCTGCTGTGCAGAAGAGCTTGGCTGATGTACTGTCCTGTCTCTTTCTTTCCCCAGTCACTCACTTGTTCACTCCATAGACACTGACCAAGCTCCTACTAGACGCCATCCTAGGACTATGGAGACAGGAAAGGCTCACCCTTGCTCATGAGGAAGTCCTGTAGATTAAGTGCCAGGCCTCATCTGTGTATGTTTTGGGGCCAAAATCTTCCAGAAAAACCATCCTATGAGTGCTCAGAATTCCAGGATGGGGCAAAGGAAAGTTTGGAGTAAGGAGAGAAAATTGCAATGAAGAAGGAGGAGGAGGAGGAGGAGGAGGAGGAGGAGGAGGAGGAGGAGGAAGAAGAAGAAGAAGAAGAAGAAGAAGAAGAAGAAGAAGAAGAAGAAGAAGAAGAAGAAGAAGAAGAAGAAGGAGAAGAAGAAAGACAGAAAAACACAATGACCTTGGAATGGGAAAGATAGATATTTCTAGGGGTTAAAAATATCAGTACAGTCCCCAAAGAGTACATCCATAGCCTTTCAGTATTTTCTGAATGTTTTTCAAAGCCTTCTTACACATTCTCTCATTACAACATTCCTGCAGAGTAGGCATGGCAAGGACAATTATCTGCAATTGATTGATGAGGCATCTGAAGGTTCAGATGGGGTAAGTGCCCCACCCAGCCTTGGAGAGTGAATCAGTAGTAAAGCTGAGACTGGAATTGGAATTTTCTTTCTCTTCCCCCAATGACAAGGGCATTATCCTATTATGGTGAGGTCATGGGAGGGATGTATATGTATCTCTTAATTGGACTCATTTTGGCCAATTAAGTGTCATAATTTTCTGCAAGGATGTAAGGTGTACCTCTTGCCCCAGCCTGCAGTGATCTGTGATTGGTTGGCCAAGATGATGGGTGCCATGGTGATGGGTTGGCCACAAATAGCTCATAGGCCTCTGAGCAAAATATTTTCTTAGGAGTAGTTATTATGGATATTGGTGTGGTCAAGAGACCTAAAATGCTATTTGGGTGCTTATTGCTAATGCCAAGAAAAATCTTTCTCTGGAAATAGCATAAATCCCTGCTCTCAAGCAGTCCTTCATCTGGTGAGGATGGGGCTCTGAAGGATTCTCCAGTCTAAACAGAAGTGCAACCCCATCCTAAAGAGCTGTGTAGGAGTTCTGTGGTCATGCTATTAGGTCATGCTGATTTGGTTGGCTGTGTTGGCAACCCAGCCTGCTCTGCAGGTTTTTGAGGGATTCTGGCCCAGAACCTTCTCCTTCCCCACATGGAGTGTATAGTGAAAATCCTCCTACGTCAAGGCTTTCCTGGTGAAATACTCCCATATGGTGGGTGTAAGGGTTTAGGCCTAGGTATGCATCCTTGGCATGGCACAGGGAACTTTTAAAGCAGAAGACCACTTAGCTGCACCGATTGCCATCCTGCTAAAAATGTGGGGTTAGTGTGGTCAGATCTGATATTTCTTTTAAAAGTTGGGAATTAGATTTTTAACTGAAAATCTCCCAATGTTGAAATATTGGCTCAAAAAATTTTAAACTCTCTTAAGTTCAAGTGGCTGTATTTCTATAGCCTACATTTACGTTTATTCTCCCCAACTTTATTATGTTGAAAAATTTTCAAGTCTAGGAAAGCTGAATGAAAAGTAAAATGAATAACCTATTTCCTTCACTTACACTCAGCTATTGTTGATATTTTACATTTGTACTTGCTTCCTCAATCTCTCTCTCTCTCTCTCTCTCTCTCTCTCTCTCTCTCTGTCTCTCTCTTTCTCTCTCCACACATGCATGCACACAGGCACACGTACACACACACATTTTCATTTTGGCTAAATGATTTGAAAGTTGATGACAACATGATCCTTCACTCCTAAACGCTTCAGTACATTTCTCCTAAGAACAAGAACATAT
Organism: Castor canadensis; assembly: GCF_047511655.1. NCBI lineage: Eukaryota > Metazoa > Chordata > Mammalia > Rodentia > Castoridae > Castor > Castor canadensis. The sequence goes on along the minus strand of NC_133397.1, from coordinate 39,836,140 downwards.
TTCTACATGACCATAATACTGTCATCGCACTTGAGAAAGTAAACATGATACAGTATTATCTAACATATGATCATGACCCATATTCAAGCCTCTGCAATTACCATGATAATTTTATTTTTCTTTTTAACATACACAAATTCTGAATCACACATTTTACTTTAACTGTCAAGCCCCTCCAGTGTTCCTTAATCTTCAGGTTACCTCTCTTTTTTATCTTGGAGATTTTTAGAAGAGTCCAGGCCAATTGTTTGAAGATTAAGTCTGCCTTTGTCTGAGGACATAGCTTCATAATGGAAGGGCAGAAGTTTTTGGCAAGAAAAAACTACATGCACCACATAGGTAAGGTTGTGTGCTTCTCAGTGCATCACAGCAGGAAGTACCATGATTAGTGATGCCAAGCGTAACTACTTACTTAAGGTGCATTCTATGAGCTATCTCCATAGTAAAGTGATCCTTTTCTCTTTGTAATTAATAAGTAATCTGTGGAGTGATATTTTGAGACGGTCACCTCTGGCTTATTTGGCAGGTGTTTGGGGAACATAAAAAAGAGAAAATGGTGTAAGAATCAGCAGATGTCTGGATTTTCAAACACTCACCTGAGGCCAAGCACACTGGAACTCCTAGTGCCTTTGCCCATTGCTGGGCTCTGAGCCCAGGAGGTGGGGGAAATGGAAGTGAAGATTGTATTTGTTACAAAAGCAGAGCATTGTTGATCCAAAACATGCATACAAACTAAGACAGACATAAACTTGAGTGCCACTACACTGACTGTAGGAGCGTCCTTTGGACATGCACGCAAAGTCACATAGACATGGTTCAGTACAGCAACATGGCTGGGACCACTTACTTGCGCCTTGTGGACCTCCATTTTCTCATCTGTACAATAGGCCATTCTAAGTTATTCCCCAAAGCCCATTGCAGCTGTACTATTTCAGTTTTGAAATTATGAATTATCTACGATGTGCTGTGCAGTTTCTCATATTGTATCTCATTTAGGTTGTCAAGAGCTCAGTTTTTATATATGAGGACTTGGGTTGAAGAAGGCTTAGTAACCTTCCTACAGGCCCAAGCTAGCCAGTAGGTGAATCAGAATTTGAATCCTGATATTACTGACTAGAGGAATAGTATGCTTTAATCCACTGGGGCAGAAAGTAGATTAGTGTTTGCAAGGGTTGGGAAGAGGGGTTAGTGGTCTGGATATGAAGTATCCCCCAAAAGGTTCATGTGTTGGGGGCTTTTGGGAAGCAATTGTATCCTGAGGGCTTTAAGCAATGAATTAATCCCTTAATGGATTCATAATTTGATGGCATTACCAGAAGGTGATGGAAAGTTTCAGAGGTGAGACCTAGTTGGAGAAAGTAGGTCACTAGGGTGTATCTTTGGGGGTTATATCTCATCCCTGACTTCTTCTTCTTCTTCTTCTTCTTCTTCTTCTTCTTCCTTCTTCTTCTTCTTCTTCTTCTTCTTCTTCTTCTTCTTCTTCTTCTTCTTCTTCTTCTTCTTCTTCTTCTTCTTCTTCTTCTTCTTCTTCTTCTTCCCTGACTACTACTACTTCTTCTTCTTCTTCTTCTTCTTCTTCTTCTTCTTCTTCTTCTTCTTCTTCTTCTTCTTCTTCTTCTTCTTCTTCTTCTTCTTCTTCTTCTTCTTCTTCTTCTTCTTCTTCCCTGACTACTTCTTCTTCTTCTTCTTCTTCTTCTTCTTCTTCTTCTTCTTCTTCTTCTTCTTCTTCTTCTTCTTCTTCTCCTCCTCCTCCTCCTCCTCCTCCTCCTCCTCCTCCTCCTCCTCCTTCTTCTTCTTCCTCCTCTTCCTCCTTCTTTTTCTTCTTCTCCTTCTTCTTCCTCTTTCTTCTCTTTTCCTTCTCCTCTTCCTCCCTCCCTTTGTCCCTCTCCCTCCTCTCTCCCTCCCCCTTCCCCCTTTCTCTTTCTCTCTCTCCTTCCTCCTCCTCCTCCTCCTCCTCCTCCTCCTTCTTCTTCTTCCTCCTCTTCCTCCTTCTTTTTCTTCTTCTCCTTCTTCTTCCTCTTTCTTCTCTTTTCCTTCTCCTCTTCCTCCCTCCCTTTGTCCCTCTCCCTCCTCTCTCCCTCCCCCTTCCCCCTTTCTCTTTCTCTCTCTCCTTCCTGGCTGCCATGAGGTGAGCATCTCTGCTCCATTATGCCCTCTCAGCCATGATGGTCTACCTCACTGTCAGGCCAAAGCTAGTGGAGCCAGCTGACCATGGACTGAAACCTCTGAAACTGTAAGCTAAAATGATCTTTCCTCCTTAAAATTGTTTCTCTCAGGTATTTGTCACAATGACAAGAAGTCTGACTAACATGAGGGCAGAGTGGGGAGTGACTGCTTAATGGGTACAGGGTTTCTTTTTAGGGTGAAGGAAATAGCCTGCAATTGGGATGATAGTTGTGCCACATTGTGGTTGTACTAACAAGCCATAAGGAGTACATTTTGAAATGATGAATTTTACACTATATGATTTTGCCTCAATTGAAAGAAACCTCCAAAAGCAAGCAAGAAAAGAAGTGTGCCTTTCTCTATACCATGCCAGCTTTTTAGTCAGATATTAAAATAAAATTAACCATAAATATGAGCAGATTTGCAGGTAAGTTCTAGTCTCATTATTTTTTGGAAAAAAAAAGAAAATTTGGAAATAACCTAAATATCCAATAATAGGAAATTAGTTACATAAATCGTGAGATAACAAATAATAGGCTATTATGGAGCCATTCCAAATTATGTTTTAAAAGCACTTTGGTATGGGAATGTGCTTGTGATATAATGTTCGGGGCAAAGAGAGAGGCTGCAGCACCATATATAACTATATATGCACAGGTGTGTGTGCTTAAGAAGAGGTCAAGAGGGAGCCATGCCAAACTTAACTTTGGACATCTCTAGATTGTAGGATTACAGATGATTTGTCTTCTTCTCCGCACTTTTTTGTATTTTCCAAGTTTTCTCTAGTAAGCATTTGTTACTTTTTAAATAAAAAAGTACAGTAAAAGCTGTTAAAGCAAATTTAGCAAAGTTTTCTCTGTATTCTGTCTGGCTCTGGGCATAGTTCCCAGGACCTCTTCTCTCCTCTTCCTCCCCCTCCCCTCCCTGCCCAGATAAATAACAAGCAGATAAACATTTCAAAGGTCCTGATCTCAGATGCTACCCAATCCCAGCATGAATTAAAGGGACCTGCCATACTCATAGGCCCGGACCTGGTTATGGCCCTGGAACTATCTTTATGGCTGGAATCCCTTGAGAGCTCCTCCCAGGAATCTGGACAGGCCTTAAAGGAAACAGCTGGTCACCACTGGATGTGGGATGGGAGAGAAGGGGGCATGGCTGCAGAAGGTCCCATGGCTCCTCCTGACCAGGACTAGGTGTCCTGTTAAGCTAACAAGTGTTATCAGTCATTAACACTTCAGTGGGGTTGAGCTGTCAGTTTCCTGAGACTAAGTTGATAAGAGAAGGAAGTTACACCCCTGAAAATAATGACAAAATCAAAGCCAAATTTCTTTAGATCCCCGGACTCTGACTCTAAGGAGTGACTTTCAGAGCTATGTAAAATTAGCAAGAATGGAGATCATTTTGGGGACAGGGACACTCTGCCCTGGCTTCACACTAGAAACAGCTGGGAAAGTTAAAAAAATACCAATGCCTAGCCCCTCCCACCAAGATTTGAATATCATTGTTCTCAGGTGGGACCAGATGATATTTTCTTTACACCCCCCCATTCCCAAGATTTCAGTCCAGGATTAAGAGGGAGGGGATTTATCCATCTTGTTCCATCAACTCTCCACTGCTAGAAGTAATTTTAAAAGTGCTCTAATTAAAGCATTCATAAGTACTTGACAATAAGTGATTCCTTTTATCCTGAGGACCAATTCAGGATTAGAAAATCTACCTTATCCTGGGGCATAATGAGAATTGACAGCCATAGTCAATCATTCTACGGTTAGAAAGAGAGCCAGAGGAAGTGATGAGAGATGTACAGAAAGATTTATTTGGATGGATGTTATTTATAACATCAAAGATTTTGAGACATTATCATCTGTTGTTTTTGATTCCCTGAAATCTGGAACAAGTTGAAGTTGGTAAAAAAAAAAAAAAAGTAAGCAAGCAAAAATTTTAAAAATACAATAGTAAATTTTTAGACTTGGGTATAAGGATGGAACTCTACCTCTCTGTGGATTAGTTTCTTCTGTCTGCAAACAAAGGAAAGATATTTGGGTTAACTCAGGAATGAGGTTTTTGGGAAAGGACACAGAGAAGTGAAGAACAGGAAACAAGCTCAAATGCACTAAACAGCAGATCTTAGGGAGCCTGAGCCACCAGTTGGAAAATATTTTATTGTTTAGGAACAGCACAGCTGTAGTGACATGGTTATTTACTTATCCCCTTAGCAACAGAAGATGAGGTTGCTCTGTCATTCTCCACCATTATGGTGACTGGTCACTCACCCCACCCTCCCATCCCCCACTGGCTATGTTGCCTCTATAGCTATGACTTTCTGAGCCTTTATAGGGTTGACTCCCCTGAAGGATGCTCATTTGTTTTAAATTCATTAAATCTACAAATAACTATTAAACCAGGCTCTTTTTTAGGCACTAAAAATATAGTATTAAGCAAGATACAAAGTCCCTGAGCTCAGGGTGCTTCCATTCTAGTTGAGGAAGAAAAAAAAAAATCACACATACACTTTTTTTTTTTTCATTTTTCTTTTATTATTCATATGTGCATACAAGGCTTGGTTTATTTCTCCCCCCTGCCCCCACCCCCTCCCTTACCACCCACTCCACCCCCTCCCTTACCACCCACTCCGCCCCCTCCCTCTCCCCCTCTCAATACCCAGCAGAAACTATTTTGCCCTTATCTCTGATTTTGTTGTAGAGAGAGTATAAGCAATAATAGGAAGGAACAAGGGGTTTTGCTGGTTGAGATAAGGATAGCTATACAGGGCATTGACTCACATTGATTTCCTGTGCGTGGGTGTTACCTTCTAGGTTAATTCTTTTTGATCTAACCTTTTCTCTAGTACCTGGTCCCCTTTTCCTATTGGCCTCAGTTGCTTTAAGGTATCTGCTTTAGTTTCTCTGCATTAAGGGCAACAAATGCTAGCTAGTTTTTTAGGTGTCTTACCTATCCTCACCCCTCCCTTGTGTGCTCTCGCTTTTATCATGTGCTCATAGTCCAATCCCATTGTTGTGTTTGCCCTTGATCTAATGTCCACATATGAGGGAGAACATACGATTTTTGGTCTTTTGAGCCAGGCTAACCTCACTCAGAATGATGTTCTCCAATTCCATCCATTTACCAGCGAATGATAACATTTCGTTCTTCTTCATGGCTGCATAAAATTCCATTGTGTATAGATACCACATTTTCTTAATCCATTCGTCAGTGCTGGGGCATCTTGGCTGTTTCCGTAACTTGGCTATTGTGAATAGTGCCGCAATAAACATGGATGTGCAGGTGCCTCTGGAGTAACAGTCTTTTGGGTATATCCCCAAGAGTGGTATTGCTGGATCAAATGGTAGATCAATGTCCAGCTTTTTAAGTAGCCTCCAAATTTTTTTCCAGAGTGGTTGTACTAGTCTACATTCCCACCAACAGTGTGAGAGGGTTCCTTTTTCCCCGCATCCTCGCCAACACCTGTTGGTGGTGGTGTTGCTGATGATGGCTGTTCTAACAGGGGTGAGGTGGAATCTTAGTGTGGTTTTAATTTGCATTTCCTTTATTGCTAGAGATGGTGAGCATTTTTTCATGTGTTTTCTGGCCATTTGAATTTCTTCTTTTGAGAAAGTTCTGTTTAGTTCACATGCCCATTTCTTTATTGGTTCATTAGTTTTGGGAGAATTTAGTTTTTTAAGTTCCCTGTATATTCTGGTTATCAGTCCTTTGTCTGATGTATAATTGGCAAATATTTTCTCCCACTCTGTGGGTGTTCTCTTCAGTTTAGAGACCATTTCTTTTGATGAACAGAAGCTTTTTAGTTTTATGAGGTCCCATTTATCTATGCTATCTCTTAGTTGCTGTGCTGCTGGGGTTTCATTGAGAAAGTTCTTACCTATACCTACTAACTCCAGAGTATTTCCTACTCTTTCTTGTATCAACTTAAGAGTTTGGGGTCTGATATTAAGATCCTTGATCCATTTTGAGTTAATCTTGGTATAGGGTGATATACATGGATCTAGTTTCAGTTTTTTGCAGACTGCTAACCAGTTTTCCCAGCAGTTTTTGTTGAAGAGGCTGTTATTTCTCCATCGTATATTTTTAGCTCCTTTGTCAAAGATAAGTTGCTCATAGTTGTGTGGCTTCATATCTGGATCCTCTATTCTGTTCCACTGGTCTTCATGTCTGTTTTTGTGCCAGTACCATGCTGTTTTTATTGTTATTGCTTTGTAATATAGTTTGAAGTCAGGTATTGTAATACCTCCTGTATTGTTCTTTTGACTGAGTATTGCCTTGGCTATTCGTGGCCTCTTGTTTTTCCATATAAATTTAACAGTAGATTTTTCAATCTCTTTGATGAATGTCATTGGAATTTTGATGGGAATTGCATTAAACATGTAGATTACTTTTGGGAGTATAGACATTTTTACTATGTTGATTCTACCAATCCATGAGCATGGGAGATCTCTCCACTTTCTATAGTCTTCCTCAATCTCTTTCTTCAGAAGTGTATAGTTTTCCTTGTAGAGGTCTTTCACATCTTTTGTTAGGTTTACACCTAGGTATTTGATTTTTTTTGAGGCTATTGTAAATGGAATTGTTTTCATACATTCTTTTTCCGTTTGCTCATTGTTAGTATATAGAAATGCTAATGATTTTTCTATGTTGATTTTATATCCTGCTACTTTGCTATAGCTATTGATGATGTCTAGAAGCTTCTGAGTAGAGTTTTTTGGGTCTTTAAGGTATAGGATCATGTCGTCTGCAAATAGGGATATTTTGACAGTTTCTTTACCTATTTGTATTCCTTTTATTCCTTCTTCTTGCCTAATTGCTCTGGCTAGGAATTCCAGTACTATGTTGAATAGGAGTGGAGATAGTGGGCATCCTTGTCTGGTTCCTGATTTTAGAGGGAATGGTTTTAATTTTTCTCCATTAAGTATAATGCTGGCTGTAGGTTTGTCATATATAGCTTTTATAATGTTGAGGAACTTTCCTTCTATTCCTAGTTTTCTTAGAGCTTTTATCATGAAATGATGTTGGATCTTATCAAAGGCTTTTTCTGCATCTATTGAGATGATCAAGTGGTTTTTGTCTTTGCTTCTGTTAATGTGGTTTATTACGTTTATTGATTTTCGTATGTTGAACCACCCCTGCATCCCTGGGATGAAGCCTACCTGGTCGTGGTGAATAATCTTTTTGATGTGTTGCTGAATTCGATTTGCCATTATTTTGTTGAGGATTTTTGCATCAATGTTCATTAAGGAGATTGGCCTATAGTTCTCCTTTTTGGAGGTGTCTTTGCCTGGTTTTGGGATAAGTGTAATACTGGCTTTATAAAATGTGTTTGGCAGTTTTCCTTCCCTTTCTATTTCATGGAACAGTTTAAGGAGGGTTGGTATCAGTTCTTCTTTAAAGGTCTGATAGAATTCAGCAGAGAATCCATCAGGTCCTGGACTTTTCTTTTTGGGGAGACTCTTGATTGCTGCTTCAATTTCATTTTGTGTTATAGGTCTATTCAGGTGATTAATTTCCTCTTGGTTCAGTTTTGGATGATCATATGTATCTAGAAATCTGTCCATTTCTTTTAGATTTTCAAATTTATTTGAATATAGGTTCTCAAAGTAGTCTCTGATGATTTCCTGGACTTCCATGGTGTTTGTTGTTATCTCCCCTTTTGCATTCCTGATTCTACTAATTTGGGTTTTTTCTCTCCTCATTTTAGTCAGGTTTGCCAGGGGTCTATCGATCTTGTTTATTTTTTCAAAGAACCAACTTTTTGTTTCATTAATTCTTTGTATGGTTTTTTTGGTTTCTATTTCGTTGATTTCAGCTCTTATTTTTATTATTTCTCTCCTTCTATTTGTTTTGGGATTTGCTTGTTCTTGTTTTTCTAGGAGTTTGAGATGTATCATTAGGTCATTGATTTGGGATCTTTCAGTCTTTTTAATATATGCACTCATGGCTATAAACTTTCCTCTCAAGACTGCCTTAGCTGTGTCCCATAGGTTCCGGTAGGTTGTGTTTTCATTTTCATTGACTTCCAGGAACATTTTAATTTCCTCTTTTATTGCATCGATGATCCATTCTTCATTAAGTAATGAGTTATTTAGTTTCCAGCTGTTTGCATGTTTTTTGTCTTTACTTTTGTTGTTGAGTTCTACTTTTACTGCATTGTGGTCAGATAGTATGCATGGTATTATTTCTATTTTCTTATATTTGCTGAGGCTTGCTTTGTGCCCTAGGATATGATCTATTTTGGAGAAGGTTCCATGGGCTGCTGAGAAGAATGTATATTGTGTAGAGGTTGGATGAAATGTTCTGTAGACATCTACTAGGTCCACTTGATCTATTGCATATTTTAGATCTTGGATTTCTTTATTGAGTTTTTGTTTGGATGACCTATCTATTGATGATAATGGAGTGTTAAAGTCTCCCACAACCACTGTGTTGGCGTTTATATATGCTTTTAGGTCTTTCAGGGTATGTTTGATGAAATTGGGTGCGTTGACATTGGGTGCATACAGATTGATGATTATTATTTCCTTTTGGTCTATTTCCCCTTTTATTAGTATGGAATGTCCTTCTTTATCTCGTTTGATCAATGTAGGTTTGAAGTCTACTTTGTCAGAGATAAGTATTGCTACTCCTGCTTGTTTTCGGGGGCCATTGGCTTGGTAAATCTTCTTCCAGCCTTTCATCCTAAGCATATGCTTATTTCTGTCGGTGAGATGAGTCTCCTGTAAGCAACAAATTGTTGGATCTTCTTTTTTAATCCATTTTGTCAAACGGTGTCTTTTGATGGGTGAATTAAGTCCATTAACATTAAGTGTTAGTACTGATAGGTATGTGGTGATTCCTGCCATTTAGTTATCTTAGTTGTTTGAAGGTTTGATTGTGTGTACCTAACTTGATGTTACTCTCTACTGTCTTGCTTTTTCTTATCCTGTGGTTTGGTGCTGCCTGCCTTTTCATGGTTAAGTTGGGTGTCACTTTCTGTGTGCAGGATCCCTTGCAGAATCTTTTGTAATGGTGGCTTTGTGGTCACATATTGTTTTAGTTTCTGCTTATCATGGAAGACTTTTATTGCTCCATCTATTTTGAATGATAGCTTTGCTGGGTAGAGTATCCTGGGGTTGAAGTTATTTTCATTCAGTGCCCGGAAGATCTCACCCCACGCTCTTCTTGCTTTTAATGTTTCTGTTGAGAAGTCTGCTGTGATTTTGATGGGTTTACCTTTGTATGTTACTTGTTTTTTCTCTCTTGCAGCCTTCAATATTCTTTCCTTAGTTTCTGAACTTGTTGTTTTAATGATGATATGTCGTGGAGTAGTTCTATTTTGATCTGGTCTGTTTGGTGTCCTGGAGGCCTCTTGCATTTGTATGGGAATATCTTTCTCTAGATTTGGGAAATTTTCCGTTATTATTTTGTTGAATATATTACGCATTCCCTTCGCTTGCACCTCTTCTCCTTCTTCGATGCCCATGATTCTCAAGTTTGGTCTTTTGATGGAGTCAGTGAGTTCTTGCATTTTCTTTTCACAGGTCTTGAGTTGTTTAATTAATAGTTCTTCAGTTTTTCCTTTAATTACCATTTCATCTTCAAGTTCTGAGATTCTGTCTTCTGTTTGTTCTATTCTGCTGGATTGGCCTTCCGTTTTGTTTTGCAGTTCTGTTTCGTTCTTTTTTCTGAGGTTTTCCATATCCTGGCTGTTTTCTTCTTTATTGTTGTCTATTTTTGTCCTGAGTTCATTTATCCATTTATTCATTGTGTTCTCTCTTTCACTTTGGTGTTTATACAGTGCTTCTATGGTTTCCTTTATTTCTTCTTTTGCTTTTTCAAATTCTCTATTTTTATTGTCTTGGAATTTCTTGAGTGTCTCCTGTACATTTTGGTTGACCCTATCCAGTATCATCTCTATAAAATTCTCATTGAGTACTTGTAGTATGTCTTCTTTTAAATTATTCTTGTAGGCTTCATTGGGTCCTTTGGCATAGTTTATCTTCATTTTGTTGGAGTCTGGCTCTGAGTTTCTGTTCTCTTCATTCCCCTCTGGTTCCTGTACTAATTTTTTGCTGTGGGGAAACTGGTTTCCTTGTTTTTTCTGTCTTCCTGTCATTGTCCTTGGTGTTGTTACTGTCCCTGTACTGTGTGTAATTAAGTATTTTCTAGCTTGTAATAATAACAATGGTAATATTGAGAATGGAAGAGTGAGCTGAGATGGAAAGCAAGAAGTTAAAGAAAAGGGGAAAACAAATATACAGACAAGAGGGAGAAAGCAGAACAAGGTATCAGACAGGAGAGTTTCAAAGGTATAAACAGGGAGTGTTAGTGTACTAATCGACAGTAAACTGGTCCGCGTCTTCCCAAGCCGTATGGGCACCGGCCCCTGGCAGCCCCGGGGGCCTCCTCGGTTCTCCGTTTAACGTGAAGTGGAGATTCTCTGCGCCGGCTGGAGGTGTCGAGGGGTCAAAGTTATGCCTTTTCTCGGTGATTATGCCTGCAAAGTGTGTCTCCAGCGTCTCTCCAAGATTTCACTATAGGAGGCTCGCTTTCTGCTTCCTCCCTCTAGCCGCCATCTTGGAATTCTCTCACACATACACTTATCAGATGGGAGATTAGAACCTAGCAAGGCAGGAGGGCAGTCTCCCATTTTTATGGGTGGAAAGCTGTAGGAGAACCAAGGAGAGAGTCTCAGACATCAAAGAACTGAGAGAGAGAGAGAGAGAGAGAGAGAGAGAGAGAGAGAGAGAGAGAGAGAGAAAGAGAGGAGAGAGAGATCTGGTATACTAGGCCCAGTGCTGCTGGGAGGTAGAGGAAGCTGGGTCTGAGAACTGAACATGTGCACCATTGGGTAACACGATGGCCATTGGTGGCTTTGGTGAGAAGGGAGGCTGGAGGCAGAAACCCACCTGGAGTGAGACTGAGAAACAAGAGGATCTCCTCCTTGCAGGAGACAGCAAATGGTGACAACACTTTTGAGGAGTTTTGAAGTAAAGTGGAACAGAAGAATGAGACTGTGGCCAAGTTTTGGGGATCGGGTAGAATCCTGTGTGCCAGTTGGCATCTAGTGGAGTCCATTCCTGTGGGAGGGGCAGTGATTTCAGATCTGTTATCCTGCCAGCCTAGGTTGCCTTGTCTTTTTGTCTCTGGCCAGATTGGGGTGCTATGTGGCACCAAGCCTGATGACACCCTAGATGAGAATCTCCCAAGGTGTGGGTATGGCAGCCATCCAAGCTTCTCAGTAGGGGGCAGTGTGTCTGATCTGCACTTTGTAAGGCCAGTCTGTGATGATCCCTTTTTTTTTTCAGATTTGAATTAGTATACGTTAATAGTACAAGGAAATTTCATTGTGATAATTCCACACATACATACAATGTACTTTGAACAAGTTCCCTCCCTCCATTACATTCCTATTCCCTACATGCCCCCTTCTTCAGTGTTCAGTGGGTTTCGTCATGTTGTCTTCATATGTATCATGGATATTTGATCCTTTTCACCCCTCAGTACCCTTTCTCCTCCCCTCTCTCACTAACCCCCTTCCTGGACAGACCCCCTATTAAATTCATGTCCTATTGTAATGATCCCTTTCTTTAATGCAAATGATATACTCTTAAAATAAATCCAAGAAAGACACGTCACTAATAAAGCCAAGTGACTGTTCTTCTGAAGTACTGTAGTCTCTTCTTCACCGTTGCATAGTCTGTATTGGTCATAATGCCTGCTCTGAAAAGAACTCTGTATTCCTCTAAGCTCCTTTACAAAGTCCATTCTACTCTCTTAATTGCAGGGAGTAGGAAGAGTAGGAATTATTTTCCTCATTTTACAGTTGATGCCTGTGAATATTAGAGACCTGACCGAGGTCAGACAGGAAGCTGGCATTAGGGTCCAGGTAATCTGGTGTGAGGCTAATGATCTCAATTGAAGGAGGTTGCCTGGGTGGCCAATGGGTTCTGAGTGCTGAGCTCTTCTACACTGAGGTTCAGGATAGAGTCAGCCTCAATACCCCTGTGTGTGGTCTACATGTGGGGGTGGGGCAGAGTTCCTCAGAGGTCAATCTAGACAGCATCACTGGGGGCAATGACCCAGGCAGGAGATCTCCCATGGGCTTGAAGGGCTTGATCAAGCCATCACACTAATATTTCTATTTGCATATTAAACCTCTGACTCCTGAGAGCAGAGTGTCACACAGCCTAGTGTCTTGGATCGCAGGCCAGTAGCCTTTCATCTTCTCCACCAATTCTCCCCTTGGGGTTACTCTTGTTTCTTATTCTTGATAGTAGTGGCAACGATTAGACCATGACCATGCTTCAATTCTTTGGGTTATGTCACAATCTCAGGCCTCTGATTCCCGCCTAGGGAGGCTTTTTCCCTCAGAGGAGCCCAGTCTTGTCAATGCTCTACCCTGGATGAAGTTTGATCTGGTGTTACCTGCATCCTCCCTCTCCTTTCTAGGCCTTTCCACCTTGCTTCCCAGGTCTCCAAGTTTCCTGACCCAGCAAGGAGCAGCTGGGGGAAGCCAGCACTTACAAGGGCATCATTTCTAATGAGAGAGTTTGGGTGGCTCCCAGGACTTTATGGGGGCAGAAGGCCTTCACAGAATGCTTCAATACTCTCTCCATTTCCTTCCCTTGTATACCAACTTCTCCTTTCCAGTCATGCAGGCAGACTCTAGTAGCTCTCTCTGTCTTCTTCCCTCTCCTCCCTCTCTCTTCCCCCGGCACACCACCCATCACACTGACTGACTCACTCGGAAAATGTGAGAAATTACTTAATAAAGAACTGCCCTGGGGAAATGGACAGGTAAAAGGCTTTAAAGAAGTGATTTCATCGTATGCTTCATTTAATAAGAACTATGCTCGCAGTCCCTCCACTGGTAAGGAAGATAGACAGCTGATAAGTGGATGAGGTGAACAAGCTGTCAGCACTGGAGCATGTAATCTCTCAGAGCTGAGGTTTCCCTCTCTGGATGTAAATGGGGCCATGCCAAGAGAAGTGGCTCTGCCTTGCCCTGTGCTGTGGAACAGAAGAATGAGGCTGTGGTCAAGTTTTGGGAATGGGGAGTGGGAATCAGCCCAGTCAGATGATAATTCCAGAACTAACACTTACTAGCTGTGCGACTTCAAGTAAATGACTTCATTTCTCTGAGTTCCATCCAGACAATGGGGGTAACAATACCTATTTAACTTTATTTACTCCACATATATATGCCAAGTGCCAGGAACATGCTAAATGATGGAGAAATACAAAGTGGACCATTGTATCAGGGACACTACAGGCTGAGGGGAAAGCACAAGAAGACTAGAATGACAGGGCAAAGGCCAGTTCAGAGAGGGGCATGAAAACCTGTACTATCACAGAAGTGGTGAAGTTGGTAATTGATGATGTGTGGTCAGAAATTCTGGAAGGTTGGACTCCTGTCCTGCTGATAATTTCTTCTCTCTTCTTCTCAGCCCCAGAGTTTTTCCACTGGAACAAACAGTAGCCAAATAGGAACCAAAATTGCAGTTAACAACTGACTAAGTGCTGGCCGTGGGCAAAAAGTGGGTTGAAGCATGAGGGCATACTCTTAAAGGAGTAGTTCTTCCTATTTCCCTAGAGGCCCAAATCCAACATTGTGAATTCATTGGCGTTTGCCCGGGGCTACATGCAATGAGCCAGGGGTAGAAGAGAGCCATACAGCCAGGTTTGTAGAGCAAGATTGGTCTTACTGACTGTCAACTTACACATCCAGTTGGGAAAAAGGACACTTGATCTGTTAATGAACAACACTCTTGTCTACCTCCCAATGGGATCAACCCCAGTGAGATCAACTCGGTAATTGTCAATATTCAGCATTCAGGCTTGTACCTCTCCTTGGGAAAGAGCTTGGAAAAAGTGGCAAGAGATTAACTTGGAGTAGGATAAGAGCAAAAGTTATAATATATTCTCCTTTCTTCTAAATAAGTCAGGTGAAAAATCTGGAAGCCCAGTGAGAAAGCTCCAAAGGCTATTGAGCCAGGAAAATGACAAAGTATGATTTGTATCTTTTAAACTTTCTTCCTCTGAGATCAACTCAGGAGCTACTGAGGGGTGGACAACTGTGAGGAGCCCCTCTATCAACAGGAACAATTTGACTTGTGTGGACAGTGGCGACCATGGTTTGGGGCCAGAAACACTCTAGTTTCCAGTACCCACTGACAGGATGAGCTGAAGGGAACTGTGGGCATTTGCTCTTGCTTTCCCACCATCATTTCCTTGGGTCAAATGGGACCTGTCCTCATAGATACTTATGATGCCCCAGAGGTGAAATCAGGCCAGAGCAGTAGCCCTAAGGGCAAGAGGAGCAGGTAAGAATGGGTGGGGACCATTTGATCCCCTTTCCTATTTCTTCTCCTTCCAACTTTGAAGTCCAGGGCATTTCATTCTCAGGAATGTCTCTTTTTAATGCACTTTTTCTCTGAGGCACTGAAAGAGAGTGAAGACCAGACTAAGGTGACAGTTGTTTCAGAGTGAGTAGTGACTGACTGCATTTTGTGGGGTGAGGACAGAGCTGCAGTATGACTTTAGTGGGTCCTGGATACCTTGCCTTCAGAAAATATATTAAAAAGTTTTTATGGCTGCATTGAATAAAGATGACTATAATCCAGGCTGGATTCATTACTACATATTCATTAAATTTTATTAATTCATTCTGATAGTAAAATAAATTAGAAATAAAATATCTTTGTGAACATTTAAAAATATTGTGAGGGAACTGGGTATGTAGCTCAGTGGTAGAGCATTTGTTTTCTATGCTTAAGGCCTTGAGTTTGAGTCCCAGTAACATAAAAATAGATAAATGAAATCATTGTGGACAGTAGGTTCTGTGTGTGCTGTGACTAATAGCTAAATTGACCCTGGGTAGAGATTGTGGTTTTCAGGTATCTGATGCTTACTCCACCCTAAGGCTTATTCACTCCCATCCCTTGAGTCCTTCCCTTGGAACCTTCAGGGGCTAGGGTCTGGCACTTCCCAGCCCATTGTTACTGTTTGACACAGTAGCCAATATCCTGGTTGAAAACGAGCCCAGAACTGAAATGAGCAGCAACTGGAAAAGCTCATTACAAAAGCAACCAAGTAGAAATATTAGTTATGTACATGTACCATTGGAATTAAAGAACACAGATGGATAAGTAACAAGATGGTTACACTGAGACATGAGTTCACACACCAGAAAATGAAGAGGAGAAAAACATTCAAACAGGACAGGGAAGGAAATAGAACCTATATAAGATTAGGAGGTATGATAGGATTTTAGAAGTGGAAATGCAAATATTTGCATTTCTGATAACTGGAGTTATCAGAGACAGAAATAAAAAGGGAAAAGATAAAAAAACTTATGAAATAATACAAATGTATTTCTTAAAAAAATAATAAAATAAAATCCCTGGGCAACCTCAGATGGAAACTATAGAGTGTCAAATAAGAGAGAGAAGAGACTCAAACCTATCTATAGTGCAATGAAATTTAAAACGTCAGAGCAAATATTCTAAAAGCCTAGAAAGTCCATCAAGGTGCCTGGATATAAAATCAATAAGCAAAATTGGTTGCATTTCTTAAACCAGCAGTAAATAACTGGCAAACACAATTGAGGAGAAGATATGGTTCACAATAACATTAAAGAACATCACATATGCAGGAATAAGTCTAAGAAAGATGTTGAAGAATGGGACTGTTATTAGTCAATACTTTTAAAGCATAGAGAAAATACTATATTTGTGAACAAGAAACTGATTTTCCTAAAGATGTCAATCATTCCCAGTCTGATCTGTAAATTAAATGAATTCCATTGAAAATCCATTTGAATTTTTTAATGGAACTTGGGAAAACACTCCTCAAATTTATTTGGGCAACTATAGGGCAAAGAATAGCAAGGGAACTTCTGAAGAGGACAAGTGGGAGGGGAGTTGGCTTTCTGTATATCTAGATGTGTTTTGAAGTTATTGCGGTTAAACAGTGTGGTGCTCCTATGCAGGACGGGAGTAGACCATCAGTGCGATAGACAGCTCAGAGACAGACCTTGCAGGATGAGGTTCTGGTAATTTGAAAGGACTTACTTCTACATTTGGTCTCCTGCTGAGGTTCTAGCATGCATAAGGTCCTGGGTTTAATCCCCAGCTCCACAAAAAAAAAACAAAAAACAAAAACAAAAACAAAAATAAGGCAAAACATAAGCAAACATTTAAGAGTATAAAAACAGAAGCCTTGGACTGGAAGAACATATGTACAAAATACGTTTCTGAGAGACTTTCATCCAGGAAACTTTGAGAAATTTCCAAACTCCATAAATAATAATAATAATAATAATAATAGTAAGAGAGGAGGACAGCAGGAAACTTTTGGAAGTGATACATTTATGCCATGTATTATGGTGGGAGTTTCATGAGTATATACTTTCCTCCAAACTTATCAAGTTTTGTGCATTAAACATGCATAGCTTTTTGCATTTGCATGCCAATCATACCTCAATAACGTGACTGAAGAATAATTCTGGTCACCATCGCAAAAAAAAAAAAAAAAACTCCATAAGAAGTAAACACACAATCCAATTAAAAATGGGTAAAAAACATCAATGGACATTACCAATGACAGTATATGGATGGCCATTATAAGCATATGCAAAGAAGTTAAATTCATTACTAATTAGTGATAAGTAAATTAAAACCACAATGAAATGTCCCTACTAATTTTAGTATGTCTAAAAATCACATACTGATTTTATCAAGTGTTGGAAAGGAGTTGGGACACAAACCATATGTTCTGGTAGGAATGTGAGAAGTACAATACTTTGCAGAATAGTTTGGCAATACCCAAAAAAGTTAAATATACATTAGTATACAAACTAGTCATTCTACTGCTAGATATTTGCTCAAGAGAAATTAAATCATGTGTATACAAAGACTTGTACACAAATATTCATAGCAACTTTATTTGTAGTATCACAAACCTAAAATCAGTACAAATGCCAATCCACTGGAGAATATATAAACACATAGTAACATATATCTACAATGAAATATTACTCAGTAATGAAGAGGAATGAACAAAAACATCAATGAATCCTAAAATTATTAAGCAAAGTGAAAGAATCCAATAAGAGCTCACACTATAATACTAAAGATGGAATCAGGTTGCCTGTGGATGAGATTGAAGTGAGGTGGGAAGTGTTCACAAGAGAAAGCTGAATGGGATTTCCCTATGCTTTTTTCTATGCTTTCATGTGTCTGAGACTTTCCTATTAAAAAGAAGAAGATATTGATACTTTGAGGATTTTAATTCTGTGATACGTCTATCTTCCTTAGGGAATGTCATTCCCAACTCTTGAGTGTGAACTGTACATGGTGATGCCTTCTAATGTATAAGAAAGAGTGGTGGTGATGACATGGAACTTCTGAGCCTAGGTCTTTCCTCCTTCCTCTCTCCTTGAATTTCTCACTCTGGGGAAAGCCAACCACCATGTTGTGAAGACACTCAGGCAGCCCATAGGGCAAGGAATGCTGGCCTGGGGCTAACAGCCAGTGCAGAACTGGGTTCTCCTGGCAACAGTCATGGGCATGAACTTTGTAGAGAGCCCTCCTGCCCAATCAGACTTTCAGATTATAGCACAGCCCTGGCTGACATTCTGCTTTTTAGCCTCATGAGAGACCCTGAGCCAGAGCTGCCCAGAATACCCATTCCAGAGTTCCCAAACTTCAAGAACTATGAGATAATCAATGTCTGTTGTCTTAAGCCACTATTTTTGCACGTCATTATCTAGGCAGCAAAAGATAAGTAATGTACCAACATTTTAAAAAAAAAAGCCAGACTGGATGCTGGTGGCTCACATCTATAATCCTAGCTACTTGGGAGGTTGTGATTGGGAGGATTGTGGTTCGAGGACAGCCTGGACAAAGAGTTAGTGAGACCCCCCATCTCAATGGAAAAAAGCTGAGTGGTGTGCCTGTCATTCCAGTGACAGCAGGAAGCATAAAATAGTAGATTATGATCAAGTCCAGCCTGGGCAAAATGCGAAACTCTATCTCCAAATTAACCAGAGCAAATAGGAGCAGCAGAGTGTCTGCTTAACAAGCATAAAGTTCTGAGTTCAAACCCTGAAAAAATAAAATAAAATCCAAAGGATAGGCAGAAAAGTCATCAACAGGCACATGACTAGATGCTTTAACATAGCTTCACAACATGGTGGTTGGCTTCCTCCAGAGCAAGGAAACCACGGAGAGAGGAAGAAGGAGCCTTCCCTGCACCTGCTCCCTGGCTCCTGCAGCCGTTACTGGTGGCCCTTCTCTGAGCCACTGCAGTCCCTGCTGTTGGTCCATGCAGTATCCACCCTGCCTTAGGCAGTGTGCCAAAGCACCATCATCTCTCCAGAAGCCAGTGCTGTAACGAAGTCCAGCATGGTCTCTCCAGAGAAGCCTGAAAATGCCAAAGACCAGCCCTTGCTTTCCAAAACACACAACACGGGGCAAAACCATAGACATAAGCACTTTCCCCCCAGCTTTTAAAGCTGTATGTTACTGTTTGCATGTGAAATGTCCCTTTCAAAGCTTGTGTGTCGATAGTTTATTCCCAAAGCAGCAGTGCTCAGAGGCGGGACCCTTGGGAGGGATTGGATCAGGAGGCCTCAGACCTCATCAATGGATGAATCCATAATCAATGGTTTTATAGCTAAAGGGCTCTCAGGAGGTGGTGGAAACTTTGGAAGGTGGGTGTAGCTGAAGGAAGTAAGTTACTGGGGGCCCCTTCCCTTCTCTGCTTCCTGACTGCCAAGAAGTGAGCGGCTTTGCTTAGTACACATTCGCTGCCGTGATGTGCTGCCTCACCACAGGTCCAGGAATAATGGAGCCAACTGACACATGGACTGAAACCGCTGAAACTGTGAACCAAAATAAATTTTTTCCTCCTTTAAGTTGATCTCCTCAGGTACTTTGTTACAGTGACAAAAAGTTGACTAACACATTGTGGTAATGTACACGTAATATAAAATTTATCATCTTAACTATTTAAGGGTACATTTAAGTGGAATTAAATACACTCACAATGTTGTACAACCGTCACCAATATCTACCTCCACAACTTTTCGTCTTGCAAAATGGATACTCTGTACCCTGTAAATGATACTTTGCCTTCTTTTTTCCCAAACTCTGCCAACCACACTCTACTTTCAGTCTGATTTTGACTAATCTAAGTATCATGTTTTGGTGAGTTTACAGTATCCATCTTTTTTGAAATTTCTCTTCAGGGTATTATCTCACCTCAAAGAATGATGAAATCAAAACTAAACGACCTTCAGAGGTAAGAATTCTGATTCCTGTGTTACAGGTGAAGATATGGGGCCTCCAAGAATCCAAGTAGCATGTGCACGTTTACACAACTGGAAGAGTTCTGTCTACTTTGGAGGTCAAGCTGAGGGTACTGGTGTGCTCATGAGTCCATATGGGCTTGTGCTCTCTCCTCCATTGAGGGAGGTCACATCCAAATTATAGCATAGTGTCTGTATTGCCATCCCCATATCAAGTGTGCCTCATCACCGTCTCCCTGGTGTACTGCTCCGTGCTACCTCCCCAGGCCGCTCTGGTCCACTCTGCCCTTCCTTCCTGACTAAACACAGCCCTGCTGGCCTCCTTCAGTGCTTGCTGAAGTCAGCATCCCTTTCCCTGTGTGCAGATAGGAGGCAAGGTAGCCCATGTGTAGGCAGCAAATGCATCTCCAGGATTTCCCCCAGGTCTGCTGCTTTCTGTGTCCTTGTTACTTGCTGAATGGCAGAGAATACAACTATACAGCTTCCATCTCTGAGCCTCTGCATAGTAGCCCTGAGGGAGCCTGAGGTCAGGTGAATCGAGATGTCACAGGCCAGACCCTCTGGTTGTGTTCAAATACCTCAGGTCCTAACAGTCAATCCTTTCTACTTCAGGTTTCTGGGTGAATGGGATTTCTGACCATACTAGAAGTACCACATGGTTCTGTAGGCTAGCCACAGATGAAGCACTAGGTTCTCCCTACTCCTGCCAGCTTCCTTCTCCCCAGGCTTGCTGAGCTCAGTGGGTCAGAGGTGGAGGACTAGAGAGAGAGCGAGCTGTAGTGGAAGGAAGGACCCTCCCTCTCTGTCTCTGTCCTCGGGGCTGTCCTTGGGGACAGTCAGACCAGACAGCCATGGCTGCCCAGGGCTCCTCCTCCCCAGACAGGGAACTCTCCTACCAAGGATAGCTGGAAAAAAGGCACAGACAACTGCAAACCCAAGACAGTAGGAAAGACCCCCTGGTGTGTGCACCACACTTTACTACCTGCAAACAGTTGTCAGAGCTAATTTGAGTTTTGAGAGAGTAAGGCACAAAGTCACACTGCCAGGTAGCTATGTCCAGTGAGAGTGGTGACTGCTTGGGAAGTTTGCATATCCCTGAGTGAGGACCTCAGTGTCAGGCTAAGACGTGCACTTGCTCACACTGAAGACTGGTTTTAAAGCCCTTCTGGATGTCCAGTTCACGCTCCATACTTGGTCATTGTGGTTCCAGGTGCTTAGAGACAAAGTGTGCTCCATTTCCATTTAGCAGACATAGAAATTCTGTCAGATGCTCCAGGACACAGACACTGACCCCAGGATATACAAAATCCCACACAGTGGGGCACACAGACATGCAGAGACTTTCAGAGAGCCATGTATTTTGCCATCATTGAGAGCCCTCTATCTCATCCTACAGCCCAGATGCAGAGCCCACAGATCCACCCATGGGTCCTGGGGTTCGGGAAAGGGTTGTCTGTACGTGTAACTGCCTCATGCTTTGCCACAGCAGAGGTGCATGAGAAGCCTAGGCCAGCAGTCAGCAAGCCAGGCCTTGGCCTTGAGCCCTCACTGGTGAGTCAGAGCTGTTCCCTACACTGCCATGTTCCTTAAGCAATCACCTGGCTGAATGTCAGCTTCCACCTTGCCAAGGCTCTTCTCCTCTTGCCATGATCTGAGCCTCTGAACTGGGCAAAACTTGGTCTGGGAGGCAGGTGACACTATCTTTATTGGTAGATGGAGATGGAGGTCCAGGAGGCCCTGGGCCAACCAAGGAAGGGCAGGCATTCCTCCAGACACTTCTTATTCATGGTCCCCCTTCCTCCCTAAGCCTTGCCGAGATACCACAAGGACACAGGCCAAGTCAACTAGGAGGGTGAGGGCAGCTAGAGACAGTGACCCCTGCAGGAGCTAGGAACAGAAGATGAGGCAGAAACCCTCTTTGCACCTCTCTTACTGTGCCTTTCTACTCCTCATCACCAGAGAAGGCTTAGAACGTCCAAACTAGGACTGGGAGGGGCACGTGGAGATCTACCCCCTGCCCTATACCCCAGCCCCCAGCCACAGGCCTTAGCACTTTGGGGCATCCTAAAATGGTAGAAAGCTGATGAACACCATGCCCACTCTAGGTCACAGTCATGTAAGGCCAGTGGTGAGCTTCATGTTAGCCATATTACAGCAGGTGAGACTGAAGTTGCATATGCAGAAGGACTTTCTGTCTCTGAAGTTGAAATACACTCGTCTGTGGGTTCAAGAAGAAGAGCGGCAGCCATGATTCTGGGACATACTAGACAGGCCAGCTCAGGAACTGAGGCTTATGAGTGTCATACAGTTCTTCTGTGGCTCTCAAAACCTGTTGACTGAAGTGGTTACAAGTAGCATTTACATGGCACATCATTGTCTATAAACCACTGCCAGCTAGAGTGTATTTTTATAATGAAGATGTTCATCTGGGAGGAAGAAAGGTTTAGTGCTCAAGAGCAGCACCAAGTCAAACACTAACTCCACTGCGTTCTAACCCTTTGACTTGGGGCAAGCCTGTTAGCACCTCTAAATCCATTTCTCACTTGCAGAAATGGCATACCTAATAGTTCTGCTCTTCCTTGAGGGTTGAATGAAGTTGGTAGCCTTATGCCTGGCTCCCAGGAGAGTTCCTTATATGTTAACTTTTTTGTGTTAATTAGTTGATCGATGCCCTGCCTCCATCCACAAAGGATTCAAGTTGGCTGCACTCAGCTTCCACTCTCCCAGCATCTGTCAGTTGTCCATGGCCTCCTCAGGTCACAGTAGAGGAGTGTTGGAGGGATCCGGTGCCCTGCCCAAGCCACACAGGATCAACCCAGGACTCTCACTCAGTCCTTCAGGTCATGTGTTCTCACACTACTCACAATAGCCGAGTTATGGAATCAGCCTAGGTGCCCATCAACGGATGAAAGAATCAAGAAAATGTGGCATATCTACACACATACACACTGGAGTGTTATTTAGCCATACAGAAAATTAAATTATGTTATTTTCTGGAAAATGGATGGAACTGGAGATCATCGTGTTAGGAGAAATAAGCCAGACTCAGAAAGATAAGAATTGCATGTTTTCTCTCATATGTTGACTATAGACCTTAAAAAAGGACATGAATGTGAAAGGGAGACTATTTGGGGAGGAGAGGAACCACCAGGAGAGGGGAGGGGAAATGTGGTGGGGGAAATGATGGAAGTACTTTAGATGCATGTGTAAAAATGTCATAATGTAACCCACTAAAATAATAAAAAGGGGGATAAGAAGAGCACTAGAAGGAGTGAACACAATCAAAGTATATTGGATTCATGCGTGGAAAGATCACACTAAAACTCCTGACATTGTACAACTAATATATGCTACGGGAAAAAAAAGTCATGTGTTTTCTCCTTGGACTACTCATTGATGCCACTGTGCCATCATGCAGCACCAGTGCAAGCCTGGAGTCTGGGACCTGGAAAGAGGGCCAGGCAAGGAGCTAGGGCCCCTGATTCTCAGGAGGGCGAGGTGCTGCTCAGCAGTCTCAGAACTGCCACAGCATAGAGTCTTGTGTTGCTGCCTCTGGTTTTAAACCTAACAGTCCATCAGACAGTGGTTGAAAGGGGAGTGCAAAAGGGTGTGAGGAAGGCAACGTCTGGGGAGATGGAACTATTTATTCTGTAACATGGATGGTAGTTATACCCAGATTGTCCAAAATGATGACATTGATATGTACACTTTATTACCTGCTAATCTGTCAAGTGATGTCAAGTTGTGATATAATGACATCAATGATATTTTAAAAATAAACTCAAGCCTATCTTTGGGGGTTCTCTGAGCTCAATAAAGAGCCAAACCTCTCTGCAGCTTGTGGCAGCTGGCATCTGCCAGGAGTGTGTACTCTTACATACACAAACATGCAACACATTCATGTACATATTAGACCCAGGTGGGAGCACAGGAGACCAGCAGCCAAGCTTTCAGGGTGAATTCAAGTCTGCTGTTTCCTCTTACAGCCAGGCACTGCTGAGGCACCAGTAGAAGGTGGGGCTAGTGGGTGGAGTGTCAGCTGGAGTGAACTGGTCACCACCCCAATCTCATTGCCCCCTCCCCCTATGTTCCAGGCTGCCCCTTCCTGGGAGCCCTCCAGAAACTCCGGGACTGAATTGCCTCTCTGTTCTGGGACCAGGGCATTCATCCACGAACTGAGATGCTGGTGCTGAGTCAGACCTCTGACGACGGGGAAGCTTCAAGGACGTGAGGGAGTGCACGCTGGAGCTGCCCCTGCCTCCACCCTGCCCAGGCCCCAGCAGCACTCCAGCCACATCCCAGGCTGCCTTGGCAGGCCCTCCAAGCAGAGCTCTGAACTATACGGGTTCCTGGGGTGGACCACTGGGATAGAGGACAGGACCCTGAGTCTGACAGAGAAGAATCAGGTGCAGGGGGAGAATTGGGAGAGGTGCCTTTGAGCCCTTAGTCTTTTATAAATGTGTTCTTAGTGTTTTTTTATTTTTTATTTTTAAGACGCATCTAAGAGAAAGGAGAGTTAATTTCAGGACCATCTGTTGGGCTGATTAACCCAGATCACTTATTCATTTAGTTATCCAATAAATTATTTAACTGAAAGCTTATTGTGTGCAGTGCACTGTATTAGGCACTTGGACTGTGTATAAAGATAGATGAAAACAGTCTCCAATTAAAGAGACAGATGGCAATGACTCAGAACAATAAGAGAAAGAAGGAAACTAGTACTAATAAGAAGTTACAAGCAACTATCCAAGTTGTCCAGCCGAGGGGCCACTTTGGCTGGAGGAGCTTAGAGAAGGCTTCCTGGGATGGAGGGGAGGCAGAGGGACTTACTGTTTAATCTGAGCTTTTGAAGCTGAGTGTCCCTGGTGAGGGGAACAGAGCAAGTGAAGTGAGATGACTTGGAAGAGCATCGTGTATTCTCTAACTGGGCTCTGGAGATGGTGCACAGAGGCTGGCTGATGAACAGAGCAGGTCTGGCCTTAGAGCCAGGTCCACTCTTGGATGAGGAGACCAGTTTCAGAACCTGATGAACTGCCCCATTCCCATTTTCTCAGTTGGTTGGATCAGCCTGAGCAATTGCTCCTTGTCCAATAGTGGCTTGGCAATAGCTCTGCCCAAAGGAATATTGGTACCAGTGGAATCAATAGATCCCTTCTCTGGGAGGTCTTGAAATAGAGTTAGAGAGAGCAGCTGGGTAGTGGCAAGAGTAGAAAGGAAAAGGCAGAGAGAGAGAGAGAGGTAGAAAGAGTGAGTGTTCCTTTGAGAGGAGAGCACTAGAGCTGGGTAACAGAGTACCCAGCCTCCAGACATCCTGACCCTGCTGTCCACCTTGACCTCTCTTGTGGCTTTGCCTGGGTTTTGCCTGAAGGTGCAGCCATGTGGTTGAGATTTGCATTGCCTGAAGTTCCTGTGTGACTTCTTGCCTCCCCACCTCACTGTTGGAGGGAACTTGATCTTGACAATTAGCCTCATGATGAAATAAGAACCAGGAACAGTAGACTCAGAGCTGGAGTTCTAGTTCATGGCACTTGGAATATTTTTGAGCTCTTTAAAAAGGTTCCTTTGGCATAGTATGCAGAATGGGGCAGAGCAGAGGGAGGCTGGAGGCAGGCCTACAGTCAGAGAGCTCTCCCAGGCCTTGGGAAAGGGTCTGCAGTGGAACTGGGCAGCAGATATGGGGGTAGAGAGACATGAACGGACTCAGCCACCTGAAATAGTCAGAGACCAGACTGGGTGATTGATAGAGAACTGGAGGTGAGGAGAAATAAGCAAAGACTCATCGGTACAGAGGGACAGGCATGGGGAGAGAGAATGGGTTAAATTGGAGGACCTAGTCAGACATTCAGGTGGTGATGGCAAGGTGGGGAGAGCTGAATCAGACATCTCAGCCCAGAAGTGACTGTGCATGACATGGACAGGCAAGCTGGCCTGGGGAGAAGTTTAGGACAGAACGGAAAAAAGACAGATTCCAATCCTGGGGAGACTAAGACTTCATGTCAGCAGGTAAAGGTGGGTTTGCTGGAAATCTGGAGTATGGAGCAAAGGCAGGTGGGAAAAACAAAAAGAGGAAAGGCAACACCCATTCTCTTTCCTTGGCCTTCCCAGCAGGTAGGTGATGAGGAAGAGAACTGCATTGTTTCCTAGGGCCACCATAACAACATAGTACAGACTGAATGACTTAAATCACAGCAGACACATTCTATCAGTATTCTTAATAGTCCATGAAATTGACACATTCATGAGGTATGGTCCCTTTGGAGCTTGGCTTTCAGCTGCGTGGTGCAGTATTTGTTATCTCACACTGTTCTCCTTGCATGTCTGTATCCAAGTTCCCCCTTCTCAGAAAGACACTAACTATATTGGATTAGGCCACCCTAATGACTACATCTTAACTTGAGTATATCTGCAGAGACCTGACTTTCAGAAAAAGCCACATTCATGGGTATTGGGGTTGGGATTTCAGTGTATTTTTTGGGGGGTATAATTATGTTAGGGATATTCTAAGGCAGCTAGGGGTGAGCAGGAAGGCAAGGTAGAGGGGATTGTTACAAGAATGACTGTTAATCAGCTTTATATTGCTGTGACAAAATACCTCGGAAAAACAACTTAAAGGAGGAAAGGTTTATTTTGGCTCACCAATTAGTACTTTGATGAGTTAGAGCCCTCATGATCTTGTCTTGGATGCTGCTATGGAAAGAGGCTTTTGACACATGAGTCTTCAGGGGACATTTTATATCCAAACCATAGCAGTGGCTCCATGAGGATAGAAGGTGGGGAGTAACACCCTCCACGCATCCCAACTTGAGCCTAAAATTGTTCCACAGACCCGTCAGGGCTCCTCCCTCTCCTTCCCTCCAGCCCTTTTCCCTTGGACTGTCCTAAACCTAATCCCAGGATACAGAAAAATGGCAAATATGACAAGAAAAGAGCTCCTTTCAAACCTGGGACACAATCTGTGCCCTGGTGGCAGACTGGCTGGCAGCTTGGGTAGGGTGGTGTATGTGTCTGAAGTGGGAAAACCTATTTTTGCTCTAGCCATAGGTTCATGGCCAGAAAAAAAATTGAGTTTTAAGATGACTTTGTTTTTTTCTTGGCATATAGAATGCAATTCAGCTACTTAAAAAAAAACTA
This sequence comes from Castor canadensis, assembly GCF_047511655.1. NCBI lineage: Eukaryota > Metazoa > Chordata > Mammalia > Rodentia > Castoridae > Castor > Castor canadensis. Next base: position 39,809,538 of record NC_133397.1, on the reverse strand, counting down.
GACAAAAGACTTTCATGCAGAATATATAAAGAACTCTTACAACTCAACAATAAAAGAATCCAATAAAAATGGGCACAATATTTGAAGAAATACTTCATCAAAGAATAAACATGAGAGGCAAAACCAAAACACATGACAGCATACTTATTATCATTAACCAGGGACATAAAATAAAACTATAATGAGAACCAATAAATATATACCCATGTCTATAATCAAAAAGACTGAGAGTACCAAGTGTTGGAGAGAATGAAACCCACCAGCTTTTTAACAGAAGTAGTTAAATAATCTCAGAGTAAGAACAGTGAATCCTAAATACATGTAGGTCTGCAGTGAGTGGGGGGGAAAAGAAGTGAGGAATGGATGGTGGGGGATGGGGAGACAGGAGACTAGAAGGAGAGTTGGAGCAAGCAGGCAGAGATTGGGAGGGAGAGAAAAACAGTAGAGATATACATTGATTCACTCAAGAGCCTATGAAAAAGAGAGAGATACCAAGAGAAACCTACAGAGAAAGAAAAGACAGGTGCATCCAAAGAGCTGGTGAGGGGATTGTATTTAGATGTGAATTCATCCTGTAACCATTACTCAAGTTCTTAGTATTCCAGTCTATTTACTAACAGTCCATTCTCAAAGACCTAAACCATAAAAGAGGAAGTTATTCTATATTACCCTAAATGCTGTTTCAATCCAAGGGGGCACATTCCTTTATAATGTCCTTGGCATGTCTTTGAATAGGGCAGTAAAAAAGGATTAACCTGGAACAGACCCTTATAGACAACATGTGATCATAGGGAGGACAATCCAAGAAGGAAAGGAGTCTCCTTCCAAATAACTTTCCAGAACAGCTTGGCCTCCCAGCCCAGGGGTCAAGCTGCCTCACAAGATGAGATGTAAGACACAATGGGGAGAGAGCACTACTCCAAAATACCTCTCTACTTCCTTTTGGGGCTCTGCCTCTAGGTAACAGCCTCATTTGGGACAGGAGTTGGTAAACCCAGCTGGGGGGGCTCCAACAAAGCTTTCCAAGCCACAGATTCCCCATATTAAATAGGGATAACCTTCCTGCCATGTTCAAGGGCTGTGATGACAGTCAACTTGCCAATGGATGGTCAAGATCATGGCCCAAATTTGAATCCTGGCTCTGCCACTAACTGACTAGGTGACTTAGGCCCTCTGTTCCTTGATGCACAATATGAGAAAAAGCAGGGTTGTCATGACAAAGAGGGAAAGTAATATTTGTAATGATCTGACACTAGTTGGTAGCCATAAGAAGGACTTGGGCATTTCCCCTAATGTAACTGTAAAGCTAAAAAAATGATTGATTCTGGGGCTAGGGATGTAGTTCAGTGGTAGAGTACTTATCTAGCATGGGTTTGACCTCCAGCACTGCAAAGGTGACCCATATCACCCTCTTTTTTTTTTTTGTGGTACTGGTGTTTGAACTTTGGGCCTCATGCTTGCTAGGCAAGTGCTCTATCGCTTCAGCCATTTCCCCGTTAGTAAGTTTTAACAAATATTTTCCAATAAAATAGTAGGCTGAGAGCAAGTTTCCGATGGTCTACCACAATATGCCTCAGGTAAGGTTTGATAAAGTTAGGTGAGAAATTGATTCAAATTTTGGGCTCTGCCTGGGTTCAGTGAAGCAATCACTGTTTTCCACCTGTCAAATTCTTACCAGTTCTGTAAATCAACATAAATGTCAGTTTTGCTGTGACTCCTTCAAGTATCATCACTGTTTTTCTATCACCATTCTATTACATCTCTCATGTTTTGCTGTAATTATTGTTGCCTCCCCAATCTGATCTTTTGAAAGTGGGGTCTGCTTTGATTGAGAATTACTAGCCCCTGCCACACTACCTAGCCCCCAACGCACTGCATTAATTGAATAAGTATACAGGCTCACATTTCCTACTGGGGAGCCAAGAAACAGGAATGTTTAACCTCTGAGAAGATCCTCTTTGTTATCAAAATACAAACTCTTTGACTGGTCAAAGCCTTGCAGATTGCAGGTTTAGATACCTGTTACCTCATTTGCTCCTCACAATGATCTCATGGATCATTGTCCTATGCATCCCATAGGACAACTGGGAACATCTAAGAGAGGCTGAGGTCACCCAGCTAGCGAGTAATAGAGCCAGGACTGACACCTAAGTCTACTGAATTCCAGTCCAGGAAAAATTGGCTGAGGTCTTGTTGGGTCAGGAAAGTACAGAGCAGCTGGGGAAGGAAACGGGGAATATTATATTTAATATCTTTTTTAAAAGAAATCTTGTTAAAAAATAGACCAGTAGGCAAAAAATACAAAAGCAGAACCTTAATTGAATTGATCGTATTTTGTAAGTTCAAATTGATTACATTTAATCACGATGGAGTTGATCAATAAACACAGACTGTGATGAATCACACTTAAAGATGACAAGTCAGACCATACATCGCTTCTGCAGCCCACTAAGTACTTTTGTACTTTGTTCTAGAACATAATCACTATTAGGGAAAGAAGCCAAGTACTTTTAAAAAATTGTGCTTTACTTATTTTTCAGACAGGGTCTCATGCTTTTTACCAGGCCCTGGCTTTGGGCCAGGACCACAGCCTGCCTACCTACTTACACTTTACAGTCATGCACCACTTGCCTTGCTTGTTTGTTGGAAAAAGGTCCCTGCAACCCCACTGTTTTCTTTTTGTTCAGGCTGGCCTGGAATGACAATCCTTCTAATCTGCACCTCTTGAATAGCTGGGATTACAGGTAAGAGCCTCCACACCTGACCTTCTAATTACTTTCTGTTGACTAGGAAGTAGGTGCCTCATCATTATAATATTAGCTTTCTCCACTAGTCACACAAATGGGCTCATGCTGTAAACACTGTTACCCCTCTCCCCCTTTTTTTTAAACATAAGATATCTTGTTCTGTCCTCAATATGAGTACTCACAGAGCAGTTGCCTTTCTTAGTGGTGCATAGTATTCTACAGGAAGGCCCTATCATTTGTTTATCAAGTTGTCTCCTGAGAAACATTTGCATTACTTCCAAGGAGTACCTTTGACATGCATAGTATACTTGTGTGAGAGCACTGTAGGGTAAAAATCCCAGGACTTCCATAGACACTCCAAGTTAGCCTTTCATGAAGTCCGCTCCAATTCATGGTCACCTGCCATGTTTGAGGCTGCCAATATCAATATCTATATCTATCTATCTATCTATACTAATATATATGTATATGTGTGTTAATATATAACAAAAATTGGCATGATATTTCTTTAATTTGCATTTTTAAAATTATGAGCATAGTTGGAAGAATAGACAAGTTCTATGCGGCTTATTACAAAACTTAGCACCTCTTTTCTATACCTTCCACTAATTACTGCTTGAAGAGGCAACCAGTTTCAAAGACTTTAGGTTGATTGCTGTGGTATTATTTCCTTCATATCTTAAAAAAACATGTTTATATTATTAATAATTGATTTTTCCATTCTAGATAATACCTACTGACTTCTCACGGTGGAAAATGCAGATTTTGCTCTCCTTTGATCACTGGCCTACCCATCATATATGTGTATGCTTTTCATTCCTCAGTACTCCCAATACAACTATTGAATAATTCAGCTAGGTCAGAATTTTATGTTTATCTTTTTATGACTTTGTAAATGCTCATTCCAGAGAAGACATAGAATAAGCTTTGATTGTTTTATCTTTCTTATAGTGTTTTGTTTTTCTCTGCAACTAATACTTATTTTTTTCATTGTCTCAATTTTTGAAATATTGGGGCTCAGAGAAGAATACTCCAAAAATATGTTGGTTTGGGGGCATGTTGAGAGCAATTTGATGTAAAGAGAAATGTTCTCTGTGGAATTCCCTCATCTGTGTTAAGACCAGACTGCAACAAGAAACACAATTGTCTTTATACCCACCCTGAAGTCCTGTTATTTATTTCAGAAGACTGAGGGACATTACCATATCGGAATAAACTTCCATTATAGAATGATGTCTGTCCCTTGTGCTCATTCAAATTCTAAAAAACTGTCTCCAGGACAATTCATTCCTTCAGTAATCATTTACAAGTCCTCAAAATTGTGTGCATTGCCCATTCTCCCCTGCCCTGTGGAAAAGGGACACACACTTTGCTGAATCATATTTAGATCACACTCTTGTAATTTTGCCCTTTTGCATGTTAATACACTTCTGTGCCTTTTCACCTAGTTAATCTTTGTCAATTTATTCCAGGGAAACTTCAGAGGTCAAAGCAGAAATTTCTCCTCACCCTTATAGAAGAATTTATCACTAGTTCAACTTCAGATTCTTCCCTGGTTGGGTAAATCTCCTCTCAATGTATTTAAAAAATCAGGTATTCTATTGATTTAATCTTGTAGAACAATCTTCTAAATCTGTTCTGCTTGCCCTGTGTACTTGACACATTGCTGTTGTCTTGGACAATCCTTTCCCCATCTTTCTGGGGATTTCCTTCTCCTCTTCCTTGTATTGAATCCCTGTTTCCTGGATCCTCTGTTTTCCCAAGGTGTCTCAGAAATGGTGGGTAGGAGATATATATATATATTTTTGAACTTGCACATCTAAGCGCTTTTATTCTTTACTAACACTTGCCAAATGGCTCTTTTTGGGAATAAAATTATAGTCTTAGATTAATTTTTTCCTCAGTATTTTAAGTATTGTGCTTCATGATATTTTGTCCTCATTCTTTACATATGACATGAATTATGCCTTACCATGTTGCCTTCAAGAAATGTGAAGTCATAATGATTCTCAATGTTTGCATGTGTCATCTTTTATGTACCTTCTGAGAATTTGTGAGATTTTCTCTTTGACTTCCAATGTTCTGAAAACTTATGATCATGTGCATTAGATGAAGGTCTATTTTAGTCCATTGTGGTAGAAACATAGAGCTCTTTAATCTGTACTCTCATAAACTTCAGAAGTGTTCTGTTTTTTCTTTGGGTATTTTTGCCCCTTTCCGGTGACCCTGTCTCCCAGTATTCATGCTCTGTGTAGTCGTCAACATTGAAAAGGATGAGCTATATGACCAGTAGAATATTTGTGGAAATGCCATTGGATACATATGAAGCTAGTCACAAAAGATATCTTAGCCTTTTTTTTGTTCTCTTGGATCAGTTGCTTTGAGGAAAGAAGCTGTATCATGAAGACGCTAAAGCCATCCTATGGAGAGGCTCATGTGATGAGGAACTGTGACCTTCCACCAACAAAGAACACACACTTACTAGTCATGTGAGTAAGCACCTTGGCAATGGATTCTCTGGTATAGTCAAGTCTTAAGAAAAGTGCAGCTCTGGCTGATACCCAACTGAACCTCAAGAGAAACCTTGAACCAGAGTCTCAGTGAAGTCACTCCCTGACCCCATAGCCACAGAAAATGAAAGAGATAGAAATGTTTGCAATTATTTCAAGGCACTACATTTTGGGATAATTTGTGAAGTGGAAATAAATAAAATATACTCTGTCTTCCTGAAACCTCCAATTATTGGGTGCTGAATCTCTAGTTCTCAAATTTTCTAATCTTTATATTCCTAGTTATCATTTCAATGTCTCTTCATTCTGCTTTCTTGAAAGTTTTCCTATCTTTAGCTTTCCATATTTCTCTTAAATGAAGGTCATGATGAAATAGTATCAGACTGACCTGCCACACACACACACACACACACGCACTTAAAATATCAATTTTTTTAAGGCACTAGATATCAAACAGACATGGTCTGGCTTTCTTGCTGGCTGCATTTTCCAAACGATGATACAGGAAAGTAGAACCTTAGCAGAAAGAGGAAGTATCCCGGGGCAATGGAAGCAGATACCAGAGTTTAGGGATGCTAGGGTGATGGCTGGGATTCAGAGGGGCATGATGCCTAGAACCAAAAAATACACATTACAAGACTATCAAAAATCTGTGTAAGGATTCCTTGAATCCTTAGCCTAATGTTCAGATGTGCGCTCATGAACTGAGACTCCAGGAGGCTCAAGAAAAGAGCTGTGTGGTACAGCCACACAGAGAACAGAGATCTTAGAGATTGTCTAGAGTTGGGAAGACATTAGAGTCAACCCAGCTAGAGCAGAGAACTTTGATGGCCATTCTGGGCATTCAGTAGAGACTATAGAAAACCTGTATCCTAGAAGTACACCCTCTTGCAAAAAGGCAAAAATCAATAAAATAGACCTGCCTCAAGAAGGGTGAAAATCAGACCACAAAGATCCAGGTGATCTATAGTGATATAACTGCCTTTTGCTCAGAGGTTGATAAATATTTCTGTAAAGAATCAGAGTAAACATTGGGGGCTTTGGGGTTTCTATGAAAACTGTTCAACTCTGCCATTGTAACTTGAAAGCAGCCATAGGCAATATGCATATAAATGGACATGGCTGTGCTCCAAGATGACTTCATTTTAAAAGTGGCCTGCTGTTTTGGCCTATGGCCTGTAGTTTGTTGATTCCTGTTTTAGAGAAAGATAGCATAATACAGAGATTCTATAGTGTGTCATCCAAAATGTCCAGCTTTCATTGACAACTTGGTATCTGATCAAGAAATCAAGGAAAAGGAGAGCATTGATCAAGAGATAAAAAAGATCAAGATAAGTAGAGACAGAAAGGATATAGTCATTGGAGTTAGCACACACTGATTTTAAAATAACTATGATTCATATAATAAAAATACAGAAGGACAGTGAATGAATGGGTAAATAATATCTAAAATTCAGAACAACCTGGATTGCATTGCCAAAGAAAGATGCTATCACTTACCAAATAGCAAAAAAGATGAATAAGTGTGCTACTCTCATAAGACACAGTATCTCTGAATAAGGCATAAAACTGTTCTTGTATCAGAATCAGCAGAATTTTAGAACTAGATGTGTTTAGGAATGATTGACCTTTGGCTATAGAAGCATGTGTTCCTAAGTGAGACTGCTGCTGATTGGCTGGTATTAGAAGTATGATCACTGAAACAAATTTTAATCAATCTTTTTAGATAGATACAAAACTGGTATTTTTTTTATTATTCATATGTGCATACAAGGCTTGGGTCATTTCTCCCCCCTGCCCCCACCCCCTCCCTTACCACCCACTCCGCCCCCTCCTTCTCCCCCCTACCCCCTCAATACCCAGCAGAAACTATTTTGCCCTTATCTCTAATTTTGTTGTAGAGAGAGTATAAGCAATAATAGGAAGGAACAAGGATTTTTGCTGGTTGAGATAAGGATAGCTATACAGGGAGTTGACTCCATTAATTTCCTGTGCGTATGTGTTACCTTCTAGGTTAATTCTTTTTGATCTCACCTTTTCTCTAGTTCCTGGTCCCCTTTTCTATTGGCCTCAGTTGCTTTTAAGGTATCTGCTTTAGTTTCTCTGCATTAAGGGCAACAAATGCTAACTAATTTTTTAGGTGTCTTACCTATCCTCACCCCTCCCTTGTGTGCTCTCACTTTTATCATGTGCTCAAAGTCCAATCCCCTTGTTGTGTTTGCCCTTGATCTAATGTCCGCATATGAGGGAAAACATACGATTTTTGGTCTTTTGGGCCAGGCTAACCTCACTCAGAATGATGTTCTCCAATTCCATCCATTTATCAGCGAATGATAACATTTCGTTCTTCTTCATGGCTGCATAAAATTCCATTGTGTATAGATACCACATTTTCTTAATCCATTTGTCAGTGGTGGGGCATCTTGGCTGTTTCCATAACTTGGCTATTGTGAATAGTGCTGCAATAAACATGGGTGTGCAGGTGCCTCTGGAGTAACCTGTGTCACAGTCTTTTGGGTATATCCCCAAGAGTGGTATTGCTGGATCAAATGGTAGCCTCCAAATTTTTTTCCAGAGTGGTTGTACTAGTTTACATTCCCACCAACAGCGTAAAAGGGTTCCTTTTTCCCCGGCATCCTGGCCAACACCTGTTGTTCGTGGTGTTGCTAATGATGGCTATTCTAACAGGGGTGAGGTGGAATCTTAGTGTGGTTTTAATTTGCATTTCCTTTATGGGAGAGATGGTAAGCATTTTTTCATGTGTTTTTTGGCCATTTGAATTTCTTCTTTTGAGAAAGTTCTGTTTAGTTCACTTGCCCATTTCTTTATTGGTTCATTAGTTTTGGGAGAATTTAGTTTTTTAAGTTCCCTATATATTCTGGTTATCAGTCCTTTGTCTGATGTGTAGCTGGCAAATATTTTCTCCCACTCTGTGGGTGTTCTCTTTAGTTTAGAGACCATTTCTTTTGATGAACAGAAGCTTTTTAGTTTTATGAAGTCCCATTTATCTATGCTATCTCTTAGTTGCTGAGCTGCTGGGGTTTCATTGAGAAAGTTCTTACCTATACCTACTAACTCCAGAGTATTTCCTACTCTTTCCTGTATCAACTTAAGAGTTTGGGGTCTGATATTAAGATCCTTGATCCATTTTGAGTTAATATTGGTATAGGGTGATATACATGGATCTAGTTTCAGTTTTTTGCAGACTGCTAACCAGTTTTCCCAGCAGACAAAACTGGTATTGAGGCAGGCTAGAAGTAGGAAAAGTTTGCCCAGTGATGGCCCAGACCACCAGAACCTGGCTGGGAACAGTTCATGCCCCTCCCCACTCATTGATTATTGGATGGGAATCTCCTGGGTCTGTCCTTCCCATGGGTTAGTGTAGGTTTTAAAAGAACCTGAAAAAGAAAAGCACACTCTCTCTTACTGGCAGACTCCACCTGCACCTCACCAGGCTCCCCTTTGTATTTCCCTTTCCCTAACATTTAATAAATCCCATTTACACCCATGCGTTCTGCTTGTATTCTTCCACACCAGAACACAAGAACCAAGGTCTTCTGGAAACACAATTTGCCTTTAACAGTTTCTGTGATTACGTGTTGCTGGAAAGTACAATGACTTCACGAGAAAATAATAATCTTAGTATTCTCAAGTTGAACAGCAGATTAGATATAGAGAAGAAGGATTTAGGGAACTTAAGAAGAGATTTTAAAAAATATCCAAACTGAAGTACAGAAAGAAAAAAAGAATGGGAAAAAACAGAAAAGGGGACGAAAGGTATGAGACACAGTAACAAGTATCCAATATATATGCGATTGGAGTCCCAGAAAGAGAAAGAAATTTGAATGAATGAAAAAGTTGAATTTGAAAAAATAGTGCTTAAGGATTTTGAGTCATTCTACTGTATTTTTCTTTTTTGTTTCTGTGTTTATAATTTCTAAAAGTGCCCTGCCTTTTTATTATTCTTTAACTTTTCATATTCTTTTAAAAATACCATTATTGTTTTAAAATTATAAAATCTTCTTTTATTTGAGAATATTAAGGATGGTACTTGGTTTTCTTTTGTTGTTGTTTTCTTCTCCCTCCAAATACTTCTTGTTTATTTTCTAAGACAATCTGATAAACACTTTAAAATAAGTACTTTAGTATCTTCAAGTAACTCATTAAATGACTTTTGCTACCACTGAATAAATACAGGCAAAAATAAACCAGTTACGAGAAATTATTAAAAAAGAAAGAAAGAAAGAAAAATACAGATCCATAACCCTAATCCATACTCTGAAACTCTAAAATTCCAAATACTAAAACTGTCTTTATAATCCATTGGTGGTGAAATGTGACTAAACTGAACTCACTTGGTAGAAAAACCTGAATTCAACTGATGTGAAATTGTATATAGTCTTTATATATCCCACCTAGTATGAGATTTGATATTTTTAAACTAAATAATATTAAGATGTTTGATCAAGTTTCACTACTCCAGAACCTGCTGTAGGTATGATACAGCAAATGCATGTAACATATGGTACATGCCCTATTACTTTCTTAAAATGGGAAAAGATTTTGAAATATATTTGACTCTAGGAGTTTCAGATAAGCTACTGTAGATTCATAGTTAGAAGTATATAAATGACAAAAATACATGATCAGAGAATGCAGTAAAAGGGACAATTAGTGAATTGGGAGAGAGTACTGTGAAATTCACTTTGTAGCATAAAAAGGCAAAGACCTAAAAATATTAAAGAGCAACTAGGATACCCAGAATAGGTTGACACTGCTCAAAACAATCCTAAAGGAATTTAAGATAAGTAACAAAGAGGGAATGATGGAGAAATAATATTTGAGAGATAATAGTTGAAAGGTTTTTGGAATTGAAGGAAAAGTCCTCAGGGCAAAATATATTCTAAATATAAACTGGGTAAAATAAAAATAAATTTCTGTCAAGACATGTACTAAAATTACAGAACATCAATAATAAAGTGGAATCTTAAAAGACACTAGGTAAAGACTATTTACAAATGAATGATGATTAGAGAGAAGATGTTGAATAAGCAAAAATGAAATAAAAAACGAGCCCATTGATATTCCAAATTAGTAACATAACCACATGGAAGGGAATGGGGAAGAATTAACTTGAATTACTTTGGAAAATAATTTTGATGCTCTAAGGTTAAAGAAAAAGACAGAAGAACTATATGCAAATCCTCTGGTGTTTTTGTGTAAATCCATTTCCTTCAGCTGAAGATTAGCAATTCTGAAAATACTTTTGCTTCTACTTTGGCTGGGCAGTACATGTATATATATCGTTATGGTAGGCAAAGGAATGGCTCTCCAGATATATCAATATCCTACGCTCCAGAACTCAAGAATACATTATGTGCTATGGTATGGGAAACGGGAACTAAGGCTGCAGATGAAATTAATGTCACTAATCAGTTGGTCTTCACAAAGCATGATTATCCAATGTTTTCTAGGCAGGCCTAATAGAATCATGAGAGTCCTTAAAAGTGAAAGAAAGAGATAAAAGAGAAGATTGGAGTGACGGAGTTATTCAGCGTGGTGGCACAACCTGCCATTGCTGGCCTTGAAGATGGAAGGGGATCATTAACAAGGAATGTAAACAGCCTCAAAGGAAAAACAGATTCTCCTCTAGAGCTTTGCAAAGCACGTATCCTGGCCAGCACTATCATTTCTTCCCTCCGACATCCTCATCAGAAGGATCTAACCCACAAAACTATTAGATAATAAATTTGTGTTCTTTTAAGCTACAGTTTGTGGTATTCTGTGTAGCAGCAATGGCACTCTAACACAATCATAGATAAGGAGAGGCAGCTTACAGGGAACAGGAAGGTAAAACAGGTTCTTTCTGGGGGTTGGTACCAGTGGGAGAGGGAAGGACATAAGCAAAGAGTGAAGGAGGCTGAATGTAGTGGAAATACTATGCACTCATGGACAAAAATGGAAAAATGAGACCTGTTGAAATGATTCCAGGAATGGGGGGAGGGAAGAGATAAAGGAGAATGATGGAGGGGGTGAATTCAACTGAGATATTCTAAGAACTTTTGCAAATGCCACAGTGTACCCACACTATAATAATAATATAATAAAAAAGAAAGTAACATTAAAAAAAAATAAAGGAGAAGCAGCTTATTTTTACTGCTGAGAAAGAAGTTGCAAGTGAGTAAAGGCAGAGGCTTGAACAAGCCTTATGCTATTAAGATAGAATTGGAGGTATCAACAGGAACTGATGGTTGCTGATAAACTATAGTTTTTGGGGGGTTGTTTTGGAGCATGGTAGCATAAGACAGCAATTTCCTCTTCTTTTTCCCAAATGTCACATACAAACAACAAGGTACTCCAAACTCTATTCTCAGTAAAGTTAGGGAAAAGATACACCAAACATGCTAGGAAGGTGAATGCAGGTCAGGTGAGCGTAGAAGCTGCCAGGGTAAACGTGGAGGTTCACTGCAGAGGACAAGGGCTCAGCAGCTTTGAATCTTAGGTTAGGAGAAGGTCTCACCCTGAAATAAGAAACTCTCATTCTTTGAATAGAGAAAGACCTATGGGAATCGAAGAAAATATGGAGAATAATGAGGAGGAGACTTGAGGTGAAGAAGCTAACATAGACCTGCAGAAAATATGCACGCAGCTCAGGGGTAGCACATCTCAGAGAGTGCACAAAAACACATGGGTGGCGATGAGTCCCACTGTGTTTATTGTGTGTATCCTTAAACACATCTTTCAAGATCTGAAAAGAACAGGGCAAAAGTGAGACAGAAGTCATTGGTAGGGAGGGGACAGGAGAGTATAAGGCATGGGGGAAGTACAAAAAATATGTAGGGAATAGTGAAACAGCCTCAGGGTAGCAGATTGCAGAAAATATCAGCAAAAATAAGTCTTGTAAACAGCTAGGCCAGGAATGTCCAATTCAGTGGAGAGCAACACATTCACTCCAAGCAGAACACTCATCAGAAAAATATTGCCGAGGGAGAGGCGAAACTTCGGTCAAAGCATTTCACTACCAACTTAAAAATTAAAACCTAGAACAGTTTCTGTCAAAAAAGACTGCAAAGAAGAAACATAAGAATTCAGGGAAGAAATGATAAGTAATACAAATAAGCATGAACTCAGAGCCCTCAAGAAAGAGAATAAACTATCACGAAGATGGAGCTATCAGAGGAGTAAGGCAAAACAACAGGGCAGGAGATAAGTGACATTGTTTTCAGAAATTTTAAAAATGTGACAAAAGTGACATGGAAATAAATCTTTTCAAAGAATTAGATCTTGGCAAGGCAAAGGAGGTCAACATACACATAATCAGAATTACTAGTAATTAAAAAGAAAAAATGGAACACATATTTAAATGACCAAAAGGTAAGAACACAGAACTCAGCTGAGGTAGATGGTAGTGGCTAGAGCCTGCGTTATGAAGGCGCAGAGTGGTGAACATGAAGACATAGACATGAGGACTGAAAGAAAGACAATCTTTTTGGCCAGCTATAAAAAAAGAATAGGTCGCTTTTAAGAGACAAAAACATCTGGTAAGCTCAGAGTTTTCTACAACAACGTTGAATGAATTAAGTCTTCCATCCTATGAACCTGGCAAATGTCTTTCATTTTTAAAAATAGTCTCCACTGTCTCTTAATGTTTTATAATTTCCTTGGGATTGTGGCTCATTTGCTATGTTTATTCCTGGGTAATAGGTATACTTGGTTTTTAAAATTTTATTGTTGATAACATTAAAAAATTTATTTCTACCTATTTATTGCTGGTATTTGGAAATGCAACTTGGTTTTGAACATTGTAATTGTGTGAAGATATTTTGTTAAATTTTCAAATTAATTTTATTTTCTTATCTGCAGTCTCTTTGGAGTTTACTTCATAGTCAATCATGTAGTTCAGAAATTTTGTTTCTTCCTTCCCTAGTCTTATAAATGTCATTTCTTGTTTGTTTGGTCAGCTATTTTTGCCTTACTGTATAGGCTAGGACATCCTGGAACAATGGCAAGTAGAGAAAAAATTATGTAGGTAACAGGTATTTTTGCTTTCACAATTTCAAAAAGAAAGCTTTCAACACTCTATTTATTGATTAAAATAGGTACTACCAAATTTGAATTTCTTTATTTTTCTATTTTATTAAAAGAGATGGTGTTCTGGTTGCTTAATTGTCATTGTCAATCAAAAGGGAACCCTATTGAGACCCCAGTCCTATGGGGCTCAGGAACGAGGCCACTCTGTTAGACAAGGGGAAAAGAGGGCCATTACTGGACCATGACAGAGTGTGAATTCTCAGCATCGCTGCACTTTTCTCTGTGCTGAAGCCAGGTATTCTGCTAGGTGTAACATTTTTATAGTGGTAGTGTCTCTGGGTAGATGGGCAGAAGAGAACACAGTAATGCCGCCCCAAAAATGCAGCACCACGTATAGGGCAGATAAACTCTCACTGGACATTGCATTTTAGAGCAGAGTAAGACCACCCAGAGTAGCTTGTCAGCAAAAGTCAGAGGCACTGGTTAGGTCTTCCTTCCTCACCTTGGATTTTGGCTTCTATGTTCTTCACAGCACATTGACCATTGCATGGTCAGTGCTCTGTTTGCCTTTTGTCTCCTCATTTGTTAAGTGTCTTTATCATAACTGGTTGTCTATTTTTCACAAATATTCTACTGTATCTTCTGAAATCATTGTATGAATTTTAGTTTGCAATTATTAGCATGATGAGTTATATTGATTGATTTTGTAGTGTTAATTAGTGGTTCTTGCCTGGGAACAGTTTTGCAAGGTGACATTTGGCAAAGTCTGCAGACATTTTTGGTTGTCACTAATGGGGCGAGGATACTGTTGTCTAATGAGAACAGGCCAGTGATGTGGCTAAATATTCTATAATGAACAGGAGAGTCCCCACAACAAGAATTATCCAGTCCTAAACCAGACATAGTAGAGTATCTCTGTAATCCCAGCACTCAGGAGGCCAAAGCAGGAAGATCACAAGTTCTGGGCCAGCCTGGCATACAAAGCGGGACCCTGTTTCAAAAACCCAAAACCAAAACAAAACCCAAAAAAGAAATTTCCAACCCCAAATGTCAATAGTGCCCAGGTTAAGAAAACTTGTGTTATCTAGACCTAATGTCACTAACATAAACCCAAGTTGCTAATGATATTTAAATTTTTAAAAAATATGGATTCAGTTTGCTTTTATTTTGTTCAGGATTTTTACATCTCTTACTTTGTTTTACATTTCTTGAGTGAGATGGGCCTGTCATTTCCTTTCTTCAACTACATTTGTCTTATTTGTATGCAGAGATCTTGTTAGTCTCATAAGTGAGATATAGAGTGAACACTCTTCTTATTTTCTAGAAAAGTTTGTGTAAAATTGCAGCAGTCTAAACCAGAGACTTAGGCAGGAGGATCACTTGAGCCCAGAAGCTGGAGCACAGTTCGGGCAACATGGTGAGATCCCACCTCTACAAAACAAAACAAAAGATTGCGACAATGTATTCCTTAGAAATTAGGTAGAATTTACCAATGACACCCACAGGTTGGAGTTTTCTTCATGGAAAGATTTTAAACTGCTAATTTATTTAATTTTATAGTTATATAACTTTCAGGATTTCTATTTTTCTTGTGAATATTTTGATAAGTTGTGTTTCCTAAGAATTTATTTCATATAATTTTCAGTTATTCACAAAATTTTCATGCCATCACTTAATTATATAATTAATGTCTGTGAAATATGTAATGATGTACCCCTTTTAATTAATATTGTTATATGTGCTTTTTTTTCTCTTTTATTCCTGAATGGCTGAACTAGAGGTTAAGCCATCTTAGTCTTTTCAATTTTCCCAGGTAAATTTACCCAGGTAAATTATCTCAGGGAAAGCATAGCTTAGAGTGAGTGACTAGGCTTGACTTTTGGGTTTTCCTTGTTTTGTAGTAATTCTTCAGCCTCTGTCAAGTTCTTTGATGCTACTAGTATTTGCAAAATAATTTATATCCTACTTTTTTGTGGTAGTGGGACAACCACATGCTAGGTAAGCACTCTAACACTGAGTTACATCCATAGCCCCTATATCTTTAATTATTCCCAGCAGAGGATAAGTTGGATTTACTTAGTCCTAGTCCACTATTTTCAGAAGAGAATACACACTATATAAGTCTTTATACCTTTAGATTTATAAGCTTTATGAATGTCTCACTTATTTAAAACATTTTTTAAAACTAGACGATGCTAAACAGATGAAATCCATTCCTAGGCCAATATAAATGGCAAGGATTGATTTGTGAATCAAATAAACCAATGAGACTGAAAGAAGGTGAGTCAGTAACCAAAAGCTTCCTTCTCTCAAACCATGCACAGATGGGTTTGCATGGAAGCTTTGTTTCAGAAAATAGAAAGCAAAGAAAAGAAGGGCTGAGGGTGTAACTCAGTGGAAGAGCATGTGCTCATCTTATGCAAGACCTGGGGTTCAATTTCCAGCACTGTTGCCCCACACCCCCCCAAAAAAAAGGAAAAAGAAGGAAGTAATTAAACTTATTTTATAAAGTATATTACTGAAATTTTGCTTTGATGATGCCATGTAACAAATAAGCCCCCGAATCTTAGTGATTTACAATCTTTCCACTCACTCATCTATGGATCACTGTATACCACATAGCTTTATCAGTCAGCATAGAAAACAAACCAGATCTCATAGCAAACTGGTATTAGAAAGTAGCACGAAAATAGGCACTTTCAAAAACTTACAGTACCATTATACTAGACATTGAAGCTACAGGAAATTTTCTTAAAACCTGGAACAGAGTATGTCCACATGATGGCTTTTGATAAAATTTTTTTAGTTGTTCTTATCAGGGCAGATTTGGAGATGGCAGGATGAGAAATTCTTTGACTGGCAGACTTCATTTTTCCCCTGAAGCATGAGACAGGTCATGATCTGAAAATGGTGGGATGGGGGTAAGAAGTTGCCAAGGGTTTGACCAGAGGTCAAAGGACTGACTAATCTCCAAGAGCGAGACAGAAAACTTATTCGGGAGCCATCTCAGAATTGGCAGGAAAAATTAGGTGTCTACTGTGTTTTGTGGTTGTGAACATAAGGGGAAAACTGTGAGCTAGAATTTGATAAGCGTTGTGAAACTGTTGGTTCAACCAAATTTAGGATTTTGCCAGATGAAAAACACTGAGTTTCAAGGAAGCTGAGTGTTTAGAAGGGAGTATTGTAACAGTGATGGAATCCAAGCTGGGCAAAGAGAAATCTAAAGACAAAAGAAGAATGACAGTGATGCAGTTACATCTTCTGGAAGTCTCAGGAAAGTTGAAGTTGGTTGAGGGGGATACAAAAGTAAGTTACTTGGGGCATGAAGGCTCCAAGTTTATGGTGAGAGTAGGCACTTGTGTCTGAATTTCAGAGGCGCTGTTATCTCTGGTGTTGAATAGGAATGGGGGGATCATGGAGCTAGGGCAGTGACTGAGCTAGAATAGAGAAAATGTTGGCAGCGTGGTGGGCAGGGATCTGGGAGACCAGGGTGTGTTAGATGGGGTGGCCATGTGGGTGGTAAAATTTTATAGAATGAAGTAGGAGAGAGAATCCAGGAGCTAATGATTGGTCAGGAATTGCTGAGAGGCCCATGGAGGGCTAGCAATCATAGACAACACGGGGAAATGGATTGAGTCATAGGAGCAAGGTGTTGAAAGAAAGAGTGAAGAAGATTAGAAAGGACAATGGAGGGCAAGGAAAATACATACCCTACTTCTAGATCCAGAGGAAACCTACTTCTACCTGGGGGATTGCAGGGGACATCCCTCCTTCTGTGAGGAGGGCACAGTGGGCTTGCTGATGGTGGGCTGGGAGGCTAGAGGACAAATGGGAGGGCTTAAGAATGAGGGAATGGCAATGGCAGGGGGTGGGATAATAGTCCAGGGAAAATTAGAGGACTCTATTTGTGATAGTGGCTGAAGTTAAGGGGAATTAGCTAATTTCTTGGGGAGGGCTGGGAGAAAACATTTTAAACTATTATCTGGTAGTTTCAAACTACCATCTCCTCACCTGTGGTTAGGAGAATTATCAGTATAAGTGGAATTGGATGGTGTACGTTGAGCTGGCTTGGTCAAGGGCTTTTCCCTGGTTCCTGAAAGAAGTTTCCAGACAGGGACCAGTAGAGGAGGAAGGAGAGTTCCCTGGAGGTGGATATGAATCAACAGGCTCACCACTCCAATACATCTTATCAACCTGAAAAGGAGCAGAGGGCAGCAGCTTGTGGGACAAAGGTGTCTACACAGGCTGTGTGTAAAAGTGCTGGGCAGAGATAAGGTCCAAAGGAGATGGTCTAACCTTTAAGTGGTGGCCTGTCCTCTTGAACCTGCTAGTAAACAACAGATTCCAGGAAGGTTGCTTTCTTGGACTGGGCACAAAGAAGCAATCCTAGTCACACAAAGACTAATTCCAAGTTGCTCCCTCAGGCCACGCTGACGAGGAAAATCCCTAAGGAATGGCTGCTGCTGGCCCTCCCTTCTTTCCTTGAGACAAGGTCCAGTGATTACTCTTAACACACTTTTGTCCTGTGAATATCACTCACACTTGCACTGTATCTTTCATCTCTCATTCAATTCTTCAAATATTTATGGGGCACCTACCATGACAGTCACTCAGTTAGAAACTGGGAACACCCTGTCCATGGGAAGACAGAGTTTCACAATTTAGGGCCTAAAGATCACCTTTCAACATCTCCCTAGGATTCTGACCTCATAAGGTAAGGGGTGGAGCCCAAGAGTCCTTTGAACTTGACCATAAATGGAAATGACAATGCTATTTCACATTTTCAAAGGGTGGGGTGAGGTCTGTTTTGGGCCATGAGGAGCTAGACCAAACTAATTTCCCTTCTAGACAGGCCAGAGAAGTGGAATGGTCTATCTTTGGTCTCTTATATCTGGGAGGAGCTCAGCCTTAAGCAAGAATTGGTTGAAGCTGCCTTCCACCCCATCTCCTCTAGGCTGCCTCAAACCCCATCTTCAAGGTCTTTTTGGATTAAAGTTTATGTCTAGCTAAAATGAAATGCCGCATGGCTGGGCCCGTGGAAGACAGAGGGAAAGGGCTCCAGATACTAACAGTTGCATAGCAGTGTGAGTTGATTGTTTTCAGTGCCCTGCTGAAGCTGAAATTACAAAACAGTTATTCAGGTCCAACTGTGCTGGCTCCTAGCTCCACAGGTGAGAACAACCATTAGAAAATTGGCAACACCTGACATCTGAGACTATCTAGAGGGAGATGGGAAGAAGAGGGATCAAGTACAGTGCTTGGGAGGAATAGGCCTAGAAAAGGAAGGAAATCCAGAGGGCACAAAAACAAGGACCATGGTACCAGTTGCAGGGCAGGTGGGGAGTATTGCAGAGGGAGAACTGGGGATGAAAACTTTATTCAAGTCAGGAAGGTTTCTGTAAGCCTTTGGTGGCAATCTGAAAGAATAATCTGATGGAGGGGAGGGTGGATGGAAAATGAAGGGCACTGGCAAAGAGACAGCAGGGAATAGGCAGAGGAACCACCATTTGGGGGCAGGAGGCCTGAGTTGGGAGCCTGGTGGGACTGACCTAAGGCTGGGCTTGGGCTGAGGGTGGTAGGGAATAGAGAAAGTAAGCCCTCCCTCTGGCAGCTTCAGAGGTGCAGAGAAAGGACAGGGTCACTGTGCCACGTAAACTTTTAGCCAGGCCTCCTTGACTCCTAGAAAAATCTGCACTGAGGCCTCCTTCCCTCCCTCTGCTGCTCACACTGGTGCTCAGCAGCAGAAACACTTGAATATGTACAAGATAAATTAGGGTTTTGAAAGGCTTCATTTAGCTTGCTGGATAGAGGAATTCATCCCCGGTCCTCAGTTTCTGAAAGCTCTTAACACCAGCTCTGACTTGCTTGGGTTAAGATATTTTCCCCCCTTTTCAGGGGTAGCTGGGAACCACAGTGCCTGTCTGGGCAAAATAAAAAAAGGAGATTAAAGAATTACAACCTTAAAAAAAGCTACAGAAGAAAAGTCCAAGATCAACAGGAAGTCAAACAGGAAGTTCCCATAAAAGATGAAAATATTTGAGATTTGTGCTGAGAGCAGCAGGCCGAGGGGATCTCAGGGATACATAACGATGGAGGTGGTGGTGGTCTGCCTTGCAACCTCCACCGTCCCTTCTTTCCCAGGATGCCCCTGATCAGATCCTGCCCACTCCCAGAGTCTCTAGAACATGCATGCTTAAACAAGGATGTGTACATACATACATACATACATACACATGTGGCAATTTGACTTGTGCTTTCCCTGGTGCATCATGAATGCACAAGCAAACACCTGCTCATGTCAATAGATATGTAAGCAGAGGGAACTAGTAAGCACACAAATGCAGAAAAAGCAAAAGTGCTCAGAGGCACTGTATGCAATAAAGTCAGCAAAAGTTGGAATCTCAGCCCCCTCTCACTTGCTGTATTTGACCACCTCTTCCCCAGGGATATAAGCCCTTGATCGCATCTGACTGCTGTGAGGCTCCTCACCGGTGTGCCCTCATGCCCACCCTGGTCAACCCTTGCTGAGAAGTGCTCTAGCTTATTTTCCACACCTGTTGTTTTCAACTTCTTGATCTCAGGACCCCTTTACATTGTTAAAAATTAAGATGACCCCCAAAAATCTTTTTAAATTGAGTTATATCTATCAATAGAACATTTTTTACATTTCCATAAATCTTTTTAATGTGCAGCTTAATGGAAGGCAGCTGGGTTCTTATATCTGCTTCTGCACTAAATCTTCTATGACATGTTTCAGTTGAAGCACATGAAGAAAAGACAGTATCCTACAGATTTCAAGTTGGAAAAGAGAGCCCCTCCCCACCTGCCCTTGTGGTAGACAGCCTCCAAAATATCTTCCAGTGATCCCTGCCCCTCAGGTATGGGCTGGAGTAAGTGATTTTTGGATGGGAGGTTGTTTTGAAGATGAAGTTACAAAAGGACTGTGGTTTCTCCCCTTGAATTTGACTTCCCTCTCTTGTCCTATTGCTCTGAGGGGGGCTGCTGTCATGTTGTAAGTAAGCTGTACTAAGGAGAGGCCACCTGAGAACTGAGAGAGGCCTCTGTCAATCTTCAGGGAGGAACTGAAGCCTCAGGGATCGCTAAATCTGGCAATGGCACAGCTGCGAGCTTGGACGAGCCCTTCCCATAAATGAGCTGTTGGATGCACCTGTAACTCCAGCTGACCGCTTAATCAGAGCCTGTGATTCTGTGATACCTTAGGCTCTCCAACTAAGCCACATCCAGAGTCCTGACTTATTGTGAGATACTATGAGACTCATGTTTCTTGTTTTAAGATGCTAAGTTTTGGGGTGATTTAGTTCACAGCATTAGATAATACACCCCATGGAAATATCATGGGGATGCCGGCAGTCCTCAGAATTCCCTAGTTCTGTCTTTACCTTCTCTGCTGGATTTTGCCCAGTCCGTATCTGCCTCTTCTTTCAGGTCCTGCTCTCAGTGGATAGTGGGAAGGACTGGCAAAGGACCCAGGCCTGTGTAGGTGACCATTATAGGAAATGGTATAGATTGCCACTCCCAAGGGCAGGGAAGTGCCTGCCCATCAAGTTACTTCTCTAGTGGTGGCCTTGCAGGTAGTGTGCGTTAATAGGGAGGTGAAGGCAAGACGGGCAGGTGTGTAGGTCATGGTCCCTTCCCCTCTCAGCTAATCTATTCTCTGGTGCTCATTGGGAAACCGAACTACAAACTTGCAGCATCGCCACTGGGCCTTGGATGGCTTTTACCACAAATCCTAGTTCTTCTGTCTTTTGGGTCAACATACTGACAGCTAGAATCTGACCTTATCTTCCAGTCTACATGAATTATCATAAGTTCACACAGACTCAAATCTATCTGCCCTCCTGAACTGTTATATTCCTGCGCTTTCACAGATGGAAAAACTGAGGTAGGAAGAAGAATCGGTGGTACCCACTCAGGATTTCTGTGGTAGAACCACGAAAATGACTTTCAAATAGAAGAACTCCTTTAACCCTCATATACCATGCAGAAGAGACAGTGGCTGTCACTTATATTCTCCCAAGTCTGGCTCTTACTCTCAAGAATAAGACCAACCCTAAAAGCACTTTCAGCTTTTCCTTCTTGTCATGTGCCTTTGAGGATGGGGACTATACCTTGAAGACCATCTGGGTACATTGTCCCACTATAGAGGAACCCATGGAGACCCAGGAGATGATAGGACCAACCCAAGGTCCTCAAACAAGGTTTCTGCTACCTTTCTTCACCCCCACAGATTAGAACACAAGGTGTGACATCTCCCCTGGGCTCCCTTTGAGGTTTGTGTTGGCCTCGCATCACTTGTCACTCAGTAGAAGCTCTTAAATGATTGGGAATGACTGAAGAAGCCAGCAAGTGTCTGATATTGGCCTGCGACCAGGGATAGGTTGCTAGGATTAGAGGTTAGTTTTTCACAAGGTCAAAGTGAGAGGGTCAGTCCACAGTGAGAAAGGCGAAGTTGACTATAGGAAGGGGCTAGGAGTCAGTCTTTGCTGGGGGTTAGCCAGTCTCTGCTGGGGTGTGGAGGTGAATCTGGCTGGGTAAGGGCTCTGCCTATATCGATGTTTGCTTCTTGAAAAGCTAATTAGGCTGTCTGATGCTTCATCCAGCATTCCTGGTATCCCAATATCTCTTGCCCTGGTCTAGAATGTTCAGTGTGCTGAGTAGAGGTGATGGAGTCAGATTTGAATCAGAAATAGAGGGAGCTCATGAGTGGCACCGTGGGTCACACTCTCAGGGCTGGGGGTTGAGCTAACCTGCTTTTCTAGGGCTGTCCTCAGCAGCTGGCTTGGGACACAGACCATTCATGAAGGGCTCAGCAACTAAAAAGGCTTCAGACCTTTGGAGGCATTTCCTGTTTTCCAGTGGACTGAAAACGGCTTCCTGCTTGGAATAGTCCATAGGGATGGTTTCTTTTTTTGATGGTGGGCGGGGTGTCTGGGGTGGAGGATGCAGGCGGAGTTGAGGACCAGCTCTCGGGACCCTTCTAGGAGGTGGCATGGGAAGAAGGGTGGGAAAGGAGAAAAAGAACTCCAGATGCCTCTGTCCTGTTTCCTGGTTCTGCTTTTGTATTCACCGGCAAAGTCTTTAGAAAGTGCAACACAAGTCTTACTTTGTAAAACAACTATAGGTTTCACATGGAAGTGAAATTTCTCTGGAGAGATAAAGCAAAAAGTACGCAAACTTGTGTTGGCATGGGGAGTAGGAGCATTCTGAGAAGAGCCATCTTTGATGCCAGGTATCAACCAGACCCAGGTTCAAATCATGAAAGACTGGATCTGTCCTCTCATGGCCTTGCTGCCTGTGTTGTTTAGCCAACTTGCTATTCTCTTTGAAATTCCCTACCCCTGCAGGCCTACTCTGGCCTCTGGTCCTCACTGTGCTTGGCTTCTGCTTTATGGGTGGGGAGCTGGGAGAGGATTAGTTGGAGGGTGGAGTTTCATGCTTTGCTCCACCCACCTTCCCTTTGCCACTTGGTCCTCAGCAGACAGAATGTAGGTTCCATTTCCCAACCTCCACACAGAATGCAGGCAAAGCACCCAGGGACAGAGGCAGTGGAAAGCAAGGCCATTTACAGAAGGACCTTAGAAGAGTATTGATCAGACAAAGCCCACTGTCCTCCATTTGATCCATCCAGTTGTACGACCTGAGCTCTCCAGGTGGGAGGGCTATAGAGAGAGACTGGGGAGAGACAATCCAGATGAGCCTGTCTTTTGCATTACCCTTGCAGTGACAGCATCCATTAGGACTGGCTCTTATATTTTCTTCTGGAGTGGAGTCTCCTCAGAGTGGTTGAATGGTTGCAGGCACCAAGTGACAACACTGGGGCCGCAGCAAATCCAAGCAGTGAACAGCCTAACAACTGCTGAGGCCTCCACCTACCCCCCACCCATCTTTCTCTGCCTTTAGGAGTCTCTCTCCTCCCTCACCCTTTCTTTAATGTCCTGGCACCTTTCATTTGCAGGATAATACAGTGGTAGTGGGGTAAGCTTGTTAAATCTGGGTGCCTATATATTCAAAGATATCCTGGGGGAGGTACAGTGCAGGCCAGATGTCCTGGGATTAACATATTCCTGGAAGAAGTGCCCTCCAAAAGCCAAGCTCTCTAGGCCCCCTGCTAGCTCAGAGCGGGCTGAATCACATGACTGTTCTGCTGTTCTGCTCCAGGACAAACTGCCTCCCAGTCAGGATCAAGTCTGCAGGAGGGTCTGTGTGATTTGTGCCCCCAGCAGGAAGAGAAGCCTGAGGGAACATCAACAGCCTCTGGTGTGTTGGAGGAAGCTGCTCATTCCCACTCTTCATCCAGATTCACTCCCTCCATCTTTCTCCTTCATCTCCTGTCTTCCTCCCCTTCTTAGAACAATTTCAACAGGTTTCATTGTTCTGTTTTCATACATGAACACAAATATTTGTCCTCTTTAACCCTCTCCTTATGTCCCCACTCCTCTCACTGGTATCCACCCCCTGAATAGAACCTGTTTTACCTTCCTGTCCTTCATTTGTTTTTAAGTATATATTGATAGTTCAAGGGGGTATCACCTTGGTATTTCACACATGTATATATAGTACTTTAATCAGATTACTTATTATTATTTAACCCTATTACTTACTCTTTCTCTATTGCCCTGTTCTCCCATTATTCAACAGCTTACATTGTATTGCATTATATCATCTTCCTAGACTCAGGCAGGAAGGGCCACCCTCGGATGTGGAGTGGAGTTTCCTACCCTCTGGGCCCAGAGTCCACTGTCCCTGCCTGTACAGCTCTTGTCCTTCCCAAGGAGACCCACCCCCCAACATGCATAGCCCTGGTCAAGAGTGTGGTTTGAACCTGGATATGATAACTGTGGTACTTTAGTGGCACAAGGTACAGATCAGGCCAGCTGCCCCCAGACAGCCGCATCCCTGGGAGCTGGCATTTGAAGGAATTGAGTATTCGTTCTCAATTCAAATCTGGTCTTCTAGGTTGTTATAAGCATGGATTTGTCAAGGGACAAAGCCAAGGCACATTTAACAGTAGCTTGACTTATAACTAAAAATATTTACCTATGTGGCCCATTTATATTATTGTTTAACTGTTGGGGGCAGCTTGGATCTCTAACACATTTTGTAATTTACTTAATGTTTGTTGCTTGACATTGTCTGTCTACACCCCATGTAAGACCTGGAAGTGCAGGGTTTTTGCCTCTTTTGTTCACTGGCCATGAGACGGATGGCTGGCACATAGTAGAACTCCATGAAAATTTGAGGAATAAATGAAGGTTTTTGAGGTCAGCCAGACCTGGCCTGTCATTTGGTATGAGAATTTGGGAAGTTTTCAGTTTTCTTTTCAGTAGAATGATTATACAAGTACAGCATCTTCATGGAGTTATAAGGATGAAACACCTTATATAACTTCTGGGCCTCAGTTTCTCATCTATAAAACAGGCATAACTAGTCTACTTCATGTGATTTTTATGAAGGTTTACTAGGTTACTTTATGGGTGTACATAGTAGAGTGTCTGGAACAAAGAAGACATCGAATGTTAAATTATTAATAACATAAAGAAGCATGAATGGTAGGATTCTGCCATTAGTGCCCAGAAGTTGGCCTTTCAGTCCACAGTTAGTCTTCTGCAATGTGCATCAGGCCTGAGAGGCAGGGAAGTGTGCACTTGTTCACCTGGCACGTGGGTCCTAGTGCTTGTTCTGATCTCAACTCTCAAGAAGGCACTGACCTGATCCACTCAGGGACAGGAAGCTGTGGCACACGAACTGTTCCAAAGACAAAGATGACTTTATTGAGGAGGTGGGCTGGGCTCTCCCAGAGATAGTCCCATCTGCAAAGATCATCAAACCACTTTAAACAATTCCCTGGCCCTACACAATCTCATGTTGAGAAAGGAAGTGGAAGGCTGCTGCAGTACTGCCCTGGAAATCAAATCCTTCCAGGTCTTAGCACTTCCAAGTCATGCAAAGCTGCGGAACCACCTGCAAGTCCCTTCCCTGCCCCATGCCTATCTATATCCTACTCATCCTCAGTATCCACCCATGATTGCCTCCTTCAGGAAGCCTGTCTTGATGAGCACACCAACCCAGTGCCACTGGTCTCTCTTGTCTGCCTTAGGCTCCTCTCCAGCATCAGGCCTGTCTCATCTCCTGCCGCTTATAAGTTTGCTAAGGGCCAGGACCTCGTCTTAGATGCTTTTGTCCCCTTCTGGCCCCAGAGAGGGGCCTACAGGGAGGGTATGGAGTGCTGAAGGGCAGGACATTCAGGGAATGGGGAAAACCAATCAGAGCAAAAGTGGCCCTTGTTACTGCAGGCCACATGTTCCTGTGATTCAGGCGGTGCACTGACCAAGAAGAGGGTGTGTGTGGCTTAAGGAGGAGAGTCATAGCAATGGTACCAGACACTGCCTGGAAGTGTCATATTTCACTAATGTTTTACATCAGGCCTTTGAGCGGTAGATCTTGTTTTACAAACACAGAAACGGGCTTAGAAAGGTACTGTTACTTGCTCAAACCTTGCTTCTTGTTGGCTCCCTAAGTCAATGTTGTCATGTATACCCTGAAATTTCTTGTTTGTTTTGGACAGATTTTTTTTTGAGAAGGATGTTGCTGTGTAGCCCAGGCTGGTCTCAACTTGAGACCCTTCTGCTCAGCCTCCTGAATGCTGGGATTATAGATTTGTACCACTATGCCTGACAACTGGTCTTTCCTTTCTTTTTTGATATAGGATCTCTGTGTAGCTCAGACTGACCTTGAAGTCCCTACATAACCTAAGGCTAAATGCTAACTCATGATCATCCTGCCTCTACCTCTGAGGGAAGTGCTGGAATTATAAGTGTGTACCACCATGCCCAGGCCCTGGGCTGGAACCCAGGGTCTTATGCATGCTAGACAAATGCTGTACCACTGAGCTACATCCACAGCTCTTGGTAAATCTTAGGGAGTAGCTTAACTACTCCCTACCACACTGAAGAAACGGAGTCACATCCAGGCATTTCATTAGCAAGCTAGCATGAGGAGTCCATGACTATTCTGAAAGCTCCATGAAGTTCCAGCTTTCTGTGACAGTGACTCACAGGAAAGGCCCACCAAAGCAAACTCAACCCTGTTCCATCCAGCCCCTGGATCAGGCTGTGGATGGGAGTTAGGCAACCAAGGTATCTTCAAGATAAGATGAGACAAAGGCCGGTCACGGGGTCAGTCTAGGGTGCCATCCCCAAGGAAAAAGACAAGGACATCTTAGTCCTTTTACCAACTCTGTTGCAGAACACTTGAGACTAACTTATAAAGGGTAGTTTATAAAGAAAAAGTTCATTTTGCTCACATATGAGGGGCTGGAAGTCTAAGGGTGCAGCAGCAGCATCTGGAGAGGGCACAATGACTTGGCAGAAGGAGAAAGAACAGGCAAGCTCACACAGATGAGAAAATCAGTAGTTATCTGGAGATAACTCACTGCTGGCCTAAGAATGCTTCATTGACAACCTGATCACCTCTGAAAGGCCTCACCTCCCAACACTACCACAGTGGCAATCAAATCTCAACAGGTATTTCAGAGAGGACAAACCACATTCAAGCACAGCAAAAGACCATTCCAGGTTTTCTAGGCTATATTTTATTGAAGTATAACACACATACAGAGAAGAGCATAGATTATAAGGATAAAATCAATGAATTCTCACAAAGTGAACCCACCTATTTGTCAGCTCTCAGTTCAGACACACAATGGAATGAGCATCCCAGAAGCCCTCTGTGCCCAGTCTGAGTCACCACCTCTCTTTCTCACCACTGGCCTGGTTTCTAGCAGAAGAGCTTGCCTTTGAATTTTATATACATGGAACCATACAGCGTGTACTCTTCACTGTTTGACTTCTTTTGCATTGTGTTGTGCCATTCACCTGTCATGTAGTTGAAAGTCATTCCTTTTCATGGCTATATAGTGTTTCATTGTGTGAATATTCCGAATTCATTCCCCCATTCATAGGCTTTTCTGTTTAGTCAAGGGCATATGTATTTGGCTTTAGTAAATACTGCCAAAGTTTCTCAGGGTACTTGGACCTCTTCATACTCAAGGCAGAGACATTGAAAGTTCCCATTGCTTCACGTCTTATGTCTGCCTTTTTGATTTAGTCATTCTGGTAGGTGTGAGGTACTATTACAGTTTGACTTAAATGTGCATTTCTGATTACTAGGAAAGTTGAATTTCTCTAGGTTCCTATATCCTATTTTTTTAAACATGGAGACTTGTCTTGAAATATTTTTGCCTTATACTCATCTCAAACACCACTAATGCCACCTTTCCAACATCTTTTGTGCTAACTAATGACCCACCATTTTTCCTCAGGAAATTCTTTTCTTGCCCTCTCTGTGCTAAAGCAAAGCCTCCAGGTGCGGTGGGAGCAAAATCTGAGCTGTAGCACCTGTAGCTGTTTGGAGTCAGTGCTGCCTGTTTGGTCAGTTGGAGGATGGATTCCTAATTAGCACAGCTGATCATCCTTCAGGTGTAGCTTAAAACTAATATGCCAATCTGTAATATCATTGGGATAAAGCATGTCATAATAAAACCTAGACTACAATTTTCATAACATGGTTTTTAAGCCTTCTTTCTATGCCACTCTGCACTTCAAGCACTCTGGTGCGACATGCTTAGTGGCTGTGCAAGCCCATCACGAGGTACCTTCAGACTACTGGTAACGCAAATGCTGGCCTGTACTCAGGAAAATAGGGAAATAAGGAAGGGACGACCTTCCCATAAATTCGCCCTGCACAAAATCTGTTAGACAAGCTGTTTCTTGGCTTGGGGCAGAGACACCCAGACAGTCTCTCCTGCAGCAGCTCTGGAGCCATCTATCCGTGGCCATGACTCCCCTGGAACCCATATTTCCTTCAGGGGATGCTTGGAGATGTCTTCTGACTTCCAGGAATGGCTCCTTTTTTTTTTTTTCTTAACAGCACTGGGGATGGAACCCAGGGCTTTGTGCATGTCAGGGAAGTGCTCTATCACAGAGTCACATCCTAGCCCCGAGTTCCCTTCTGTTTCTCCTTTTCTCAGTTTTAAGGTCTGATTGACAAATAAAAATTGTGGTGTGTTTATGGTGTATGCATTGTGATGTTTTGATATATGTGTACATTATAAATGATTAAATCAAGCTAAATAACATCTAGCCTCTTGATTACCATTTTTTTGTGGGGAGAACATTTAAGCTCTCGCTTAGCAATTTTCAAGTGTATATTATTGGCTAAATTTCCAGGCTGTCTGCTAAGTGTCTAGGACTTACTCCTCCTTGCCCATCGTCTCCCCATTACCTCTCCCTGCTGCTCTCCCAAGCCCCAGCAACCACCACACGTAACTCTCTCCTTCTCTGAGGTGGATGCTTCTCCTGATTTTTGTTTAAACTCATGATAAGACAGATAAGCTGGTGGGAAGTTTGCTTCTCTTTGGGTGGTCACTTACCTAGAAGCAGCTGACTGAATCAGAGAGGAAAATATGTGATAAACACACCCTTCTCCTTGGGGTGGATCTGGAGATCCATGCTTCCACGTCTTCAGGTAGGCAGGCCATGTTGCTGAGAGAGAGGGGGTGGGAAGGGCTTTCAGGATGGCATGCTAAAGTCCATGGAGGACTTTAAAGTGAGTTGGGACTAGAAGTGTGGTTCAGTGATAGAGTTACTTGCCTGACATATGTGCAACACCCTGGATTTGATCACCAGCACTGCAATAAGCATCATCATAATAATACAAAGTGATTTTGTGGGCTAAAAGGGTGACAAGTTAGGCTATCTTTTCACTTTAAGGTAACAAATAGTAAGTGTACAATCATTTCTGTAACTTGTAATGAACAGGGAGTGCTGGTTAATCAAAATTTCTGATGTATTCTACAGCACAATTTTTAGTTTCAAACACTCTTCGCGGCTGGGATGTAGTTCAGTGGTAGAGCTCTTGCCTAGCATGCAGAAGGCCTTGGGTTCCATCCCAGAGTTGAAAAAGAAAAGTAAAAACCACCAGCAAAAATAACAATAACAATAAAACATTCTTGTCTGTGTGGGAGAAAGAAGAGAAATCTTATAGTACTAGGGCCACATGAATGGAATGGCAGAAAAAGGAGTCCAGAAGAAAGGAAAAACTGGCAGAACCCAGGTGTCACTAGAATGATTGGGCCAGGGAGTGGGCGGGAGCTAAACAAGAGTCCTACTGCTATCTGCCTGCAAAGAACTCTCAGCTGCAAGGAGTGTCCTGGCCTCCACAGTTGGGAGCAGCAAGCCAGAAACTGAGTTCTAAGGAGATTTGAATGGGCTTTAGTTTCAAGGAGGTATAGCACATGCTTCTTTGGAAAGACCAAAACGCAGGTGACCTCTCCCAGAGCCCTCAGGTGGACAGGATGGTTTCCCTCCATGCCCAGGTAGCCAGGGTTTTGGAATTTTGGAATTTCTATGGTATAAAAGGCAAAAAGTTTCACTGGTTCTCCTTTGCTACTCATAAAGAAGATAGAAAGCCTTATAGGCATCAAGAAGTAAGATTTAATGTCATCGTATTTATTAGGTTCTGAAACAATACACATTCACATCCTTTTGAATACAGTACATTTGGCACAATAATGTTTACAATGAAATAACACTAATGAATGGCAAGAGATTAAAATTACATCCAGAAAGGAAAAAAGTGTACAAATAAAGCATCACAATACAAAATAAAACCCCTAAAATTGAATACATTTTATATTTAGCCAGAATTATTTTGCACATAATTTAAAAAGAGGTAATTTTTTAGCCTTCTTTTATTTTTTTTAAAGCAAGAATGCATTGTTTTATCACCTTTGGAGGAAAAATTATGTTTCCACTTCACAAAGTCCTTAATTATAACACAGGAGAACAGCTATCCTTCATATATTTTTTGGCATTTTTTTGCACTTCATTTTTTTCTTTAAAAGAGAGAAGGGGCGGGGAGAGAGAGAGAGAGAGAGCTGGGAGGATTATAAAGAACTGCAGAAACATAACAGTGTGTCTAGTTTCAAACTTTTTTTTGTGATACTAGGAACACAGACCTAGGGCCTCGCACATGCTGCGCAAGTACTATACCACTGAGTCGCATCCCTGTGCCCCAAATCTGTTGAAAATGAAAAGAAACAATGAACACCCAAGGAACACACAAGCCTTTTTCTGTAGGTCTCCACTGGATTTATATCTGCCTATATGAGAACTTCATCAGCCGGTGACATCCCGGCCAGTTGGGCTTTGGGTGCAAAAGGGAGCCAGTCTGGCTGAGTGCCTAGAGCTGCAGGTGGAATGTATTGTTTAACTTCCCAGCAAAAGTGCCAGTTGTCCTGGAGGAAGGGTCTAACCCCTGCCACCATGTGAACACCACTAAGCCCTGGGACAAGGCTACTTGGCACTGCAGTTGGAGCTGGCTCAGTTGTCCAAAGTTCATAATGGTGAAGGAAGCAGATGAAAAAGAGAGAAAGCAGTAGTTATGCATGAGTATGATGGGCGCATTTGTCATGTCTTCCTAAAAAATGAGATGATGCCACCATGAAGATGTTGCTGTGCTTGTACTCCACTCCAGAAGATAGTCTGCCCCCAGTATGCCAAGTTACCGAAGATAAATTAATGTTCTTCATCACTTCACTGGTATGCCAATACACGGACTGATACAGCATAATATTTAATATTTGCAATCATCATAAGAACAGATCATAGTTACACCTGAGTTTTAAAAAAAATAAAAGCAAAAGAGAACTGAATATCTCATTAGTAATAAGAGCTGTGACCAGTCTGATGCAAATAGGAACACACTTTCTATGGGCTCAAAATAGTCACTGTCCAAGTTTTGAAACCACCATTGAGAACATTCCTTTCTTTCCCCCATTTCTATCAGGGCATAATAGAGCACAGGAGAAATTATGTGAGATTCAACCTAGATTAATATATGTTTACATCTTTTAAGCCAAAATGAAACAATATAAAGGGCTCCAAACCCCTCAAAGGAAGGAACACACCTATCTCTCGGTAACTTGAACCAATACACTTAGAGAGTATTGCACCTGGACATTATTATAATTATTCTTTCATAGACTAAAGTTTTATAATATGCCTGAACATGCAGCAGTTGATACCTCTATATTCAATGAATTAATTCCACAGGCCTTGCAGCAAACACTATATACAAAAATCTCAAATGTACAAAAGGCAAAAAGCTTCATTAGTGCCACTTTGCCACTCACAAGTATATATATTTAGGGGCAGCTGGGAAATTCACGTGCAACGGTTGGAATGGATTCCATTCCTGCTAAATCAGTTTAATAAAATAGGTAATCAAATGACCTCCGGGAAACATATACACAAAGCCACAGAGAATCCTTGAAAATCAGAGTGTAACACTGTTAGCATATCTACAGGAGGTAATATTATGTCCATTAAATGGTGTCCACATGAGTTGCTAGTCACATGTCACGCAGAAACAAAACTCCAGGCACATCTTGCTACATTGTCAGTTCTCAAACTGGTGGTTCTTCATTTTCCTGGCACCTTCTGCCTGACCCATGTTGAGTTTCATTCCTCTTGTTCCAAAAGTAGATGTTTCATCATTAACTTTACATGTTTAATGTTTTAAAACCACATCACAGTAGTACTACAATTTTGTAGAAGTGTGCAAAAATAACACACTGCTGTAGAAAATAAATAGCATTTATTCTGGGGACTTAGGACGAAACTGGAAAAAGAATTTAGGAGCTGAGTTTTGCTACCACCCCAGGATGTCGGCCATGGCTGTGGCCTTAACAATGAGGAGCACTAGTTGCTTCCTTTCCTCTCAATTCATATAGTGCCCTTGTGTCACTAAAGCTTTGTCAACATAAACCCTGAAAGACTGTATTCTCACTGTATATTAGCCCTTTAATATCTACCTGTATTCATAGTGGAACTTCTATTGTTTGGTCAATTAGAAAGCAAATCTGGTAACATTTTTTCAAATGTTAATAGAGTTCAAAATCAAAATTATTTTTTCCACAAAGAATGATTTCGTTCATGAGATGCAAACTTATATAACTTTGGCATGCTCAAAAGCTAAAACCAAAGGAAGCAAGAATGTGCCATTCTTGAGCAAACCGACACAGCGAGCCAGCTCGTGCACCTCTCAGGCTCCCTCCATCAAGGGCACGCCTCCAGGCACCTGCCCTCATGTGGAAGAAGCACCAGTCTCTTCTGGGCAGAAGGGCAGGGATGGTAGCCCAGGGGACAGGAAGGATGAGAAGCAACAGGTGTCAGGATTCTACATCCAATGGCAGAGCCAGAGTCTTCTTGTTGGATTTTTTTTCTTTGTGGTAAAAGAACTAAAGTCACTTCAAGGCCAGGAGCCCCAGGAATGGAACCAGGCTTGTGGACGGACAGTCCAAACACGGCAGTGTGAACAGCTACCTGCTGACCAACTTGAGTCTGTATTCCTGGTGAGGCAAGACCTGAGAGTGCCCTCTGGTCACCAGGAGGATGAGGGAGGAGGTGGCCTAAGGTGGGGGAATGTAATAAATAGAAAGTGGACATGGGACTGGGTTTCTGGGGGCAGGGGAGGAGAAGTTTGAGACCTTCTGAGCCTCTGTAACACAGGATCTTCTCAGCACCCTCCTTGCAGCATCAGCCAACTCCACCTGGAGTGGCTTCTCAGGGCATCAGGTCTTCGCCAAAGTAGGAGAAGCCCTTGAATTCCTCCTGGTTGATCTGCTTCACAATTGCTTCATCCACAAGCGTGAGTACTGGCTCTTCCCGGGTAAAGTCTTGGTCAAAGTTATTGACGTCTCTTTTGGTTTTCTGTTGGAAGGAAAGAGAAAGCACTGAGTCGAGGCTGACCTTCCTCCTGGGGGCCCCCCACAGGGAGTAGGCATCAAGTTGACCGGCCTCTCGCCAAAGCGGGCCTCTAGCTACTGGGAGCAGACACGGGGCTGTTCCAATGAGGTAACGATGGATGGCCCCAGGACTGGGAGGTGACAGAGAAGGAGAGGAAGAATGAGTCAAGGTGAGAAGAAGGGTGTGTGGGTATGATGGAAAAGCAGGGAAGTGGGATTTCCACAGACTGTGTGTGTGTATGTATGTGTGTGTGTGTGCATGCATGTGTGTCACACCTGTCTCACATCTCCTTGTAGCACTTGCCATAATTATCCACCTCCATCAAGCCCTTCCTCCCTGTGACCAGGGGACACTCTTCAATCTACCTCTTACAAAGTCTCCAGTGTTCTTTCTTCGCTAGAGGCAGACCCTAGCCTTGCCTTGTCTGCCTCATAGGACATCTCTGTGAGTAGGAAGATGGGCTGAGGGAAGGGCTCATCTTCTGAGGAACCTGCCCTGATTCCCACCTGCTCACACAATGACTTTGTTTTTGCCATTATTACACCCAATACTCAGTGAGGCAAATCAGTCTTCCCACAACGTGTTTATGCTTTTGTCTGACCCATGAACTCCTTATCTTATTCAACCTTGGGTTTCTAGCAGTCGTGCTATAATAAGCATTTATTGAATGAAGTGAGAAACCCCCCTGCTCACTCCTCAGCTCAGAAAGATCCAGGCCTAGTTGGAGGCTCAAGTTTGCAGAGCAAGAATGTGTGGTTTATGGTTTCTGGGGCATGGGGGCAGGGCATAGGGAGCAATCAATCATTCCACAAACATATCCTGCTTTTTTGAGAAAATCAGGAATTTTAAACAATGTTCTCTGCCTTTCGGTGCTTACAGTTAAGTTGGGAAGGCAGTGTTCCTGCCTAGAACGCATTGCCTTGGTCAGAAAAACTTCCATAGAGAAGCCAGGAGACTGAATAACAGGCTACAATTGTGTTGGTAGAGATGGGAGGAAAGCACCTTACAAGGAGAAAGATGGGATAAAGGGGCAGAAACATAAATGATGTATACTCAGGACAATGGGTTTTCCAAGTTGCCTGGGGCAGAGTCTAGCATGGGGATAGTGGGAGGTAAGGCTGGAATCTAACCACAGGAGCCTTCAATGCCTGGCCTGCATCCCTTAGCACAAGTACAGTGGTTGGAAAGTTGGAGATGTTCCAGGCAGTACTTTTCAGACACTGAGGAACTGGTACTACCTAAGATAAGTGACCTGGATGATGGAACACATCATATGGAAAGATTAGCATTATTAACTATAGGAAGAATAATATTACTACACGCTATGCCCTGAGGAAATCAGTAACCTAAAAGATGTTAATAAGTAGTCCATGAAAAAAGTGCTTTTGAAACTGTATTTTGTACTCTGCTTTTGCACTTTTGCCATGCATATGAGCAAATTTAAATTTGTGACAAGTTCTAGGGTAAAGAAACCCAGTCCATTTTGTTCAAGCTAGCCTTCCCTAAACTTGACACAAACTTTTTCTTTCCCCAGAATAGTTTATGACCATCTCTCCCAAGAGCAGAGTACTGCAGTACTGGGAAAGCTTCAGGGTTTACAAAGGATCTTCACATTCATTCACTCATTTGACCCATGGAACAGGCATGATCCCAAATTTACAGTTAAGGAAACTGTGACTCGAAGAGGGTTGGTGACTTGGCCAGAGTCACCTGACCAGGAAAGAGCAGATCTAGAACTCAAATCCAGGGATTGGCAAGCTGCCTCCTATGGTATGAAATGTCTGGAAATCTGGGTACTGGAGAAAAGGTCAAGTTCAAGCAGGAGACATTTAGGAAAAGCCATCAGGCTAACATAAAACTAGAAAGGCCTACCACAGGCAAACATGGTGGGAAAGAGCTGTGAATAGGGGAGAGAGTTGGTGGCAGGGGCCAGGGAGCTGGCAGGGGATCCGTTTTTAGATGGCCTAGACTGAACAGAATCATAGGTGGTGCAGAACAGAGATGAGCTACTCTTTCTGGTCCTTCAGCTCCCATTCCTACTTGCTGTGCTCTCTCTGGGCTTGATCTGCATAGTTCAGGTCTCAGAGATTGCGGAAGGAGGACAGAGGGGGAGACACAGAAAACCCAAGGGATTTCCAGAAACAGGATTTGCAGCTGCAGGACGTCTGTGTTGCCCCTTGAGATAGAAAGCTCAGAAGTGGCTTGTGGTCTGTGCCAGGAGGGCTGGCCTAGCAGGAGGGGCAGGACTCGCTGTTCTTCTCCAGCATGTACAGAACCAGAGGAAAAGGGAGGCCCTGTGCGGAGAGTGACTTCAGAGAGGAACAAAGCCAGTCCCTGCGGTGACACACGCTGGCTATTGGAGGGGGGTGGCTGGGGAAAAGGACTAGGGTAGGAAGAAAACTCCATTTGTAACATTGCTAAGGATGGG
This sequence comes from Castor canadensis, assembly GCF_047511655.1. Taxonomy (NCBI): domain Eukaryota; kingdom Metazoa; phylum Chordata; class Mammalia; order Rodentia; family Castoridae; genus Castor; species Castor canadensis. The sequence goes on along the minus strand of NC_133397.1, from coordinate 39,773,993 downwards.
CCATGAATAGCAAGTCTCTGGTATGCTTGGGTCGGAATGCCTCCTCCCTGGTATGCCCTCTCAACTAGCCACTAATGAGGGCTGTAAAGAACTTCAGAAAGTCCATAAATCTCTACCATTGGCTCTTCTTGTTTGCATAATTGTCACTTCACCTATCAGTCATTAGTGACTGATTAGTGTCTAGTAATTATAGACACTGGCTTCCTTTCCCGAGGTCAACTGGGCATAGTGATGGGGCTGGATTCTACAGGACTTCCAAATTTCACAACTTGTTGACTGTGTACCAGTGAGGCAGGCTCAGTCAATACAGCTAGGGATGTTGTTCCTAGACCTCTACCTCTATGGTCTTGGAGAGCCAATTAGCTCAGCTCAGGGTTTCTCATGAGTCCCAGAAATCACCTGTGGTATTCAAGAAAGTATGCCATTCTTTACTTTTTATTTTTTACACTGCAGGTCATCTGGAGAATCAAACTCAGGGCCTCAAGGATGCTAGGCAAGCACTCCACACCAAGCTATATCCCTTGCCCAGAGTATGTCATTCTTTTTAACTTTGGCTCTCCAATCCCCTTGCACAACTTGGCCCCTACCCTATTTTCCTTAGGACATTATTGGTGCATGTCAGTTATCCATTTCCAATTTAAATAAGCAACATCCCCACAGGGGATGACTGACTTTTAACATTAGAGGCTTCAGAAGCTTTCCACAGCAGCCTCTACCCCCTATTACTGGCATGTAGGCAGCATAGCCCTCCCAAATTTGGAAAGGATTATATTCCTTTTCATTAACTTCATTCTTGCAATGCTGCTGCATCTCTCACAAAGCAGTGACAAGACTCAAATGCCAAGATTCTGATGGGCAGATTCACAGAGACAATGTGTATCCTGGTCCTCACTCAGCCCATATGCCTTCTCAAGTACCCAAATACCAGCCTCTTAGTTGCACTGTGCATCCTGAGAGATGGCAGTGGACACATGGAACACCAATCCAACTCTATAGACTTTCCCTCCTCCACAAAGCTTTTCTCACAACCTGTAGGCCACACTCAGGGAAGACTGCATGAAGGGGAAGGAAGAGCACTGGCTGCATACCACCCTCTGCTTACATAACATGAATGCTAACCTGTTAACCGTGGTCTTTCATCTGTAAAATGGGGGTGATAACAGAAGCCATTTGAGGTAAATGAAAAGTCAGATATTGGGTGGTCAGACCTAGACACAGAGTACTTGGTTGACTGTGAGTTCCTACTCTGCTCCAAATCTTAGTGCCTGTGTGTCTTGGGCATGCATTACGTACTTCTTGGCTGTAGTACCCTGCCCAGTCCATGTGATGTGTTCATTGATAAGCTTCTAGAAGCTAAGGACTGAGCCTTGTATTCTTGATATGCCTCCAAATCCTAAACTAGTGCTGATTCTGGCTCTGCCTGAATATCTAGTGCTTCTCCCAACCATTGGGATTCTTTTGTGGTGCTCCACTGCTCTTGGGACCAAGTCCTGAGTTCCTATACTCGTCCACTTCTAAGGCCTTCAGGGTCTTGTCCCTATCTACTTCCCTGGCTCTATCTCCCTAGCACTGCTGAAGCTAAGTGCTCTATTCTCATTGGCTTCCTCCTGCCTCTAGCTTTTGCATAGTTGACCCTTGGCCCAGGGCACTCTCTTGCCTCCTTCCCTTCTGCCTCATGTCCCCTCCCCTTTCCCACCTTGGTGTGGATGTTCTTTTTCAGGGACCCCTTTTAGTCCTTCTGAGAGTGGTTTGAGCCACCATCTCTCCTACTTCATACTGAAAGTTTAGTCCTCCTTTCAACTGATCTGTGAGCCCTGCACAGGTGGGGACTGGATTGAACTCACCACTTTATCCCTAGTCCAGCACGATGTCTGGCACATACTGACACTCACAGATATCTGCTGGAAGAAATGAATGAACACACCTATCTTGCTGCTATTGCATCTAGAGCCAGCAAAGTGACCAAGGTTCAGGGCCAGTGGCTGCTGTCCTGCCAGAGGTTTGTCATTTGGAGAACTGGAGGCAGGAGTAGGGAGGAGGCTGAGGTCTGACTCATGAAGAGTATGGAACTAGACAGCCCAGACCAGCACTGAGCCCCAGGGGCTCTGCAAAACAGGAGCCTTCAGCCTAATTAATGGGTGCTCTTCCCAACACTCAGGACACAAGATTCTCTAATTGCTGTACAAGAAAGAAGCAGGAGCAGCTGCAACCATGACCTGTGAGCATTCCATCAAGATGGATGTGTTTAGGGATTTCGTGGGTATGCCTTTGACTCTTATAGTTGGCATTAGGGGAAAACAACATCTCTATTTCCCTTGGCATCCCTTCAGAAATAAGGTCTTGGATTTGAGGGCTCTTGAGTCTGGCCTCAGCTATGGATCACATTTGTGGTGTTTGTGGTGGGGGAGGGAGGTAAAACTTAGGGAAACAGTTCCAAATTCCTGCATATCCCTTTAAGAGTTTGCACTGGAGAAGCAAAGCCCTCAGGCCTGTCTTACCCATCAGGTCTGGAGGTTCCATGGTGACAGTGTTTGGACCCTAGCACTGAGAGACATGCATGCTTGCCATCTGGCTGGAGCATCCTCTCACAGCCTTCACACACTGAAGCCATAAACACAAGCTCTCAGAGGAGCCTGTGATGTCTGCTCTGGTAACTATCTGACTTCCAGGAGATCAACATATGAGCTGCGTCATGGGGCTGGCTTTCATGTGACTGCCTTGCTGGTCCCTTGCATTTTCTTCCTGTCTGCTTGGCATGAGTGACAGAATGGGCACAGATAACAGAGTGACCCCAGGCTGGTGTCCTTTGGCTGGAAGTGGGGGGACATGCTACCTTTGTGTGGTCTCCAATTGCCAGTTTCCCTGTAGGTCCCTCTTAAGGCTTCAGGGTCTTGTCCCTATCTACTTCCCTGGCTCTATCTCCCTAGCACTGCTGAAGCTAAGTGCTTTATTCTCATTGGCTTCCTCCTGCCTCTAGCTTTTGCATAGCTGACCCTTGGCCCAGGGCACTCTCTTGCCTCCTTCCCTTCTGCCTCATGTCCCCTCCCCTTTCCCACCTTGGTGTGGATGCTCTTTTTCATACCTTGTCCTCCTCCCAGTTGCCTGGACCCTGCTTTTGGCCTCTTATAATGTTGGTGTGTCATATTCCACTCTTATAGCCCCCAAGTACCTTCTGCCAAGTAATTGATACTTCATTTGCTTGAAATCCTTTTATTTTGTTCACCAAATTCCTTCTAGCTTTGAAATGCAATATTCTTATCTAAGTTTCATGTTTTTCCTTTCATATAATATTCTAAAAGAACAGGCAAGAATTTAAATCATTACAATGTATAATCAATATTGACTGACTGGATCTTTACATACATCCATATATATGTTCATTATAGACACAGATTCTAATCCACAGAGTATATGTGAATATGTTTATAATATTCTGATTAGTCAAGTTAAATGGAATAAGGAATTTATTACTGCATAGTGCCTTTCCTGGCAAAAATGAGGGCTGGAACAGAACTTCAATTAACTCTCATTAGAAATTTCTCTAATCACAACCCTTTATTCCTTCTTTTCCTATATAATTTCATTTACCAAAAATTGCTTATACTTTTGTATTTTCTTTATAGAAAACAAGGCAAAACATACATAGAGTTCATCTATCACTGAACTGCCAATAAAACTTTTCAAAGCACCCAACATGTCACTAGCCCTTGGAGTGCCCTCCTATTTTTTTGTTTGTTTTACTCATTCGTCTACTTAACAGGTGGCAGCCAGAGCTGAGTGCTCAGTTCTTGACTCTTAACAATGCCAAATGCAGTGGCAAGACCCTTTGCTTGGTGGGAACCCTTAAACTGATGCTAAGATAGCATCAATGCCTTATCATTTAAGTAGCTGTGATAAAAATTGATGCTATCTTAGCTGTAGTAATCCAGTTTATCCTGGGGTTAAATTGCATCTCCTGCAAAAAGATATACAAGATTCTAACCTCTAGTATCTTAGAACGCAATGGGACTTGAAAATAAGTCTCTGCCGATATAACTAATTAAGATGAGGCTATTAGGGCGGGCCCCAATCCAATGTGACTGGTGTCTTTATAAAAAGAAGGGAGAGACCACATGAAGAGACACAGGGAGCATGTCAGGTAAAGACTGGAATTGCACTGCCATGAGCCACGAGCCAAAATATGTCCCAGAAACGCTACCAGAAGCTGGAAGAGGTGAGGATCCTGCTGTTCCAGGTTTCACAGGGAGCATGCCCTGCCAGCACCTTTGTGTCAGACTCCACCCCCCAGAACAAATTTCTTTTGTCCTAAGCCACCCAGGTTGTAGTACTTGGTTACAGAGACCTAGGAAACAAATATAAGCCCCAATCTTATTTTTCTGAAACTGATTTTTTTTCAATCCAAATGTATTCCTTTACACTTACACTTGACTTCTTACTTTGGGACATATTTGTAGCCCAAAAAATCACCACAATGATTCAGTAACTTTCCTTTCTGATTCTCAGCTGCCTTACCTAGGAAGTAGTCATAACAAATATACTCAGCTTTCTGAGGGCTATATGGGCATATAGATAAAAAGCTCATGGAAACTCCAAAACATTCTGCAAATGACATTTTAAACCTGTCATCCATCTTACTTGCTGTATCCTTCAGCATTTTTGTCATTTTACAATTTGATGGCATGCCTACAGTCTATTAAGACACCTACAACATGTTTGGCATGGAATGACCTAGCCTCTGCAAAGAGGCTCCTATGAAGTTGACACCGGTCCCAGGTCCCTCTGTGGGCTGTGGTTAAAGTTCATCAAGCATGAAGCTTGGTCACATTTATTGTCTTGTTCATGAGGATGACAGTAAGGACTTGTTCAGTTGGTTGGCTTGAAGAAAGATAGCAAATGCCTCCAGCAGTTTTCTGCTAAATGTGATGTTAATTAGCTCCAACTGATTATCATTTCCCCCAAACATCCATAAACTAATTCTTTAAACCTTCTAGATACTTGCTTTAATCACACCCCTCTCAAAGTATCCTGAGTTTACATTTTCCTAATTTTAAATACTGGGAGAGTATTTGCCTGTCTCTTATCATTTGGTTTCACTTCTCTATTCTGTCATATCCAAATTACCAAATATTTTAGTAGGCACAGCACATTCTTCAGTAACCAGAACCTACAGCAGTGGTTTTCAACCCCAGCTGCACAACAGAATCACCTGGGGACTGGGGACTGGGTGGCAAGTAATGATGCTGTTGATCCATCCCCAGAGGGTCTGTGTGATTGCTTTGGGATTCAGTCTGGGCCTGAGCTATTAGGGCTCCCCAGATGAGCGTTATTAAATGCAATTAATTAATTCATCTCTTTTTGGGTTTCAGTTCCCTCCTAGTGGTTTTTGCTCTAATCATTGTATTTCACTGATATTTCTCTTGAGAGCTTGTTTGGCAGTTCTAGCAGGGGAGCGCAGCTACTTGTATACCCTTGACTGATGAAAGGTCCTCCTCTATCGGGGATGGTCGTCCTCTTTGACCGAGTGTGCAGCTTCAGGGGTGACTCACATGAAGCAGTGGAAGGGGGCACTCACCTAGCCAGCCAGATCCGTTGAATCAACCCTGGTGATCAATGGGGTGACAGATATTGCAGCCAGATCACCCTCACATCCTCAATGATATTTCCCTTGGGGAAAGAGTTGTATCCCTGCTTTTACTTTTTATTTATTCTGAATGTGTGGTGCAGAGAATTGAACCCAGGGCCTCACACATGCTGGGCAAATGCTCTACCACTGAGCTGCATCCCTAGCCCTTTGTCTTTAACTCAGAGGTTCTCATCCTGGTGGTGCACCAAAACTAAATACATCTATACAGATACCTAATCTTTGCCTGACTGGAATGTCCAGGGGATGGGGCCCCAGGCCTCTGTATTTTTTTTTTAAACTCTGGGAGTAATTTAGATCTATAGTCTGGTTGAGTCTATGTAAAGAAGCAGTAGATTTCTTTCTTGTTTTTCTTATCAGTTTTAAAAAGCCTTTTTGATGTCTAACTGCCTAAAGTTGTTCTTAGCTTCCTTTCAGGTTCCCATTATACATTGCTATACATTGTGTATAAGCATTCTTTTCAGTTTTATTCCTTCCATCGGTGGTTTATATTGATCTTTATAAAATTGGGACATCTGAGAGCTCACTGGTTTAAATGCCCCTCTCTGAGAGGGAGAATAGCTTAGTGGCTTAGCTTTTGCACCACAGTCCAACCACCTGGATTCCAGTCCTTATTCTCCAGTTACTAACCCTTCTGGCCTTAGGTAAATTATCTAGGCTCCTGTGCCCCCATTTTCTCATCCATTAAATGGGAACATTTATTATAAGGATTAACTAAAATGACATTCACGTGGTGAGAACAGTGCATGGCCTGGAGCAAATGTAAATTATTAGCATCTTTCCTCAGCATAGACCAAAACTGTAAATAGGGTTGGAATAAACAGCATTATCTTTGGGATGACCCTGGGAGAAGTTTTTATTTGGTCTTAGTTCCCAGAATAATCTGTGTTTCACCTGGGCAACCTATGCTTTCATTCCCATGTCCGCTAAGTCTAGAACTAAACTAGACTTCACGAGAAGCAGAAAGTCATGTGACTACTTGACAGACCATTCCTTTCTTCCTTGTTTTTTCTTTATTTTCACTGACATTCATGGTGTGTACTTTGTATATCCTGGTGGACATCTTTACACTTTCTGGAGTAAGGCAAGATAAGAAAAGCAAAATGCAAGGAAGAAAGAAGAAAAGAGGGCTTTTACTTTGAGCACTGCTTACTGTGACCTCATATCTCCTTTGCCTGTAATGGGGGTGTGTGTGCACAACAGTGCTGGGGAACCTGAGGCACCCATGGGAAGCGGCAGAACCAGATGAGCTGATGTTTCCTGTCAAGGGCACACACCTGGGTCTCCACATCTTCTCAATTGCCAAGAAATTCTCCCATCTGCATTTTCACATTGAATCTCCTGATTTCCAAATATTGCTAATTTAAGTTTATAATTAAATTAAAATTAAAATTTAATTAAAACAATTCTAGTCAAATGGGTTGCATAATCCTCCAGTTTGGGACCTCTACTGTATTTAGAGGTCAAATAAAGCCCCATTTGCCTTTTAAGCACAATGACTAGCTTCGTGGCTGTGAAACATGGGAAGCCACTAAGTTAGTGGCAATTCTGAGTTCTAAAGGTCAGGGTCCTTGTCGCTGGTCTGCAGAGGGACCTACACAAGCCTCAGACAGGGGCCTGGCCCGCCCCCCACCACACTGGTGGCCCTCCTCCCTGAACCACTTCTGGGGGAAAGGTACTTTGCTCCTTCCCAGGCAGTCTGTATACACTAAAACATTTTTTAAATGGATCGAATTCCCTCAGACCACCAGGCATTCTGAACAATTCACCACAGCTGAATTCTGTCAGATCAGCTGTTGGATGGAATTCAACCCCCATCCCCACCAGTTATTGTTTGCTAAACTATAAAAAACATATATTTACAAATTCCATTTAAAGAGTTACTTTGGAAAAAGAAAAAAAAAACCCTCAATTTCTAGTTATTAGCTAACACCTACCCACTCCCCTACACCTAGCGATATTTCAGTCATCAAGAGAGTTCAACCAAGACTGTGAACCCACTGGGCTCCATAGACCCAGCCCTCTGGGATCTCCATCGTAGGGAAGGCAGGCTATGACCAAATGAGGCAAAACTGCAGGGCAACTCCCTGAAGGTTTGGTTAGAAAGCAATGCCAGTTTGGAAGCCTCCAGAAGGAGGGGAGGACCCAACAAACAACTTCCTGGTGGGTACTACTCCCACAAAAGCAGGAAACACATCCTTGCTTGCCATTAGTTGGGTGGGCTTTTCAAGATGATTTTCAAAGCTGCTTCTACTTCTAAATTCTGTGGCTCAATTATTTTAAACAAAACTGAAAAATTTAAGCCCCCCCTTTTTTATTTCTCACCAGTATACCAATGAGGATAAACAAGCTTCTGAACTACTTCTAATGTGAGGGATGGCAAATTTTTCTGTGAAAGGCCAGATAGCAAATATCTGAGCTTTTGTGAGTCATGTAGTCTCTGTAACAACCAAACTACTCTGACCTTATAACACAAGCGGCATGGACAATATGTAAGCGAATGACCCTGGCTGGGTTCCAGTGAAACTTTATTTATGGGCGCTGACATCAGAATTTCGTGTGTCATGGAACATTCTTCTTCAACCGTTAAAATGGTGGGCTGCACAAACACAGCTAGGGGATAGATTTGGCCATAGTTGCCTGACCCCTGCCCTAGAGGAGAAACTACAGTGTTGCATGGACATCATACAACACAGTACAGTCACATTACATACAGGCACACATGTGGCATTTCTTGGAGAAGGACTGACACCACCCCTAGGTTAAGAACCACTGATTTAGGGTTTGGGTTGCATCTAGATGGCAGAGTGTTTGTACAGCATGTGAGGCCCTGGGTTCCATCTCCAGTACCACAATAAGAACCACTGTTTTAAAATTTTCCCCTTATTAAAAAAAAAAGCTGATTTTTCTCTGGCACAACAACTATCTCTCTAAGGAATCCACATAGAGGAGAAAGCCCTGAGAAGTTTATCCAAGCCTGAAATGTCCCCTTTTGCTTAAGGTCCTCAGACCACAGGAGTCCCCAGCATGGGACATCCCCTCTGGCCTTAGCTTCTATAGGATGCTCCATGGGAATGATGAAGTGTCCCATGTGAAACAAGTAGGGAACATCCAACATTCCCAGATACAGACTTTGAATCTAAGGCTTTTCCCAGAGGGGTCTTTTAAGTGCAGGTAGAGCCAACATCTGTAAGCATTAGCTACAGGCACAACTTGCCCCATTCTTCTTAGGGAAGAAGGCAGCTCCTAAGGACAGGGCTCACCCCTGCTTCTCCAAACCTTGTTGGCCCACCACTCTACCAGGCCTTCCCAGCTGTACACATGGACACACTTTGGCTTGGAGCATTTGATAGGAAAATCTGTTAATAGAAATATAAAGCATAAATTCCAGTGAAGAGCCAGATGGGGCCTCATGGGTGAGCCCACATTGTCTGTACAGTGCACATGGATGCTACTCAAGTCTAGAATTCGTGAATGGTTTAGAGGTATCTCTGAGGTGAGTTTCTGCTGAGGCAAGCAGCACCTGGAGTGAGGCAGGCCTGCTGCAGCTTTTGATACTGGCAGTGCCTGGCCCACCCTTTGCAAGTTTCCCTTTAGTTGAAAGGACCTGCAGAGTTTTCAGCTTTGCAGAGAGAACCAGGCTTTCTCTCTGCAGTTGAGTCTACTACCCCCTAAAGCAGAATTGAGGGCAGGCAAGGGTTCATTCCCCCTCTCCAGTGCTACAGATGAGCCCTGAAACCTGACAAGGATCTGGTGCTGCTGCTGTGTGGGAAAGGAAATGCCCTTTCCTGGGGAGCTGTCCGCAAAGCCAGCTTCTCCTGCCCCCCATCTCTGCCTCCCTTCCTCCCTGCCCCACTTTTTTCTTCCCTGCGACTTCTTGGAACTGGGGCTAAATGCTAAATAATAGCTCAGTCTATGACTAATTTCTCCAATAGCCTGGAGTTCTGGGTGGGTATCAGCCTCATGCTTCACCCAGCACTGTGCCTGGGCTAGCCTCAGTTTCTTCATGTGGAAAAAGTAATCAAGTTCACAGCTGGGGACTGGATAGGTGCTTGAGGTACAGACCCGGGACTCACAGGCCCTACACCCACCCTAAGCGAAGGTGAATGCAGTAGCGTCCAACCCCAAGAGGCTTGGAGATGTTAAACAGCTTGCCCACAGTGCCTTCAGCCAGCGAGAGGTGAGTCAGGACTGGAGTTCAGTTGTTCTGACCTGGAGGCTGGGTTCCCTGGCTTGTGCCATCCTGCCTCCCATGGTGACCTGCCAGAGGCAGCAGTGTGGCCATCTTGCATAGGAATGAAATACTCTGCCCAGCACAAGCTACCAGTTCAATCATTTCTGCCAATAGTGTGTAGCTGTGCTTAAAAAAATTGTATTCGCCCCACACCCCTCACAGTGCATGAGCCCACCAGGTCCATTAAGCTTTTGGGGGTCATTTCTTAGCTAACAGGAGTACAATGGGGCACAGCCCTGAGAAATTTTGTATTACAACCAAGAGTAAGAAATACACTTCAGGACTGGCAAAGTGGGTCAAGTGGTAGAGCACCTGCCTAGCAAGTGTGAGGCCCTGAATTCAAACTCCCACCCCAATAAAAGAAATACCTTTCATATATGTCCTAATGCATATCACCTCATGCCACCACTCTAAGCAAAGACTTAGCAAGCTAAACTTTACTACATGTGACCAATTCTACTCTAATATTCTACTCTTTTCTATCTTATTTTTTCCTACCCTATTCTTTATTAAATTTTTTTTCTGTACCTGACCACTAAACTGATTTGATAACACACTATTAGGTGGACCCTGAAGTATGGCAATGGGTATCAGGGGATCCAAGGATTGAACATGACATAGAAAATGCTCTGTGGATATCCAGGAATAAAAAGGAGACAGCACCCTGCCTGCCTCAGCTTGCCTGGGGCCTGAGTTCACTGAGCTGGGCTCTGCAGTGAGCTGGCCCCATGCAGTAAAACGTGCAGCAGCAGGACCTGAGGCTGGTGAGGCATTAGGAGCCTGTGTCTCCAGCTGGAAACAGGCAACAGTGACAAACCCGGCTTAACACGGCTGTTAACTGAGGAAACCTTTTTCATTTATTATCTGTTTTTCAAAGCAGTCATTGCTAGCAGCTGTTGGGGTTTAGCTATTCCAGGGATATTTTTGGTATCTAAAGGAGAAACTTTCTAATCTAATCTTGACAAAGGCCATGTTTCCCTACTCACCAATCTCCCCCTTTGCCTTACTTATGAAAATGTTCTAGATAGAGATCAGTTCTCTTGGTCTAGGATTTACTATTGTGCTGCCTATTGGCCTTGAAACAGGCACTGTAAACATTCAAATATGTACCTCTCACATCAAGATGAGGTCACCTACCTTCTCCCACCATTCGGCAACAATTTCAGGTTTCCTAATGCAGGATGTAACCACCACAAATTTCCAGGTATAAACTGGAATCAGTCTTGGAGGAGAGGAGAATTTAGAGATAGATCTGGGAGAGAAATACTCTCTAGACAGACATTGTGGACATTCCTGAAAGCTCTATAATCCGTTCATTCATCCACAAAAAGAGACTAAATACATGCTATGTGCCAGGAAGAGTTCTAAGTGCTGGAGGTACACCTGTGAGCAAAGCAGGTGAAACTCTATCCCTTGATAGATAAACCATATGGTGTTAATTTTTGACTTTGGGCAATAGGTCTATTGGACTGTTCTCTCTGTGACTGAAATTTTCTATAACTAAAACTTAAAATATAAGCCTCATATCTCAAAACCATGATGCTGAATGAGACCAAACACACAAAAAAAACGTAATAATACTATGCAGCTTCATTTATGTGAAACTCTAGAAATCCAATTTAATTGCAATGACAGAAAGCAGATTAGAGTCACTTGGAGCTAAAGGCATCTTTTGGGGGAAGACAGAGATGTTCTTTGTATTCAGCCTGTCAGCCGATACATGGGTACATACATTTAAAAAATTCATCAAAATGTACACTTTAAGTGGATGTGTTGTAGTGTGTAAATTTTTATTCCAATAAGATTGATTTAAAAACCTCATAAATCTCTGCCCTCACAGAGCATGCTTACATGGAGGGTTGGAAGGAACCTCCAGGATTACTTAAGTCCCTCGTTTTATAGGAAGGGAGTAGAGAGCTCCAGTCACTTGCTCAAGGTGGGCACAGATAGTAACAACAGGGACCAGCCACAGCTCCAACCAGAGTTTTCCCTTAGCTTGCTTGCTGCCTGTGATACAGTTTGGGTGCTTAATTCCGGAGTCCCATTTTTTGGGATTACTGTATTCTTAATCATTTCGTGAAACACCCACATGCCAGGTACCTGTGGCCCAGTCTCCCATGCCTCCACAGGAAGACTGTGAGCCCTGCTGCTGCCTGACACTAGCAGAGATGCTGACTAAAGTCCTAAGACCAGTTCTGATTTATTTTCTAGGTCATCTCTATTGATAAACCTACTTTCAAGGATGTGATTTTCCTCCTTCCTAACTCAGGGCAAGTTGATTTCATATTTCCACAGGTCCAGCCTTTCTCAATCCTCTTCCATATTCATCTGGGCTCACATGCCTGAAATGCTCCATTGACACCCAAGGTCTGTGCTCCAAGAAAGCCTCTTTCAAGAGAGAGTAGGTCTTAGAAAGCGGTAGCTAGAAAAAGATGGAGGGAAGTTGGCCTGGATGCATGTGGCCAGGTCATCTCAATCTGAAGAGACAGGGTTTGATGTGGAACCTTAGCAAACCTTCACAAACCTAATGTGTATCTGGTAAATCCAAAAATTCTGGAATAATAATGAAATGTCTGTTACTCATCCCCCTGTCCCCTCAACCACACAAACAATAGGAATTGAATAGGGCACCAGTCCCCCAAATGCAAAACTATATTCCCTGGGGTTTCTTCCCATGACCAATGTGCCCCTGAATAATCAAAGCCCTGAGACTCAAAGCCCTAACTTTGAAGGTCAATTCAGGCCAGGGACCTGGTTAGCCTGCAAAGTGTCTCTGTATACCTGTAGTCTTCAAATAGCAAATGCAGACTTGGCTTAAGGACCGTAGATCTGAGCCTCAACTTGGGGAGGATTGAGGTTCTTTCTGCTTTTACTTGGATGCACAAGAGCCAGCCTCTGATCACTATCCTTGTACTCCAGGCTACTGGACCATCTTTTGCCCTCTCTGCAGAGAAGGGTAGAAGGACATTGCTCCTCCAGCAATGTGGCCCCACCTGATTAGGATTTTCTACAGGGCTTGAGGGTGGAACATGGCCCTACACAAGGCTCCTGGGACCACAGATACCTTAGCTCTCAGCCTGTCTGGCAAAGCCCTCTTCTTCATGCCATCTCTCACCTTCTGTCCTGCAACCTTGAGAGGTAGGTTCAAAACTCCTCTCCCAAACAAGCACCCAGGGTTAGGTCCTGGGTTTTATACCCTATTGCCTGTTATACCCTAAGTGTTTCATCTTGTAGAGTCTTCTCCTGCTGCTAAACTTCTCCAGGTGGTACTGTGATGGTGATAATGGGGGATTATTTTCTTCCTTTTACCAACCTTCCCCTCAACTGCTGGGGAGAAAGCAGCAAGTACATTCTCAATAAATCCCCGTTGATTAGAAGTGATCTAAAGTCACCTTTTCCCAGTTGCTCCTCTTTTTCCTAACCTTTCCTAGCTTTCTCTGCCTAGATTTAGCTCCTCCAGAGTGTCAGCCCCAATTTCTCCTGCTCCTTGCTCCTTTTATTACATGTGCCCTTCAAGATCTCCCAGCAGGCCCTGTGCTACTTCAAGTGCTGGTGGGCAGGCAGAAGATTAAGGTCAATAAACACTACTTTGATGAACTCATGAAGGCATATCTCAACCTAACAGCCACATAAAGGAAAACTCAGGAGCTTATAAATGCCCAACCAAGCCCAGGCCAGTCTCACCAGACACTTCCCTTGGGTGTAAGTGGAGACTGGGGACTAACATGACATACTGGCTGGACCCCCACCCCAAGCCCTAGGAATCCTCGTGAAATCAAAGTCCTCAGATGGCAGAATTTCTTGTGCAGAGTCCATGATGCTCTACCACAGCTGCTTAGCTTAGAGAAACCTGGGAACCTGCCATCCTGGAATGGTGTCTCATTGGTGACAGCTACCATTTCAAAGCTGGGGCACTGAGACTGTGTTTAGCAAAACCATGACTGAGAATGAAGGTAGGGCCAATAAAGGAGGTGAGCATGTTCAGGGATTAAAAGGGGGTGACTGGTACTGTGGGAAAACTTGGAGCACTGCCCCAAGAGGCAAAAACACTTGGGAATCTGGCATCTGAATGAGTCACCCCCTCCTCTTATAGCACTTCCCTTCTCTAGAGATTCCCCAAGCTTAATCAGTGGCTATGTGAATTTCTGAATTTTGGCCTGGATTTCTGAGTTGTGTTCCTCCCTAGCCTCCAAAGGCCTTTCTGCACTCTCATGGCTACTGCCTGACTAAATGTGCTATTCTCCCTCTTATCTGGATGCCTGGCCCCTTACCCCTTCTGCAGAAGTACTGTCCAGGCCGGCTTTCCTAAGCCCAAGACTCCTGTGGCCTTCCTTGTCATTCCAAGTGCTTAATGGATATCAGGCACTGGGCTAATCATTCTAAGATCCCACAGGTCAAACCGGAACCGAGTTGTGTCTGATTCCAAAGCCCAGTCTCTGAACATTACATCACCCCTACAATCCGTAACTCTTAGTTCTTAGAGTATTGGGTGAAAGGAAGAGGACTTTAACAGGCTGGGGCAGGGGGCAGTACATGGAGATGACATTGGGAGACTAAAATTCCCTGAGAAGCTATAGAGTACAAAGCATCTTAGGTTTGTTGCTCGCCCTGTTCAGAATTCTAGGAGGAAGTAATCTCATCCCATTTTACAGATAAGGAGGCCAGAGGTCCAGGGTGAGGTGAATTCTTAGGATCACATGGCTGTCTTAGAAGAGCAAGCTTACTCAACCCTAGTCTCACTGAGGTCAGAGCCAGTTCCCTGTCCACTGTTCCATGCCACCACCAACAGGTTTCTAGACTCTTCCCATGCCCTCAAACCCTGGCCCAGAGCCCTCGCCCTTTGAAGGAGCTTATAGCCTCTTGGAAGCTAAAGGCCCTCACGAGGGCATGGACACAGTCTGGGGGATGTCCTCAGTGATAGGCTGTAGGACCTGGCTGAGTTCTGCTCCTCCTCCACTAGGATGGAGGATAAAGATGGTGCCTAATGGTCCTCTGGCTTCTGGCATCATGGTCTGTGCTATCACAGTCCCTGGGCAGGTGGGCTAGCTTCAAGGGAAGAGGCTGCCTTCTCTTTGGGCTCTAAGTAGGTGAGGGTGTGAGGATCTCTAGCCCACTTCCCAGGTTTCCTCTCAGCACAGCCCAATCATGCAGGAGCATGCAGGAGGGGCCTCCCTTGGGGGTCCTGCCATGCAGTATGGATGGCTGGATGGAGACGGATCATGAGGTTGAAAGGGGCCTCTATGTCACCGGCCTGTGGGCTCACCTACCTGGAGAGACTCCCCATTCTGGAGGCCTTACCTTAAAGAGGGACATTCACACTGAAGCAAACTTGAAAAGAGAGAACATGTACACAAAGAGAAGTTTACTTGGCCGCCATTTCCCTCATTGCCTTTGGCATTCACTGAGGACAGCTAGGCTTCTGGGAAGGTAACTCTGTCTTTTCTATACTGGATTTACTCATTCTAGAGCAGAAGCCCCAAGAGCTGTAATCTCAGAGCCTAATACTTTGGGGGACAAGAAGTGGGTACACAAGAGGAGGCCAGAAGCAAGCAGAATATCCCAAGATTTGCAAGGTCAGATGATACCCTTTGGTCACACCAAACATATCATTCTTCCCCTTATGGTCCCCAAAGAAGGTAAGCCCAACATTAGCACATGAGCTAAATGTGCTACTTTCATTGGTGATCAGAGAGTGCACCATCTTGGAAGGAAATCCCCAATGGGACAGACCACTGGATCCCATGCCTTGACATTGTATCCAGTGTCAAAAGCTTTGGCAGCAGCTTTGATGGATTTCCTAGATCCCTGTCCACCTACTGCTGGTGTACCTACCATCAGACATCATCCCCCAATCCCTCCCATGTGTCCTTGCTCTGAAGTCAGTCACCCCTGGAAAACTGATTTGAGTACAATTTGGCATAAAGTCTTTGGTTTGGCATGTGGATGGATAAAGGGTAGACAAGAGGAATATAAAAGAGAATGCAGAGGAGGGAGGATATATACAACAACTGGAAGAACAGATGAGAGGAAACTCTCCATGCTGAAGCAGAGGCTACTGAGAAGTGTCTTGGGTTGGGGATTAGTACAGAGGGTGACAACCTGAAGGCAGGAAACCTAGTTTGCATTCATGACAGCTGGAGAATTGGGACAGGGGTAAGAAAGAGAGGCGTAGGCGCCAGGAGAGCAGAAATCTCAGTTTAACAAACATCTCAGGAAGGCAAAAGCCTAGAGGGGACAGCAGCCAGTTGAGGTATGTGATGGAACCTGACCAGTGGCCAAATTCCAGCCTTGAATCTGGACAATCTCCTTGGTGATATCTTCAGAGCAGAGAGGCTTCCTGTAGAGGGGGTGGGAGTCAGATTGGGAGCTATTCTCCTAATGCATCCACATGCCTCCATCTAAGCATGTCCGGGCTGCAGCAGGTTTGGGTGTGTGGTGGGAGTGGGGAGGGTCAGAAGCTCTGATAACATGTGCCATTGCACCTTGGCTGTTCTCGAGTGCTAGACTGGTAATGTGGCCTTCCTGGCCTTACCTCCAGCACCTGACAAAACCAGTTCCTTCCTGAATCCTACAGGCAGGATATCCCTCAGATGATTCAGTTCCATGGCAAACTGAGGAGTGGGGCAATCACTATGGAGCAGGTTTCTGAGGATAGTGGCATTCTGGTGTGATATCAACAGGACATAGCTCGAGAGCAAGTGGAACTAGCCCTAGACAGAGGAAATCCCCAGCTCCCTCACATATCCAGCACGGGACTGAATTTCCCTGGAGGTGTCCCTTCTTACCAGGCAGGGGGCATTTGTGCACTGCCCTCCTTGCTTATTTAAACATCTCCAAATGTCTCCTTGGGCCACCACCAACTGCAAGGCTGGTGCTGTTTGCTCATAGACCCTTCCAGTGTCTTTTCTTTCACATAGAATCTATTCTTGAGTCCTGGGATCTAAGAACTTTATGCTGTTCCTGGCTGATAGTTCTCTGCCTGGGCTGCTTCTAGCCAATGTCAGGCTCTGAACCAGCTCCCCTCTCTGTCAAAGCCCTTTCTTCTCTAGCTCTCCTAGGAAGGCAACTAAGTTATATGACACCTTAACTTCAAGGAAAGCCAGTCTGATGATGGAACCCCTGCCCCAT
Organism: Castor canadensis; assembly: GCF_047511655.1. Lineage (NCBI taxonomy): Eukaryota > Metazoa > Chordata > Mammalia > Rodentia > Castoridae > Castor > Castor canadensis. Next base: position 39,756,990 of record NC_133397.1, on the reverse strand, counting down.
GAGTAGAAGGACAACTTTGTGGGGACATGCCTCAGCTTCCCACCGTCTCCCTTATGACTTCTTGTGTGTGATTATGTGGTTTGCCTATGGTAAGGCTGTATCTGCTAGTGGAGCAAAGGTCTGTCCCATTGCTGCCATCTGGGCTAGGCACCCGTACCACAGAGGGGGTGATGGCTCATAAAAACCTGGTGTGAGTTTTCACACTGGTCCTGTGAGGCTTTCTGAGATGAGAAATACAGTATATTCATTGTTGCAGTGGTTTTAATTCAACTTAACATCTGTTTCTGCTAGACTCAAGCCCATAGGTGACAAAGGCTAGGGCCATTTCCATGTTTCTGAAAAGAGATTTCAAGTCAGGGGCAGAGTTGGGACACCTTTCTGAGGGCTAACTAGATGTCAGTTATTCTTTTTGTTCTCCCAATTTTGATATTTTTCTTGAGAGCAATTTAAGGACTCAAGGATGGAAATGTGATCAGGTATTTAACTAGCTTGAATAGGTCTTGAATAAAGACCCATAGCTGAGAGCACTGTAAGGATCCACATGATTCAGCCAGTGTGACCAGAAACACCTCCTGTACAATGTTTCATGCTCCCCTTCCCAGATGTTCTCAGTCTCTGTTCCCATCTGACATTAAATCAGCCTAATAAAACCTCTTCCCTGACCAGGGTCAGGGATAACTCTGGCAATTTGGGGGCAGAGTGGGAACAGGCACAAGAGACGATTTCCACAGCAATAGTGAAGACACTATAGGAAATTGACTAAGACAGATGTTGGGAGCTTATAGATGACCAACATCATTCTTTTTGTCATCTTCTCAAGGGCTAGGGAAGCCCCTGGAAGACCACTTGATCCCCCCAGCAAAGGAAGTGAGCAGAATCCTGCCCTTCAGTCCAAGGTGGGGGTTCTGGAGTGACCCAAAGGAAGGGAAGTCCTGATCTCTTGTGCTCCAGGGGTCAGGGGGAGGTAGGGTCCCCTCTAACTTCTGACCTAGAGAAGTACTTTCTCCTGCCGGTTCCCAGGAGCTCCTCACACCTCTGCCCACAGTAGCCACTTCACAGTAGCCAGGACTAGCCAGAAGGGCTCACTGACTGCCTGGGCCAGGGCGAAGCCTGCACATTGTGGACTAGGTTGAGTGCTGGCATCCACTCATTTTTCCTCACTCTTTTCAGCTTTCCTGTGTCTGGCCTCTGCCTCAGTTCTCAGACACATAGTCACCTTACAACTCTTCCTCATGGCCCTCCCCTCATTCTACCTTCACTGTATGGGGAGGTGGGCACTGTTCCAGGAGTGACTTCTCTCAGAAGGTCTGCATTTACACTGGTCACTCCATCTCAAACTAAAGGCCGGAAGCCCACCAAAGGGCTCCTAGGAAACTTCAGTGAGGAACTCCTGGGATAGGAACAGTGAGGGGCTCCTGGAGTGGGAATACCGAGAAGCTTCTGGGGTGGAAACGGTGAGGGGCTCTTGGGAGTGCCAGGGCTTTGGGAAGGACTTTGGATATTGCTTAACTTCCAGATCCCACACTTCTAATAGATTTGAGTAAAAACTCTTGGGACAGGCCTTTGACAATTGAGTTCCTGTCACCTATTACATCTCAGGGAAAGACTTGTCTCCATGATTCCTACATTGAAATGTCCTTTGTGACTTATAATTAAGGCTCTTCACTACTTCCTTCCTTCCAGGGGTCTCTCTACAGACTTTCAGGCTTCCTCTGTCCACACCAGCCATCCTTCCCCTTCAGACTGCAGGGCCTTCCCTGTACCTCTCCTCTCACAGTAAACTTATTCATCCATTCCTGTCCACCCACACTGGGCCTGGGGCTCCCCAAACCTAGTTCATAGTGGTTTTGCTGACATAAGAATTTCCATGTAAGTTCTACCCATTCTGTAGATAGTGCTGATGTCTGACCAGTTACTGATCTCCAAATGGGTTTCTGTTCATTGAGCCTGGATTCTTTACTTAGCTTGATTTCTCATTTTTCTAGGAGTTGATTAACTTAGATTAAATCTAAATTAAGATTTACCCTACGATCTGAGCCTTTCTTTAGTTTTTCCTCCTCTTTCATGAGGCCTCTGGTGACCCAGTTCCCCCATTCTATCAGTGGTTCAGTTAATCTTGTTCTTTGAGACCACTCGTAGAGGTCCCAGCTCCCAGCCATTGGGCAGGTTGGCATGTGCAATGAGCCCTGCGGCAGCAGGGGACAGTCAGCCTGAGTGGCTTGTGACCCAATCCTTCCTTAAACCCACAGCATGGGCTTGGAGCAGAAGCCTAGAGCCATGGTGAGATGCGCTAGAGTGGAAGACAAGTTCAAAAAGAAAGATGGTGACCCTAAACCTAGCTGGTCCCAAGCTCTGTGCTCTCCCCAGAAAAACCATGCCAACTGAAGAAGGAAGCACATGAGGAACTATGACAGGATAAAGCATCCAGATATGGTCCACCTGCCATGCTCAGGTCTGGTAGAGGCCTGAACCATGCCCATGGAGCATTCTAAGATCATAGCACTATCAGTAATGGCTCCCCAGAAAACATTGTGGAGTAGAATGGAATTCTTCTCTCAGGATTTACAAAGCTCAGGAGGGTCTTTTCTACACTTGGAGGTGAGGAGACAAGGCTTTCCTGAAAGAATGTGGATAATGGAGGGCTGACTGGATGATCTCAGGTCAATTTTGTCTTGGGCCCTGGCCTCACGGCTCTGGGTTCCTGCCCAATAAACTTGTGTATTATATTCTCCCCTTTTACTTGCAAGAGTCTGTCCCCTGGCTATCTGGATGTTCAGTCTGAGAAAGATCATCTCACTGGGCTATGAAACAACAGAATTAACATCTCCCCATACACACACACACACACACACACACACACACACACACACACACACACACACACACTTTCCCTCTCTCAGAAACAGAACTCTCCCCATTTCAGCAGAAGACTACTGCCAGGACATGGTCTTTGTCTTCTGAGTCAAGCCCACAGTCCAGATGGCAGTTCTGCTCCTCTTCCCAACCTCTGAATGTCGCATACCCTTAACTCTCCTTACCCCCATGTTTGGCATGTGGGAGTTGGCAGAACAAGGATGGAAGGCAGGAAGAGAAGGGACTCTGAGAGGGCTCAAGAAATGGCCTATTCAGGTGGGACTGCCGTGCAGAATTCCAAGGCCAGTCTTTTTACACAGCACTGAGTCCCAGCATCATGCTCTGTGCTAGTGGCGCATAATGACCTTGAGTAGTATTTAGTTAATATGTTCCTTGAAATGTACTCTTTCAAAAACCAACCCCATTTATCTATGAGGAAACCTTATATTGCTATCAAGTAAGGAAAACTAGCATCATCTCTCTCTCTCTCTCTCTCTCTCTATATATATATATATTTTTTTTTTTTTCTTTTCTTTTTTTTTTTTTTTTTGGCAGTAATGGGGTTTGAACTTAGGGTCTCTTGCTTGCTAGGCAGGTGATCTGCTACTTGAGCCATGCCCCCAGTCATATTTTTTTGATCAAAATATACAGGTGAGCCTCTATTTAGATAAGAAGTGCTCTTCTGTGACCCTCACAGACCATCACCTCAGTTGATTGTTGGTTTCATATTTTCAGCTGTCAATGATCAGGGCCTGAGATTCTCTCCCTCAGAGAGGGTCCCAACCACAACCTGCCTTTGGCACCTGTGCCCCAGGCCAGGCCTTCTGGGCACACACAGCCTACTGCACAGGTGCCCAGCTGACCCTTGGAGTGGAAGGTGCTTAGGGCTCCACTTACAATTCTTGGTTTGAAGGGGGGCTTGATCTTCTTCTGCTCCAAGAGCACCCAGTCGATTTCCTTGAAAAACGGGTGCTGCTTGATGGCGTCCTCACCGTTCTGCGCAGCCACACAGCCCAGGCGCTTGTGGGGGTTCTTGGTCATGAACTGTGGACATAAGGAAATGACATAGAATTAGCCTTGCATAGGCTGCAAGGCAGAGACTGAAGCCAGTCTAGGAAGCATCTTCCAAGTCACCTCCTATGCCTGTGTTTGCACTTGTAGGAACCTCATTCTTGGGGTGTTCTGTGACTCTTGCCTATATGATGTGGTATGTGCCAATCACCACTGTAAACATAGCATGTGTGTGTGTGTGGGGGGGGGTACTATTGTTATCTCTACTTTTAAGAGAGGTACTTGAGGTACAGAGAGGCTAATTAACCAGGCCAAAGTCACATGGCTACCAAGTTGAGATTAGGATCTCAGATCCTTACTACCTCTCTGATTCCCTGAGAGTCCCAAGTCTTCTCACCAATGAGACTAGGATTAACAGCGAGAGGTCAAGTTCTTTTTGAGGTAAAGAAAGAAGACCAGGTATTCATGTACAGGTAAATGATCAAATGTAACTCCTGCCCCTTTCCTTTTCCCATCCCTGGCCATGCCCACTTTTTAATATTTGAATTTACAGTCTCTACACAAAAATGCCCATGTAGGTCAAAATGTAAAGAACAAGAAAAGGAAAGGATTATTGCTTATGGGCAAAGCACACTGAGTTGTATTATGATCTAGGTGGTGTTCTGTGCCCACCCCCCGACTCCAGGTGAATTCATTTCTATTAAATGAGTCAGTCCTGATGGTGAATATCACCATAACTGAACAACTGCATACCAATATAATCCCCCAAAAATGCTAGTAGGGGAAACATTTCTGAGAGCCGCCGGAAATGAAGGTGTATGTATGCATGTGTGTTAGAGACAAAGTGCTACATTTCATGGGGCAAAGGAACTTGAGAGTGCAAAGTATAAGACAATGGAGTAATCTATAATGGTTGAATTTCAGGATTCACCAGTAAGGGAGACAGACCGTCTTGGGCCGGGAGCAACACCTCCTACCATCTCTCACCTGGTACTGTTGAAACCAAATCACGTAGGACTGCTTTGGGGAGAGCTGCAGGTAAGAGGGTGAAGGAGCGCCGACGAGATGCGAATGGGAATGGGACAGAAGCATTCGATCTCTCTCTCATCTAACATGTCAGTGAGGTCACTCCTGCTTAAAGACCTTGGGTGCCCCACACCATGAAGTCTATACTTCTTGATATGGCACACAGGAGGCTCCCGTCTGAACCATGTCTACCTTGCCAGCCCTCGGCATCCTTTAATCTTTCTGATTGAATGCTCCTCTCCAATACTGAGCCATTCTCCAAGAATCTGTCAAAATGTTGCCTCTTCTGTGAAGTTTCCCTAGATTCCTCCCACTATTGGTACCTTGGGCCCCATGTTTCTTGTTTTTTCTTAAATTATAATTTATTCAAATGTCTCTTGGTAAGCTCTGTGATTTAGAAACCAGACCCATCTGCCTAGCACCTGACTCAGTGCCTGCCTCCTGTTTCCTGCACGCTGTAAACCCTGATGACTGACTAGGACGCTGAAGGCTGGGCCTCAGGACACAGTGCTGGGGAAGACAGGCAGTAGGATGGCCACTATTACAGAGGTTGTACATACATAACTCTCTGATTCAAATGGCCTTCTCTAGAGTTCTGTACCACGTTCACACAGGCAGTACCCCCAGAGACACACACTCAGAGACACAGCTCTGAGACCAGAGTTAGAGAAAACTCTAAAAATCAAATGACAATGTGAGGAAGTGGAGAGTTCAAGGCCAAGGGAGTAGATGTGTTCTCTTTACTTCCACAGCTCTTCCTGCCTCTGACTTCTGGAAGGGGAAGAATCAGGCTAGGGATAAGTGTGTCAGAATGCTTCCCCTGAGCCGGAGGCTCTCTTCTAGAAGATACTAAGCAGTTAGCATGGCGTGACCTCTGATTTCTGAATCTCTCCACGTCAAAGTTGTTCAACCTTGGTGCTGCTGACATTTTGCACTGGATACGTCTTTGTTGTGGGGACTGTCCTGGGCATGATAAGCTGTTTAGCAAACCCCCTGACCCATACCCTTTACAGGCCAGAAGCAGCCACCCCCACCCCAAGTTGTGTCATCCAAAAATATCTCCAGACATTGCCACATGTGTGTGTGTGTCTGGAGAGGGGGTGGCAAAATGGCCCTCAGTGGAGAACTACTGTTCTGAGTCATCCAAAATGAGAGGGCTCTGCTGCTGTGCCATCAGGGGGACTCACAGGGGGACTCATCAGGGGGACTCACAGTGTCCTGGCTGCTATGGTGCTAGCAGCTATTCCCCAGCTCTTCAGCTGTCTTGGGGCTGGATGGGGCTCTGAGAACTGGAGCAGGACAAGGTTCTGTGTCCACCTTCCGGCAATTGCCCAGGAGAGTCCTCTGCGGAGGACCCACCCAGCAGCTGCCCCACACCACAGCCCCAAAGTAAAAGGGCAGGCAGAGCAAATGGACATATGTGTGTCAAGCTGTGTCACTGAGTAGAAGAGTCAAGATTCCCTTGTTGAGAGGAAAATGAAATACATGTCAAGCCTTTTAGCATTTGTTTAAAAAAAGGCAAAGAAATAAGAATTGATATCTGTAGGCTATAGAAAGATCTAAAAACAGAGCCACCCATGGGGTTCAGACCATGAGACATGGGAGTGAGAAGACAGAGGCCTTTTACTATGCCCCATTTTATACTTTTGGCTTTTTCAAAAACCATGTGACTATCCTACCGATTCCAAAAGTAAGCACTCCTTCTCCTGAGTGAGGTGCTCTTCCTCTCCATGGCCTGGCCTTCCTGAAGGAATGCGAAGAGACTGGATAGAAATCTGGCCACACTGTAGTCACCTCTGGATTCTGAGAGATTTCCTGAATGCAGCCTGGGAGGAGCTTAGCACTGCTACTACAATCCCCCTCTCCTCTTCCTGTGAACATGTGACGATGTGAGACACATGTTTCCTGCATCATGGAGCATGCACATTAGTGAGGGGGGAGGGCCTGAGAAGACATCAGCAATTCACCAAAGAATCAATTAATTGAGATCGTGATGAATGACACTAGAGAAGCACAGCAGACCATGAGCCTATTATCAGGGAAGTAGGCAAAAGTTCCCCTGAGGAAGAAACACTGGGGTTGAGACTTGGGGGCGGAGCAAGAAGTACCCAGGCAAATGGGGAGAGTAGAGAGTAGACTGGGGGAAGGAAGACACAGAAATCTAGAGCAGGAAGGACTTGCACACAGGTCAAAGAGGCTTGAGCTCAGCCAGCGAGGTCACCTGAGCAGCAGACAGGGCCTGGTACAGGACCTCAGGGGCTGCTTTGAAGATGGGGTTCTTCCCTAATTGCAGCATGTGGTCATATAGGGCATAAGGCATGAGACGCATGAAGTACAGAAATGACAAGGAGGCAGGTGGGGGCTCTGTGAGGATGAATCATCAAGGGAGAGGTGACAGTGACTGACACTCAGGTATGTCAAATCTCTCTATGTGAAATGATTGTAACTTGTTCAGTTAAAAGGAATATGGGGCCAGGCATGGGTGGCCCACACCGATAATCCCAACTACGTGGACAGGGAGATCAGGAGGATCAAGTTTGAGGCCAGCATGGGCAAAGATAGAGAAAGGCAACCAGAATAGAAAATTTGGGGAGGAAGAAGGGACCCAATGACTGAATAGATGCGGGGGGGGGGGTGGGAGGAGGAAGGGCAAAGTCAAGGCCACCACCAAATTTCTGCTATGCAGGCAGGAGGTTGGAGGTACCAATCACTGAGCCAAGGAGCTTGGGACTGAGAAGGTTTGAGGCGGTCACTCAGGAGTTCAGTTTGGAGTGCACTAAATGTGGATAGCTGGGTGGCAGTACTGAGCAGGGACTTGGGGACACAAGCCTAGAGTCTTGGACCCATGCCTCTAGGCTGTGGGGATCCCTGACATTGGTGCAGAGCAGGGGAGAGCACAGGGCTGGTGAGAGCCCAGAGTCAGGCAGTGCCTAGAATTCTGTCCTAAAGGGATCAAGCAGGGACCAGTGAGTCACACCAGCAAGGAGCAGGCAAAGGTGGAGGTTAAGGGTTGCCACCCAAGGATAACTCACACAGGGCTTTGCTTTGGCTGCTTTTTCTTTTTTTTGAGGTACTGAGGTTTAAACTCAGGGCCTTGCACTAGGTGCTCTACCACTTCAACCATGCTCCCTGGCCTTTTTGCTTTAGTTATTTTTGAGATAGGGTCTCGCCTGGACCACGATCCTCCTACTTATGCTCTCCACGTAACTAGGATGACAGGCACACATCACTATACCCAGCTTTTTTGGTTGCGATGGGGGGTGGGGCAGGGGTCCTCGCTAATTTTTTGCCTAGGCTGGCCTCAAACCTCAATCCTCCTAATTTCCCCCTCCTGATAGGTAATTATAGTGGGAGCCACCATGCTCGGTCCCATATTCCTTTTAATTAAACAAGATACAATCATTTTACATGGAGAGATTTGACATAGCAATCTGGATTTCAGGCTTCCTTTGGAGAGTCAGGCATGATGAGGGGAAGTCCTCATTGCTGCATGCTAACAATCAGCTGGAGCCACAAGTGGACACCTTGAGACAGGTGTGGGCTCTCCAGCAGATTTGCCCCAACTGAGTCCACCTCCTTGGACTGTAGGCTTTAGTTTGCAACCTATAGTTAAGAGTAAAGAGTACAGCACTAAGAGCTGCTGCCACGAACAAATGCCCTACTCAGCACCTGTGATGCACCAGGCATTGTTCTTTGCCCTCAGGTGCATCCGTGAGATAAAGTAACAAAATCCCTGGCCTCATGGGGCTTATATACTTGTGGAAGGAAACAGGCCATAAACATAACACATCATCTTTATAGTAGATTGGAAAGTAGAAGCTGCTACCAGGAGTAAATGGAGCAGGATAAGGGTGAGCAGGGAGGATGGCAAGTTTACATTCTTCAAGTGGTGGGGTGGGACAGAATAAGCCTCATTAACCTAAGGGCTACTGAGCCAACACTTGGAAACACCCAAACTGAGGGGCAACAGCAAAGTAGATGGAGAAAAAACTGCCTACATGCAAGGGGAGACCATGGCCAGTGCCCAGAAAACAATGATGAACAGGGCTTTAACGTGGCAGGGTCTCAGCTGAGCCAGTGGCTGGCTGGGAGGCTTCAAGGCCTCAAGAAGCCAGGGGAGGCTGAGGAGGATGAGGGCTGAGGCAAGAAAGACAGACAGTTCAAGTCCTTGTTGCAAAATGATTAAAAATTTTTCATATGATGACTTATGTTAACTATGGCAAGTGATACTGATTTCCCATCTGTGGTGAGAGATAAATTTCTCTGCAAGATACATATAATGAAGTAACTATTGGGAGTCTATTAAAAGAAGCAGAAAAGTAAACAGCATACAGAGTGTGCTTGGATAGAGCAGATTTTGTGAATGTGGGGTGAAAACTACCCAGCTTTGTGGTGTTCTGGTAGGGTATGGAAGCCAGGACTGGAAGTTGAGATTCCTGTGCTGTCACTGGTTTTGCCACAGTCTAGCAGGGTACTCTTGGGTAAACTGCCTAACATTCCCACACTGAAGAACCACTACTTACTTGACATTGTATAAATGTCATTATGCTGCAGAAACAGCTGTGCTTGGAAAATATGGGGGATTATCTATGGGGCAGGAACAGTCTCTGCTATGTGTCTGAACCCAGCCTGGAGCTTAGGTGGATCACATCTTTTCTGATCAGTGATTCAGCCACAGTGATGCTGTTGTGGGCAGTGTTCTCCCCATCTTCCCCTCCTTTCTCTTCTCCACTGCAGACCCCCATGCAGACAGGCCCCAGGTAGGAGAGAAGGAAGGAGGAGCTTGCTCTATAGGGAAGGGGTAGAAATGACGTCTCATGACTTACTGCTGCCCCTGAGATGCTGGGGGGCACAGACGCACACAGCGTGCCATCTCAGGAAATGCATACACGCCGTTCCTTTCCCACAAGAAGAGCAATTGTCCTAGTCCCCATTCTCAGTAGCAGTCTCTGAACCCTGCCTGAACTCCCCATGGGTGGTCCTGAATTCTCATGTAGTGGTGGGCAGAGGTGGAGGAGGGAGAAAAAATGAGAAAGGAAGGTGTGTGTGTGTGTGTGTGTGTGTATGTGTGTGTGTGTGTGTGTGTGTGTGTGTGTGTGTGTAGGACTGGAGCTCCAGGGAGAAGAACCACAGGTGAGGGACAATGACTCACAGCTTTCAAGATGCTGACAGCCTCCTTGCTGAGCCAGACAGGGTAGAGCACGTCGTCATGGAGGATGGACTCAAATAGGTCATCCTCATTGTCGGCCTCGAAGGGGGGCTGCCCAGCCATCATCTCGTACATTAGCACCCCCAGGGCCCACCAGTCCACTGAAGGGCCATACTCCAACTCCTGTAAGATCTGTTTAGGAAATGGGCAACGTCAGAGACCACCAAAGACCACCACCTTGGCAACATATCCCTGCCCAAACACCTCTGGGAAGATCTGCACCTCCATTTCCAACTAGCTCCTCCATAGAGCAGATCTGTGTTACCTAAGGGGAGCATCTAAACCAACACATTCAGAGAGAACTGAGTTTGGGAGTACTTTGCTGGAGGCCAAAGTCAACATCAAAAGTCTAGCGTCCTGTGGGAACAAATGGCTGTTTCTTTGAGCACCAGATGTTCTTGACTGCATTTAGGGCCACATTTTTAAAAAAATGCACATTTTGACATTAAAATCAGACTTAGGGGACCGAGATGCAGATTCTGAGACACAAGCAAGCTGTAAGTGACCAGCAGTGCAGCAAGCTCAGATCTCCCACCACACTCAGCCCATGTCACACTCACTGTCTACATGGACAGGTGACCAGAATCTCCATCTTCCTCAAATGGAGGCAATGTTAAACTTACCTAAGCTCTGTGCTCCTTGGAAGGAAAGAACAGCAGTCTCTCCCACCCTTTGTGTTCCACCCACAAAGGACCACTTTGCTTTTAAATATTCCAAGAAAAGACCCACCTCTTTTTGTTCTTCCTCCTAATTCCCCTAAGACTTGTGGCTCAATCCCTTATTTATCAGCCTCTCAAATACCCCAGGGCCCTTCCTTTTCTTTGAGGCCAACCTTATGATTAAATGTTCTCCCTAGTGCCCAAGAACAGGATCAAATCAGTTAACTTGATTACCTGGTGCATTCTGTCTTTGACAATGGCCATTATCTTAGCAATGCTCTCTGTCTCTCTTTTTTCCTTTAGCCAAATGTATAGAATCATAGAATTAACTTGGGTTAAATGTATGTAGGATGTGCTAAACTCCCTTCCTAGAGCAATCCCAAATTGTTCGGTATAAACTTAGGAAGACTTGGGTAGAAGCATTCAAAAACACTAAAAATGTATAGTTTAGGGATCTCCTTAATTTGGAATAAAAAATAACATGAGAAAATGCAGTCAGTTCTTATTTGGGGTTGAAAATCTGGTTAGTATTGTTAGTCTGTCTGCCCACTGGTTAGTACAAGGTATCTATAAGGTCAGAGCTATTAGCTCCACCATCCTGAGGGGCCAGCATTCTTTGTTCCAAAGCCAAAGACAGCTTCTCCCTCAACCTCATGAGACTCAGCTCAACCAAGCCCACCAGCACCACCAGTTTCTGTCCTTTAAGGCCATGGCTGCATCCTACCTCCACTCTAAAGCTTTCCCACATTTCCCCAGCTCTTTCTCTCATCCTATGACATCCTAAGACCTTGCCTGGTCCTCAGGTTCACAGATACTTCCAACATACTACTGAGTTTTTCATTATTTTTCCATGGTCAACTCTTTCTCCTGGGCATCTCTTCTAGCCTTCTTCAGGGCCTACTGCTGTGATCAGCTCATTCTAACACTTACTTGGTATACACCATTGACTCCTGGACCCAGGGGCTCTAGGTACTAAGTTGGTCACCCTCTAGCCTCAGGAACGAGGCACAGCTGGGGTCTGTGCCTATGTGGTGTGGAGAGAAGACCTCCAGGTGGCTCATGTGTGCCCAGACTGATGGTGCTATGGAAACTGTTGAGCGGCTGTATCCACCCTTCACAAGTTCCCTTCAAAGCCTTCTTGTTTTGGGTGGCATCTATTGTAAAATTCCTTTTAGGCTCAGCCCTAATTATCTGTGTCCTAATCATCCTGTCAGCAATGGAGCTGGTGAGAAGGGCAAGGCTTTGCACACCCTGGGAGGGCACCTGGCATGGCAGCCAGCCTCTCCTGTCAGTCAGAGCTGGGGTAGGAGAGAGGACAGGTATTGGGCCTGATGGCATCAGGAGTTGTCTAGGGCTGACAGCCATTTCCAGGGGAGCAGGGGCTAGATGTGGAGAAAGGAGAGGTGTGCCAGAGGGTTCAGCCAAGGGCACAGGGTGGGAAGAAAAGTCTGGGGGCAGTGCTGATGCCTCAGAAGGTGGCTGTGGTTTCAGAGTTAGCCTCTCTTATTTGAATAGAAGCTTATGCCTTTCGAAGCCCCATGCTTTAATCCTATTAGAGTCTCCAAATAGCTTGCTGAGAGGGGTAGGGCAGGCCTTATGATTCCCATCAGAAAGATGAGGAACCTAAGGCTCAATCAAACACACTGTCTGACTTCATCAAGGGCACAGGGGGCATTCTGGTGAAGTCTGGCCTGGAGTCTCAGTTTTCAGAACTGTTTTTCCTGCTCCATTACATAGCCTAGCAAAGAAGATAACATGTAGGGAGCCATGTCTCAGCCAGAGCTTCCTGTGGGCTGGGCACTGTGCTAAGTGCTTTAGAGGCGTAACTTCATTTCATTTTCCCACTAGCCCCTGGTAAAGGCAGAAATACCTTCCTCTATCAGCTGTCATTTGCCTGCCATAAGACTGAAATTGTTGGCTGTTTCCGGTGTTGTGGTGATTCTGCACAGTGGGCAAAGGGCAGAGCGGGAAGGAAGAGTGACCCTGCCTGGTTATGAACAGACTTCAGAGTTTCAAGCACAGATTGCTTTGCAGGGAAGCTGAGTGGGTGTTTTGTTCATTGTAAAGTGAATGTTTGTCTTGGGCGGGGTCCCTAACACTAGCTGCTGACCCTTTGACTCTGGATCAACTCACAGAGGGACTGCAACCAAGTATTCTCATTGTAAAAAATAAATGAGGAAGATGAGAAAAGCAGGACCCAGTGGAAAGTCTTTGTTTTCATTTATTTCTCCTTGAAGGTTGCATTCTTAGTGTTCTTGCAAAGGGAACACACTAATAGAAACTTAAATCACTACTGTTTGGATCTCTTAGAAGATAACAGGTCTAAAGAGAATGGACTTGTTACAACTCACCATCCTCACTCCTGGGTCTCCTCAGGCCCTGTACGTTGTCCTGTCAGTGAGAAGACTCCATGGTATGTCCCCACACTCTGCCTGCTCATGGGCACTGCTGTGGCCTGACTTCTTTCTGGCATGGGTCTGATGAGCACCCACCTATAAAGGGAACCCTTAGTGGTCCACTGATCCTACAGGATCAAGGCCATATTCCTGGGTCCTTTATCCAAATCTTATTATTATGAGCATGAAGAAGCTCTTTGTTCTAGACACACTAGTTCTCCTGGAAAAGGTCAAGATGTTTTCATCTCTTGATTTTGGCTCATATGGAAATCTCACGAGTTCTCATCCATCTTTTCATTCAACAAACCATTACCAAGAGCTTGATTGTGTGCTGGATCCTGGGAGTACCCAGATTAGAAACACAAACCCTACCTTGAAAGGATTCAGAGCCCAGGGATATGGAAGCTCTTTCTCTACCTTGCCTCTGCTCAGATCCTTCTTCTTTTCAGAAGTGGCCTCCTCACCCCACAGTCAAAGGAAATCTTTATGCTTCACCACTCAGTTCATCCTCCAAGTGCTCCAAGAAGCTTTCCCTGATCCCTGAGGGTACTATCTTGTTTTAGGTACTGACTTATTCTGCTGAGTTTCTTGCTCACTTATCTTTCACTCTTCCTAAATCCAAAGTTCCTTTAGAAGAGGGACCAGTGTCTCAGCTAATTCTGTATTGCTTTCTGTCTAGCAGGTATTCAAACAATGCCCCTTGAAAGGAAATTAAATCCATATATGCTAATACCTCTGCTAGTACCATGGACTTTCTTAATGGGATTGGTACTCCCTTCCCATCTTTTGTGTCTCAAAACCATCAAGATCATTTTGATTAAGTATCTATGACAGGCTATGATAAGCCAAACATCCAAACAACTGCCACACAATGCAAGCTGTTGGTGAACCCACAATTAGCCTCTGCTCTGCTCCATTCTGTGTGCCCACTATGTAGAACTGCCCCTGCAGTGGAAATGGCAAACAATTCCTGGATCCACTGTAGGCAAATTCTAGCTGATGAACTAATTGCTGCCTTTTTCAATGGGGCATCTTTATTCTGATAAATAAGAATTGAAAACAATAATGCAAGTCAAATATCTCTGTCTTAGGGCTTTTTTTTTTTTTGGTGGTGGTACTGGGGCTTCAACTCAGAGCCTTGCATTTGGTAGACAGGGGCTCTACCACATGAGCCATGGCCCCAACCTTTTTTTGCTTTAGGTCATTTTTCAGGTAAGGTTCTATTTTTGAATAGGTTGATCTCAGACTATGCCTCTTAGTAGCGGGAATTATAGGTATGTACCACAATGCCAGCATGTTTGGGATCTCACTAATTCTTTGCATGGGCTGGCCTTGA